>NC_139746.1:7427055-8027055 GCF_964211835.1 Anser anser | reverse complement strand
GTAAGTCCAGAGAGTGAACTGGCACCACTGGGGATGCACTGCAGTGAGTCCAGAGAGTGCACTGGCACCACTCTGGATGCAGTGCGGTGAGTCCAGAGAGTGCACTGGCACCACTGGGGATGCAGTGCAGTGAGTCCACAGAGTGCACTGGCACCACTGGGGATGCAGTGCAGTGAGTCCAGAGATTGCACTGGCACCACTGGTGATGCAGTGCAGTGAGTCCAGAGAGTGCACTGGCACCACTGGGGATGCACTGCAGTGACTCTAGAGAGTACACTGGCACCACTGGGGATGCAGTACAGTGAGTCCACAGAGTGCACTGGCACCACTGGGGATGCACTGCAGTGAGTCCAGAGAGTACACTGGCACCACTGGGGATGCAGTGCAGTGAGTCCAGAGAGTGCACTGGCTCCACTGGGGATGCAGTGCAGTGAGTCCAGAGAGTGCACTGGCACCACTGGGGATGCAGTACAGTGACTCCAGAGAGTGAACTGGCACCACTGGGTATGCACTGCAGTGAGTCCAGAGAGTGCACTGGCACCACTGGGGATGCAGTGCAGTGAGTGCAGAGAGTACACTGGCACCATTGGAGATGTACTGCAGTGAGTCCAGAGAGTGCACTGGCACCACTGGGGATGCAGTACAGTGAGTCCACAGAGTGCACTGGCACCACTGGGGATGCAGTACAGTGAGTCCACAGAGTGCACTGGCACCACTGGGGATGCACTGCAGAGACTCCAGAGAGTGCACTGGCACCACTGGGGATGCAGTACATTGAGTCCACAGAGTGCACTGGCACCACTGGGGATGCACTGCAGTGAGTCCAGAGAGTGCACTGGCACCACTGGGGATGCAGTGCAGTGAGTCCAGAGAGTGCACTGGATCAATTGGGGATGCAGTTCAGTGAGTCCAGAGAGTGCACTGGCACCACTGGGGATGCAGTGCAGTGAGTCCAGAGAGTGCACTGGCACCACTGGGGATGCAGTACAGTGACTCCAGAGAGTGAACTGGCACCACTGGGGATGCACTGCAGTGAGTCCAGAGAGTGCACTGGCACCACTGGGGATGCACTGCAGTGAGTGCAGAGAGTACACTGGCACCATTGGGGATGTACTGCAGTGAGTCCAGAGAGTGCACTGGCACCACTGGGGATGCAGTGCAGTGAGTCCAGAGAGTGCACTGGCACCACTGGGGATGCAGTACAGTGAGTCCACAGAGTGCACTGGCACCACTGGGGATGCACTGCAGAGACTCCAGAGAGTGCACTGGCACCACTGGGAATGCACTGCAGTGACTCTAGAGAGTGCACCGGCACCACTGGGGATGCAGTGCAGTGAGTCCAGAGGGTGCACTGGCACCACGGAGGATGCAGTGCAGTGAGTCCAGAGAGTGCACTGGCACCACTGGGGATGCACTGCAGTGAGTCCAGAGAGTGCACTCGCACCACTGGGGATGCAGTGCTGTGAGTCCAGAGAGTGCACTGGCACCACTGGGGATGCACTGCAGTGAGTCCAGAGAGTGCACTGGCACCACTGGGGATGCAGTGCAGTGAGTGCAGAGAGTGCACTGGCACCACTGGGGATGCACTGCAGTGAGTCCAGAGAGTGCACTGGCACCACTGGGGATGCAGTGCAGTGAGTCCAGAGAGTGCACTGGCACCACTGGGGATGCAGTGAAGTGTGTCCAGAGAGTGCAGTGGCACCACTGGGGATGCAGTGCAGTGAGTCCAGAGAGTGCAGTGGCACCACTGGGGATGCAGTGCAGTGAGTCCAGAGAGTGCACTGGCACCACTGGGGATGCACTGCAGTGAGTCCAGAGGGTGCACTGGACCCACTGGGGATGCAGTGCAGTGAGTCCAGAGAGTGCACTGGCACCACTGGGGATGCAGTGCAGTGAGTCCAGAGAGTGAACTGGCTCCACTGGGGATGCAGTGCAGTGAGTCCAGAGAGTACACTGGCACCACTGGGGATGCAGTGCAGTGAGTGCAGAGAGTGCACTGGCACCACTGGGGATGCAGTGCAGTGAGTCCAGAGAGTGCACTGGCACCACTGGGGATGCAGTACAGTGCGTCCACAGAGTGCACTGGCACCACTGGGGATGCAGTGCAGTGAGTCCAGAGAGTGCACTGGCACCACTGGGGATGCACTGCAGTGACTCTAGAGAGTGCACTGGCACCACTGGGGATGCAGTGCAGTGAGTCCAGAGAGTGCACTGGCACCACTGAGGATGCAGTGCAGTGAGTCCAGAGAGTGCACTGGCACCACTGGGGATGCACTGCAGTGAGTCCAGAGAGTGCACTGGCACCACTGGGGATGCAGCGCAATGACTACATAGAGTGCACTGGCACCACTGGGGATGCACTGCAGTGAGTCCAGAGAGTGCACTGGCACCACTGGGGATGCACTGCAGTGAGTCCAGAGAGTGCACTGGCACCACTGGGGATGCAGTGCGGTGAGTCCAGAGAGTGCACTGGCACCACTGGGTATGCAGTGCAGAGAGTCCAGAGAGTGCACTGGCACCACTGGGGATGCAGTGCAGTGACTCCAGAGAGTGCACTGGCACCACTGGTGATGCAGTGCAGTGAGTCCAGAGAGTGCACTGGCACCACTGGGGATGCACTGCAGTGACTCTAGAGAGTCCACTGGCACCACTGGGGATGCAGTGCAGTGAGTCCAGAGAGTGCACTGGCACCACTGGGGATGCAGTACAGTGAGTCCAGAGAGTGCACTGGCACCACTGGTGATGCAGTGCAGTGAGTCCAGAGAGTGCACTGGCACCACTGGGGATGCACTGCAGTGAGTCCAGAGAGTGCACTGGCACCACTGGGGATGCAGTGCAGTGAGTCCAGAGAGTGCACTGGCACCACTGGGGATGCACTGCAGTGAGTCCAGAGAGTGCACTGGCACCACTGGGAATGCAGTGCAGTGAGTCCAGAGAGTGCACTGGCACCACTGTGGATGCAGTACAGTGAGTCCAGAGAGTGCACTGGCACCACTGGGGATGCACTGCAGTGACTCCAGAGAGTGCACTGGCACCACTGGGGATGCAGTGCAGTGAGTCCAGAGAGTGCACTGGATCAAATGGGGATGCAGTTCAGTTAGTCCAGAGAGTGCACTGGCACCACTGGGGATGCACTGCAGTGAGTCCAGAGAGTGCACTGGCAGCACTGGGGATGCAGTACAGTGACTCCAGAGAGTGAACTGGCACCACTGGGGATGCACTGCAGTGAGTCCAGAGAGTGCACTGGCACCACTGGGGATGCACTGCAGTGAGTGCAGAGAGTACACTGGCACCATTGGGGATGTACTGCAGTGAGTCCAGAGAGTGCACTGGCACCACTGGGGATGCAGTACAGTGAGTCTACAGAGTGCACTGGCACCACTGGGGATGCACTGCTGTGAGTCCAGAGAGTGCACTGTCAGCACTGGGGATGCAGTGAAGTGAGTCCAGATAGTGCACTGGCACCACTGGGGATGCAGTGCAGTGAGTCCAGAGAGTGCACTGGCACCACTGGGAATGCACTGCTGTGAGTCCAGAGAGTGCACTGGCACCACTGGGGATGCACTGCAGTGAGTCCAGAGAGTGCACTGGCACCACTGGGGATGCAGTGTAGTGAGTGCAGAGAGTGCACTGGCACCTTGGGGATGCAGTGCAGTGAGTCCAGAGAGTGCATTGGCACCACTGGGGATGAACTGCAGTGAGTCCAGAGAGTGCACTGGCACCACTGGGGATGCACTGCAGTGAGTCCATAGAGTGCACTGGCACAACTGGGGATGCACTGAAATGACTCCAGAGAGTGCACTGGCCCCACTGGGGATGCAGTGCAGTGAGTCCAGAGAGTGCACTGGTACCTTGGGGATGCAGCGCAATGACTACAGAGAGTGCACTGGCACCACTGGGGATGCAGTGCAGTGAGTCCAGAGAGTGCACTGGCACCACTGGGGATGCAGTGCAGTGAGTCCAGAGAGTGCACTGGCACCACTGGGGATGCACTGCAGTGAGTCCAGAGAGTGCACTGGCACCACTGGGGATGCAGTGCAGGGAGTCCAGAGAGTGCACTGGCACCACTCTGGATGCAGTGCGGTGAGTCCAGAGAGTGCACTGGCGCCACTGTGAATGCAGTGCAGTGAGTCCAGAGAGTGCACTGGCACCACTGGGGATGCACTGCAGTGAGTGCAGAGAGTACACTGGCACCATTGGGGATGTACTGCAGTGAGTCCAGAGAGTGCACTGGCACCACTGGGGATGCAGTGCAGTGAGTCCAGAGAGTGCACTGGCACCACTGGGGATGCAGTGCAGTGAGTCCAGAGAGTGCACTGGATCAATTGGGAATGCAGTTCAGTTAGTCCAGAGAGTGCACTGGCACCACTGGGGATGCAGTGCAGTGAGTCCAGAGAGTGCACTGGCACCACTGGGGATGCAGTACAGTGACTCCAGAGAGTGAACTGGCACCACTGGGGATGCACTGCAGTGAGTCCAGAGAGTGCACTGGCACCACTGGGGATGCACTGCAGTGAGTGCAGAGAGTACACTGGCACCATTGGGGATGTACTGCAGTGAGTCCAGAGAGTGCACTGGCACCACTGGGGATGCAGTGCAGTGAGTCCAGAGAGTGCACTGGCACCACTGGGGATGCAGTACAGTGAGTCCACAGAGTGCACTGGCACCACTGGGGATGCAGTGCAGAGCCTCCAGAGAGTGCACTGGCACCACTGGGAATGCACTGCCGTGACTCTAGAGAGTGCACCGGCACCACTGGGGATGCAGTGCAGTGACTCCAGAGAGTGCACTGGCACCACTGGGGATGCAGTGCGGTGAGTCCAGAGAGTGCACTGGCACCACTGGGGATGCAGTGCAGTGAGTCCACAGAGTGCACTGGCACCACTGGGGATGCAGTGCAGTGACTCCAGAGAGTGCACTGGCACCACTGGTGATGCAGTGCAGTGAGTCCAGAGAGTGCACTGGCACCACTGGGGATGCACTGCAGTGACTCTAGAGAGTACACTGGCACCACTGGGGATGCAGTACAGTGAGTCCACAGAGTGCACTGGCACCACTGGGGATGCACTGCAGTGAGTCCAGAGAGTACACTGGCACCACTGGGGATGCAGTGCAGTGAGTCCAGAGAGTGCACTGGCTCCACTGGGGATGCAGTGCAGTGAGTCCAGAGAGTGCACTGGCACCACTGGGGATGCAGTACAGTGACTCCAGAGAGTGAACTGGCACCACTGGGTATGCACTGCAGTGAGTCCAGAGAGTGCACTGGCACCACTGGGGATGCAGTGCAGTGAGTGCAGAGAGTACACTGGCACCATTGGGGATGTACTGCAGTGAGTCCAGAGAGTGCACTGGCACCACTGGGGATGCAGTACAGTGAGTCCACAGAGTGCACTGGCACCACTGGGGATGCAGTACAGTGAGTCCACAGAGTGCACTGGCACCACTGGGGATGCACTGCAGAGACTCCAGAGAGTGCACTGGCACCACTGGGGATGCAGTACAGTGAGTCCACAGAGTGCACTGGCACCACTGGGGATGCACTGCAGTGAGTCCAGAGAGTGCACTGGCACCACTGGGGATGCAGTGCAGTGAGTCCAGAGAGTGCACTGGATCAATTGGGGATGCAGTTCAGTGAGTCCAGAGAGTGCACTGGCACCACTGGGGATGCAGTGCAGTGAGTCCAGAGAGTGCACTGGCACCACTGGGGATGCAGTACAGTGACTCCAGAGAGTGAACTGGCACCACTGGGGATGCACTGCAGTGAGTCCAGAGAGTGCACTGGCACCACTGGGGATGCACTGCAGTGAGTGCAGAGAGTACACTGGCACCATTGGGGATGTACTGCAGTGAGTCCAGAGAGTGCACTGGCACCACTGGGGATGCAGTGCAGTGAGTCCAGAGAGTGCACTGGCACCACTGGGGATGCAGTACAGTGAGTCCAGAGAGTGCACTGGCACCACTGGGGATGCACTGCAGAGACTCCAGAGAGTGCACTGGCACCACTGGGAATGCAGTGCAGTGACTCTAGAGAGTGCACCGGCACCACTGGGGATGCAGTGCAGTGAGTCCAGAGGGTGCACTGGCACCACGGAGGATGCAGTGCAGTGAGTCCAGAGAGTGCACTGGCACCACTGGGGATGCACTGCAGTGAGTCCAGAGAGTGCACTCGCACCACTGGGGATGCAGTGCTGTGAGTCCAGAGAGTGCACTGGCACCACTGGGGATGCACTGCAGTGAGTCCAGAGAGTGCACTCGCACCACTGGGGATGCAGTGCTGTGAGTCCAGAGAGTGCACTGGCACCACTGGGGATGCACTGCAGTGAGTCCAGAGAGTGCACTGGCACCACTGGGGATGCAGTGCAGTGAGTGCAGAGAGTGCACTGGCACCACTGGGGATGCACTGCAGTGAGTCCAGAGAGTGCACTGGCACCACTGGGGATGCAGTGCAGTGAGTGCAGAGAGTGCACTGGCACCACTGGGGATGCACTGCAGTGAGTCCAGAGAGTGCACTGGCACCACTGGGGATGCAGTGCAGTGAGTCCAGAGAGTGCACTGGCACCACTGGGGATGCAGTGAAGTGTGTCCAGAGAGTGCAGTGGCACCACTGGGGATGCAGTGCAGTGAGTCCAGAGAGTGCAGTGGCACCACTGGGGATGCAGTGCAGTGAGTCCAGAGAGTGCACTGGCACCACTGGGGATGCACTGCAGTGAGTCCAGAGGGTGCACTGGACCCACTGGGGATGCAGTGCAGTGAGTCCAGAGAGTGCACTGGCACCACTGGGGATGCAGTGCAGTGAGTCCAGAGAGTGAACTGGCTCCACTGGGGATGCAGTGCAGTGAGTCCAGAGAGTACACTGGCACCACTGGGGATGCAGTGCAGTGAGTGCAGAGAGTGCACTGGCACCACTGGGGATGCACTGCAGTGAGTCCAGAGAGTGCACTGGCACCACTGGGGATGCAGTACAGTGCGTCCACAGAGTGCACTGGCACCACTGGGGATGCAGTGCAGTGAGTCCAGAGAGTGCACTGGCACCACTGGGGATGCACTGCAGTGACTCTAGAGAGTGCACTGGCACCACTGGGGATGCAGTGCAGTGAGTCCAGAGAGTGCACTGGCACCACTGAGGATGCAGTGCAGTGAGTCCAGAGAGTGCACTGGCACCACTGGGGATGCACTGCAGTGAGTCCAGAGAGTGCACTGGCACCACTGGGGATGCAGCGCAATGACTACATAGAGTGCACTGGCACCACTGGGGATGCACTGCAGTGAGTCCAGAGAGTGCACTGGCACCACTGGGGATGCACTGCAGTGAGTCCAGAGAGTGCACTGGCACCACTGGGGATGCAGTGCGGTGAGTCCAGAGAGTGCACTGGCACCACTGGGTATGCAGTGCAGAGAGTCCACAGAGTGCACTGGCACCACTGGGGATGCAGTGCAGTGACTCCAGAGAGTGCACTGGCACCACTGGTGATGCAGTGCAGTGAGTCCAGAGAGTGCACTGGCACCACTGGGGATGCACTGCAGTGACTCTAGAGAGTCCACTGGCACCACTGGGGATGCAGTGCAGTGAGTCCAGAGAGTGCACTGGCACCACTGGGGATGCAGTACAGTGAGTCCAGAGAGTGCACTGGCACCACTGGTGATGCAGTGCAGTGAGTCCAGAGAGTGCACTGGCACCACTGGGGATGCACTGCAGTGAGTCCAGAGAGTGCACTGGCACCACTGGGGATGCAGTGCAGTGAGTCCAGAGAGTGCACTGGCACCACTGGGGATGCACTGCAGTGAGTCCAGAGAGTGCACTGGCACCACTGGGAATGCAGTGCAGTGAGTCCAGAGAGTGCACTGGCACCACTGTGGATGCAGTACAGTGAGTCCAGAGAGTGCACTGGCACCACTGGGGATGCACTGCAGTGACTCCAGAGAGTGCACTGGCACCACTGGGGATGCAGTGCAGTGAGTCCAGAGAGTGCACTGGATCAAATGGGGATGCAGTTCAGTTAGTCCAGAGAGTGCACTGGCACCACTGGGGATGCACTGCAGTGAGTCCAGAGAGTGCACTGGCAGCACTGGGGATGCAGTACAGTGACTCCAGAGAGTGAACTGGCACCACTGGGGATGCACTGCAGTGAGTCCAGAGAGTGCACTGGCACCACTGGGGATGCACTGCAGTGAGTGCAGAGAGTACACTGGCACCATTGGGGATGTACTGCAGTGAGTCCAGAGAGTGCACTGGCACCACTGGGGATGCAGTACAGTGAGTCTACAGAGTGCACTGGCACCACTGGGGATGCACTGCTGTGAGTCCAGAGAGTGCACTGTCAGCACTGGGGATGCAGTGCAGTGAGTCCAGATAGTGCACTGGCACCACTGGGGATGCAGTGCAGTGAGTCCAGAGAGTGCACTGGCACCACTGGGAATGCACTGCTGTGAGTCCAGAGAGTGCACTGGCACCACTGGGGATGCACTGCAGTGAGTCCAGAGAGTGCACTGGCACCACTGGGGATGCAGTGTAGTGAGTGCAGAGAGTGCACTGGCACCTTGGGGATGCAGTGCAGTGAGTCCAGAGAGTGCATTGGCACCACTGGGGATGAACTGCAGTGAGTCCAGAGAGTGCACTGGCACCACTGGGGATGCACTGCAGTGAGTCCATAGAGTGCACTGGCACAACTGGGGATGCACTGAAATGACTCCAGAGAGTGCACTGGCCCCACTGGGGATGCAGTGCAGTGAGTCCAGAGAGTGCACTGGTACCTTGGGGATGCAGCGCAATGACTACAGAGAGTGCACTGGCACCACTGGGGATGCAGTGCAGTGAGTCCAGAGAGTGCACTGGCACCACTGGGGATGCAGTGCAGTGAGTCCAGAGAGTGCACTGGCACCACTGGGGATGCACTGCAGTGAGTCCAGAGAGTGCACTGGCACCACTGGGGATGCAGTGCAGGGAGTCCAGAGAGTGCACTGGCACCACTCTGGATGCAGTGCGGTGAGTCCAGAGAGTGCACTGGCGCCACTGTGAATGCAGTACAGTGAGTCCAGAGAGTGCACTGGCACCACTGGGGATGCAGAGCAATGACTACAGAGAGTGCACTGGCACCACTGCGGATGCAGTGCAATGAGTCCAGAGAGTGCACTGGCACCACTGGGGATGCACTGCAGTGAGTCCAGAGAGTGCACTGGCACCACTGGGGATGCAGTGCAGTGAGTCCAGAGAGTGCACTGGCACCACTGGGGACGCAGTACAGTGACTCCAGAGAGTTAACTGGCACCACTGGGTATGCAGTGCAGTGAGTCCAGAGAGTGCACTGGCACCACTGGGGATGCACTGCAGTGAGTGCAGAGAGTACACTGGCACCATTGGGGATGTACTGCAGTGAGTCCAGAGAGTGCACTGGCACCACTGGGGATGCAGTGCAGTGAGTCCAGAGAGTGCACTGGCACCACTGGGGATGCAGTGCAGTGAGTCCAGAGAGTGCACTGGATCAATTGGGAATGCAGTTCAGTTAGTCCAGAGAGTGCACTGGCACCACTGGGGATGCAGTGCAGTGAGTCCAGAGAGTGCACTGGCACCACTGGGGATGCAGTACAGTGACTCCAGAGAGTGAACTGGCACCACTGGGGATGCACTGCAGTGAGTCCAGAGAGTGCACTGGCACCACTGGGGATGCACTGCAGTGAGTGCAGAGAGTACACTGGCACCATTGGGGATGCAGTACATTGCGTCCAGAGAGTGCACTGGCACCACTGGGGATGCAGTGCAGTGAGTCCAGAGAGTGCACTGGCACCACTGGGGATGCAGTACAGTGAGTCCACAGAGTGCACTGGCACCACTGGGGATGCAGTGCAGAGCCTCCAGAGAGTGCACTGGCACCACTGGGAATGCACTGCCGTGACTCTAGAGAGTGCACCGGCACCACTGGGGATGCAGTGCAGTGACTCCAGAGAGTGCACTGGCACCACTGGGGAAGCACTGCAGTGAGTCCAGAGAGTGCACTGGCACCACTGGGGATGCAGTGCAGTGAGTCCAGAGAGTGTACTGGCACCACTGGGGATGCAGTGCTGTAAGTCCAGAGAGTGAACTGGCACCACTGGGGATGCACTGCAGTGAGTCCAGAGAGTGCACTGGCACCACTCTGGATGCAGTGCGGTGAGTCCAGAGAGTGCACTGGCACCACTGGGGATGCAGTGCAGTGAGTCCACAGAGTGCACTGGCACCACTGGGGATGCAGTGCAGTGACTCCAGAGAGTGCACTGGCACCACTGGTGATGCAGTGCAGTGAGTCCAGAGAGTGCACTGGCACCACTGGGGATGCACTGCAGTGACTCTAGAGAGTACACTGGCACCACTGGGGATGCAGTACAGTGAGTCCACAGAGTGCACTGGCACCACTGGGGATGCACTGCAGTGAGTCCAGAGAGTACACTGGCACCACTGGGGATGCAGTGCAGTGAGTCCAGAGAGTGCACTGGCTCCACTGGGGATGCAGTGCAGTGAGTCCAGAGAGTGCACTGGCACCACTGGGGATGCAGTACAGTGACTCCAGAGAGTGAACTGGCACCACTGGGTATGCACTGCAGTGAGTCCAGAGAGTGCACTGGCACCACTGGGGATGCAGTGCAGTGAGTGCAGAGAGTACACTGGCACCATTGGGGATGTACTGCAGTGAGTCCAGAGAGTGCACTGGCACCACTGGGGATGCAGTACAGTGAGTCCACAGAGTGCACTGGCACCACTGGGGATGCAGTACAGTGAGTCCACAGAGTGCACTGGCACCACTGGGGATGCACTGCAGAGACTCCAGAGAGTGCACTGGCACCACTGGGGATGCAGTACAGTGAGTCCACAGAGTGCACTGGCACCACTGGGGATGCACTGCAGTGAGTCCAGAGAGTGCACTGGCACCACTGGGGATGCAGTGCAGTGAGTCCAGAGAGTGCACTGGATCAATTGGGGATGCAGTTCAGTGAGTCCAGAGAGTGCACTGGCACCACTGGGGATGCAGTGCAGTGAGTCCAGAGAGTGCACTGGCACCACTGGGGATGCAGTACAGTGACTCCAGAGAGTGAACTGGCACCACTGGGGATGCACTGCAGTGAGTCCAGAGAGTGCACTGGCACCACTGGGGATGCACTGCAGTGAGTGCAGAGAGTACACTGGCACCATTGGGGATGTACTGCAGTGAGTCCAGAGAGTGCACTGGCACCACTGGGGATGCAGTGCAGTGAGTCCAGAGAGTGCACTGGCACCACTGGGGATGCAGTACAGTGAGTCCAGAGAGTGCACTGGCACCACTGGGGATGCACTGCAGAGACTCCAGAGAGTGCACTGGCACCACTGGGAATGCAGTGCAGTGACTCTAGAGAGTGCACCGGCACCACTGGGGATGCAGTGCAGTGAGTCCAGAGGGTGCACTGGCACCACGGAGGATGCAGTGCAGTGAGTCCAGAGAGTGCACTGGCACCACTGGGGATGCACTGCAGTGAGTCCAGAGAGTGCACTCGCACCACTGGGGATGCAGTGCTGTGAGTCCAGAGAGTGCACTGGCACCACTGGGGATGCACTGCAGTGAGTCCAGAGAGTGCACTCGCACCACTGGGGATGCAGTGCTGTGAGTCCAGAGAGTGCACTGGCACCACTGGGGATGCACTGCAGTGAGTCCAGAGAGTGCACTGGCACCACTGGGGATGCACTGCAGTGAGTGCAGAGAGTGCACTGGCACCACTGGGGATGCACTGCAGTGAGTCCAGAGAGTGCACTGGCACCACTGGGGATGCAGTGCAGTGAGTCCAGAGAGTGCACTGGACCCACTGGGGATGCAGTGCAGTGAGTCCAGAGAGTGCACTGGCACCACTGGGGATGCAGTGCAGTGAGTCCAGAGAGTGAACTGGCTCCACTGGGGATGCAGTGCAGTGAGTCCAGAGAGTACACTGGCACCACTGGGGATGCAGTGCAGTGAGTGCAGAGAGTGCACTGGCACCACTGGGGATGCACTGCAGTGAGTCCAGAGAGTGCACTGGCACCACTGGGGATGCAGTACAGTGCGTCCACAGAGTGCACTGGCACCACTGGGGATGCAGTGCAGTGAGTCCAGAGAGTGCACTGGCACCACTGGGGATGCACTGCAGTGACTCTAGAGAGTGCACTGGCACCACTGGGGATGCAGTGCAGTGAGTCCAGAGAGTGCACTGGCACCACTGGGGATGCACTGCAGTGAGTCCAGAGAGTGCACTGGCACCACTGGGGATGCACTGCAGTGAGTCCAGAGAGTGCACTGGCACCACTGGGGATGCAGCGCAATGACTACATAGAGTGCACTGGCACCACTGGGGATGCACTGCAGTGAGTCCAGAGAGTGCACTGGCACCACTGGGGATGCACTGCAGTGAGTCCAGAGAGTGCACTGGCACCACTGGGGATGCAGTGCGGTGAGTCCAGAGAGTGCACTGGCACCACTGGGTATGCAGTGCAGAGAGTCCACAGAGTGCACTGGCACCACTGGGGATGCAGTGCAGTGACTCCAGAGAGTGCACTGGCACCACTGGTGATGCAGTGCAGTGAGTCCAGAGAGTGCACTGGCACCACTGGGGATGCACTGCAGTGACTCTAGAGAGTGCACTGGCACCACTGGGGATGCAGTGCAGTGAGTCCAGAGAGTGCACTGGCACCACTGGGGATGCACTGCAGTGAGTCCAGAGAGTGCACTGGCACCACTGGGGATGCAGTGCAGTGAGTCCAGAGAGTGCACTGGCACCACTGGGGATGCACTGCAGTGAGTCCAGAGAGTGCACTGGCACCACTGGGGATGCAGTGCAGTGAGTCCAGAGAGTGCACTGGCACCACTGGGGATGCACTGCAGTGAGTCCAGAGAGTGCACTGGCACCACTGGGAATGCAGTGCAGTGAGTCCAGAGAGTGCACTGGCACCACTGTGGATGCAGTACAGTGAGTCCAGAGAGTGCACTGGCACCACTGGGGATGCACTGCAGTGACTCCAGAGAGTGCACTGGCACCACTGGGGATGCAGTGCAGTGAGTCCAGAGAGTGCACTGGATCAAATGGGGATGCAGTTCAGTTAGTCCAGAGAGTGCACTGGCACCACTGGGGATGCACTGCAGTGAGTCCAGAGAGTGCACTGGCACCACTGGGGATGCAGTACAGTGACTCCAGTGAGTGCACTGGCACCACTGGGGATGCACTGCAGTGAGTCCAGAGAGTGCACTGGCACCACTGGGGATGCACTGCAGTGAGTGCAGAGAGTACACTGGCACCATTGGGGATGTACTGCAGTGAGTCCAGAGAGTGCAATGGCACCACTGGGGATGCAGTGCTGTGAGTCCAGAGAGTGCACTGGCACCACTGAGGATGTAGTACAGTGAGACCACAGAGTGCACTGGCACCACTGGGGATGCACTGCAGAGACTCCAGAGAGTGCACTGGCACCACTGGGGATGCAGTGCAGTGACTCCAGAGAGTGCACTGGCACCACTGGGGATGCACTGCAGTGAGTCCAGAGAGTGCACTGGCACCACTGGGGATGCAGTGCTGTGAGTCCAGAGAGTGCACTGGCACCACTGGGGATGCACTGCAGTGAGTCCAGAGAGTGCACTGGCACCACTGTGGATGCAGTGCAGTGAGTGCAGAGAGTGCACTGGCACCACTGGGGATGCACTGCAGTGAGTCCAGAGAGTGCACTGGCACCACTGGGGATGCAGTGCAGTGAGTCCAGAGAGTGCACTGGCACCACTGGGGATGCAGTGCAGTGAGTCCAGAGAGTGCACTGGCACCACTGGGGATGCAGTGCAGTGACTCCAGAGAGTGCACTGGCACCACTGGGGATGCAGTGCAGTGAGTGCAGAGAGTGCACTGGCACCACTGGGGATGCACTGCAGTGAGTCCAGAGGGTGCACTGGCACCACTGGGGATGCACTGCAGTGAGTCCAGAGAGTGCACTGGCACCACTGGGGATGCAGTGCAGTGAGTCCAGAGAGTGAACTGGCTCCACTGGGGATGCAGTGCAGTGAGTCCAGAGAGTACACTGGCACCACTGGGGATGCAGTGCAGTGAGTGCAGAGAGTGCACTGGCACCACTGGGGATGCAGTGCAGTGAGTCCACAGAGTGCACTGGCACCACTGGGGATGCAGTGCAGTGAGTCCAGAGAGTGCACTGGCACCACTGGGGATGCACTGCAGTGACTCTAGAGAGTGCACTGGCACCACTGGGGATGCAGTGCAGTGACTCCAGAGAGTGCACTGGCACCACTGGGGATGCAGTGCAGTGAGTGCAGAGAGTGCACTGGCACCACTGGGGATGCACTGCAGTGAGTCCAGAGAGTGCACTGGCACCACTGGGGATGCAGTACAGTGCGTCCACAGAGTGCACTGGCACCACTGGGGATGCAGTGCAGTGAGTCCAGAGAGTGCACTGGCACCACTGGGGATGCACTGCAGTGACTCTAGAGAGTGCACTGGCACCACTGGGGATGCAGTGCAGTGAGTCCAGAGAGTGCACTGGCACCACTGAGGATGCAGTGCAGTGAGTCCAGAGAGTGCACTGGCACCACTGGGGATGCACTGCAGTGAGTCCAGAGAGTGCGTTGGCACCACTGGGGATGCAGCGCAATGACTACATAGAGTGCACTGGCACCACTGGGGATGCAGTGCAGTGAGTCCAGAGAGTGCACTGGCACCACTGGGGATGCACTGCAGTGAGTCCAGAGAGTGCACTGGCACCACTGGGGATGCAGTGCGGTGAGTCCAGAGAGTGCACTGGCACCACTGGGGATGCAGTGCAGAGAGTCCACAGAGTGCACTGGCACCACTGGTGATGCAGTGCAGTGACTCCAGAGAGTGCACTGGCACCACTGGTGATGCAGTGCAGTGAGTCCAGAGAGTGCACTGGCACCACTGGGGATGCACTGCAGTGACTCTAGAGAGTGCACTGGCACCACTGGGGATGCAGTGCAGTGAGTCCAGAGAGTGCACTGGCACCACTGGGGATGCACTGCAGTGAGTCCAGAGAGTGCACTGGCACCACTGGTGATGCAGTGCAGTGAGTCCAGAGAGTGCACTGGCACCACTGGGGATGCACTGCAGTGAGTCCAGAGAGTGCACTGGCACCACTGGGGATGCAGTGCAGTGAGTCCAGAGAGTGCACTGGCACCACTGGGGATGCACTGCAGTGAGTCCAGAGAGTGCACTGGCACCACTGGGAATGCAGTGCAGTGAGTCCAGAGAGTGCACTGGCACCACTGTGGATGCAGTACAGTGAGTCCAGAGAGTGCACTGGCACCACTGGGGATGCACTGCAGTGACTCCAGAGAGTGCACTGGCACCACTGGGGATGCAGTGCAGTGAGTCCAGAGAGTGCACTGGATCAAATGGGGATGCAGTTCAGTTAGTCCAGAGAGTGCACTGGCACCACTGGGGATGCACTGCAGTGAGTCCAGAGAGTGCACTGGCACCACTGGGGATGCAGTGCAGTGAGTCCAGTGAGTGCACTGGCACCACTGGGGATGCACTGCAGTGAGTCCAGAGAGTGCACTGGCACCACTGGGGATGCACTGCAGTGAGTGCAGAGAGTACACTGGCACCATTGGGGATGTACTGCAGTGAGTCCAGAGAGTGCAATGGCACCACTGGGGATGCAGTGCTGTGAGTCCAGAGAGTGCACTGGCACCACTGAGGATGCAGTACAGTGAGACCACAGAGTGCACTGGCACCACTGGGGATGCACTGCAGAGACTCCAGAGAGTGCACTGGCACCACTGGGGATGCAGTGCAGTGAGTCCAGAGAGTGCACTGGCACCACTGGGGATGCAGTGCTGTGAGTCCACAGAGTGCACTGGCACCACTGGGGATGCACTGCAGTGAGTCCAGAGAGTGCACTGGCACCACTGTGGATGCAGTGCAGTGAGTGCAGAGAGTGCACTGGCACCACTGGGGATGCAGTGCAGTGAGTCCAGAGAGTGCACTGGCACCACTGGGGATGCAGTGCAGTGAGTCCAGAGAGTGCACTGGCACCACTGGGGATGCAGTGCAGTGACTCCAGAGAGTGCACTGGCACCACTGGGGATGCAGTGCAGTGAGTGCAGAGAGTGCACTGGCACCACTGGGGATGCACTGCAGTGAGTCCAGAGGGTGCACTGGCACCACTGGGGATGCACTGCAGTGAGTCCAGAGAGTGCACTGGCACCACTGGGGATGCAGTGCAGTGAGTCCAGAGAGTGAACTGGCTCCACTGGGGATGCAGTGCAGTGAGTCCAGAGAGTACACTGGCACCACTGGGGATGCAGTGCAGTGAGTGCAGAGAGTGCACTGGCACCACTGGGGATGCAGTGCAGTGAGTCCACAGAGTGCACTGGCACCACTGGGGATGCAGTGCAGTGAGTCCAGAGAGTGCACTGGCACCACTGGGGATGCACTGCAGTGACTCTAGAGAGTGCACTGGCACCACTGGGGATGCAGTGCAGTGACTCCAGAGAGTGCACTGGCACCACTGGGGATGCAGTGCAGTGAGTCCAGAGAGTGCACTGGATCAATTGGGGATGCAGTTCAGTTAGTCCAGAGAGTGCACTGGCACCACTGGGGATGCACTGCAGTGAGTCCAGAGAGTGCACTGGCACCACTGGGGATGCAGTACAGTGACTCCAGTGAGTGCACTGGCACCACTGGGGATGCAGTGCAGTGAGTCCAGAGAGTGCACTGGCACCACTGGGGATGCACTGCAGTGAGTGCAGAGAGTACACTGGCACCATTGGGGATGTACTGCAGTGAGTCCAGAGAGTGCAATGGCACCACTGGGGATGCAGTGCTGTGAGTCCAGAGAGTGCACTGGCACCACTGAGGATGCAGTAGAGTGAGTCCAGAGAGTGCACTGGCACCACTGGGGATGCACTGCAGAGACTCCAGAGAGTGCACTGGCACCACTGGGGATGCAGTGCAGTGACTCCAGAGAGTGCACTGGCACCACTGGGGATGCACTGCAGTGAGTCCAGAGAGTGCACTGGCACCACTGGGGATGCAGTGCTGTGAGTCCAGAGAGTGCACTGGCACCACTGGGGATGCACTGCAGTGAGTCCAGAGAGTGCACTGGCACCACTGGGGATGCAGTGCAGTGAGTGCAGAGAGTGCACTGGCACCACTGGGGATGCACTGCAGTGAGTCCAGAGAGTGCACTGGCACCACTGGGGATGCAGTGCAGTGAGTCCAGAGAGTGCACTGGCACCACGGCATGGATGTAATGTCTCTTACGTAATGGGACCTACAGTATAATTAAGCATTGCCAAATGTACTTACATTATCAATTAATCTATGTATACTGGATACTTAGGGAGTACATTGAACAATCAAAAGAGTCATTGAAGGGGAACCTTGGGAGGGAACAGGTACAACCTGACCTTGGATAAGGGCCTGGAAATGATGAAATGAGTTGAAGCAGAACCAAGAAGCGGAGGGAGCATGCATCGATTAAGAAAGGTGAAAAGTTTAGCGGAGAGGAAGACTCCTTACTTCATCTGGACGACCACCTGGACGACCACCAGAGTGCGCCACGCATGAGCAAAGGTGATGGGAGCTAATTAGAATGAAAAGCGAGGCTGATGTTGCAACCTATAATGAATATGTATACCTGACGCAATATTGTATGTATAAATAACGGCTGGGAAGTAACGGGACTTGAAGCCAGATTTGGGCACCTGCCCCGGCTTCCAGCGCTAAATAAAGCACCTTCATATAATCACTTGGTGATTATGTGGTTGCTAGGCTAACATCTGGACTCACTGCAGTGCATCCCCAGTGGTGCCAGTGCACTCTCTGGACTCCCTGCAGTGCATCCCCAGTGGTGCCAATGCACTCTCTGGACTCACTGCACTGCATCCCCAGTGGTGCTGGGGCACTCTCTGGACTCACTGCACTGCATCCCCAGTGGTGCCAGTGCCCTCTGTGGACTCACTGCACTGCGTCCCCAGTGGTGCCAGTGCACTCTCTGGACTCACTGCACTGCATCCCCAGTGGTGACAGTGCACTCTCTGGACTTGCCGGGGTGCATCCCCAGTGGTGCCAGTGCACTCTCTGGACTCACCGGGGTGCATCCCCAGTGGTGCCAGTGCACTCTCTGGACTCACTGCATTGCATCCCCAGTGGTGCCAGTGCACTCTCTGGACTCACTGCAGTGCATCCCCTGTGGTGCCATTGCACTCTCAGGACTCACTGCACTGCATCCCCAGTGGTGCCAGTGCACTCTCTGGACTCACAGCACTGCATCCCCAGTGGTGCCTGTGAAGTCTCTGGACTCACTGCACTGCATCCCCAGTGGTGCCAGTGCACTCTCTGGACTCACTGCACTGCAACCCCATTGCTGACAGTGCCCTCTCTGGACTCAGTGCACTGCATCCCCAGTGGTGCCAGTGCACTCTCTGAAAACACCGGGGTGCAACCGCACCGGTGCGAGTGCACTCTCTGCACTCACGGCAGTGCATCCCCAGTGGTGCCAGTGCACTCTCTGGACTCACTGCAGTGTATCCCCCGTGGTGCCAGTGCACTCTGTGGACTCAGTGCACTGCATCCCAGTGGTGCCAGTGCACTCTCTGGACTCACTGCACTGCATCCCAGTGGTGCCAGTGCACTCTCTGGACTCACTGCAGTGCATCCCCAGTGGTGCCAGTGCACTCTCTGGACTCACTGCACTGCATCCCCAGTGGTGCCAGTGCACTCTCTGGACTCACTGCAGTCCATCCCCAGTGGTGCCAGTGCACTCTCTGGACTCACTGCACTGCATACCCAGTGGTGCCAGTGCACTCTCTTTACTCACTGCACTGCATCCTAAGTGGTGCCAGTGCACTCTTTGGACTCACTGCAGTGCATCCCCAGTGGTGCCAGTGCACTCTCTGGACTCACTGCACTGCATCCCCATTAGTGCCAGTGCAATCTCTGGACTCACGGCAGTGCATCCCCAGTGGTGCCAGTGCACTCTCTGGACTCACTGCACTGCATCCCCAGTGGTGCCAGTGCACTCTCTGGACTCACTGCGCTGCATCCCCAGTGGTGCCAGTGCACTCTCTGGACTTGCCGGGGTGCATCCCCAGTGGTGCCAGTGCACTCTCTGGGCTCACTGCAGTACATCCCCAGTGGTGCCAGTGCACTGTCTGGACTCACTGCATTCCCAGTGGTGCCAGGGCACTCTCTGGACTCAGTGCAGTGCATCCCCAGTGGTGCCTGTGAAGTCTGTGGACTCACTGCAGTGCATCCCTGTGGTGCCAGTGCACTCTTTGGACTCACTGCACTGCATCCCCAGTGGTGCCACTGTACTCTCTGGACTCACCGCACTGCATCCAGAGTGGTGCCAGTGCACTCTCTGGACTCACTGCACTACATCCCCAGTGGTGCCAGTGAACTCTCTGGACTCACTGCACTGCATCCCCAGTGGTGCCAGTGCACTCTCTGGACTCACTGCAGTGCATCCCCAGTGGTGCTAGTGCACTCTCTGGACTCACTGCACTGCATCCCCTGTGGTGCCAAGGCACTCTCTGGACTCACTGCTCTGCGTTGCCATTGGTGCCAGTGCACTCTCTGGACTCATTGCAGTGCATCCCCAGTGGTGCCAATGCACTCTCTGGACTCACGGCACTGCATCCCCAGTGGTGCCAGTGCACTCTCTGGACTCACTGCACTGCATCCCCAGTGGTGCCAGTGCACTCTCAGGAGTCACTGCGCTGCATCCCCAGTGGTTCCAGTGCACTCTCTGGACTCACTGCACTTCAACTCCAGTGGTGCCAGTGCACTCTCTGGACTCACTGCACTGCATCCCCAGTGGTGCCAGTGCATTCTCTGGACTCACTGCACTGCATGCCAGGTGGTGCCAGTGCACTCTCTGGACTCACTGCAGTGCATCGCCAGTGGTGCCAGTGCACTCTCTGGACTCACTGCAGTGCATCGCCAGTGGTGCCAGTGCCCTCTCTGGACTCACTGCACTGCATCCCCAGTGGTGCCAGTGCAGTCTCTGTGTTAGTGTTGGGGAGAATCGAATGGATGTTTTACTAATGTCTCTTAGGTAATGGGACCTACAGTATAATTAAGCATTGCCAAATGTACTTACATTATCAATTAATCTATGTATACTGGATACTTAGGGAGTAGATTGAACAATCAAAAGAGTCATTGAAGGGGAACCTTGGGAGGGAACAGGTACAACCTGACCTTAGATAAGGGCCTGGAAATAATGAAATGAGTTGAAGCAGAACCAAGAAGCGGAGGGAGCATGCGTCGAGTAAGAAAGGTGAAAGGTTTAGCGGAGAGGTAGACTCCTTACTTCATCTGGACGACCACCTGGACGACCACCAGAGTGCGCCACGCATGTGCAAAGGGGAGGGGAGCTAATTAGAATGAAAAGCGAGGCTGCTGTTGCAACCTGTAAAGAATATGTATACCTGACGCAATATTGTATTTATAAATAACGGCTGGGAAGTAACGGGACTTGAAGCCAGATTTGGGCACCTGCCCCGGCTTCCAGCGCTGAATAAAGCACCTTCATATAATCACCTGGTGATTATGTGGTTGCTAGGCTAACATCTGGACTCACTGCAGTGCATCCCCAGTGGTGCCAGTGCACTCTCTGGACTCACTGCATTGCATCCCCAGTGGTGCCAGTGCACTCTGTGGACTCACTGCACTGCATCCCCAGTGGTGCCAGTGCACTCTCTGGACTCACTGCAGTGCATCCACAGTGGTGCCAGTGCACTCTCTGGACTTGCCGGGGTGCATCGCCAGTGGTGCCAGTGCCCTCTCTGGACTCACTGCACTGCATCCCCAGAGGTGCCAGTGCACTCTCTGGACTCACTGCAGTGCATCCCCTATCGTACCAGTGCCCTCTCTGGACTCACTGCACTGCATCCCCAGTGGTACCAGTGCACTCTCTGGACTCACTGCACTGCATCCCCATTGGTGCCACTGCACTCTCTGGACTCACTGCACTGCATCCCCAGTGGTGCCAGTGCACTCTCTGGACTCACTGCACTGCATCCCCAGTGGTGCCAGTGCACTCTGGACTCACTGCACTACTTCCCCAATGGTGCCAGTTCACTCTCTGGACTCACTGAACTGAATCCCCATTAGTGCCAGTGTACTCTCTGGAGTCACTTCACTGCATCCACATTGGTGCCAGTGCAATCTCAGGACTCACTGCAGTGCAGCTCAAGTTGGTGCCAGTGCACTCTCTGCACTCACTGCACTGCATCCCCAGTGGTGCCAGTGCACTCTCTGGACTCACTGCACTGCATCCCCAGTAGTGCCAGTGCACTCTCTGGACTCACTGCAGTGCATCCCCTGTGGTGCCATTGCACTCTCAGGACTCACTGCACTGCATCCCCAGTGGTGCCAGTGCACTCTCTGGTCTCACTGCAGGGCATCCCCAGTGGTGCCAGTGGCTCTGTGGATTCATTGCACTGCATCACCAGTGGTGCCAGAGCACTCTCTGGACTCACTGCAGTGCATCCACAGTGGTGCCAGTGTACTCTCTTAACTCACTTCACTGCATCCCCAGTGGTGCCAGTGCACTCTCTGGACTCACTTCACTGCAACCCCAGTGGTGCCAGTGCTCTCTCTGGACTCACTGCACTGCATCCCCAGTGGTGCCAGTGCACTCTCTGGACTCACTGCAGTGCATCCCCAGTGGTGGCAGTGCACTCTGTGGACTCACTGCACTGCATCCCCAGTGGTGCCAGTGCACTCTCTGGACTCACTGCACTGCATCCCCAAGGTGCCAGTGCACTCTCTGCACTCACTGCACTGCATCCCCAGTGGTGACAGTGCACTCTCTGGACTCACTGCACTGCATCCCCAGTGGTGACAGTGCACTCTCTGGACTCACTGCAGTGCATCCCCAGTGGTGCCAGTGCACTCTCTGGACTCACTGCACTGCATCGCCAGTGGTGCCACTGCATTCTCTGAAAACACCGGGGTGCAAACGCAGCGGTGCCAGTGCACTCTCTGCACTCACGGCAGTGCATCCCCAGTGGTGCCAGTGCACTCTCTGGACTCACTGCAGTGTATCCCCTGTGGTGCCAGTGCAATCTGTGGACTCACTGCACTGCACCCCCAGTGGTGCCAGTGCACTCTCTGGACTCACTGCAGTGCAAACCCAAAGGTGCCAGTGCATTCTCTTTACTCACTGCAGTGCATCCCCACTGGTGCCAGTCCAGTCTCTGGACTCACTGCACTGCATCCCCAGTGGTGCCAGTGCACTCTCTGGACTCACTGCAGTCCATCCCCAGTGGTGCCAGTGCACTCTCTGGACTCAGTGCACTGCATCCCCAGTGGTGCCAGTGCACTCTCTTTACTCACTGCACTGCATCCTAAGTGGTGCCAGTGCACTCTTTGGACTCACTGCAGTGCATCCCCAGTGGTGCCAGTGCACTCTCTGGACTCACTGCACTGCATCCCCAGTGGTGCCAGTGCAATCTCTGGACTCACGGCAGTGCATCCCCAGTGGTGCCAGTGCACTCTCTGGACTCACTGCAGTGCATCCCCAGTGGTGCCAGTGCACTCTCTGGACTCACTGCGCTGCATCCCCAGTGGTGCCAGTGCACTCTCTGGACTTGCCGGGGTGCATCCCCAGTGGTGCCAGTGCACTCTCTGGGCTCACTGCAGTGCATCCCCAGTGGTGCCAGTGCACTGTCTGGACTCACTGCATTCCCAGTCGTGCCAGGGCACTCTCTGGACTCACTGCACTGCATCCCCAGTGGTGCCTGTGAAGTCTGTGGACTCACTGCAGTGCATCCCTGTGGTGCCAGTGCACTCTTTGGACTCACTGCACTGCATCCCCAGTGGTGCCACTGTACTCTCTGGACTCACTGCACTGCATCCCCATTGGTGCCAGTGCACTCTCTGGACTCACTGCACTACATCCCCAGTGGTGCCAGTGAACTCTCTGGACTCACTGCACTGCATCCCCAGTGGTGCCAGTGCACTCTCTGGACTCACTGCAGTGCATCCCCAGTAGTGCTAGTGCACTCTCTGGACTCACTGCACTGCATCCCCTGTGGTGCCAAGGCACTCTCTGGACTCACTGCTCTGCGTTGCCATTGGTGCCAGTGCACTCTCTGGACTCATTGCAGTGCATCCCCAGTGGTGCCAATGCACTCTCTGGACTCACGGCACTGCATCCCCAGTGGTGCCAGTGCACTCTCTGGACTCACTGCACTGGATCCCCAGTGGTGCCAGTGCACTCTCAGGAGTCACTGAACTGAATCCCCATTAGTGCCAGTGTACTCTCTGGAGTCACTGCACTGCATCCCCATTGGTGCCTGTGAAATCTCTGGACTCACTGCAGTGCATCCCCCGTGGTGCCAGTGCAATCTCAGGACTCACAGCATTGCAGCTCCAGTTGGTGCCAGTGCACTCTCTGCACTCACTGCACTGCATCCCCAGTGGTGCCAGTGCACTCTCTGGACTCACTGCACTGCATCCCCAGAGGTGCCAGTGCACTCTCTGGACTCACTGCAGTGCATCCCCTGTGGTGCCATTGCACTCTCAGGACTCACTGCACTGCATCCCCAGTGGTGCCAGTGCACTCTCTGGTCTCACTGCAGTGCATCCCCAGTGGTGCCAGTGGCTCTGTGGACTCATTGCACTGCATCACCAGTGGTGCCAGTGCACTCTCTGGACTCACTGCAGTGCATCCACAGTGGTGCCAGTGTACTCTCTTAACTCACTTCACTGCATCCCCGGTGGTGCCAGTGCACTCTCTGGACTCACTGCGCTGCATCCCCAGTGGTGCCAGTGCACTCTCTGGACTTGCCGGGGTGCATCCCGAGTGGTGCCAGTGCACTCTCTGGGCTCACTGCAGTGCATCCCCAGTGGTGCCAGTGCACTCTCTGGACTCACTGCAGTGCATCCCCAGTGGTGCCAGTGCACTCTTTGGACTCACTGCACTGCATCCCCAGTGGTGCCAGTGCACTCTCTGGACTCACTGCACTGCATCCCCAAGGTGCCAGTGCACTCTCTGGACTCACTGCACTGCATCCCCAGTGGTGCCAGTGCACTCTCTGGACTCACTGCACTGCATCCCCAGTGGTGACAGTGCACTCTCTGGACTCACTGCACTGCATCCCCAGTGGTGCCAATGCACTCTCTGGACTCACGGCACTGCATCCCCAGTGGTGCCAGTGCACTCTCTGGACTCACTGCAGTGCATCCCCAGTGGTGCCAGTGCACTCTCAGGCGTCACTGCGCTGCATCCCCAGTGGTTCCAGTGCACTCTCTGGACTCACTGCACTTCAACTCCAGTGGTGCCAGTGCACTCTCTGGACTCACTGCACTGCATCCCCAGTGGTGCCAGTGCATTCTCTGGACTCACTGCACTGCATGCCAGGTGGTGCCAGTGCACTCTCTGGACTCACTGCAGTGCATCGCCAGTGGTGCCAGTGCACTCTCTGGACTCACTGCAGTGCATCGCCAGTGGTGCCAGTGCCCTCTCTGGACTCACTGCACTGCATCCCCAGTGGTGCCAGTGCAGTCTCTGTGTTAGTGTTGGGGAGAATCGAATGGATGTTTTACTAATGTCTCTTAGGTAATGGGACCTACAGTATAATTAAGCATTGCCAAATGTACTTACATTATCAATTAATCTATGTATACTGGATACTTAGGGAGTAGATTGAACAATCAAAAGAGTCATTGAAGGGGAACCTTGGGAGGGAACAGGTACAACCTGACCTTAGATAAGGGCCTGGAAATAATGAAATGAGTTGAAGCAGAACCAAGAAGCGGAGGGAGCATGCGTCGAGTAAGAAAGGTGAAAGGTTTAGCGGAGAGGAAGACTCCTTACTTCATCTGGACGACCACCTGGACGACCACCAGAGTGCGCCACGCATGTGCAAAGGGGAGGGGAGCTAATTAGAATGAAAAGCGAGGCTGCTGTTGCAACCTGTAAAGAATATGTATACCTGACGCAATATTGTATTTATAAATAACGGCTGGGAAGTAACGGGACTTGAAGCCAGATTTGGGCACCTGCCCCGGCTTCCAGCGCTGAATAAAGCACCTTCATATAATCACCTGGTGATTATGTGGTTGCTAGGCTAACATCTGGACTCACTGCAGTGCATCCCCAGTGGTGCCAGTGCACTCTCTGGACTCACTGTATTGCATCCCCAGTGGTGCCAGTGCACTCTCTGGACTCACTGCACTGCATCCCCAGTGGTGCCAGTGCACTCTCTGGACTCACTGCATTGCATCCACAATGGTGCCAGTGCACTCTCTGGACTTGCCGGGGTGCATCGCCAGTGGTGCCAGTGCCCTCTCTGGACTCACTGCACTGCATTCCCAGAGGTGCCAGTGCACTCTCTGGACTCACTGCAGTGCATCCCCTATCGTACCAGTGCCCTCTCTGGACTCACTGCACTGCATCCCCAGTGGTGCCACTGCAACCTCTAGTCTCACTGCACTGCATCCCCAGTGGTGCCAGTGCACTCTCTGGACTCACTGCAGTGCATCCGCAGTGGTACCAGTGCACTCTCTGGACTCACTGCACTGCATCCCCATTGGTGCCACTGCACTCTCTGGACTCACTGCACTGCATCCCCAGTGGTGCCAGTGCACTCTCTGGACTCACTGCACTGCATCCCCAGTGGTGCCAGTGCACTCTGGACTCACTGCACTACTTCCCCAATGGTGCCAGTTCACTCTCTGGACTCACTGAACTGAATCCCCATTAGTGCCAGTGTACTCTCTGGAGTCACTGCACTGCATCCCCAGTGGTGCCTGTGAAATCTCTGGACTCACTGCAGTGCATCCCCAGTGGTGCCAGTGCAATCTCAGGACTCACAGCATTGCAGCTCCAGTTGGTGCCAGTGCACTCTCTGCACTCTCTGCACTGCATCCCCAGTGGTGCCAGTGCACTCTCTGGACTCACTGCACTGCATCCCCAGAGGTGCCAGTGCACTCTCTGGACTCACTGCAGTGCATCCCCTGTGGTGCCATTGCACTCTCAGGACTCACTGCACTGCATCACCAGTGGTGCCAGTGCACTCTCTGGTCTCACTGCAGTGCATCCCCAGTGGTGCCAGTGGCTCTGTGGACTCATTGAACTGCATCACCAGTGGTGCCAGTGCACTCTCTGGACTCACTGCAGTGCATCCACAGTGGTGCCAGTGTACTCTCTTAACTCACTTCACTGCATCCGCAGTGGTGCCAGTGCACTCTCTGGACTCACTGCACTGCATCCCCAGTGGTGCCAGTGCACTCTCTGGACTCACTGCACTGCATCCCCAGTGGTGCCAGTGCACTCTCTGGACTCACTGCAGTGCATCCCCAGTGGTGCCAGTGCACTCTTTGGACTCACTGCACTGCATCCCCAGTGGTGCCAGTGCACTCTCTGGACTCACTGCACTGCATCCCCAAGGTGCCAGTGCACTCTCTGGACTCACTGCACTGCATCCCCAGTGGTGCCAGTGCACTCTCTGGACTCACTGCACTGCATCCCCAGTGGTGCCAGTGCAGTCTCTGGACTCACTGCACTGCATCCCCAGTGGTGCCAGTGCACTCTCTGGACTCACTGCAGTCCATCCCCAGTGGTGCCAGTGCCCTCTCTGGACTCACTGTACTGCATCCCCAGTGGTGCCAGTGCACTCTCTTTACTCACTGCTCTGCATCCTAAGTGGTGCCAGTGCACTCTTTGGACTCACTGCAGTGCATCCCCAGTGGTGCCAGTGCACTCTCTGGACTCACTGCACTGCATCCCCAGTGGTGCCAGTGCAATCTCTGGACTCACGGCAGTGCATCCCCAGTGGTACCAGTGCACTCTGTGGACTCACTGCAGTGCATCCCCAGTGGTGCCAGTGCACTCTCTGGACTCACTGCGCTGCATCCCCAGTGCTGACAGTGCACTCTCTGGACTCACTGCGCTGCATCCCCAGTGGTGCCAGTGCACTCTCTGGACTTGCCGGGGTGCATCCCGAGTGGTGCCAGTGCACTCTCTGGGCTCACTGCAGTGCATCCCCAGTGGTGCCAGTGCACTGTCTGGACTCACTGCATTCCCAGTCGTGCCAGGGCACTCTCTGGACTCACTGCACTGCATCCCCAGTGGTGCCTGTGAAGTCTGTGGACTCACTGCAGTGCATCCCTGTGGTGCCAGTGCACTCTTTGGACTCACTGCGCTGCATCCCCAGTGGTGCCAGTGCACTCTCTGGACTTGCCGGGGTGCATCCCGAGTGGTGCCACTGTACTCTCTGGACTCACTGCACTGCATCCCCATTGGTGCCAGTGCACTCTCTGGACTCACTGCACTACATCCCCAGTGGTGCCAGTGAACTCTCTGGACTCACTGCACTGCATCCCCAGTGGTACCAGTGCACTCTCTGGACTCACTGCAGTGCATCCGCAGTGGTGCTAGTGCACTCTCTGGACTCACTGCACTGCATCCCCTGTGGTGCCAAGGCACTCTCTGGACTCACTGCTCTGCGTTGCCATTGGTGCCAGTGCACTCTCTGGACTCATTGCAGTGCATCCCCAGTGGTGCCAATGCACTCTCTGGACTCACGGCACTGCATCCCCAGTGGTGCCAGTGCACTCTCTGGACTCACTGCACTGCATCCCCAGTGGTGCCAGTGCACTCTCAGGAGTCACTGAACTGAATCCCCATTAGTGCCAGTGTACTCTCTGGAGTCACTGCACTGCATCCCCATTGGTGCCTGTGAAATCTCTGGACTCACTGCAGTGCATCCCCAGTGGTGCCAGTGCAATCTCAGGACTCACAGCATTGCAGCTCCAGTTGGTGCCAGTGCACTCTCTGCACTCACTGCACTGCATCCCCAGTGGTGCCAGTACACTCTCTGGACTCACTGCACTGCATCCCCAGAGGTGCCAGTGCACTCTCTGGACTCACTGCAGTGCATCCCCTGTGGTGCCATTGCACTCTCAGGACTCACTGCACTGCATCCCCAGTGGTGCCAGTGCACTCTCTGGTCTCACTGCAGTGCATCCCCAGTGGTGCCAGTGGCTCTGTGGACTCATTGCACTGCATCCCCAGTGGTGCCAGTGCACTCTCTGGACTCACTGCACTGCATCCCCAGTGGTGCCACTGCACTCTCTGAAAACACCGGGGTGCAAACGCAGCGGTGCCAGTGCACTCTCTGCACTCACGGCAGTGCATCCCCAGTGGTGCCAGTGCACTCTCTGGACTCACTGCAGTGTATCCCCAGTGGTGCCAGTGCACTCTGTGGACTCAGTGCACTGCATCCCAGTGGTGCCAGGGCACTCTCTGGACGCACTGCAGTGCATACCCAGTGCTGCTAGTGCACTCTCTGGACTCACTGCAGTGCATCCCCAGTGGTGCCAGTGCAGTCTCTGGACTCACTGCACTGCATCCCCAGTGGTGCCAGTGCACACTCTGGACTCACTGCACTGCACCACCAGTGGTGCCAGTGCACTCTCTGGACTCACTGCAGTGCATCCCCAGTGGTGCCAGTGCACTCTCTGGACTCACTGCTCTGCATCCCCAGTGGTGCCAGTGCACTCTCTGGACTCACTGCAGTGCAAACCCAAAGGTGCCAGTGCACTCTCTGGACTCAGTGCACTGCATCCCCAGTGGTGCCAGTGCAGTCTCTGGACTCACTGCACTGCATCCCCAGTGGTGCCAGTGCACTCTCTGGACTCACTGCAGTCCATCCCCAGTGGTGCCAGTGCCCTCTCTGGACTCACTGTACTGCATCCCCAGTGGTGCCAGTGCACTCTCTTTACTCACTGCTCTGCATCCTAAGTGGTGCCAGTGCACTCTTTGGACTCACTGCAGTGCATCCCCAGTGGTGCCAGTGCACTCTCTGGACTCACTGCACTGCATCCCCAGTGGTGCCAGTGCAATCTCTGGACTCACGGCAGTGCATCCCCAGTGGTACCAGTGCACTCTGTGGACTCACTGCAGTGCATCCCCAGTGGTGCCAGTGCACTCTCTGGACTCACTGCGCTGCATCCCCAGTGCTGACAGTGCACTCTCTGGACTCACTGCGCTGCATCCCCAGTGGTGCCAGTGCACTCTCTGGACTTGCCGGGGTGCATCCCGAGTGGTGCCAGTGCACTCTCTGGGCTCACTGCAGTGCATCCCCAGTGGTGCCAGTGCACTGTCTGGACTCACTGCATTCCCAGTCGTGCCAGGGCACTCTCTGGACTCACTGCACTGCATCCCCAGTGGTGCCTGTGAAGTCTGTGGACTCACTGCAGTGCATCCCTGTGGTGCCAGTGCACTCTTTGGACTCACTGCGCTGCATCCCCAGTGGTGCCAGTGCACTCTCTGGACTTGCCGGGGTGCATCCCGAGTGGTGCCACTGTACTCTCTGGACTCACTGCACTGCATCCCCATTGGTGCCAGTGCACTCTCTGGACTCACTGCACTACATCCCCAGTGGTGCCAGTGAACTCTCTGGACTCACTGCACTGCATCCCCAGTGGTACCAGTGCACTCTCTGGACTCACTGCAGTGCATCCGCAGTGGTGCTAGTGCACTCTCTGGACTCACTGCACTGCATCCCCTGTGGTGCCAAGGCACTCTCTGGACTCACTGCTCTGCGTTGCCATTGGTGCCAGTGCACTCTCTGGACTCATTGCAGTGCATCCCCAGTGGTGCCAATGCACTCTCTGGACTCACGGCACTGCATCCCCAGTGGTGCCAGTGCACTCTCTGGACTCACTGCACTGCATCCCCAGTGGTGCCAGTGCACTCTCAGGAGTCACTGAACTGAATCCCCATTAGTGCCAGTGTACTCTCTGGAGTCACTGCACTGCATCCCCATTGGTGCCTGTGAAATCTCTGGACTCACTGCAGTGCATCCCCAGTGGTGCCAGTGCAATCTCAGGACTCACAGCATTGCAGCTCCAGTTGGTGCCAGTGCACTCTCTGCACTCACTGCACTGCATCCCCAGTGGTGCCAGTACACTCTCTGGACTCACTGCACTGCATCCCCAGAGGTGCCAGTGCACTCTCTGGACTCACTGCAGTGCATCCCCTGTGGTGCCATTGCACTCTCAGGACTCACTGCACTGCATCCCCAGTGGTGCCAGTGCACTCTCTGGTCTCACTGCAGTGCATCCCCAGTGGTGCCAGTGGCTCTGTGGACTCATTGCACTGCATCACCAGTGGTGCCAGTGCACTCTCTGGACTCACTGCAGTGCATCCACAGTGGTGCCAGTGTACTCTCTTAACTCACTTCACTGCATCCCCAGTGGTGCCAGTGCACTCTCTGGACTCACTGCAGTGCATCCCCAGTGGTGCCAGTGCACTCTCTGGACTCACTGCGCTGCATCCCCAGTGGTGCCAGTGCACTCTCTGGACTTGCCGGGGTGCATCCCGAGTGGTGCCAGTGCACTCTCTGGGCTCACTGCACTGCATCCCCAGTGGTGCCAGTGCACTGTCTGGACTCACTGCATTCCCAGTGGTGCCAGGGCACTCTCTGGACTCACTGCACTGCATCCCCAGTGGTGCCTGTGAAGTCTGTGGACTCACTGCAGTGCATCCCTGTGGTGCCAGTGCACTCTTTGGACTCACTGCACTGCATCCCCAGTGGTGCCACTGTACTCTCTGGACTCACTGCACTGCATCCCCATTGGTGCCAGTGCACTCTCTGGACTCACTGCACTACATCCCCAGTGGTGCCAGTGAACTCTCTGGACTCACTGCACTGCATCCCCAGTGGTGCCAGTGCACTCTCTGGACTCACTGCAGTGCATCCCCAGTGGTGCTAGTGCACTCTCTGGACTCACTGCACTGCATCCCCTGTGGTGCCCAGGCACTCTCTGGACTCACTGCTCTGCGTTGCCATTGGTGCCAGTGCACTCTCTGGACTCATTGCAGTGCATCCCCAGTGGTGCCAATGCACTCTCTGGACTCACGGCACTGCATCCCCAGTGGTGCCAGTGCACTCTCTGGACTCACTGCACTGCATCCCCAGTGGTGCCAGTGCACTCTCAGGCGTCACTGCGCTGCATCCCCAGTGGTTCCAGTGCACTCTCTGGACTCACTGCACTTCAACTCCAGTGGTGCCAGTGCACTCTCTGGACTCATTGCACTGCATCCCCAGTGGTGCCAGTGCATTCTCTGGACTCACTGCACTGCATGCCAGGTGGTGCCAGTGCACTCTCTGGACTCACTGCAGTGCATCGCCAGTGGTGCCAGTGCACTCTCTGGACTCACTGCAGTGCATCGCCAGTGGTGCCAGTGCCCTCTCTGGACTCACTGCACTGCATCCCCAGTGGTGCCAGTGCAGTCTCTGTGTTAGTGTTGGGGAGAATCGAATGGATGTTTTACTAATGTCTCTTAGGTAATGGGACCTACAGTATAATTAAGCATTGCCAAATGTACTTACATTATCAATTAATCTATGTATACTGGATACTTAGGGAGTAGATTGAACAATCAAAAGAGTCATTGAAGGGGAACCTTGGGAGGGAACAGGTACAACCTGACCTTAGATAAGGGCCTGGAAATAATGAAATGAGTTGAAGCAGAACCAAGAAGCGGAGGGAGCATGCGTCGAGTAAGAAAGGTGAAAGGTTTAGCGGAGAGGAAGACTCCTTACTTCATCTGGACGACCACCTGGACGACCACCAGAGTGCGCCACGCATGGGCAAAGGGGAGGGGAGCTAATTAGAATGAAAAGCGAGGCTGCTGTTGCAACCTGTAAAGAATATGTATACCTGACGCAATATTGTATTTATAAATAACGGCTGGGAAGTAACGGGACTTGAAGCCAGATTTGGGCACCTGCCCCGGCTTCCAGCGCTGAATAAAGCACCTTCATATAATCACCTGGTGATTATGTGGTTGCTAGGCTAACATCTGGACTCACTGCAGTGCATCCCCAGTGGTGCCAGTGCACTCTCTGGACTCACTGCATTGCATCCCCAGTGGTGCCAGTGCACTCTCTGGACTCACTGCACTGCATCCCCAGTGGTGCCAGTGCACTCTCTGGACTCACTGCATTGCATCCACAATGGTGCCAGTGCACTCTCTGGACTTGCCGGGGTGCATCGCCAGTGGTGCCAGTGCCCTCTCTGGACTCACTGCACTGCATCCCCAGAGGTGCCAGTGCACTCTCTGGACTCACTGCAGTGCATCCCCTATCGTACCAGTGCCCTCTCTGGACTCACTGCACTGCATCCCCAGTGGTGCCACTGCAACCTCTAGTCTCACTGCACTGCATCCCCAGTGGTGCCAGTGCACTCTCTGGACTCACTGCAGTGCATCCGCAGTGGTACCAGTGCACTCTCTGGACTCACTGCACTGCATCCCCATTGGTGCCACTGCACTCTCTGGACTCACTGCACTGCATCCCCAGTGGTGCCAGTGCACTCTCTGGACTCACTGCACTGCATCCCCAGTGGTGCCAGTGCACTCTGGACTCACTGCACTACTTCCCCAATGGTGCCAGTTCACTCTCTGGACTCACTGAACTGAATCCCCATTAGTGCCAGTGTACTCTCCGGAGTCACTGCACTGCATCCCCATTGGTGCCTGTGAAATCTCTGGACTCACTGCAGTGCATCCCCAGTGGTGCCAGTGCAATCTCAGGACTCACAGCATTGCAGCTCCAGTTGGTGCCAGTGCACTCTCTGCACTCACTGCACTGCATCCCCAGTGGTGCCAGTGCACTCTCTGGACTCACTGCACTGCATCCCCAGAGGTGCCAGTGCACTCTCTGGACTCACTGCAGTGCATCCCCTGTGGTGCCATTGCACTCTCAGGACTCACTGCACTGCATCACCAGTGGTGCCAGTGCACTCTCTGGTCTCACTGCAGTGCATCCCCAGTGGTGCCAGTGGCTCTGTGGACTCATTGCACTGCATCACCAGTGGTGCCAGTGCACTCTCTGGACTCACTGCAGTGCATCCACAGTGGTGCCAGTGTACTCTCTTAACTCACTTCACTGCATCCCCAGTGGTGCCAGTGCACTCTCTGGACTCACTGCACTGCAACCCCAGTGGTGCCAGTGCTCTCTCTGGACTCACTGCACTGCATCCCCAGTGGTGCCAGTGCACTCTCTGGACTCACTGCAGTGCATCCCCAGTGGTGCCAGTGCACTCTTTGGACTCACTGCACTGCATCCCCAGTGGTGCCAGTGCACTCTCTGGACTCACTGCACTGCATCCCCAAGGTGCCAGTGCACTCTCTGGACTCACTGCACTGCATCCCCAGTGGTGCCAGTGCACTCTCTGGACTCACTGCACTGCATCCCCAGTGGTGACAGTGCACTCTCTGGACTCACTGCACTGCATCCCCAGTGGTGCCAGTGCACTCTCTGGACTCACTGCACTGCATCCCCAGTGGTGCCAGTGCAATCTCTGGACTCACGGCAGTGCATCCCCAGTGGTACCAGTGCACTCTGTGGACTCACTGCAGTGCATCCCCAGTGGTGCCAGTGCACTCTCTGGACTCACTGCGCTGCATCCCCAGTGCTGACAGTGCACTCTCTGGACTCACTGCGCTGCATCCCCAGTGGTGCCAGTGCACTCTCTGGACTTGCCGGGGTGCATCCCGAGTGGTGCCAGTGCACTCTCTGGGCTCACTGCAGTGCATCCCCAGTGGTGCCAGTGCACTGTCTGGACTCACTGCATTCCCAGTCGTGCCAGGGCACTCTCTGGACTCACTGCACTGCATCCCCAGTGGTGCCTGTGAAGTCTGTGGACTCACTGCAGTGCATCCCTGTGGTGCCAGTGCACTCTTTGGACTCACTGCGCTGCATCCCCAGTGGTGCCAGTGCACTCTCTGGACTTGCCGGGGTGCATCCCGAGTGGTGCCACTGTACTCTCTGGACTCACTGCACTGCATCCCCATTGGTGCCAGTGCACTCTCTGGACTCACTGCACTGCATCCCCAGTGGTACCAGTGCACTCTCTGGACTCACTGCAGTGCATCCGCAGTGGTGCTAGTGCACTCTCTGGACTCACTGCACTGCATCCCCTGTGGTGCCAAGGCACTCTCTGGACTCACTGCTCTGCGTTGCCATTGGTGCCAGTGCACTCTCTGGACTCATTGCAGTGCATCCCCAGTGGTGCCAATGCACTCTCTGGACTCACGGCACTGCATCCCCAGTGGTGCCAGTGCACTCTTTGGACTCACTGCACTGCATCCCCAGTGGTGCCAGTGCACTCTCTGGACTCACTGCACTGCATCCCCAGTGGTGCCAGTGCAATCTCTGGACTCACGGCAGTGGATCCCCAGTGGTGCCAGTGCACTCTCTGGACTCACTGCAGTGCATCCCCAGTGGTGCCAGTGCACTCTCTGGACTCACTGCTCTGCATCCCCAGTGGTGCCAGTGCACTCTCTGGACTCACTGCAGTGCATCCCCAGTGGTGCCAGTGCAGTCTCTGGACTCACTGCACTGCATCCCCAGTGGTGCCAGTGCACTCTCTGGACTCACTGCAGTGCATCCCCAGTGGTGCCAGTGCACTCTCTGGACTCACTGCGCTGCATCCCCAGTGGTGCCAGTGCACTCTCTGGACTTGCCGGGGTGCATCCCGAGTGGTTCCAGTGCACTCTCTGGGCTCACTGCAGTGCATCCCCAGTGGTGCCAGTGCACTCTTTGGACTCACTGCACTGCATCCCCAGTGGTGCCAGTGCACTCTCTGGACTCACTGCACTGCATCCCCAAGGTGCCAGTGCACTCTCTGGACTCACTGCACTGCATCCCCAGTGGTGCCAGTGCACTCTCTGGACTCACTGCACTGCATCCCCAGTGGTGACAATGCACTCTCTGGACTCACTGCACTGCATCCCCAGTGGTGCCAGTGCACTCTCTGGACTCACTGCACTGCATCCCCAGTGGTGCCACTGCACTCTCTGAAAACACCGGGGTGCAAACGCAGCGGTGCCAGTGCACTCTCTGCACTCACGGCAGTGCATCCCCAGTGGTGCCAGTGCACTCTCTGGACTCACTGCAGTGTATCCCCTGTGGTGCCAGTGCACTCTGTGGACTCAGTGCACTGCATCCCAGTGGTGCCAGGGCACTCTCTGGACTCACTGCAGTGCATACCCAGTGGTGCCAGTGCACTCTCTGGACTCACTGCAGTGCATCCCCAGTGGTGCCAGTGCAGTCTCTGGACTCACTGCAGTGCATCCCCAGTGGTGCCAGTGCACTCTCTGGACTCACTGCAGTCCATCCCCATTGGTGCCAGTGCACTCTCTGGACTCACTGTACTGCATCCCCAGTGGTGCCAGTGCACTCTCTTTACTCACTGCTCTGCATCCTAAGTGGTGCCAGTGCACTCTGTGGACTCACTGCAGTGCATCCCCAGTGGTGCCAGTGCACTCTCTGGACTCACTGCACTGCATCCCCAGTGGTGCCAGTGCAATCTCTGGACTCACGGCAGTGCATCCCCAGTGGTACCAGTGCACTCTGTGGACTCACTGCAGTGCATCCCCAGTGGTGCCAGTGCACTCTCTAGACTCACTGCGCTGCATCCCCAGTGCTGACAGTGCACTCTCTGGACTCACTGCGCTGCATCCCCAGTGGTGCCAGTGCACTCTCTGGACTTGCCGGGGTGCATCCCGAGTGGTGCCAGTGCACTCTCTGGGCTCACTGCAGTGCATCCCCAGTGGTGCCAGTGCACTGTCTGGACTCACTGCATTCCCAGTCGTACCAGGGCACTCTCTGGACTCACTGCACTGCATCCCCAGTGGTGCCTGTGAAGTCTGTGGACTCACTGCAGTGCATCCCTGCGGTGCCAGTGCACTCTTTGGACTCACTGCGCTGCATCCCCAGTGGTGCCAGTGCACTCTCTGGACTTGCCGGGGTGCATCCCGAGTGGTGCCACTGTACTCTCTGGACTCACTGCACTGCATCCCCATTGGTGCCAGTGCACTCTCTGGACTCACTGCACTACATCCCCAGTGGTGCCAGTGAACTCTCTGGACTCACTGCACTGCATCCCCAGTGGTACCAGTGCACTCTCTGGACTCACTGCAGTGCATCCCCAGTGGTGCTAGTGCACTCTCTGGACTCACTGCACTGCATCCCCTGTGGTGCCAAGGCACTCTCTGGACTCACTGCTCTGCGTTGCCATTGGTGCCAGTGCACTCTCTGGACTCATTGCAGTGCATCCCCAGTGGTGCCAATGCACTCTCTGGACTCACGGCACTGCATCCCCAGTGGTGCCAGTGCACTCTCTGGACTCACTGCACTGCATCCCCAGTGGTGCCAGTGCACTCTCAGGAGTCACTGCGCTGCATCCCCAGTGGTTCCAGTGCACTCTCTTGACTCACTGCACTTCAACTCCAGTGGTGCCAGTGCACTCTCTGGACTCACTGCACTGCATCCCCAGTGGTGCCAGTGCATTCTCTGGACTCACTGCACTGCATGCCAGGTGGTGCCAGTGCACTCTCTGGACTCACTGCAGTGCATCGCCAGTGGTGCCAGTGCACTCTCTGGACTCACTGCAGTGCATCGCCAGTGGTGCCAGTGCCCTCTCTGGACTCACTGCACTGCATCCCCAGTGGTGCCAGTGCAGTCTCTGTGTTAGTGTTGGGGAGAATCGAATGGATGTTTTACTAATGTCTCTTAGGTAATGGGACCTACAGTATAATTAAGCATTGCCAAATGTACTTACATTATCAATTAATCTATGTATACTGGATACTTAGGGAGTACATTGAACAATCAAAAGAGTCATTGAAGGGGAACCTTGGGAGGGAACAGGTACAACCTGACCTTAGATAAGGGCCTGGAAATAATGAAATGAGTTGAAGCAGAACCAAGAAGCGGAGGGAGCATGCGTCGAGTAAGAAAGGTGAAAGGTTTAGCGGAGAGGAAGACTCCTTACTTCATCTGGACGACCACCTGGACGACCACCAGAGTGCGCCACGCATGTGCAAAGGGGAGGGGAGCTAATTAGAATGAAAAGCGAGGCTGCTGTTGCAACCTGTAAAGAATATGTATACCTGACGCAATATTGTATTTATAAATAACGGCTGGGAAGTAACGGGACTTGAAGCCAGATTTGGGCACCTGCCCCGGCTTCCAGCGCTGAATAAAGCACCTTCATATAATCACCTGGTGATTATGTGGTTGCTAGGCTAACATCTGGACTCACTGCAGTGCATCCCCAGTGGTGCCAGTGCACTCTCTGGACTCACTGCATTGCATCCCCAGTGGTGCCAGTGCACTCTGTGGACTCACTGCACTGCATCCCCAGTGGTGCCAGTGCACTCTCTGGACTCACTGCATTGCATCCACAGTGGTGCCAGTGCACTCTCTGGACTTGCCGGGGTGCATCGCCAGTGGTGCCAGTGCCCTCTCTGGACTCACTGCACTGCATCCCCAGAGGTGCCAGTGCACTCTCTGGACTCACTGCAGTGCATCCCCTATCGTACCAGTGCCCTCTCTGGACTCACTGCACTGCATCCCCAGTGGTGCCACTGCAACCTCTGGTCTCACTGCACTGCATCCCCAGTGGTGCCAGTGCACTCTCTGGACTCACTGCAGTGCATCCGCAGTGGTACCAGTGCACTCTCTGGACTCACTGCACTGCATCCCCATTGGTGCCACTGCACTCTCTGGACTCACTGCACTGCATCCCCAGTGGTGCCAGTGCACTCTCTGGACTCACTGCACTGCATCCCCAGTGGTGCCAGTGCACTCTGGACTCACTGCACTACTTCCCCAATGGTGCCAGTTCACTCTCTGGACTCACTGAACTGAATCCCGATTAGTGCCAGTGTACTCTCTGGAGTCACTGCACTGCATCCCCATTGGTGCCTGTGAAATCTCTGGACTCACTGCAGTGCATCCCCAGTGGTGCCAGTGCAATCTCAGGACTCACAGCATTGCAGCTCCATTTGGTGCCAGTGCACTCTCTGCACTCACTGCACTGCATCCCCAGTGGTGCCAGTGCACTCTCTGGACTCACTGCACTGCATCCCCAGAGGTGCTAGTGCACTCTCTGGACTCACTGCAGTGCATCCCCTGTGGTGCCATTGCACTCTCAGGACTCACTGCACTGCATCCCCAGTGGTGCCAGTGCACTCTCTGGTCTCACTGCAGTGCATCCCCAGTGGTGCCAGTGGCTCTGTGGACTCATTGCACTGCATCACCAGTGGTGCCAGTGCACTCTCTGGACTCACTGCAGTGCATCCACAGTGGTGCCAGTGTACTCTCTTAACTCACTTCACTGCATCCCCAGTGGTGGCAGTGCACTCTCTGGACTCACTGCACTGCAACCCCAGTGGTGCCAGTGCTCTCTCTGGACTCACTGCACTGCATCCCCAGTGGTGCCAGTGCACTCTCTGGACTCACTGCAGTGCATCCCCAGTGGTGCCAGTGCACTCTGTGGACTCACTGCACTGCATCCCCAGTGGTGCCAGTGCACTCTCTGGACTCACTGCACTGCATCCCCAAGGTGCCAGTGCACTCTCTGGACTCACTGCAGTGCAAACCCAAAGGTGCCAGTGCATTCTCTTTACTCACTGCAGTGCATCCCCACTGGTGCCAGTGCAGTCTCTGGACTCACTGCACTGCATCCCCTGTGGTGATAGTGCACTGTCTGGACTCACTGCACTGCATCCCCAGTCGTGACAGTGCACTCTCTGGACTCACTGCACTGCATCCCCAGTGGTGCCAGTGCACTCTCTGGACTCACTGCACTGCATCCCCAGTGGTGCCACTGCACTCTCTGAAAACACCGGGGTGCAAACGCAGCGGTGCCAGTGCACTCTCTGGAGTCACTGCAGTGCACCCCCATTGGTGCCAGTGCACTCTCTGGACTCACTGCAGTGTATCCCCTGTGGTGCCAGTGCACTCTCTGGACTCATTGCAGTGCATCCCCAGTGGTGCCAGTGCACTCTCTGGACTCACTGCACCGCATCCCCAGTGGTGCCAGTGCACTCTCTGGACTCACTGCACTGCATCCCCAGTGGTGCCAGTGCACTCTCTGGACTCACTGCACTGCATCCACAGTGGTGCCAGTGCACTCTCTGGACTCACTGCAGTGCAAACCCAAAGGTGCCAGTGCATTCTCTTTACTCACTGCAGTGCATCCCCACTGGTGCCAGTGCAGTCTCTGGACTCACTGCACTGCATCCCCAGTGGTGCCAGTGCCCTCTCTGGACTCACTGCAGTCCATCCCCATTGGTGCCAGTGCACTCTCTGGACTCACTGCACTGCATCCCCAGTGGTGCCAGTGCACTCTTTGGACTCACTGCACTGCATCCCCAGTGGTGCCAGTGCACTCTCTGGACTCACTGCACTGCATCCCCAGTGGTGCCAGTGCAATCTCTGGACTCACGGCAGTGCATGCCCAGTGGTGCCAGTGCACTCTCTGGACTCACTGCGCTGCATCCCCAGTGGTGCCAGTGCACTCTCTGGACTTGCCGGGGTGCATCCCGAGTGGTTCCAGTGCACTCTCTGGGCTCACTGCAGTGCATCCCCAGTGGTGCCTGTGAAGTCTGTGGACTCACTGCAGTGCATCCCTGTGGTGCCAGTGCACTCTTTGGACTCACTGCACTGCATCCCCAGTGGTGCCACTGTACTCTCTGGACTCACTGCACTGCATCCCCATTGGTGCCAGTGCACTCTCTGGACTCTCTGCACTACATCCCCAGTGGTGCCAGTGAACTCTCTGGACTCACTGCACTGCATCCCCAGTGGTGCCAGTGCCCTCTCTGGACTCACTGCAGTGCATCCCCAGTGGTGCTAGTGCACTCTCTGGACTCACTGCACTGCATCCCCTGTGGTGCCCAGGCACTCTCTGGACTCACTGCTCTGCGTTGCCATTGGTGCCAGTGCACTCTCTGGACTCATTGCAGTGCATCCACAGTGGTGCCAGTGCACTCTCTGGACTCACTGCACTGCATCCCCAGTGGTGCCAGTGCACTCTCAGGAGTCACTGCGCTGCATGCCCAGTGGTTCCAGTGCACTCTCTTGACTCACTGCACTTCAACTCCAGTGGTGCCAGTGCACTCTCTGGACTCACTGCAGTGCATCCCCAGTGGTGCCAGTGCACTCTCTGGACTCACTGCGCTGCATCCCCAGTGGTGCCAGTGCACTCTCTGGGCTCACTGCACTGCATCCCCAGTGGTGCCGGTGCACTGTCTGGACTCACTGCATTCCCAGTGGTGCCAGGGCACTCTCTGGACTCACTGCACTGCATCCCCAGTGGTGCCAGTTGACTCTCTGGACTCACTGCACTGCTCCAGCCGCGGCATCCGCTCCAGCCGCCTCAGCCGCTCCAGCCGCGGTAGCCCCTCCAGCCTCGGCAGCCGCGACAGGCGCTCCAGCCGCGGCAGCCGCTAAAGCCGCTACCGAGTGGAGCGGCTGCCACGGCTGGAGCGGTTGCCGCGTCTGCCGCGGCTGGAGCGGCTGCCGCGGTTGGAGCGGCTGCCGCGGCTGGAGCGCCTGCCGCGGTTGGAGCGGCTGCCGCGGCTGGAGCGGCTGGAGCGGCTGCCGCGTATGCCGCGGATGGAGCGGCTGCCGCGGCTGGACCGGCTGCGGCGGCTGCCGCGGCTGGAGCGGCTGGAGCGGCTGCCGAGGCTGGAGTGGCTACCGCGGCTGGAGCATTTGCCGCGGCTCGAGCAGTACAGTGAGTCCAGAGAGTGCACTGTCAGCACTGGGGATGCACTGCATTGTCTGCAGAGAGTGCCCTGGCACCACTGGGGATGCACTGCAGTGAGTCCAGAGAGTGCACTGGCACCACTGGGAATGCAGTGCAGTGAGTCCAGAGAGGGCACTGTCAGCAATGGGGATGCAGTGCAGTGAGACAAGAGAGTGCACTGGCACCACTGGGGATGCAGTGCAGTGAGTCCTGAGAGTGCAATGGCGCCACAGGGGTGCACTGCAGTGAGTCCAGAGAGTGTACTGTCAGCACTGGGGATGCAGTGCAGTGAGTCCAGAGAGTGCACTGGCACCACTGGGGATGCAGTGCAGTGAGTCCAGAGAGTGCACTGGCACCAACTGGAGCTGCACTGCTGTGAGTCCTGAGATTGCACTGGCAGCACTGGGCATGCACTGCAGTGAGTCCACAGAGATCTCTGGCACCAATGGGGATGCACTGCACTGAGTCCAGAGACATCACAGGCACCACTGGGGATGCAGTACAGTGAGTGCAGAGAGTGCACTGGCACCACTGGGGATTCAGTTCAGTGAGTCCAGAGAGTGAACTGGCACCACTGGGGATGCAGTGCAGTGAGTCTAGAGAGTGTTCTGGCACCACCGGGGATTCACTGCAAGGTGTCCAGAGAGTGCACTGGCACCACTGGGAATGCACTGCAGTAAGTACAGAGAGTGCACTGACACCTAAGGGGCTGCACTGCAGTGAGTCCAGAGAGTGCACTGGCTCCACTTGGGCTACACTGCGGTGAGTCCAGAGAGTGCACTGGCACCATTGGGGATGCATAGCACTGAGAGCACAGAGTGCACTGGCACCGCAGGGGTTACACTGCAGTGAGTCCAGAGAGTGCACTGGCACCACTGGGGATGCAGCACAGTGAGTCCAGAGAGTGCATTGTCACCACTGGGGATGCACTGCAGTGAGTCCAGAGAGTGCTCTGGCTCCACTCGGGACGCAGTGCATTGAGTCCAGAGAGTGCACTGGCACCACTGGGGATGCAGTGCACTGAGTCCACAGAGAGCACTGGCTCCACTGGGGATGCACTTCAGTGAGTCCAGAGAGTGCACTGGCACCACTGGGGATGCAGTGCAGTGAGTCCTGAGAGTGCAATGGCACCACAGTGGATGCACTGCAGTGAGTCCAGAGAGTGCACTGGCACCAAAGGGGATGTAGTGCAGTGAGTCCAGAGAGTGCACTGGCACCACTGGGGATGCAGTGCAGTGAGTCCAGAGAGTGCACTGGCTCCAAAGGGGATGTAGTGCAGTGAGTCCAGAGAGTGCACTGGAACCACTGGGGATGCACTGCAGTGAGTCCAGAGAGTGCACTGGCTCCACTAGGGATGCACTGCAGTGAGTCCAGAGAGTGCACTGGCACCACTGGGGATGCAGTGCAGTGAGTCCAGAGAGTGCACTGGCACTACTGGGGATCTCACTGCCGTGAGAATGTATCTGAATCCCCGGTAGTGCCAGTGCACTCTCTGGACTCACTGAACTGCATCCCCAGTGGTTCCAGTGCACTCTCTGGAGTAACTGCAGTGCATCCCCTGTTGTGCCAGTGCACTCTCTGGACTCACTGTACTGCATCCCCAGTGGTGCCAGTTGACTCTCTGGACTCACTGCACTGCTCCAGCCGCGGCATCCGCTCCAGCCGCCTCAGCCGCTCCAGCCGCGGTAGCCCCTCCAGCCGCGGCAGACGCTCTAGACGCTCTAGCCGCCGCAGTCGCTCCAGCCGCGGCAGCCGCTCCAGCCTCGGCAGCCGCGACAGGCGCTCCAGCCGCGGCAGCTGCTAAAGCCGCTACCGAGTGGAGCGGCTGCCACGGCTGGAGCGGCTGCCGCGTCTGCCGCGGCTGGAGCGGCTGCCGCGGCTGGAGCGGCTGCCGCGGCTGGAGCGCCTGCCGCGGTTGGAGCGGCTGCCGCGGCTGGAGCGGCTGGAGCGGCTGCCGCGTATGCCGCGGATGGAGCGGCTGCCGCGGCTGGACCGGCTGCGGCGGCTGCCGCGGCTGGAGCGGCTGGAGCGGCTGCCGAGGCTGGAGTGGCTACCGCGGCTGGAGCATTTGCCGCAGCTCGAGCAGTACAGTGAGTCCAGAGAGTGCACTGTCAGCACTGGGGATGCACTGCATTGTCTGCAGAGAGTGCCCTGGCACCACTGGGGATGCACTGCAGTGAGTCCAGAGAGTGCACCGGCACCACTGGGAATGCAGTGCAGTGAGTCCAGAGAGGGCACTGTCAGCAATGGGGATGCAGTGCAGTGAGACAAGAGAGTGCACTGGCACCACTGGGGATGCAGTGCAGTGAGTCCTGAGAGTGCAATGGCACCACAGGGGATGCTCTGCAGTGAGTCCAGAGAGTGTACTGTCAGCATTGTGGATGCAGTACAGTGAGTGCAGAGAGTGCACTGGCACCAATGGGGATTCAGTTCAGTGAGTCCAGAGAGTGAACTGGCACCACTGGGGATTTAGTGCAGTGAGTCGAGAGAGTGCTCTGGCACCAATGGGGATTCACTGCAAGGCGTCCAGAGAGTGCACTGGCACCACTGGGAATGCACTGCAGTGAGTACAGAGAGTGCACTGGCACCTAAGGGGCTGCACTGCAGTGACTCCAGAGAGTGCACTGGCGCCATTTGGGCTACATTGCGGTGAGTCCAGAGAGTGCACTGGCACCACTGGGGATGCATTGCACTGAGAGCACAGAGTGCACTGGCACCGCAGGGGTTACACTGCAGTGAGTCCAGAGAGTGCACTGGCACCTTGGGGATGCAGTGCATTGAGTCCAGAGAGTGCACTGGCACCACTGGGGATGCAGTGCAGTGAGTCCACAGAGAGCACTGGCTCCACTGGGGATGCATTGCACTGAGAGCACAGAGTGCACTGGCACCGCAGGGGTTACACTGCAGTGAGTCCAGAGAGTGCACTGGCACCACTGGGGATGCAGTGCAGTGAGTCCTGAGAGTGCAATGGCACCACAGGGGATGCATTGCAGTGAGTCCAGAGAGTGTACTGTCAGCATTGTGGATGCAGTGCAGTGAGACCAGAGAGTGCCCTGGCACCACTGGGGATGCAGTGCAGTGAGTCCTGAGAGTGCAATGGCACCACAGGGGATGCACAGCAGTGAGTCCAGAGAGTGTACTGTCAGCATTGTGGATGCAGTGCAGTGAGACCAGAGAGTGCCCTGGCACCACTGGGGATGCAGTGCAGTGAGTCCTGAGAGTGTACTGTCAGCACTGTGGATGCAGTACAGTGAGTGCAGAGAGTGCACTGGCACCAATGGGGATGCAGTTCAGTGAGTCCAGAGAGTGAACTGGCACCACTGGGGATTTAGTGCAGTGAGTCTAGAGAGTGCTCTGGCACCAACGGGGAATCACTGCAAGGCGTCCAGAGACTGCACTGGCACCACTGGGAATGCACTGCAGTGAGTAAAGAGAGTGCACTGGCACCTAAGGGGCTGCACTGCATTGAGTCCAGAGAGTGCACTGGCGCCATTTGGGCTACATTGCGGTGAGTCCAGAGAGTGCCCTGGCACCACTGGGGATGCACTGCAGTGAGTCCAGAGAGTGCACTGGCACCACTGGGAATGCAGTGCAGTGAGACCAGAGAGTGCACTGGCACCAATGGGGATGCAGTGCAGTGAGTCCTGAGAGTGCAATGGCACCACTGGGGATGCAATGCAGTGAGTCCAGAGAGTGTACTGTCAGCACTGTGGATGCAGTGCAGTGAGTCCAGAGAGTGCACTGGCACTACTGGGGATGCAGTGCAGTGAGTCCAGAGAGTGCACTGGCACCAACTGGAGCTGCACTGCTGTGAGTCCTGAGATTGCACTGGCAGCACTGGGGATGCACTGCACTGAGTCCAGAGACATCACAGGCACCACTGGGGATGCAGTACAGTGAGTGCAGAGAGTGCACTGGCACCACTGGGGATTCAGTTCAGTGAGTCCAGAGAGTGAACTGGCACCACTGGGGATTTAGTGCACTGAGTCTAGAGAGTGCTCTGGCACCACCGGGGATTCACTGCAAGGCGTCCAGAGATTGCACTGGCACCTAAGGGGCTGCACTGCAGTGAGTACAGAGAGTGCACTGGCGCCATTTGGGCTACATTGCGGTGAGTCCAGAGAGTGCACTGGCACCACTGGGGATGCATTGCACTGAGAGCACAGAGTGCACTGGCACCGCAGGGGTTACACTGCAGTGAGTCCAGAGAGTGCACTGGCACCACTGGGGATGCAGCGCAGTGACTACAGAGAGTGCACTGTCCCCACTGGGGATGCACTGCAGTGAGTACAGAGAGTGCTCTGGCTCCACTCGGGATGCAGTGCAGTGAGTCCTGAGAGTGCAATGGCACCACAGTGGCGATGCACTGCAGTGAGTCCAGAGAGGGCACTGGCACCAAAGGGGATGTAGTGCAGTGAGTCCAGAGAGTGCCCTGGCACCACTGGGAATGCACTGCAGTGAGTCCAGAGAGTGCAGTGGCACCACAGGGAATGCAGTGCAGTGAGTCCAGAGAGTGCACTGTCAGCAATGGGGATGCAGTGCAGTGAGACCAGAGAGTGCACTGGCACCACTGGGGATGCAGTGCAGTGAGTCCTGAGAGTGCAATGGCACCACAGGGGATGCACTGCAGTGAGTCCAGAGAGTGTACTGTCAGCACTGTGGATGCAGTGCAGTGAGTCCAGAGATTGCACTGGCACCACTGGGGATGCAGTGCAGTGAGCCCAGAGAGTGCACTGGCACCAACTGGAGCTGCACTGCTGTGAGTCATGAGATTGCACTGGCAGCACTGGGGATGCACTGCACTGAGTCCAGAGACAGCACAGGCACCACTGGGGATGCAGTACAGTGAGTGCAGAGAGTGCACTGGCACCACTGGGGATTCAGTTAAGTGAGTCCAGAGAGTGCACTGGCACCACTGGGAATGCACTGCAGTGAGTCCAGAGAGTGCACTGGCACCTAAGGGGCTGCACTGCAGTGAGTCCAGAGAGTGCACTGGCACCACTGGGGATGCATTGCACTGAGAGCACAGAGTGCACTGGCACTAGCAGGGGTTACACTGCAGTGAGTCCAGAGAGTGCAGAGGCACCACTGGGGATGCACTGCAGTGACTACAGAGAGTGCACTGGCACCACTGGGGATGCACTGCAGTGACTCGAAAGAGTGCACTCTCACCACTGCGGATGCACTGCAGTGAGTCCAGAGAGTGCACTGGCACCACTGGGGATGCAGTGCAGTGACACCAGAGAGTGCACTGGCACCACTGGGGATGCAGTGCAGTGAGTCCAGAGAGTGCAGTGGCACCACTGGGGATGCAGTGCAGTGAGTCCAGAGAGTGCACTGGCAGCACTGTTGATGCCGTGCTGTGACTCCAGAGAGTGCACTGGCACCACTGGGGATGCAGTGCTGTGAGTCCAGAGAGTGCACTGGCACCACTGGGGATGCACTGCAGTGAGTCCAGAGAGTGCACTGGCACCACTGGGGATGCACTGCAGTGACTCGAAAGAGTGCACTGGCACCACTGGGGATGCAATGCAGTGAGTCCAGAGAGTGCACTGGCACCACTGGGGATGCAGTGCAGTGAGTCCAGAGAGTGCACTGGCACCACTGGGGATGCAGTGCAGTGAGTCCAGAGAGTGCACTGGCACTACTCGGGATGCACTGCAGTGAGTCCAGAGAGTGCACTTGCACCACTGGGGATGCACTGCAGTGAGTCCAGAGAGTGCACTGGCACCACTGGGGATGCAGTGCAGTGACTCCAGAGAGTGCAGAGGCACAACTGTTGATGCAGTGCTGTGACTCCAGAGAGTGCAATGGCACCACTGGGGATGCAGTGCAGTGAGTCCAGAGAGTGCACTGGCACCAATGGGGATGCACTGCAGTGAGTCCAGAGAGTGCACTGGCACCACTGGGGATGCACTGCAGTGAGTCCAGAGAGTGCACTGGCACCACTGGGGATGCAGTGCAGTGAGTCCAGAGACTGCACTGGCAACAACTGGAGCTGCACTGCAGTGAGTCCTGAGATTGCACTGGCACCACTGGGGATGCACTACAGTGAGTCCAGAGACTACACTGGCACCACTGGGGATGCAGTTCAGTGAGTCCAGAGAGTGCACTGGCACCACTGTTGATGCAGTGCAGTGAGTCCAAAGAGTGCACTGGCACCACTGGGTATGCAGTGCATGAGTGCAGAGAGTCCACTGGCACCACTGGGGATGCAGTGCAGTGAGTCCAGAGAGTGCACTGGCTCCATTGGGGATGAACTTTAGTGAGTCCAGAGACTGCACAGGCACCACTGGGGATGCAGTGCAGTGACTCCAGAGAGTGCACTGGCACCACTGGGGATGCAGTGCAGTGAGTGCAGAGAGTGCACTGGCATCATTGGGGATGCAATGCAGTGAGTCCAGAGAGTGCACTGGAACCACTGGGGATGCACTGCAGTGAGTCCAGAGAGTGCACTGGCACCACTGGGGATGCACTGCAGTGAGTACAGATAGTGCACTGAAACCCCTGGGGATGCAGTGCAGTGATTCCGGAGAGTGCACTGGCACCACTGGGGATGCAGTGCAGTGAGTGCAGAGAGTGCACTGGCACCACTGGGGATGCACTGCAGTGAGTCCAGAGAGTGCACTGGCACCACTGGGGATGCACTGCAGTGACTCGATGGAGTGCACTGGCACCACTGCGGATGCACTGCAGTGAGTCCGGAGAGTGCCCTGGCACCACTGGTGATGAAGTGCAGTGAGTCCATAGAGTGCAGTGGCACCACTGGGGATGCAGTGCAGTGAGTCCAGAGAGTGCACTGGCACCACTGGGGATGCAATGCAGTGAGTCCAGAGAGTGCCCTGGCACCACTGGGGATGCAGTGCAGTGACTCCAGAGAGTGCACTGGCACCACTGGGGATGCAGTGCAGTGACTCCAGAGAGTGCACTGGCACCACTGGGGATGCAGTGCAGTGAGTCCAGAGAGTGCAGAGGCACCACTGTTGATGCAGTGCTGTGACTCCAGAGAGTGCACTGGCACCACTGGGGATGCAGTGCAGTGACTCCAGAGAGTGCACTGGCACCACTGGGGATGCAGTGCAATGAGTCCAGAGAGTGCACTGGCACCACTGGGGATGCAGTGCAGTGAGTCCAGAGAGTGCACTGGCACCACTGGGGATGCAGTGCACTGAGTGCAGAGAGTGCACTGGCACCACTGGGGATGCAGTGCAGTGAGTCCAGAGAGTGCACTGGCACCACTGGCGATGCAGTGCAGTGAGTCCAGAGAGTGCACTGGCAGCACTGGGGATGCACTGCAGTGAGTCCAGAGAGTGCTCTGGCACCACTGGGGATGCAGTTCAGTGAGTCCAGAGAGTGCACTGGAACCACTGGGGATACACTGCAGTGACTCCAGAGAGTGCACTGGCACCACTGGGGATGCAGTGCAGTGAGTCCAGAGAGTGCACTGGCACCAGTGGGGATGCAGTGCAGTGAGTCCAGAGACTGCACTGGCAGCAGTGGGGATGGAGTGCAGTGAGTCCTGAGAGTGCACTGGCTCCACTGGGGATGAACTGTAGTGAGTCCAGAGACTGCACAGGCACCACTGGGGATGCAGTGCAGTGAGTCCAGAGAGTGCACTGGCACCACTGGGGATGCAGTGCAGTGAGTGCAGAGAGTGCACTGGCACCACTGGGGATGCAATGCAGTGAGTCCAGAGAGTGCACTGGCACCACTGGGGATGCACTGCAGTGAGTCCAGAGAGTGCACGGGCACCACTGGGGATGCAGTGCAGTTGAGTCCATAGAGTGCACTGGCACCTTGGGGATGCAGTGCAGTGAGTCCAAAGAGTGCACTGGCACCACTGGGGATGCAGTGCGGTGAGTCCAGAGAGTGCACTGGCACCACTGGGGATGCACTGCAGTGAGTCCAGAGAGTGCACTGTCACTACTGGGGTTGCAGTGCAGTGAGTCCAGAGAGTGCACTGGCACCACTTGGGATACACTGCAGTGAGTCCAGAGAGTGCACTGGCACCACTGGGGATGAACTTTAGTGAGTCCAGAGACTGCACAGGCACCACTGGGGATGCAGTGCAATGAGTCCAGAGAGTGCACTGGCACCACTGGGGATGCAGTGCAGTGAGTGCAGAGAGTGCACTGGCACCACTGGGGATGCACTGCAGTGAGTCCAGAGAGTGCACTGGCACCACTGGGGATGCACTGCAGTGACTCGAAGGAGTGCACTGGCACCACTGCGGATGCACTGCAGTGAGTCCGGAGAGTGCCCTGGCACCACTGTTGATGCAGTGCAGTGAGTCCATAGAGTGCAGTGGCACCACTGGGGATGCAGTGCAGTGAGTCCAGAGAGTGCACTGGCACCACTGGGGATGCAATGCAGTGAGTCCAGAGAGTGCCCTGGCACCACTGGGGATGCAGTGCAGTGACTCCAGAGAGTGCACTGGCACCACTGGGGATGCAGTGCAGTGAGTCCAGAGAGTGCACTGGCACCACTGGGGATGCACTGCAGTGAGTCCAGAGAGTGCACTGGCACTACTGGGGATGCACTGCAGTGAGTCCAGAGAGTGCACTGGCACCACTGGGGATGCAGTGCAGTGAGTCCAGAGAGTGCACTGGCACCACTGGGGATGCAGTGCAGTGAGTCCAGAGAGTGCAGAGGCACCACTGTTGATGCAGTGCTGTGACTCCAGAGAGTGCACTGGCACCACTGGGGATGCAGTGCAGTGAGTCCAGAGAGTGCACTGGCACCACTGGGGATGCAGTGCAATGAGTCCAGAGAGTGCACTGGCACCACTGGGGATGCAGTGCAGTGAGTCCAGAGAGTGCACTGGCACCACTGGCGATGCAGTGCAGTGAGTCCAGAGAGTGCACTGGCAGCACTGGGGATGCACTGCAGTGAGTCCAGAGAGTGCTCTGGCACCACTGGGGATGCAGTTCAGTGAGTCCAGAGAGTGCACTGGCACCACTGGGGATACACTGCAGTGACTCCAGACAGTGCACTGGCACCACTGGGGATGCAGTGCAGTGAGTCCAGAGAGTGCACTGGTACCAGTGGGGATGCACTGCAGTGAGTCCAGAGACTGCACTGGCACCAGTGGGGATGGAGTGCAGTGAGTCCAGAGAGTGCACTGGCTCCACTGGGGTTGAACTGTAGTGAGTCCAGAGACTGCACAGGCACCACTGGGGATGCAGTGCAGTGAGTCCAGAGAGTGCACTGGCACCACTGGGGATGCAGTGCAGTGAGTGCAGAGAGTGCACTGGCACCACTGGGGATGCAATGCAGTGAGTCCAGAGAGTGCACTGGCACCACTGGGGATGCACTGCAGTGAGTCCAGAGAGTGTACGGGCACCACTGCGGATGCAGTGCAGTTGAGTCCAGAGAGTGCACTGGCACCACTGGGGATGCAGTCCAGTGAGTCCAGAGAGTGCACTGGCACCACTGGGGATGCACTGCAGTGAGTCCAGAGAGTGCACTGGCACCACTGGGGATGCACTGCAGTGAGTCCAGAGACTGCACTGGCACCACTGGGGTTGCAGTGCAGTGAGTCCAGAGAGTGCACTGGCACCACTGGGGATGCACTGCAGTGAGTCCAGAGAGTGCACTGGCACCACTGGGAATGCAGTGCAGTGACTCAGAGAGTGCACTGGCACCTCTGGGGATGCACTGCAATGAGTCCAGATAGTGCACTGGCACCACTGGGGATGCAGTGCAGTGACTCCAGAGAGTGCACTGGCACTACTGGGGATGCACTGCAGTGATTTCAGAGAGTGCACTGGCACCACTGGGGATGCAGTGCAGTGAGTCCAGAGAGTGCACTGGCACCACTGGGGATGCACTGCAGTGAGTCCAGAGAGTGCACTGGCACCACTGGGGATGCACTACAGTGAGTCCAGAGAGTGCACTGGCACCACTGGGGATGCAGTGCAGTGACTCCAGAGAGTGCAGAGGCACCACTGTTGATGCAGTGCTGTGACTCCAGAGAGTGCACTGGCACCACTGGGGATGCAGTGCAGTGAGTCCAGAGAGTGCACTGGCACCACTGGGGATGCACTGCAGTGAGTCCAGAGAGTGCACTGGCACCACGGGAGATTCACTGCAGTGAGTCCAGAGAGTGCACTGGCACCTCAGGGGCTGCACTGCAGTGAGTCCAGAGAGTGCACTGGCACCACTGGGGATGCACTGCAGTGAGTCCAGAGAGTGCACTGGCTCCACTGGGATGCAGTGCAGTGAGTCCACAGAGTGCACTGGCACCACAGGTGATACACTGCAGTGAGTCCAGAGAGTGCACTGGCACCACAGGGGATGCAGTGCAGTGACTACAGAGAGTGCACTGGCACCACTGGGGATGCACTGCAGTGAGTCCAGAGAGTGCACTGGCACCACTGTGGATGCAGTGCAGTGACTCCAGAGAGTGCACTGGCACCACTGGTGATGCACTGCAGTGAGTCCAGAGAGTGCACTGGCACCACTGGGGATGCAGTGCAGTGCGTCCAAGGAGTGCACTGGCACCAGAGGGGAAGCACTGCAGTGAGTCCAGAGAGTGCACTGGCACCACTGGGGATGCACTGCAGTGAGTCCAGAGAGTGCACTGGCACCACTGGGGATGCAGTGCAGTGACTCCAGAGAGTGCAGAGGCACCACTGTTGATGCAGTGCTGTGACTCCAGAGAGTGCACTGGCACCACTGGGGATGCAGTGCAGTGAGTCCAGAGAGTGCAGTGGCACCACTGGGGATGCAGTGCAGTGAGTCCAGAGAGTGCACTGGCACCACTGGGGATGCACTGCAGTGAGTCCAGAGAGTGCACTGGCACCACTGGGGATGCACTGCAGTGACTCGAAAGAGTGCACTGGCACCACTGCGGATGCACTGCAGTGAGTCCGGAGAGTGCCCTGGCACCACTGGGGATGCACTGCAGTGAGTCCAGAGAGTGCACTGGCACCACTGGGGATGAAATGCAGTGAGTCCAGAGAGTGCACTGGCACCACTGGGGATGCAGTGCAGTGACTCCAGAGAGTGCACTGGCACCACTGGGGATGCAGTTCAGTGAGTCTTGAGAGTGCACTGGCACTACTGGGGATGCACTGCAGTGAGTCCAGAGAGTGCACTGGCACCACTGGGGATGCACTGCAGTGAGTCCAGAGAGTGCACTGGCACCACTGGGGATGCAGTGCAGTGACTCCAGAGAGTGCAGAGGCACCACTGTTGATGCAGTGCTGTGACTCCAGAGAGTGCACTGGCACCACTGGGGATGCAGTGCAGTGAGTCCAGAGAGTGCACTGGCACCACTGGGGATGCAGTGCAGTGAGTCCAGAGACTGCACTGGCAACAACTGGAGCTGCACTGCAGTGAGTCCTGAGATTGCACTGGCACCACTGGGGATGCAGTACAGTGAGTCCAGAGAGTGCACTGGCACCACTGGGGATGCAGTTCAGTGAGTCCAGAGAGTGCACTGGCACCACTGTTCATGCAGTGCAGTGAGTCCAAAGAGTGCACTGGCACCACTGGGTATGCAGTGCATGAGTGCAGAGAGTCCACTGGCACCACTGGGGATGCAGTGCAGTGAGTCCAGAGAGTGGACTGGCACCAGTGGGGATGGAGTGCAGTGAGTCCAGAGAGTGCACTGGCACCACTGGGGATGCAGTGCAGTGAGTCCAGAGAGTGCACTGGCTCCAATGGGGATGAAATGTAGTGAGTCCAGAGACTGCACAGGCACCACTGGGGATGCACTCCAGTGACTCCAGAGAGTGCACTGGCACCACTGGGGATGCAGTGCAGTGAGTGCAGAGAGTGCACTGGCACCACTGGGGATGCAATGCAGTGAGTCCAGAGAGTGCACTGGCACCACTGGGGATGCACTGCAGTGAGTCCAGAGAGTGCACTGGCACCACTGGGGATGCACTGCAGTGAGTGCAGAGAGTGCACTGACACCACTGGGGATGCAGTGCAGTGGTTCCGGAGAGTGCACTGGCACCACTGGGGATGCAGTGCAGTGAGTCCAGAGAGTGCACTGGCACCACTGGGGATGCACTGCAGTGAGTCCAGAGAGTGCACTGGCAGCACTGGGGATGCACTGCAGTGAGTCCAGAGAGTGCACTGGCACCACTGGGGATGCACTGCAGTGACTCGAAGGAGTGCACTGGCACCACTGCGGATGCACTGCAGTGAGTCCGGAGAGTGCCCTGGCACCACTGGTGATGCAGTGCAGTGAGTCCAGAGAGTGCACTGGCACCACTGGGGATGCAGTGCAGTGAGTCCAGAGAGTGCACTGGCACCACTGGGGATGCAATGCAGTGAGTCCAGAGAGTGCCCTGGCACCACTGGGGATGCAGTGCAGTGACTCCAGAGAGTGCACTGGCACCACTGGGGATGCAGTGTAGTGATTCCAGAGAGTGCACTGGCACCACTGGGGATGCAGTGCAGTGAGTCCAGAGAGTGCACTGGCACTACTGGGGATGCACTGCAGTGAGTCCAGAGAGTGCACTGGCACCACTAGGGATGCACTACATTGAGTCCAGAGAGTGCACCGGCACCATTGGGGATGCAGTGCAGTGACTCCAGAGAGTGCAGAGGCACCACTGTTGATGCAGTGCTGTGACTCCAGAGAGTGCACTGGCACCACTGGGGATGCACTGCAGTGAGTCCAGAGAGTGCACTGGCACCACTGGGGATGCAGTGCACTGAGTGCAGAGAGTGCACTGGCACCACTGGGGATGCAGAGCAGTGAGTCCAGAGAGTGCACTGGCACCACTGGCGATGCAGTGCAGTGAGTCCAGAGAGTGCACTGGCAGCACTGGGGATGCACTGCAGTGAGTCCAGAGAGTGCTCTGGCACCACTGGGGATGCAGTTCAGTGAGTCCAGAGAGTGCACTGGCACCACTGGGGATACACTGCAGTGACTCCAGAGAGTGCACTGGCACCACTGGGGATGCAGTGCAGTGAGTCCAGAGAGTGTACTGGCACCAGTGGGGATGCAGTGCAGTGAGTCCAGAGACTGCACTGGCACCAGTGGGGATGGAGTGCAGTGAGTCCAGAGAGTGCACTGGCTCCACTGGGGATGAACTGTAGTGAGTCCAGAGACTGCACAGGCACCACTGGGGATGCAGTGCAGTGAGTCCAGAGAGTGCACTGGCACCACTGGGGATGCAGTGCAGTGAGTGCAGAGAGTGCACTGGCACCACTGGGGATGCAATGCAGTGAGTCCAGAGAGTGCACTGGCACCACTGGGGATGCACTGCAGTGAGTCCAGAGAGTGTACGGGCACCACTGGGGATGCAGTGCAGTTGAGTCCAGAGAGTGCACTGGCACCACTGGGGATGCAGTGCAGTGAGTCCAGAGAGTGCACTGGCACCACTGGGGATGCACTGCAGTGAGTCCAGAGAGTGCACTGGCACCAGTGGGGATGCAGTGCAGTGAGTCCAGAGACTGCACTGGCACCACTGGGGTTGCAGTGCAGTGAGTCCAGAGAGTGCACTGGCACCACTGGGGATGCAGTGCAGTGAGTCCAGAGAGTGCACTGGCACCACTGGGAATGCAGTGCAGTGACTCAGAGAGTGCACTGGCACCTCTGGGGATGCACTGCAATGAGTCCAGATAGTGCACTGGCACCACTGGGGTTGCAGTGCAGTGACTCCAGAGAGTGCACTGGCACTACTGGGGATGCACTGCAGTGATTTCAGAGAGTGCACTGGCACCACTGGGGATGCAGTGCAGTGAGTCCAGAGAGTGCACTGGCACCACTGGGGATGCACTGCAGTGAGTCCAGAGAGTGCACTGGCACCACTGGGGATGCACTACAGTGAGTCCAGAGAGTGCACTGGCACCACTGGGGATGCAGTGCAGTGACTCCAGAGAGTGCAGAGGCACCACTGTTGATGCAGTGCTGTGACTCCAGAGAGTGCACTGGCACCACTGGGGATGCAGTGCAGTGAGTCCAGAGAGTGCACTGGCACCACTGGGGATGCACTGCAGTGAGTCCAGAGAGTGCACTGGCACCACGGGAGATTCACTGCAGTGAGTCCAGAGAGTGCACTGGCACCTCAGGGGCTGCACTGCAGTGAGTCCAGAGAGTGCACTGGCACCACTGGTGATGCACTGCAGTGAGTCCAGAGAGTGCACTGGCTCCACTGGGATGCAGTGCAGTGAGTCCACAGAGTGCACTGGCACCACAGGTGATACACTGCAGTGAGTCCAGAGAGTGCACTGGCACCACAGGGGACGCAGTGCAGTGACTACAGAGAGTGCACTGGCACCATTGGGGATGCAGTGCACTGAGTCCAGAGAGTGCACTGGCACCAGTGGGGATGCACTGCAGTGGGTCCAGAGAGTGCACTGGCACCAATGGGAATGCAGTGCAGTGAGTCCAGAGAGTGCACTGGCACCACTGGGGATGCACTGCAGTGAGTCCAGAGAGTGCACTGGCACCACTGGGGATGCAGTGCAGTGACTCCAGAGAGTGCACTGGCACCACTGGTGATGCACTGCAGTGAGTCCAGAGAGTGCACTGGCACCACTGGGGATGCAGTGCAGTGCGTCCAAGGAGTGCACTGGCACCAGAGGGGAAGCACTGCAGTGAGTCCAGAGAGTGCACTGGCACCACTGGGGATGCACTGCAGTGAGTCCAGAGAGTGCACTGGCACCACTGGGGATGCAGTGCAGTGACTCCAGAGAGTGCAGAGGCACCACTGTTGATGCAGTGCAGTGAGTCCAGAGAGTGCACTGGCACCACTGGGGATGCAGTGCAGTGAGTCCAGAGAGTGCAGTGGCACCACTGGGGATGCAGTGCAGTGAGTCCAGAGAGTGCACTGGCACCACTGGGGATGCACTGCAGTGAGTCCAGAGAGTGCACTGGCACCACTGGGGATGCACTGCAGTGACTCGAAAGAGTGCACTGGCACCACTGCGGATGCACTGCAGTGAGTCCGGAGAGTGCCCTGGCACCACTGGGGATGCACTGCAGTGAGTCCAGAGAGTGCACTGGCACCACTGGGGATGCAATGCAGTGAGTCCAGAGAGTGCACTGGCACCACTGGGGATGCAGTGCAGTGACTCCAGAGAGTGCACTGGCACCACTGGGGATGCAGTTCAGTGAGTCCTGAGAGTGCACTGGCACTACTGGGGATGCACTGCAGTGAGTCCAGAGAGTGCACTGGCACCACTGGGGATGCACTGCAGTGAGTCCAGAGAGTGCACTGGCACCACTGGGGATGCAGTGCAGTGACTCCAGAGAGTGCAGAGGCACCACTGTTGATGCAGTGCTGTGACTCCAGAGAGTGCACTGGCACCACTGGGGATGCAGTGCAGTGAGTCCAGAGAGTGCACTGGCACCACTGGGGATGCACTGCAGTGAGTCCAGAGAGTGCACTGGCACCACTGGCGATGCAGTGCAGTGAGTCCAGAGAGTGCACTGGCAGCACTGGGAATGCACTGCAGTGAGTCAAGAGAGTGCTCTGGCACCACGGGGGATGCAGTTCAGTGAGTCCAGAGAGTGCACTGGCACCACTGGGGATACACTGCAGTGACTCCAGAGAGTGCACAGGCACCACTGGGGATGCACTGCAGTGAGTCCAGAGAGTGCACTGGCACCACTGGGGATGCAGTGCAGTGAGTCCAGAGACTGCACTGGCAACAACTGGAGCTGCACTGCAGTGAGTCCTGAGATTGCACTGGCACCACTGGGGATGCACTACAGTGAGTCCAGAGACTACACTGGCACCACTGGGGATGCAGTTCAGTGAGTCCAGAGAGTGCACTGGCACCACTGTTCATGCAGTGCAGTGAGTCCAAAGAGTGCACTGGCACCACTGGGTATGCAGTGCATGAGTGCAGAGAGTCCACTGGCACCACTGGGGATGCAGTGCAGTGAGTCCAGAGAGTGGACTGGCACCAGTGGGGATGGAGTGCAGTGAGTCCAGAGAGTGCACTGGCACCACTGGGGATGCAGTGCAGTGAGTCCAGAGAGTGCACTGGCTCCAATGGGGATGAAATGTAGTGAGTCCAGAGACTGCACAGGCACCACTGGGGATGCACTCCAGTGACTCCAGAGAGTGCACTGGCACCACTGGGGATGCAGTGCAGTGAGTGCAGAGAGTGCACTGGCACCACTGGGGATGCAATGCAGTGAGTCCAGAGAGTGCACTGGCACCACTGGGGATGCACTGCAGTGAGTCCAGAGAGTGCACTGGCACCACTGGGGATGCACTGCAGTGAGTCCAGATAGTGCACTGACACCACTGGGGATGCAGTGCAGTGGTTCCGGAGAGTGCACTGGCACCACTGGGGATGCAGTGCAGTGAGTCCAGAGAGTGCACTGGCACCACTGGGGATGCACTGCAGTGAGTCCAGAGAGTGCACTGGCAGCACTGGGGATGCACTGCAGTGAGTCCAGAGAGTGCACTGGCACCACTGGGGATGCACTGCAGTGACTCGAAGGAGTGCACTGGCACCACTACGGATGCACTGCAGTGAGTCCGGAGAGTGCCCTGGCACCACTGGTGATGCAGTGCAGTGAGTCCAGAGAGTGCAGTGGCACCACTGGGGATGCAGTGCAGTGAGTCCAGAGAGTGCACTGGCACCACTGGGGATGCAATGCAGTGAGTCCAGAGAGTGCCCTGGCACCACTGGGGATGCAGTGCAGTGACTCCAGAGAGTGCACTGGCACCACTGGGGATGCAGTGCAGTGATTCCAGAGAGTGCACTGGCACCACTGGGGATGCAGTGCAGTGAGTCCAGAGAGTGCACTGGCACTACTGGGGATGCACTGCAGTGAGTCCAGAGAGTGCACTGGCACCACTGGGGATGCAGTGCAGTGAGTCCAGAGAGTGCACCGGCACCATTGGGGATGCAGTGCAGTGACTCCAGAGAGTGCAGAGGCACCACTGTTGATGCAGTGCTGTGACTCCAGAGAGTGCACTGGCACCACTGGGGATGCAGTGCAGTGAGTCCAGAGAGTGCACTGGCACCACTGGGGATGCAGTGCACTGAGTGCAGAGAGTGCACTGGCACCACTGGGGATGCACTGCAGTGAGTCCAGAGAGTGCACTGGCACCACTGGCGATGCAGTGCAGTGAGTCCAGAGAGTGCACTGGCAGCACTGGGGATGCACTGCAGTGAGTCCAGAGAGTGCTCTGGCACCACTGGGGATGCAGTTCAGTGAGTCCAGAGAGTGCACTGGCACCACTGGGGATACACTGCAGTGACTCCAGAGAGTGCACTGGCACCACAGGGGATGCAGTGCAGTGAGTCCAGAGAGTGCACTGGCACCAGTGGGGATGCAGTGCAGTGAGTCCAGAGACTGCACTGGCACCAGTGGGGATGGAGTGCAGTGAGTCCAGAGAGTGCACTGGCTCCACTGGGGATGAACTGTAGTGAGTCCAGAGACTGCACAGGCACCACTGGGGATGCAGTGCAGTGAGTCCAGAGAGTGCACTGGCACCACTGGGGATGCAGTGCAGTGAGTGCAGAGAGTGCACTGGCACCACTGGGGATGCAATGCAGTGAGTCCAGAGAGTGCACTGGCACCACTGGGGATGCACTGCAGTGAGTCCAGAGAGTGCACGGGCACCACTGGGGATGCAGTGCAGTTGAGTCCATAGAGTGCACTGGCACCTTGGGGATGCAGTGCAGTGAGTCCAAAGAGTGCACTGGCACCACTGGGGATGCAGTGCGGTGAGTCCAGAGAGTGCACTGGCACCACTGGGGATGCACTGCAGTGAGTCCAGAGAGTGCACTGGCACCACTGGGGTTGCAGTGCAGTGAGTCCAGAGAGTGCACTGGCACCACTTGGGATGCACTGCAGTGAGTCCAGAGAGTGCACTGGCACCACTGGGAATGCAGTGCAGTGACTCAGAGAGTGCACTGGCACCTCTGGGGATGCACTGCAATGAGTCCAGATAGTGCACTGGCACCACTGGGGATGCAGTGCAGTGACTCCAGGGAGTGCACTGGCACCACTGGGGATGCAGTGCAGTGCGTCCAAGGAGTGCACTGGCACCAGAGGGGAAGCACTGCAGTGAGTCCAGAGAGTGCACTGGCACCACTGGGGATGCACTGGAGTGAGTCCAGAGAGTGCACTGGCACCACTGGGGATGCAGTGCAGTGAGTCCAGAGAGTGCAGAGGCACCACTGTTGATGCAGTGCTGTGACTCCAGAGAGTGCACTGGCACCACTGGGGATGCAGTGCAGTGAGTCCAGAGAGTGCAGTGGCACCACTGGGGATGCAGTGCAGTGAGTCCAGAGAGTGCACTGGCACCACTGGGGATGCACTGCAGTGAGTCCAGAGAGTGCACTGGCACCACTGGGGATGCACTGCAGTGACTCGAAAGAGTGCACTGGCACCACTGCGGATGCACTGCAGTGAGTCCGGAGAGTGCCCTGGCACCACTGGGGATGCACTGCAGTGAGTCCAGAGAGTACACTGGCGCCACTGGGGATGCAATGCAGTGAGTCCAGAGAGTGCACTGGCACCACTGGGGATGCAGTGCAGTGACTCCAGAGAGTGCACTGGCACCACTGGGGATGCAGTTCAGTGAGTCCTGAGAGTGCACTGGCACTACTGGGGATGCACTGCAGTGAGTCCAGAGAGTGCACTGGCACCACTGGGGATGCACTGCAGTGAGTCCAGAGAGTGCACTGGCACCACTGGGGATGCAGTGCAGTGACTCCAGAGAGTGCAGAGGCACCACTGTTGATGCAGTGCTGTGACTCCAGAGAGTGCACTGGCACCACTGGGGATGCAGTGCAGTGAGTCCAGAGAGTGCACTGGCACCACTGGGGATGCTCTGCAGTGAGTCCAGAGAGTGCACTGGCACCACTGGCGATGCAGTGCAGTGAGTCCAGAGAGTGCACTGGCAGCACTGGTAATGCACTGCAGTGAGTCCAGAGAGTGCTCTGGCACCACGGGGGATGCAGTTCAGTGAGTCCAGAGAGTGCACTGGCACCACTGGGGATACACTGCAGTGACTCCAGAGAGTGCACAGGCACCACTGGGGATGCAGTGCTGTGACTCCAGAGAGTGCACTGGCACCACTGGGTATGCAGTGCAGTGAGTCCAGAGAGTGCACTGGCACCACTGGGGATGCAGTGCACTGAGTGCAGAGAGTGCACTGGCACCACTGGGGATGCAGTGCAGTGAGTCCAGAGAGTGCACTGGCACCACTGGCGATGCAGTGCAGTGAGTCCAGAGAGTGCACTGGCAGCACTGGGGATGCACTGCAGTGAGTCCAGAGAGTGCTCTGGCACCACTGGGGATGCAGTTCAGTGAGTCCAGAGAGTGCACTGGCACCACTGGAGATACACTGCAGTGACTCCAGAGAGTGCACTGGCACCACTGGGGATGCACTGCAGTGAGTCCAGAGAGTGCACTGGCACCAGTGGGGATGCAGTGCAGTGAGTCCAGAGAGTGCACTGGCACCAATGTTCATGCAGTACAATGAGTCCAAAGAGTGCACTGGCAACACTGGGGATGCAGTGCATGAGTGCAGAGAGTGCACTGGCACCACTGGGGATGCAGTGCAGTGAGTCCAGAGAGTGCAGTGGCACCACTGGGGATGGAGTGCAGTGAGTCCAGAGAGTGCACTGGCACCAGTGGGGATGGAGTGCAGTGAGTCCAGAGAGTGCACTGGCTCCACTGGGGATGAACTGTAGTGAGTCCAGAGACTGCACAGGCACCACTGGGGATGCAGTGCAGTGAGTCCAGAGAGTGCACTGGCACCACTGGGGATGCAGTGCAGTGAGTGCAGAGAGTGCACTGGCACCACTTGGGATGCAATGCAGTGAGTCCAGAGAGTGCACTGGCACCACTGGGGATGCACTGCAGTGAGTCCAGAGAGTGCACGGGCACCACAGGGGATGCAGTGCAGTTGAGTCCAGAGAGTGCACTGGCACCTTGGGGATGCAGTGCAGTGAGTCCAGAGAGTGCACTGGCACCACTGGGGATGCAGTGCGGTGAGTCCAGAGAGTGCACTGGCACCACTGGGGATGCACTGCAGTGAGTCCAGAGAGTGCACTGGCACCACTGGGGTTGCAGTGCAGTGAGTCCAGAGAGTGCACTGGCACCACTGGGGATGCACTGCAGTGAGTCCAGAGAGTGCACTGCCACCACTGGGAATGCAGTGCAGTGACTCAGAGAGTGCACTGGCACCACTGGGGATGCACTGCAATGAGTCCAGATAGTGCACTGGCAGCACTGGGGATGCAGTGCAGTGAGTGCAGAGAGTGCACTGGCACCACTGGGGATGCAGTGCAGTGAGTCCAGAGAGTGCACTGGCACCACTGGGGATGCACTGCAGTGAGTCCAGATAGTGCACTGACACCACTGGGGATGCAGTGCAGTGGTTCCGGAGAGTGCACTGGCACCACTGGGGATGCAGTGCAGTGAGTCCAGAGAGTGCACTGGCACCACTGGGGATGCACTGCAGTGAGTCCAGAGAGTGCACTGGCAGCACTGGGGATGCACTGCAGTGAGTCCAGAGAGTGCACTGGCACCACTGGGGATGCACTGCAGTGACTCGAAGGAGTGCACTGGCACCACTGCGGATGCACTACAGTGAGTCCGGAGAGTGCCCTGGCACCACTGGTGATGCAGTGCAGTGAGTCCAGAGAGTGCAGTGGCACCACTGGGGATGCAGTGCAGTGAGTCCAGAGAGTGCACTGGCACCACTGGGGATGCAATGCAGTGAGTCCAGAGAGTGCCCTGGCACCACTGGGGATGCAGTGCAGTGACTCCAGAGAGTGCACTGGCACCACTGGGGATGCACTGCAGTGATTCCAGAGAGTGCACTGGCACCACTGGGGATGCAGTGCAGTGAGTCCAGAGAGTGCACTGGCACTACTGGGGATGCACTGCAGTGAGTCCAGAGAGTGCAATGGCACCACTGGGGATGCACTACAGTGAGTCCAGAGAGTGCACCGGCACCATTGGGGATGCAGTGCAGTGACTCCAGAGAGTGCAGAGGCACCACTGTTGATGCAGTGCTGTGACTCCAGAGAGTGCACTGGCACCACTGGGGATGCAGTGCAGTGAGTCCAGAGAGTGCACTGGCACCACTGGGGATGCAGTGCACTGAGTGCAGAGAGTGCACTGGCACCACTGGGGATGCAGTGCAGTGAGTCCAGAGAGTGCACTGGCACCACTGGCGATGCAGTGCAGTGAGTCCAGAGAGTGCACTGGCACCACTGGGGATGCACTGCAGTGAGTCCAGAGAGTGCTCTGGCACCACTGGGGATGCAGTTCAGTGAGTCCAGAGAGTGCACTGGCACCACTGGGGATACACTGCAGTGACTCCAGAGAGTGCACTGGCACCACTGGGGATGCAGTGCAGTGAGTCCAGAGAGTGCACTGGCACCAGTGGGGATGCAGTGCAGTGAGTCCAGAGACTGCACTGGCACCAGTGGGGATGGAGTGCAGTGAGTCCAGAGAGTGCACTGGCTCCACTGGGGATGAACTGTAGTGAGTCCAGAGACTGCACAGGCACCACTGGGGATGCAGTGCAGTGAGTCCAGAGAGTGCACTGGCACCACTGGGGATGCAGTGCAGGGAGTGCAGAGAGTGCACTGGCACCACTGGGGATGCAATGCAGTGAGTCCAGAGAGTGCACTGGCACCACTGGGGATGCACTGCAGTGAGTCCAGAGAGTGCACGGGCACCACTGGGGATGCAGTGCAGTTGAGTCCATAGAGTGCACTGGCACCTTGGGGATGCAGTGCAGTGAGTCCAAAGAGTGCACTGGCACCACTGGGGATGCAGTGCGGTGAGTCCAGAGAGTGCACTGGCACCACTGGGGATGCACTGCAGTGAGTCCAGAGAGTGCACTGGCACCACTGGTGTTGCAGTGCAGTGAGTCCAGAGAGTGCACTGGCACCACTTGGGATGCACTGCAGTGAGTCCAGAGAGTGCACTGGCACCACTGGGAATGCAGTGCAGTGACTCAGAGAGTGCACTGGCACCTCTGGGGATGCACTGCAATGAGTCCAGATAGTGCACTGGCACCACTGGGGATGCAGTGCAGTGACTCCAGAGAGTGCACTGGCACCACTGGGGATGCACTGCAGTGATTCCAGAGAGTGCACTGGCACCACTGGGGATGCAGTGCAGTGAGTGCAGAGAGTGCACTGGCACTACTGGGGATGCACTGCAGTGAGTCCAGAGAGTGCACTGGCACCACTGGGGATGCACTACAGTGAGTCCAGAGAGTGCACTGGCACCACTGGGGATGCAGTGCAGTGACTCTAGAGAGTGCAGAGGCACCACTGTTGATGCAGTGCTGTGACTCCAGAGAGTGCACTGGCACCACTGGGTATGCACTGCAGTGAGTCCAGAGAGTGCACTGGCACCACTGGGGATGCAGTGCACTGAGTGCAGAGAGTGCACTGGCACCACTGGGGATGCAGTGCAGTGAGTCCAGAGAGTGCACTGGCACCACTGGCGATGCAGTGCAGTGAGTCCAGAGAGTGCACTGGCAGCACTGGGGATGCACTGCAGTGAGTCCAGAGAGTGCTCTGGCACCACTGGGGATGCAGTTCAGTGAGTCCAGAGAGTGCACTGGCACCACTGGAGATACACTGCAGTGACTCCAGAGAGTGCACTGGCACCACTGGGGATGCACTGCAGTGAGTCCAGAGAGTGCACTGGCACCAGTGGGGATGCAGTGCAGTGAGTCCAGAGAGTGCACTGGCACCAATGTTCATGCAGTACAATGAGTCCAAAGAGTGCACTGGCAACACTGGGGATGCAGTGCATGAGTGCAGAGAGTGCACTGGCACCACTGGGGATGCAGTGCAGTGAGTCCAGAGAGTGCAGTGGCACCACTGGGGATGGAGTGCAGTGAGTCCAGAGAGTGCACTGGCACCAGTGGGGATGGAGTGCAGTGAGTCCAGAGAGTGCACTGGCTCCACTGGGGATGAACTGTAGTGAGTCCAGAGACTGCACAGGCACCACTGGGGATGCAGTGCAGTGAGTCCAGAGAGTGCACTGGCACCACTGGGGATGCAGTGCAGTGAGTGCAGAGAGTGCACTGGCACCACTTGGGATGCAATGCAGTGAGTCCAGAGAGTGCACTGGCACCACTGGGGATGCACTGCAGTGAGTCCAGAGAGTGCACGGGCACCACAGGGGATGCAGTGCAGTTGAGTCCAGAGAGTGCACTGGCACCTTGGGGATGCAGTGCAGTGAGTCCAGAGAGTGCACTGGCACCACTGGGGATGCAGTGCGGTGAGTCCAGAGAGTGCACTGGCACCACTGGGGATGCACTGCAGTGAGTCCAGAGAGTGCACTGGCACCACTGGGGTTGCAGTGCAGTGAGTCCAGAGAGTGCACTGGCACCACTGGGGATGCACTGCAGTGAGTCCAGAGAGTGCACTGCCACCACTGGGAATGCAGTGCAGTGACTCAGAGAGTGCACTGGCACCACTGGGGATGCACTGCAATGAGTCCAGATAGTGCACTGGCAGCACTGGGGATGCAGTGCAGTGAGTGCAGAGAGTGCACTGGCACCACTGGGGATGCAGTGCAGTGAGTCCAGAGAGTGCACTGGCACCACTGGGGATGCAGCGGAGTGAGTCCACAGAGTGCACTGGCACTACTGGTGATGCAGTGCAGTGAGTCCAGAGAGTGCACTGGCACCACTGGGGATGCAGTGCAGTGAGTCCAGAGAGTGCACTGGCACCACTGGGGATGCAGTGCAGTGAGTCCAGAGAGTGCACTGGCACCACTGGGGATGCAGTGCAGTGAGTGCAGAGAGTGCACTGGCACTACTGGGGATGCAGTGCCGTGAGTCCAGAGAGTGCACTGGCACCACTGGGGATGCAGTTCTGTGAGTCCAGAGAGTGCACTGTCAGCACTGGGGATGCAGTGCAGTGAGTCCAGAGAGTGCACTGGCACCACTGGGGATGCACTGCAGTGAGTCCAGAGAGTGCACTGGCACCACTGGGGATGCAGTGCAGTGAGTCCAGAGAGTGCACTGGCACCACTGGGGATGCACTGCAGTGAGTCCAGAGAGTGCACTGGCACCACTGGGGTTGCAGTGCAGTGAGTCCAGAGAGTGCACTGGCACCACTTGGGATGCACTGCAGTGAGTCCAGAGAGTGCACTGGCACCACTGGGAATGCAGTGCAGTGACTCAGAGAGTGCACTGGCACCTCTGGGGATGCACTGCAATGAGTCCAGATAGTGCACTGGCACCACTGGGGATGCAGTGCAGTGACTCCAGGGAGTGCACTGGCACCACTGGGGATGCAGTGCAGTGCGTCCAAGGAGTGCACTGGCACCAGAGGGGAAGCACTGCAGTGAGTCCAGAGAGTGCACTGGCACCACTGGGGATGCACTGGAGTGAGTCCAGAGAGTGCACTGGCACCACTGGGGATGCACTGGAGTGAGTCCAGAGAGTGCACTGGCACCACTGGGGATGCAGTGCAGTGAGTCCAGAGAGTGCAGAGGCACCACTGTTGATGCAGTGCTGTGACTCCAGAGAGTGCACTGGCACCACTGGGGATGCAGTGCAGTGAGTCCAGAGAGTGCAGTGGCACCACTGGGGATGCAGTGCAGTGAGTCCAGAGAGTGCACTGGCACCACTGGGGATGCACTGCAGTGAGTCCAGAGAGTGCACTGGCACCACTGGGGATGCACTGCAGTGACTCGAAAGAGTGCACTGGCACCACTGCGGATGCACTGCAGTGAGTCCAGAGAGTGCCCTGGCACCACTGGGGATGCACTGCAGTGAGTCCAGAGAGTACACTGGCGCCACTGGGGATGCAATGCAGTGAGTCCAGAGAGTGCACTGGCACCACTGGGGATGCAGTGCAGTGACTCCAGAGAGTGCACTGGCACCACTGGGGATGCAGTTCAGTGAGTCCTGAGAGTGCACTGGCACTACTGGGGATGCACTGCAGTGAGTCCAGAGAGTGCACTGGCACCACTGGGGATGCACTGCAGTGAGTCCAGAGAGTGCACTGGCACCACTGGGGATGCAGTGCAGTGACTCCAGAGAGTGCAGAGGCACCACTGTTGATGCAGTGCTGTGACTCCAGAGAGTGCACTGGCACCACTGGGGATGCAGTGCAGTGAGTCCAGAGAGTGCACTGGCACCACTGGGGATGCACTGCAGTGAGTCCAGAGAGTGCACTGGCACCACTGGCGATGCAGTGCAGTGAGTCCAGAGAGTGCACTGGCAGCACTGGGAATGCACTGCAGTGAGTCCAGAGAGTGCTCTGGCACCACGGGGGATGCAGTTCAGTGAGTCCAGAGACTGCACTGGCAACAACTGGAGCTGCACTGCAGTGAGTCCTGAGATTGCGCTGGCACCACTGGGGATGCACTACAGTGAGTCCAGAGACTACACTGGCACCACTGGGGATGCAGTTCAGTGAGTCCAGAGAGTGCACTGGCACCACTGTTCATGCAGTGCAGTGAGTCCAAAGAGTGCACTGGCACCACTGGGTATGCAGTGCATGAGTGCAGAGAGTCCACTGGCACCACTGGGGATGCAGTGCAGTTAGTCCAGAGAGTGGACTGGCACCAGTGGGGATGGAGTGCAGTGAGTCCAGAGAGTGCACTGGCACCACTGGGGATGCAGTGCAGTGAGTCCAGAGAGTGCACTGGCTCCAATGGGGATGAAATGTAGTGAGTCCAGAGACTGCACAGGCACCACTGGGGATGCACTCCAGTGACTCCAGAGAGTGCACTGGCACCACTGGGGATGCAGTGCAGTGAGTGCAGAGAGTGCACTGGCACCACTGGGGATGCAGTGCAGTGAGTCCAGAGAGTGCACTGGCACCACTGGGGATGCACTGCAGTGAGTCCAGAGAGTGCACTGGCACCACTGGGGATGCACTGCAGTGAGTCCAGATAGTGCACTGACACCACTGGGGATGCAGTGCAGTGGTTCCGGAGAGTGCACTGGCACCACTGGGGATGCAGTGCAGTGAGTCCAGAGAGTGCACTGGCACCACTGGGGATGCACTGCAGTGAGTCCAGAGAGTGCACTGGCAGCACTGGGGATGCACTGCAGTGAGTCCAGAGAGTGCACTGGCACCACTGGGGATGCACTGCAGTGACTCGAAGGAGTGCACTGGCACCACTGCGGATGCACTACAGTGAGTCCGGAGAGTGCCCTGGCACCACTGGTGATGCAGTGCAGTGAGTCCAGAGAGTGCAGTGGCACCACTGGGGATGCAGTGCAGTGAGTCCAGAGAGTGCACTGGCACCACTGGGGATGCAATGCAGTGAGTCCAGAGAGTGCCCTGGCACCACTGGGGATGCAGTGCAGTGACTCCAGAGAGTGCACTGGCACCACTGGGGATGCAGTGCAGTGATTCCAGAGAGTGCACTGGCACCACTGGGGATGCAGTGCAGTGAGTCCAGAGAGTGCACTGGCACTACTGGGGATGCACTGCAGTGAGTCCAGAGAGTGCAATGGCACCACTGGGGATGCACTACAGTGAGTCCAGAGAGTGCACCGGCACCATTGGGGATGCAGTGCAGTGACTCCAGAGAGTGCAGAGGCACCACTGTTGATGCAGTGCTGTGACTCCAGAGAGTGCACTGGCACCACTGGGGATGCAGTGCAGTGAGTCCAGAGAGTGCACTGGCACCACTGGGGATGCAGTGCAGTGAGTCCAGAGAGTGCACTGGCACCACTGGGGATGCAGTGCAGTGAGTCCAGAGAGTGCACTGGCACCACTGGCGATGCAGTGCAGTGAGTCCAGAGAGTGCACTGGCAGCACTGGGGATGCACTGCAGTGAGTCCAGAGAGTGCTCTGGCACCACTGGGGATGCAGTTCAGTGAGTCCAGAGAGTGCACTGGCACCACTGGGGATACACTGCAGTGACTCCAGAGAGTGCACTGGCACCACTGGGGATGCAGTGCAGTGAGTCCAGAGAGTGCACTGGCACCACTGGGGATGCAGTGCAGGGAGTGCAGAGAGTGCACTGGCACCACTGGGGATGCAATGCAGTGAGTCCAGAGAGTGCACTGGCACCACTGGGGATGCACTGCAGTGAGTCCAGAGAGTGCACGGGCACCACTGGGGATGCAGTGCAGTTGAGTCCATAGAGTGCACTGGCACCTTGGGGATGCAGTGCAGTGAGTCCAAAGAGTGCACTGGCACCACTGGGGATGCAGTGCGGTGAGTCCAGAGAGTGCACTGGCACCACTGGGGATGCACTGCAGTGAGTCCAGAGAGTGCACTGGCACCACTGGGGTTGCAGTGCAGTGAGTCCAGAGAGTGCACTGGCACCACTTGGGATGCACTGCAGTGAGTCCAGAGAGTGCACTGGCACCACTGGGAATGCAGTGCAGTGACTCAGAGAGTGCACTGGCACCTCTGGGGATGCACTGCAATGAGTCCAGATAGTGCACTGGCACCACTGGGGATGCAGTGCAGTGACTCCAGAGAGTGCACTGGCACCACTGGGGATGCACTGCAGTGATTCCAGAGAGTGCACTGGCACCACTGGGGATGCAGTGCAGTGAGTGCAGAGAGTGCACTGGCACTACTGGGGATGCACTGCAGTGAGTCCAGAGAGTGCACTGGCACCACTGGGGATGCACTACAGTGAGTCCAGAGAGTGCACTGGCACCACTGGGGATGCAGTGCAGTGACTCTAGAGAGTGCAGAGGCACCACTGTTGATGCAGTGCTGTGACTCCAGAGAGTGCACTGGCACCACTGGGGATGCAGTGCAGTGAGTCCAGAGAGTGCACTGGCACCACTGGGGATGCAGTGCACTGAGTGCAGAGAGTGCACTGGCACCACTGGGGATGCAGTGCAGTGAGTCCAGAGAGTGCACTGGCACCACTGGCGATGCAGTGCAGTGAGTCCAGAGAGTGCACTGGCACCACTGGAGATACACTGCAGTGACTCCAGAGAGTGCACTGGCACCACTGGGGATGCACTGCAGTGAGTCCAGAGAGTGCACTGGCACCAGTGGGGATGCAGTGCAGTGAGTCCAGAGACTGCACTGGCAACAACTGGAGCTGCACTGCAGTGAGTCCTGAGATTGCACTGGCACCACTGGGGATGCACTACAGTGAGTCCAGAGACTACACTGGCACCACTGGGGATGCAGTTCAGTGAGTCCAGAGAGTGCACTGGCACCACTGTTCATGCAGTGCAGTGAGTCCAAAGAGTGCACTGGCACCACTGGGTATGCAGTGCATGAGTGCAGAGAGTCCACTGGCACCACTGGGGATGCAGTGCAGTGAGTCCAGAGAGTGGACTGGCACCAGTGGGGATGGAGTGCAGTGAGTCCAGAGAGTGCACTGGCACCACTGGGGATGCAGTGCAGTGAGTCCAGAGAGTGCACTGGCTCCAATGGGGATGAAATGTAGTGAGTCCAGAGACTGCACAGGCACCACTGGGGATGCACTCCAGTGACTCCAGAGAGTGCACTGGCACCACTGGGGATGCAGTGCAGTGAGTGCAGAGAGTGCACTGGCACCACTGGGGATGCAATGCAGTGAGTCCAGAGAGTGCACTGGCACCACTGGGGATGCACTGCAGTGAGTCCAAAGAGTGCACTGGCACCACTGGGGATGCACTGCAGTGAGTCCAGATAGTGCACTGACACCACTGGGGATGCAGTGCAGTGGTTCCGGAGAGTGCACTGGCACCACTGGGGATGCAGTGCAGTGAGTCCAGAGAGTGCACTGGCACCACTGGGGATGCACTGCAGTGAGTCCAGAGAGTGCACTGGCAGCACTGGGGATGCACTGCAGTGAGTCCAGAGAGTGCACTGGCACCACTGGGGATGCACTGCAGTGACTCGAAGGAGTGCACTGGCACCACTACGGATGCACTGCAGTGAGTCCGGAGAGTGCCCTGGCACCACTGGTGATGCAGTGCAGTGAGTCCAGAGAGTGCAGTGGCACCACTGGGGATGCAGTGCAGTGAGTCCAGAGAGTGCACTGGCACCACTGGGGATGCAATGCAGTGAGTCCAGAGAGTGCCCTGGCACCACTGGGGATGCAGTGCAGTGACTCCAGAGAGTGCACTGGCACCACTGGGGATGCAGTGCAGTGATTCCAGAGAGTGCACTGGCACCACTGGGGATGCAGTGCAGTGAGTCCAGAGAGTGCACTGGCACTACTGGGGATGCACTGCAGTGAGTCCAGAGAGTGCACTGGCACCACTGGGGATGCACTACAGTGAGTCCAGAGAGTGCACCGGCACCATTGGGGATGCAGTGCAGTGACTCCAGAGAGTGCAGAGGCACCACTGTTGATGCAGTGCTGTGACTCCAGAGAGTGCACTGGCACCACTGGGGATGCAGTGCAGTGAGTCCAGAGAGTGCACTGGCACCACTGGGGATGCAGTGCACTGAGTGCAGAGAGTGCACTGGCAGCACTGGGGATGCACTGCAGTGAGTCCAGAGAGTGCACTGGCACCACTGGCGATGCAGTGCAGTGAGTCCAGAGAGTGCACTGGCAGCACTGGGGATGCACTGCAGTGAGTCCAGAGAGTGCTCTGGCACCACTGGGGATGCAGTTCAGTGAGTCCAGAGAGTGCACTGGCACCACTGGGGATACACTGCAGTGACTCCAGAGAGTGCACTGGCACCACAGGGGATGCAGTGCAGTGAGTCCAGAGAGTGCACTGGCACCAGTGGGGATGCAGTGCAGTGAGTCCAGAGACTGCACTGGCACCAGTGGGGATGGAGTGCAGTGAGTCCAGAGAGTGCACTGGCTCCACTGGGGATGAACTGTAGTGAGTCCAGAGACTGCACAGGCACCACTGGGGATGCAGTGCAGTGAGTCCAGAGAGTGCACTGGCACCACTGGGGATGCAGTGCAGTGAGTGCAGAGAGTGCACTGGCACCACTGGGGATGCAATGCAGTGAGTCCAGAGAGTGCACTGGCACCACTGGGGATGCACTGCAGTGAGTCCAGAGAGTGCACGGGCACCACTGGGGATGCAGTGCAGTTGAGTCCATAGAGTGCACTGGCACCTTGGGGATGCAGTGCAGTGAGTCCAAAGAGTGCACTGGCACCACTGGGGATGCAGTGCGGTGAGTCCAGAGAGTGCACTGGCACCACTGGGGATGCACTGCAGTGAGTCCAGAGAGTGCACTGGCACCACTGGGGTTGCAGTGCAGTGAGTCCAGAGAGTGCACTGGCACCACTTGGGATGCACTGCAGTGAGTCCAGAGAGTGCACTGGCACCACTGGGAATGCAGTGCAGTGACTCAGAGAGTGCACTGGCACCTCTGGGGATGCACTGCAATGAGTCCAGATAGTGCACTGGCACCACTGGGGATGCAGTGCAGTGACTCCAGGGAGTGCACTGGCACCACTGGGGATGCAGTGCAGTGCGTCCAAGGAGTGCACTGGCACCAGAGGGGAAGCACTGCAGTGAGTCCAGAGAGTGCACTGGCACCACTGGGGATGCACTGGAGTGAGTCCAGAGAGTGCACTGGCACCACTGGGGATGCAGTGCAGTGAGTCCAGAGAGTGCAGAGGCACCACTGTTGATGCAGTGCTGTGACTCCAGAGAGTGCACTGGCACCACTGGGGATGCAGTGCAGTGAGTCCAGAGAGTGCAGTGGCACCACTGGGGATGCAGTGCAGTGAGTCCAGAGAGTGCACTGGCACCACTGGGGATGCACTGCAGTGAGTCCAGAGAGTGCACTGGCACCACTGGGGATGCACTGCAGTGACTCGAAAGAGTGCACTGGCACCACTGCGGATGCACTGCAGTGAGTCCGGAGAGTGCCCTGGCACCACTGGGGATGCACTGCAGTGAGTCCAGAGAGTACACTGGCGCCACTGGGGATGCAATGCAGTGAGTCCAGAGAGTGCACTGGCACCACTGGGGATGCAGTGCAGTGACTCCAGAGAGTGCACTGGCACCACTGGGGATGCAGTTCAGTGAGTCCTGAGAGTGCACTGGCACTACTGGGGATGCACTGCAGTGAGTCCAGAGAGTGCACTGGCACCACTGGGGATGCACTGCAGTGAGTCCAGAGAGTGCGCTGGCACCACTGGGGATGCAGTGCAGTGACTCCAGAGAGTGCAGAGGCACCACTGTTGATGCAGTGCTGTGACTCCAGAGAGTGCACTGGCACCAGTGGGGATGCAGTGCAGTGAGTCCAGAGAGTGCACTGGCACCACTGGGGATGCACTGCAGTGAGTCCAGAGAGTGCACTGGCACCACTGGCGATGCAGTGCAGTGAGTCCAGAGAGTGCACTGGCAGCACTGGGAATGCACTGCAGTGAGTCCAGAGAGTGCTCTGGCACCACGGGGGATGCAGTTCAGTGAGTCCAGAGAGTGCACTGGCACCACTGGGGATACACTGCAGTGACTCCAGAGAGTGCACAGGCACCACTGGGGATGCACTGCAGTGAGTCCAGAGAGTGCACTGGCACCACTGGGGATGCAGTGCAGTGAGTCCAGAGACTGCACTGGCAACAACTGGAGCTGCACTGCAGTGAGTCCTGAGATTGCGCTGGCACCACTGGGGATGCACTACAGTGAGTCCAGAGACTACACTGGCACCACTGGGGATGCAGTTCAGTGAGTCCAGAGAGTGCACTGGCACCACTGTTCATGCAGTGCAGTGAGTCCAAAGAGTGCACTGGCACCACTGGGTATGCAGTGCATGAGTGCAGAGAGTCCACTGGCACCACTGGGGATGCAGTGCAGTTAGTCCAGAGAGTGGACTGGCACCAGTGGGGATGGAGTGCAGTGAGTCCAGAGAGTGCACTGGCACCACTGGGGATGCAGTGCAGTGAGTCCAGAGAGTGCACTGGCTCCAATGGGGATGAAATGTAGTGAGTCCAGAGACTGCACAGGCACCACTGGGGATGCACTCCAGTGACTCCAGAGAGTGCACTGGCACCACTGGGGATGCAGTGCAGTGAGTGCAGAGAGTGCACTGGCACCACTGGGGATGCAGTGCAGTGAGTCCAGAGAGTGCACTGGCACCACTGGGGATGCACTGCAGTGAGTCCAGAGAGTGCACTGGCACCACTGGGGATGCACTGCAGTGAGTCCAGATAGTGCACTGACACCACTGGGGATGCAGTGCAGTGGTTCCGGAGAGTGCACTGGCACCACTGGGGATGCAGTGCAGTGAGTCCAGAGAGTGCACTGGCACCACTGGGGATGCACTGCAGTGAGTCCAGAGAGTGCACTGGCAGCACTGGGGATGCACTGCAGTGAGTCCAGAGAGTGCACTGGCACCACTGGGGATGCACTGCAGTGACTCGAAGGAGTGCACTGGCACCACTGCGGATGCACTACAGTGAGTCCGGAGAGTGCCCTGGCACCACTGGTGATGCAGTGCAGTGAGTCCAGAGAGTGCAGTGGCACCACTGGGGATGCAGTGCAGTGAGTCCAGAGAGTGCACTGGCACCACTGGGGATGCAATGCAGTGAGTCCAGAGAGTGCCCTGGCACCACTGGGGATGCAGTGCAGTGACTCCAGAGAGTGCACTGGCACCACTGGGGATGCACTGCAGTGATTCCAGAGAGTGCACTGGCACCACTGGGGATGCAGTGCAGTGAGTCCAGAGAGTGCACTGGCACTACTGGGGATGCACTGCAGTGAGTCCAGAGAGTGCAATGGCACCACTGGGGATGCACTACAGTGAGTCCAGAGAGTGCACCGGCACCATTGGGGATGCAGTGCAGTGACTCCAGAGAGTGCAGAGGCACCACTGTTGATGCAGTGCTGTGACTCCAGAGAGTGCACTGGCACCACTGGGGATGCAGTGCAGTGAGTCCAGAGAGTGCACTGGCACCACTGGGGATGCAGTGCACTGAGTGCAGAGAGTGCACTGGCACCACTGGGGATGCAGTGCAGTGAGTCCAGAGAGTGCACTGGCACCACTGGCGATGCAGTGCAGTGAGTCCAGAGAGTGCACTGGCAGCACTGGGGATGCACTGCAGTGAGTCCAGAGAGTGCTCTGGCACCACTGGGGATGCAGTTCAGTGAGTCCAGAGAGTGCACTGGCACCACTGGGGATACACTGCAGTGACTCCAGAGAGTGCACTGGCACCACTGGGGATGCAGTGCAGTGAGTCCAGAGAGTGCACTGGCACCAGTGGGGATGCAGTGCAGTGAGTCCAGAGACTGCACTGGCACCAGTGGGGATGGAGTGCAGTGAGTCCAGAGAGTGCACTGGCTCCACTGGGGATGAACTGTAGTGAGTCCAGAGACTGCACAGGCACCACTGGGGATGCAGTGCAGTGAGTCCAGAGAGTGCACTGGCACCACTGGGGATGCAGTGCAGGGAGTGCAGAGAGTGCACTGGCACCACTGGGGATGCAATGCAGTGAGTCCAGAGAGTGCACTGGCACCACTGGGGATGCACTGCAGTGAGTCCAGAGAGTGCACGGGCACCACTGGGGATGCAGTGCAGTTGAGTCCATAGAGTGCACTGGCACCTTGGGGATGCAGTGCAGTGAGTCCAAAGAGTGCACTGGCACCACTGGGGATGCAGTGCGGTGAGTCCAGAGAGTGCACTGGCACCACTGGGGATGCACTGCAGTGAGTCCAGAGAGTGCACTGGCACCACTGGGGTTGCAGTGCAGTGAGTCCAGAGAGTGCACTGGCACCACTTGGGATGCACTGCAGTGAGTCCAGAGAGTGCACTGGCACCACTGGGAATGCAGTGCAGTGACTCAGAGAGTGCACTGGCACCTCTGGGGATGCACTGCAATGAGTCCAGATAGTGCACTGGCACCACTGGGGATGCAGTGCAGTGACTCCAGAGAGTGCACTGGCACCACTGGGGATGCAATGCAGTGATTCCAGAGAGTGCACTGGCAGCACTGGGGATGCAGTGCAGTGAGTGCAGAGAGTGCACTGGCACTACTGGGGATGCACTGCAGTGAGTCCAGAGAGTGCACTGGCACCACTGGGGATGCACTACAGTGAGTCCAGAGAGTGCACTGGCACCACTGGGGATGCAGTGCAGTGACTCTAGAGAGTGCAGAGGCACCACTGTTGATGCAGTGCTGTGACTCCAGAGAGTGCACTGGCACCACTGGGTATGCAGTGCAGTGAGTCCAGAGAGTGCACTGGCACCACTGGGGATGCAGTGCACTGAGTGCAGAGAGTGCACTGGCACCACTGGGGATGCAGTGCAGTGAGTCCAGAGAGTGCACTGGCACCACTGGCGATGCAGTGCAGTGAGTCCAGAGAGTGCACTGGCAGCACTGGGGATGCACTGCAGTGAGTCCAGAGAGTGCTCTGGCACCACTGGGGATGCAGTTCAGTGAGTCCAGAGAGTGCACTGGCACCACTGGAGATACACTGCAGTGACTCCAGAGAGTGCACTGGCACCACTGGGGATGCACTGCAGTGAGTCCAGAGAGTGCACTGGCACCAGTGGGGATGCAGTGCAGTGAGTCCAGAGAGTGCACTGGCACCAATGTTCATGCAGTACAATGAGTCCAAAGAGTGCACTGGCAACACTGGGGATGCAGTGCATGAGTGCAGAGAGTGCACTGGCACCACTGGGGATGCAGTGCAGTGAGTCCAGAGAGTGTAGTGGCACCACTGGGGATGGAGTGCAGTGAGTCCAGAGAGTGCACTGGCACCAGTGGGGATGGAGTGCAGTGAGTCCAGAGAGTGCACTGGCTCCACTGGGGATGAACTGTAGTGAGTCCAGAGACTGCACAGGCACAACTGGGGATGCAGTGCAGTGAGTCCAGAGAGTGCACTGGCACCACTGGGGATGCAGTGCAGTGAGTGCAGAGAGTGCACTGGCACCACTTGGGATGCAATGCAGTGAGTCCAGAGAGTGCACTGGCACCACTGGGGATGCACTGCAGTGAGTCCAGAGAGTGCACGGGCACCACAGGGGATGCAGTGCAGTTGAGTCCAGAGAGTGCACTGGCACCTTGGGGATGCAGTGCAGTGAGTCCAGAGAGTGCACTGGCACCACTGGGGATGCAGTGCGGTGAGTCCAGAGAGTGCACTGGCACCACTGGGGATGCACTGCAGTGAGACCAGAGAGTGCACTGGCACCACTGGGGTTGCAGTGCAGTGAGTCCAGAGAGTGCACTGGCACCACTGGGGATGCACTGCAGTGAGTCCAGAGAGTGCACTGCCACCACTGGGAATGCAGTGCAGTGACTCAGAGAGTGCACTGGCACCACTGGGGATGCACTGCAATGAGTCCAGATAGTGCACTGGCAGCACTGGGGATGCAGTGCAGTGAGTGCAGAGAGTGCACTGGCACCACTGGGGATGCAGTGCAGTGAGTCCAGAGAGTGCACTGGCACCACTGGGGATGCAATGCAGTGAGTCCAGAGAGTGCCCTGGCACCACTGGGGATGCAGTGCAGTGACTCCAGAGAGTGCACTGGCACCACTGGGGATGCACTGCAGTGATTCCAGAGAGTGCACTGGCACCACTGGGGATGCAGTGCAGTGAGTCCAGAGAGTGCACTGGCACTACTGGGGATGCACTGCAGTGAGTCCAGAGAGTGCAATGGCACCACTGGGGATGCACTACAGTGAGTCCAGAGAGTGCACCGGCACCATTGGGGATGCAGTGCAGTGACTCCAGAGAGTGCAGAGGCACCACTGTTGATGCAGTGCTGTGACTCCAGAGAGTGCACTGGCACCACTGGGGATGCAGTGCAGTGAGTCCAGAGAGTGCACTGGCACCACTGGGGATGCAGTGCACTGAGTGCAGAGAGTGCACTGGCACCACTGGGGATGCAGTGCAGTGAGTCCAGAGAGTGCACTGGCACCACTGGCGATGCAGTGCAGTGAGTCCAGAGAGTGCACTGGCAGCACTGGGGATGCACTGCAGTGAGTCCAGAGAGTGCTCTGGCACCACTGGGGATGCAGTTCAGTGAGTCCAGAGAGTGCACTGGCACCACTGGGGATACACTGCAGTGACTCCAGAGAGTGCACTGGCACCACTGGGGATGCAGTGCAGTGAGTCCAGAGAGTGCACTGGCACCAGTGGGGATGCAGTGCAGTGAGTCCAGAGACTGCACTGGCACCAGTGGGGATGGAGTGCAGTGAGTCCAGAGAGTGCACTGGCTCCACTGGGGATGAACTGTAGTGAGTCCAGAGACTGCACAGGCACCACTGGGGATGCAGTGCAGTGAGTCCAGAGAGTGCACTGGCACCACTGGGGATGCAGTGCAGGGAGTGCAGAGAGTGCACTGGCACCACTGGGGATGCAATGCAGTGAGTCCAGAGAGTGCACTGGCACCACTGGGGATGCACTGCAGTGAGTCCAGAGAGTGCACGGGCACCACTGGGGATGCAGTGCAGTTGAGTCCATAGAGTGCACTGGCACCTTGGGGATGCAGTGCAGTGAGTCCAAAGAGTGCACTGGCACCACTGGGGATGCAGTGCGGTGAGTCCAGAGAGTGCACTGGCACCACTGGGGATGCACTGCAGTGAGTCCAGAGAGTGCACTGGCACCACTGGGGTTGCAGTGCAGTGAGTCCAGAGAGTGCACTGGCACCACTTGGGATGCACTGCAGTGAGTCCAGAGAGTGCACTGGCACCACTGGGAATGCAGTGCAGTGACTCAGAGAGTGCACTGGCACCTCTGGGGATGCACTGCAATGAGTCCAGATAGTGCACTGGCACCACTGGGGATGCAGTGCAGTGACTCCAGAGAGTGCACTGGCACCACTGGGGATGCACTGCAGTGATTCCAGAGAGTGCACTGGCACCACTGGGGATGCAGTGCAGTGAGTGCAGAGAGTGCACTGGCACTACTGGGGATGCACTGCAGTGAGTCCAGAGAGTGCACTGGCACCACTGGGGATGCACTACAGTGAGTCCAGAGAGTGCACTGGCACCACTGGGGATGCAGTGCAGTGACTCTAGAGAGTGCAGAGGCACCACTGTTGATGCAGTGCTGTGACTCCAGAGAGTGCACTGGCACCACTGGGTATGCAGTGCAGTGAGTCCAGAGAGTGCACTGGCACCACTGGGGATGCAGTGCACTGAGTGCAGAGAGTGCACTGGCACCACTGGGGATGCAGTGCAGTGAGTCCAGAGAGTGCACTGGCACCACTGGCGATGCAGTGCAGTGAGTCCAGAGAGTGCACTGGCAGCACTGGGGATGCACTGCAGTGAGTCCAGAGAGTGCTCTGGCACCACTGGGGATGCAGTTCAGTGAGTCCAGAGAGTGCACTGGCACCACTGGAGATACACTGCAGTGACTCCAGAGAGTGCACTGGCACCACTGGGGATGCACTGCAGTGAGTCCAGAGAGTGCACTGGCACCAGTGGGGATGCAGTGCAGTGAGTCCAGAGAGTGCACTGGCACCAATGTTCATGCAGTACAATGAGTCCAAAGAGTGCACTGGCAACACTGGGGATGCAGTGCATGAGTGCAGAGAGTGCACTGGCACCACTGGGGATGCAGTGCAGTGAGTCCAGAGAGTGCAGTGGCACCACTGGGGATGGAGTGCAGTGAGTCCAGAGAGTGCACTGGCACCAGTGGGGATGGAGTGCAGTGAGTCCAGAGAGTGCACTGGCTCCACTGGGGATGAACTGTAGTGAGTCCAGAGACTGCACAGGCACCACTGGGGATGCAGTGCAGTGAGTCCAGAGAGTGCACTGGCACCACTGGGGATGCAGTGCAGTGAGTGCAGAGAGTGCACTGGCACCACTTGGGATGCAATGCAGTGAGTCCAGAGAGTGCACTGGCACCACTGGGGATGCACTGCAGTGAGTCCAGAGAGTGCACGGGCACCACAGGGGATGCAGTGCAGTTGAGTCCAGAGAGTGCACTGGCACCTTGGGGATGCAGTGCAGTGAGTCCAGAGAGTGCACTGGCACCACTGGGGATGCAGTGCGGTGAGTCCAGAGAGTGCACTGGCACCACTGGGGATGCACTGCAGTGAGTCCAGAGAGTGCACTGGCACCACTGGGGTTGCAGTGCAGTGAGTCCAGAGAGTGCACTGGCACCACTGGGGATGCACTGCAGTGAGTCCAGAGAGTGCACTGCCACCACTGGGAATGCAGTGCAGTGACTCAGAGAGTGCACTGGCACCACTGGGGATGCACTGCAATGAGTCCAGATAGTGCACTGGCAGCACTGGGGATGCAGTGCAGTGAGTGCAGAGAGTGCACTGGCACCACTGGGGATGCAGTGCAGTGAGTCCAGAGAGTGCACTGGCACCACTGGGGATGCAGCGGAGTGAGTCCACAGAGTGCACTGGCACTACTGGTGATGCAGTGCAGTGAGTCCAGAGAGTGCACTGGCACCACTGGGGATGCAGTGCAGTGAGTCCAGAGAGTGCACTGGCACCACTGGGGATGCAGTGCAGTGAGTCCAGAGAGTGCACTGGCACCACTGGGGATGCAGTGCAGTGAGTGCAGAGAGTGCACTGGCACTACTGGGGATGCAGTGCCGTGAGTCCAGAGAGTGCACTGGCACCACTGGGGATGCAGTTCTGTGAGTCCAGAGAGTGCACTGTCAGCACTGGGGATGCAGTGCAGTGAGTCCAGAGAGTGCACTGGCACCACTGGGGATGCACTGCAGTGAGTCCAGAGAGTGCACTGGCACCACTGGGGATGCAGTGCAGTGAGTCCAGAGAGTGCACTGGCACCACTGGGGATGCAGTGCAGTGAGTCCACAGAGTGCACTGGCACCACTGGGGATGCAGTGCAGTGAGTCCAGAGAGTGCACTGGCACCACTGGGGATGCACTGCAGTGACTCTAGAGAGTGCACTGGCACCACTGGGGATGCAGTGCAGTGAGTCCAGAGAGTGCACTGGCGCAAAAGGGGATGCACTGCAGTGAGTCCAGAGAGTGCACTGGCACCACTGGGGATGCAGTGCCGTGAGTCCAGAGAGTGCACTGTCAGCACTGGGGATGCAGTGCAGTGAGTCCAGAGAGTGCACTGGCACCACTGGGGATGCACTTCAGTGACTCCAGAGACTGCACTGGCACCAATGGGGATGCACTGCAGTGAGTCCAGAGAATGCACTGGCACCACTGGGGATGCAGTGCAGTGACTCGAAAGAGTGCACTGGCACCACTGGGGATGCAGTGCAGTGAGTCCAGAGAGTGCACTGGCACCACTGGGTATGCAGTGCAGTTAGTCCATAGAGTGCACATGCTCCACTGGGGATGCAGTGCAGTGACTCAAGAGAGTGCACAGGCACCACTGGGGATGGAGTGCACTGAGTCCAGAGAGTGCAATGGCACCACAGGGGATGCACTGCAGTGATACCAGAGAGTGCACTGGCACCACTGGGGATGCACTGCAGTGAGTCCAGAGAGTACACTGGCACCTCAGGGGCTGCACTGCAGTGAGTCCAGAGAGTGCACTGGCACCACTGGGGATGCAGTGCGGTGAGTCCAGAGAGTGCACTGGCACCACTGGGGATGCAGCTCGGTGAGTCCAGAGAGTGCTCTGGGAACACCGGGGATGCAGTGCAGTGAGTGCAGAGAGTGCACTGGCACCACTGGGGATGCAGTGCAGTGAGTCCAGAGAGTGCACTGGCACCACTGGGAATGCAGTGCAGTGACTCAGAGAGTGCACTGGCACCTCTGGGGATGCACTGCAATGAGTCCAGATAGTGCACTGGCACCACTGGGGATGCAGTGCAGTGACTCCAGAGAGTGCACTGGCACCACTGGGGATGCACTGCAGTGATTCCAGAGAGTGCACTGGCACCACTGGGGATGCAGTGCAGTGAGTGCAGAGAGTGCACTGGCACTACTGGGGATGCACTGCAGTGAGTCCAGAGAGTGCACTGGCACCACTGGGGATGCACTACAGTGAGTCCAGAGAGTGCACTGGCACCACTGGGGATGCAGTGCAGTGACTCTAGAGAGTGCAGAGGCACCACAGTTGATGCAGTGCTGTGACTCCAGAGAGTGCACTGGCACCACTGGGGATGCAGTGCAGTGAGTCCAGAGAGTGCACTGGCACCACTGGGGATGCAGTGCACTGAGTGCAGAGAGTGCACTGGCACCACTGGGGATGCAGTGCAGTGAGTCCAGAGAGTGCACTGGCACCACTGGCGATGCAGTGCAGTGAGTCCAGAGAGTGCACTGGCAGCACTGGGGATGCACTGCAGTGAGTCCAGAGAGTGCTCTGGCACCACTGGGGATGCAGTTCAGTGAGTCCAGAGAGTGCACTGGCACCACTGGAGATACACTGCAGTGACTCCAGAGAGTGCACTGGCACCACTGGGGATGCACTGCAGTGAGTCCAGAGAGTGCACTGGCACCACTGGGGATGCACTGCAGTGAGTCCAGAGAGTGCACGGGCACCACAGGGGATGCAGTGCAGTTGAGTCCAGAGAGTGCACTGGCACCTTGGGGATGCAGTGCAGTGAGTCCAGAGAGTGCACTGGCACCACTGGGGATGCAGTGCGGTGAGTCCAGAGAGTGCACTGGCACCACTGGGGATGCACTGCAGTGAGTCCAGAGAGTGCACTGGCACCACTGGGGTTGCAGTGCAGTGAGTCCAGAGAGTGCACTGGCACCACTGGGGATGCACTGCAGTGAGTCCAGAGAGTGCACTGGCACCACTGGGAATGCAGTGCAGTGACTCAGAGAGTGCACTGGCACCACTGGGGATGCACTGCAATGAGTCCAGATAGTGCACTGGCAGCACTGGGGATGCAGTGCAGTGAGTGCAGAGAGTGCACTGGCACCACTGGGGATGCAGTGCAGTGAGTCCAGAGAGTGCACTGGCACCACTGGGGATGCAGCGGAGTGAGTCCACAGAGTGCACTGGCACTACTGGTGATGCAGTGCAGTGAGTCCAGAGAGTGCACTGGCACCACTGGGGATGCAGTGCAGTGAGTCCAGAGAGTGCACTGGCACCACTGGGGATGCAGTGCAGTGAGTCCAGAGAGTGCACTGGCACCACTGGGGATGCAGTGCAGTGAGTGCAGAGAGTGCACTGGCACTACTGGGGATGCAGTGCCGTGAGTCCAGAGAGTGCACTGGCACCACTGGGGATGCAGTTCTGTGAGTCCAGAGAGTGCACTGTCAGCACTGGGGATGCAGTGCAGTGAGTCCAGAGAGTGCACTGGCACCACTGGGGATGCACTGCAGTGAGTCCAGAGAGTGCACTGGCACCACTGGGGATGCAGTGCAGTGAGTCCAGAGAGTGCACTGGCACCACTGGGGATGCAGTGCAGTGAGTCCAGAGAGTGCACTGGCACTACTGGGGATGCAGTGCAGTGAGTCCAGAGAGTGCACTGGCACCACTGGGGATGCACTGCAGTGACTCTAGAGAGTGCACTGGCACCACTGGGGATGCAGTGCAGTGAGTCCAGAGAGTGCACTGGCGCAAAAGGGGATGCACTGCAGTGAGTCCAGAGAGTGCACTGGCACCACTGGGGATGCAGTGCCGTGAGTCCAGAGAGTGCACTGTCAGCACTGGGGATGCAGTGCAGTGAGTCCAGAGAGTGCACTGGCACCACTGGGGATGCACTTCAGTGACTCCAGAGACTGCACTGGCACCAATGGGGATGCACTGCAGTGAGTCCAGAGAATGCACTGGCACCACTGGGGATGCAGTGCAGTGACTCGAAAGAGTGCACTGGCACCACTGGGGATGCAGTGCAGTGAGTCCAGAGAGTGCACTGGCACCACTGGTTATGCAGTGCAGTTAGTCCATAGAGTGCACATGCTCCACTGGGGATGCAGTGCAGTGACTCAAGAGAGTGCACTGGCACCACTGGGGATGGAGTGCACTGAGTCCAGAGAGTGCAATGGCACCACAGGGGATGCACTGCAGTGATACCAGAGAGTGCACTGTCACCACTGGGGATGCAGTGCAGTGAGTCCAGAGAGTACACTGGAACCTCAGGGGCTGCACTGCAGTGAGTCCAGAGAGTGCACTGGCACCACTGGGGATGCAGTGCGGTGAGTCCAGAGAGTGCACTGGCACCACTGGGGATGCAGCTCGGTGAGTCCAGAGAGTGCTCTGGGAACACCGGGGATGCAGTGCAGTGAGTGCAGAGAGTGCACTGGCACCACTGGGGATGCAGTGCAGTGAGTCCAGAGAGTGCACTGGCACCACTGGGGATGCAGTGCAGTGAGTCCAGAGAGTGCACTGGCACCACTGGGGATGCAGTGCAGTGAGTCCGGAGAGTGCACTGGCACCACTGGGGATGCAGTGCAGTGAGTGCAGAGAGTGCACTGGCACCACTGGGGATGCACTGCAGTGAGTCCAGAGAGTGCACTGGCACCACTGTGGATGCAGTGCAGTAAGTCCAGAGAGTGCACTGGCACCACTGTTCATGCAGTGCAGTGAGTCCAAATAGTGCACTGGCACCACTGGGTATGCAGTGCATGAGTGCAGAGAGTCCACTGGCACCACTGGGGATGCAGTGCAGTGAGTCCAGAGAGTGCACTGGCACCACTGGGGATGCAGTGCAGTGAGTCCAGAGAGTGCACTGGCACCAACATTAGCTGCACTGCTGTGAGTCCTTAGATTGCACTGGCACCACTGGGGTTACTGTGCCTTGAGTCCAGAGACTACACTGGCACCACTGGGGTTGCACTGCAGTGAGTCCAGAGACTTCACAGGCACCACTGGGGATGCAGTGCAGTGAGTCCACAGAGTGCACTGGCACCACTGGGGATGCAGTTCAGTGAGTCCAGAGAGTGAACTGGCACCACTGGGGATGCAGTGCAGTGAGTCCAGAGAGTGCACTGGCACCAAGGGAGATTCACTGCAGTGAGTCCAGAGAGTGCACTGGCACCTCAGGGGCTGCAGTGCAGTGAGTGCAGAGAGTGCACTGGCACCACTGGGGATGCACTGCAGTGAGTCCAGAGAGTGCACTGGCACCACTGGGGATGCAGTGCAGTGAGTCCACAGAGTGCACTGGCACCACAGGAGATACACTGCAGTGAGTCCAGAGGGTGCACTGGCACCACTGGGGACGCAGTGCAGTGACTTCAGAGAGTGCACTGGCACCATTGGGGATGCAGTGCACTGAGTCCAGAGAGTGCACTGGCACCAGTGGGGATGCACTGCAGTGGGTCCAGAGAGTGCACTGGCACCAATGGGAATGCAGTCCAGTGAGTCCAGAGAGTGCACTGAAACCACTGGGGATGCACTGCAGTGAGTCCAGGGAGTGCACTGGCACCACTGGGTATGCAGTGCAGTGACTCCAGAGAGTGCACTGGCACCACTGGGGATGCAGTGCAGTGAGTCCAGAGAGTGCACTGGCACCACTGGGGATGCAGTGCAGTGCGTCCAAGGAGTGCACTGGCACCAGAGGGGAAGCACTGCAGTGAGTCCAGAGAGTGCAGTGGCACCACTGGGGATGCACTGCAGTGAGCTCAGAGAGTGCACTGGCACCACTGGGGATGCAATGCAGTGAGTCCAGAGAGTGCACTGGCACCACTGGGGATGCAGTGCACTGAGTCCAGAGAGTGCACTGGCACCACTGGTGATGCAGTGCAGTGAGTCCAGAGAGTGCACTGGCACCACTGGGGATGCAGTGCAGTGAGTCCAGAGAGTGCACTGGCAGCACTGGGGATGCACTGCAGTGAGTCCAGAGAGTGCTCTGGCACGACTGGGGATGCAGTGCAGTGACTACAGAGAGTGCACTGGCACAACTGGGGATGCAGTGCAGTGAGTCCAGAGAGTGCACTGGCACCACTGGGGATGCACTGCAGTGAGTCCAGAGAGTGCACTGGCACCACTGGGGATGCAGTGCAGTGAGTCCAGAGACTGCACTGGCACCAACTGGAGCTGCACTGCAGTGAGTCCTGAGATTGAACTGGCACCACTGGGGATGCACTACAGTGAGTCCAGAGACTACACTGGCACCACTGGGGATGCAGTGCAGTGAGTCCAGAGAGTGCACTGGCACCACTGTTCATGCAGTGCAGTGAGTCCAAAGAGTGCACTGGCACCACTGGGTATGCAGTTCATGAGTGCAGAGAGTCCACTGGCACCACTGGGGATGCAGTGCAGTGAGTCCAGAGAGTGCACTGGCACCACTGGGGATGCAGTGCAGTGAGTCCAGAGAGTGCACTGGCACCAACTTTAGCTGCACTGCTGTGAGTCCTTAGATTGCACTGGCACCACTGGGGTTACTGTGCCTTGAGTCCAGAAACTACACTGGCACCACTGGGGTTGCACTGCAGTGAGTCCAGAGACTTCACAGGCACCACTGGGGATGCAGTGCAGTGAGTCCAGAGAGTGCACTGGCACCAAGGGAGATTCACTGCAGTGAGTCCAGAGAGTGCACTGGCACCTCAGGGGCTGCACTGCAGTGAGTGCAGAGAGTGCACTGGCACCACTGGGGATGCACTGCAGTGAGTCCAGAGATTGCACTGGCACCACAGGGGATACACTGCAGTGAGTCCAGAGAGTGCACTGGCACCACTGGGGACGCAGTGCAGTGACTACAGAGAGTGCACTGGCACCATTGGGGATGCAGTGCACTGAGTCCAGAGAGTGCACTGGCACCAGTGGGGATGCACTGCAGTGGGTCCAGAGAGTGCAATGGCACCAATGGGAATGCAGTCCAGTGAGTCCAGAGAGTGCACTGGCACCACTGGGGATGCAGTGCAGTGACTCCAGAGACTGCACTGGCACCACTGGGGATGCAGTGCAGTGACTCCAGAGATTGCACTGGCACCACTGGTGATGCACTGCAGTGAGTCCAGAGAGTGCACTGGCACCACTGGGGATGCAGTGCAGTGCGTCCAAGGAGTGCACTGGCACCAGAGGGGAAGCACTGCAGTGAGTCCAGAGAGTGCACTGGCACCACTGGGGATGCACTGCAGTGAGTCCAGAGAGTGCACTGGCACCACTGGGGATGCACTGCAGTGACTCCAGAGAGTGCAGAGGCACCACTGTTGATGCAGTGCTGTGACTCCAGAGAGTGCACTGGCACCACTGGGGATGCAGTGCTGTGAGTCCAGAGAGTGCAGTGGCACCACTGGGGATGCAGTGCAGTGAGTCCAGAGAGTGCACGGGCAGCACTGGGGATGCACTGCAGTGAGTGCAGAGAGTGCACTGGCACCACTGGGGATGCACTGCAGTGAGTCCAGAGAGTGCACTGGCACAACTGTGGATGCACTGCAGTGATTCCAGAGAGTGCACTGGCACCACTGGGGATTCACTGCAGTGAGTCCAGAGAGTGCACTGGCACCCCTGGGGATGCAGCGCAGTGACTCCAGAGAATGCACAGGCACCACAGGGGATGCAGTGCTGTGAGTGCAGAGAGTGCACTAGCACAACAGGGGATGCACTGCAGTGACTCCAGAGAGTGCCCTGGCGCCACTGGGGATGCAGTGCAGTGAGTCCAGAGAGTGCACTGGCACCACTGGGGATGCACTGCAGTGAGTGCAGAGAGTGCACTGGCACCACTGTTGATGCAGTGCAGTGAGTCCAGAGAGTGCAGTGGCACCACTGGGGATGCAGTGCAGTGAGTCCAGAGAGTGCACTGGCACCACTGGGGATGCACCCCGGTGAGTCCAGAGAGTGCACTGGCACCACTGGGGATGCACCCCTGTGAGTCCAGAGAGTGCACTCACACCACTGGGGATGCACTGCAGTGAGTCCAGAGAGTGCACTGGCACCACAGGGGATGTAGTGCAGTGAGTCCAGAGAGTGCACTGGCACCACTGGGGATGCACTGCAGTGAGTCCAGAGAGTGCACTGGCACCACTGGGGATGCAGTGCAGTGAGTCCAGAGAGTGCACTGGCACCACTGGAGTTGCAGTGCAGTGAGTCGAGAGAGTGCCCTGGAACCACTGGGGATGCAGCGCAGTGACTACAAAGAGTGCACTGTCTCCACTGGGGATGCAGTGCAGTGAGTCCAGAGAGTGCACTGTCAGCACTGGGGATGCAGTGCAGTGAGTCCAGAGAGTGCACTGGCACCACTGGGGATGCAGTGCAGTGAGTCCAGAGAGTGCACTGGCACCACTGGGGATGCAGTGCAGTGAGTCCAGAGAGTGCACTGGCACCACTGGGGATGCAGTGCAGTGAGTCCACAGAGTGCACTGGCACCACTGGGGATGCAGTGCAGTGAGTCCAGAGAGTGCACTGGCACCACTGGGGATGCACTGCAGTGACTCTAGAGAGTGCACTGGCACCACTGGGGATGCAGTGCAGTGAGTCCAGAGAGTGCACTGGCGCAAAAGGGGATGCACTGCAGTGAGTCCAGAGAGTGCACTGGCACCACTGGGGATGCAGTGCAGTGAGTCCAGAGAGTGCACTGTCAGCACTGGGGATGCAGTGCAGTGAGTCCAGAGAGTGCACTGGCACCACTGGGGATGCACTGCAGTGACTCCAGAGACTGCACTGGCACCAATGGGGATGCACTGCAGTGAGTCCAGAGAATGCACTGGCACCACTGGGGATGCAGGGCAGTGACTCGAAAGAGTGCACTGGCACCACTGGGGATGCAGTGCAGTGAGTCCAGAGAGTGCACTGGCTCCACTGGGGATGCAGTGCAGTGACTCAAGAGAGTGCACAGGCACCACTGGGGATGGAGTGCAGTGAGTCCAGAGAGTGCAATGGCACCACAGGGGATGCACTGCAGTGATACCAGAGAGTGCACTGTCACCACTGGGGATGCAGTGCAGTGAGTCCAGAGAGTACACTGGCACCTCAGGGGCTGCACTGCAGTGAGTCCAGAGAGTGCACTGGCACCACTGGGGATGCAGTGCGGTGAGTCCAGAGAGTGCACTGGCACCACTGGGGATGCAGCTCGGTGAGTCCAGAGAGTGCTCTGGGAACACAGGGGATGCAGTGCAGTGAGTGCAGAGAGTGCACTGGCACCACTGGGGATGCAGTGCAGTGAGTGCAGAGAGTGCACTGGCACCACTGGGGATGCAGTGCAGTGAGTCCAGAGAGTGCACTGGCACCACTGGGGATGCAGTGCAGTGAGTCCGGAGAGTGCACTGGCACCACTGGGGATGCAGTGCAGTGAGTGCAGAGAGTGCACTGGCACCACTGGGGATGCACTGCAGTGAGTCCAGAGAGTGCACTGGCACCTCTGGAGATGCACTGCAATGAGTCCAGAGAATGCACTGGCACTAATGGGGATGCAGTGCAGTGACTCGAAAGAGTGCACTGGCACCACTGGGGATGCACTGCAGTGAGTCCGGAGAGTGCCCTGGCACCACTGGGGATGCACTGCAGTGAGTCCAGAGAGTGCTCTGGGAACACTGGGGATGCAGTGCAGTGAGTGCGGATAGTGCACTGGCACCACTGGGGATGCAGTGCAGTGAGTCCAGAGAGTGCATTGGCACCACTGGGGATGCACTGCAGTGACTCGAAAGAGTGCACTGGCACCACTGCGGATGCACTGCAGTGAGTCCGGAGAGTGCCCTGGCACCAATGGTGATGCAGTGCAGTGAGTCCAGAGAGTGCAGTGGCACCACTGGGGTTGCAGTGCAGTGAGTCCAGAGAGTGCACTGGCACCACTGGGGATGCAATGCAGTGAGTCCAGAGAGTGCACTGGCACCACTGGGGATGAAGTGCAGTGAGTCCAGAGAGTGCACTGGCACCACTGGGGATGCAGTGCAGTGAGTCCTGAGAGGGCACTGGCACCACTGGGGATGCACTGCAGTGAGTCCAGAGAGTGCACTGGCACCACTGGGGATGCAGTGCAGTGAGTCCAGAGAGTGCACTGGCACCATTGGGGATGCACTGCAGTGAGTCCAGAGAGTGCAGAGGCACCACTGTTGATGCAGTGCAGTGAGTCCAGAGAGTGCACTGGCACCACTGGGGATGCAGTGCAGTGAGTCCAGAGAGTGCACTGGCACCACTGGGGATGCACTGCAGTGAGTCCAGAGAGTGCACTGGCACCACTGGTGATGCAGTGCAGTGAGTCCAGAGAGTGCACTGGCACCACTGGGGATGCACTGCAGTGAGTCCAGAGAGTGCACTGGCACCACTGGGGATGCACTGCAGTGACTCAAAAGAGTGCACTGGCACCACTGCGGATGCACTGCAGTGAGTCCGCAGAGTGCACTGGCACCAATGGTGATGCAGTGCAGTGAGTCCAGAGAGTGCACTGGCACCACTGGGGATGCACTGCAGTGAGTCCAGAGAGTGCACTGGCAGCACTGGGGATGCAGTGTAGTTGAGTCCAGAGAGTGCACTGGCACCTTGGGGATGCAGTGCAGTGAGTCCAGAGAGTGCACTGGCACCACTGGGGATGCAGTGCAGTGAGTGCAGAGAGTGCACTGGCACCAGTGGGGGTGCACTGCAGTGAGTCCAGAGAGTGCACTGGCACCACTGGGGTTGCAGTGCAGTGAGTCCAGAGAGTGCACTGGCACCACTGGGGATGCAGTGCAGTGAGTGCAGAGAGTGCCCTGGCACCACTGGGGATGCAGTGCAGTGAGTCCAGAGAGTGCACTGGCACCACTGGGGATGCAGTGCAGTGAGTCCAGAGAGTGCACTGGCACCACTGGGGATGCACCCCGGTGAGCCCAGAGATTGCACTGGCACCACTGGGGATGCACTGCAGTGAGTGCAGAGAGTGCACTGGCACCACTGGGGATGCACTGCAGTGAGGGCAGAGAGTGCACTGGCACCACTGGGGATGCAGTGCAGTGAGTCCAGAGAGTGCCCTGGCACCACTGGGGATGCAGTGCAGTGAGTCCAGAGAGTGCACTGGCACCACTGGGGATGCAATGCAGTGAGTCCAGAGAGTGCACTGGCACCACTGTGGATGCAGTGCAGTGAGTCCAGAGAGTGCACTGGCACCACTGGGGATGCACTGCAGTGATTCCGGAGAGTGCACTGGCACCACTGGGGATGCAGTGCAGTGAGTCCAGAGAGTGCACTGGCAGCACTTGGGATGCACTGCAGTGAGTCCAGAGAGTGCACTGGCACCACTGGGGATGCACTGCAGTGAGTCCAGAGAGTGCACTGGCACCACTGCAGATGCACTGCAGTGAGTCCAGAGAGTGCACTGGCACCACTGGGGATGCAGTGCAGTGACTCCAGAGAGTGCAGAGGCACCACTGTTGATGCAGTTCTGTGACTCCAGAGAGTGCACTGGCACCACTGGGGATGCAGTGCTGTGAGTCCAGAGAGTGCACTGGCACCACTGGGGATGCACTGCAGTGAGTCCAGAGAGTGCACTGTCAGCACTGGGGATGCACTGCAGTGAGTCCAGAGAGTGCACTGGCACCACTGGGGATGCACTGCAGGGACTCGAAAGAGTGCACTGGCACCACTGGGGATGCACTGCAGTGAGTCCAGAGAGTGCACTGGCACCACTGGGGATGCAGTGCAGTGAGTCCAGAGAGTGCAGTGGCACCACTGGGGATGCAGTGCAGTGAGTCCAGAGAGTGCACTGGCACCACTGGGGATGCAATGCAGTGAGTCCAGAGAGTGCACTGGCACCACTGGGGATGCAGTGCAGTGAGTCCAGAGAGTGCACTGGCACCACTGGGGATGCAGTGCAGTGAGTCCATAGAGTGAACTGGCACTACTGGGGATGCACTGCAGTGAGTCCAGAGAGTGCACTGGCACCACTGGGAATGCAGTGCAGCGAGTCCAGAGAGTGCACTGGCACCACTGGGGATGCAGTGCAGTGACTCCAGAGAGTGCAGAGGCACCACTGTTGATGCAGTGCTGTGACTCCAGAGAGTGCACTGGCACCACTGGGGATGCAGTGCAGTGAGTCCAGAGAGTGCACTGGCACCACTGGGGATGCAGTGCACTGAGTCCAGAGAGTGCACTGGCACCACTGGTGATGCAGTGCAGTGAGTCCAGAGAGTGCACTGGCACCACTGGCGATGCAGTGCAGTGAGTCCAGAGAGTGCACTGGCAGCACTGGGAATGCACTGCAGTGAGTCCAGAGAGTGCTCTGGCACCACTGGGGATGCAGTTCAGTGAGTCCAGAGAGTGCACTGGCACCACTGGGGATACACTGCAGTGACTCCAGAGAGTGCACTGGCACCACTGGGGATGCACTGCAGTGAGTCCAGAGAGTGCACTGGCACCACTTGGGATGCAGTGCAGTGAGTCCAGAGAGTGCACTGGCACCACTGGGGATGCAGTGCAGTGAGTCCAAAGAGTGCACTGGCACCACTGGGGATGCAGTGCATGAGTGCAGAGAGTCCACTGGCACCACTGGGGATGCAGTGCAGTGAGTTCAGAGAGTGGACTGGCACCAGTGGGGATGGAGTGCAGTGAGTCCAGAGAGTGCACTGGCACCACTGGGGATGCAGTGCAGTGAGTCCAGAGAGTGCACTGGCTCTACTGGGGATGAACTGTAGTGAGTCCAGAGACGGCACAGGCACCACTGGGGATGCAGTGCAGTGACTCCAGAGAGTGCACTGGCACCACTGGGGATGCAATGCAGTGAGTCCGGAGAGTGCACTGGCACCACTGGGGATGCACTGCAGTGAGTCCAGAGAGTGCACGGGCACCACTGGGGATAAAGTGCAGTGAGTCCAGAGAGTGCACTGACACCACTGGGGATGCAGTGCAGTGATTCCGGAGAGTGCACTGGCACCACTGGGGATGCAGTGCAGTGAGTCCAGAGAGTGCACTGGCAACACTGGGGATGCACTGCAGTGAGTCCAGAGAGTGCACTGGCAGCACTGGGGATGCACTGCAGTGAGTCCAGAGAGTGCACTGGCACCACTGGGGATGCACTGCAGTGACTCGAAGGAGTGCACTGGCACCACTGGGGATGCACTGCAGTGAGTCCGGAGAGTGCACTGGCACCACTGGGGATGCAGTGCAGTGAGTCCAGAGAGTGCAGTGGCACCACTGGGGATGCAGTGCAGTGAGTGCAGAGAGTGCCCTGGCACCACTGGGGATGCAGTGCAGTGAGTCCAGAGAGTGCACTGGCACCACTGGGGATGCAGTGCAGTGAGTCCAGAGAGTGCACTGGCACCACTGGGGATGCACCCCGGTGAGCCCAGAGATTGCACTGGCACCACTGGGGATGCACTGCAGTGAGTGCAGAGAGTGCACTGGCACCACTGGGGATGCACTGCAGTGAGGGCAGAGAGTGCACTGGCACCACTGGGGATGCACTGCAGTGAGTCCAGAGAGTGCCCTGGCACCACTGGGGATGCAGTGCAGTGAGTCCAGAGAGTGCACTGGCACCACTGGGGACTCAATGCAGTGAGTCCAGAGAGTGCACTGGCACCACTGTGGATGCAGTGCAGTGAGTCCAGAGAGTGCACTGGCACCACTGGGGATACACTGCAGTGATTCCGGAGAGTGCACTGGCACCACTGGGGATGCAGTGCAGTGAGTCCAGAGAGTGCACTGGCAGCACTTGGGATGCACTGCAGTGAGTCCAGAGAGTGCACTGGCACCACTGGGGATGCACTGCAGTGAGTCCAGAGAGTGCACTGGCACCACTGCAGATGCACTGCAGTGAGTCCAGAGAGTGCACTGGCACCACTGGGGATGCAGTGCAGTGACTCCAGAGAGTGCAGAGGCACCACTGTTGATGCAGTGCTGTGACTCCAGAGAGTGCACTGGCACCACTGGGGATGCAGTGCTGTGAGTCCAGAGAGTGCACTGGCACCACTGGGGATGCACTGCAGTGAGTCCAGAGAGTGCACTGGCACCACTGGGGATGCACTGCAGTGACTCGAAAGAGTGCACTGTCACCACTGCGGATGCACTGCAGTGAGTCCGGAGAGTGCCCTGGCACCAATGGTGATGCAGTGCAGTGAGTCCAGAGAGTGCAGTGGCACCACTGGGGATGCAGTGCAGTGAGTCCAGAGAGTGCACTGGCACCACTGGGGATGCAGTGCAGTGAGTCCAGAGAGTGCACTGGCACCACTGGGGATGCAGTGCAGTGACTCCAGAGAGTGCACTGGCACCACTGGGGATGCAGTGCAGTGAGTCCAGAGACTGCACTGGCACCAACTGGAGCTGCACTGCAGTGAGTCCTGAGATTGAACTGGCACCACTGGGGATGCACTACAGTGAGTCCAGAGACTACACTGGCACCACTGGGGATGCAGTGCAGTGAGTCCAGAGAGTGCACTGGCACCACTGTTCATGCAGTGCAGTGAGTCCAAAGAGTGCACTGGCACCACTGGGTATGCAGTTCATGAGTGCAGAGAGTCCACTGGCACCACTGGGGATGCAGTGCAGTGAGTCCAGAGAGTGCACTGGCACCACTGGGGATGCAGTGCAGTGAGTCCACAGAGTGCACTGGCACCACAGGAGATACACTGCAGTGAGTCCAGAGGGTGCACTGGCACCACTGGGGACGCAGTGCAGTGACTTCAGAGAGTGCACTGGCACCATTGGGGATGCAGTGCACTGAGTCCAGAGAGTGCACTGGCACCAGTGGGGATGCACTGCAGTGGGTCCAGAGAGTGCACTGGCACCAATGGGAATGCAGTCCAGTGAGTCCAGAGAGTGCACTGGCACCACTGGGGATGCACTGCAGTGAGTCCAGGGAGTGCACTGGCACCACTGGGTATGCAGTGCAGTGACTCCAGAGAGTGCACTGGCACCACTGGGGATGCAGTGCAGTGAGTCCAGAGAGTGCACTGGCACCACTGGGGATGCAGTGCAGTGCGTCCAAGGAGTGCACTGGCACCAGAGGGGAAGCACTGCAGTGAGTCCAGAGAGTGCAGTGGCACCACTGGGGATGCACTGCAGTGAGCTCAGAGAGTGCACTGGCACCACTGGGGATGCAATGCAGTGAGTCCAGAGAGTGCACTGGCACCACTGGGGATGCAGTGCACTGAGTCCAGAGAGTGCACTGGCACCACTGGTGATGCAGTGCAGTGAGTCCAGAGAGTGCACTGGCACCACTGGCGATGCAGTGCAGTGAGTCCAGAGAGTGCACTGGCAGCACTGGGGATGCACTGCAGTGAGTCCAGAGAGTGCTCTGGCACGACTGGGGATGCAGTGCAGTGACTACAGAGAGTGCACTGGCACAACTGGGGATGCAGTGCAGTGAGTCCAGAGAGTGCACTGGCACCACTGGGGATGCACTGCAGTGAGTCCAGAGAGTGCACTGGCACCACTGGGGATGCAGTGCAGTGAGTCCAGAGACTGCACTGGCACCAACTGGAGCTGCACTGCAGTGAGTCCTGAGATTGAACTGGCACCACTGGGGATGCACTACAGTGAGTCCAGAGACTACACTGGCACCACTGGGGATGCAGTGCAGTGAGTCCAGAGAGTGCACTGGCACCACTGTTCATGCAGTGCAGTGAGTCCAAAGAGTGCACTGGCACCACTGGGTATGCAGTTCATGAGTGCAGAGAGTCCACTGGCACCACTGGGGATGCAGTGCAGTGAGTCCAGAGAGTGCACTGGCACCACTGGGGATGCAGTGCAGTGAGTCCAGAGAGTGCACTGGCACCAACTTTAGCTGCACTGCTGTGAGTCCTTAGATTGCACTGGCACCACTGGGGTTACTGTGCCTTGAGTCCAGAAACTACACTGGCACCACTGGGGTTGCACTGCAGTGAGTCCAGAGACTTCACAGGCACCACTGGGGATGCAGTGCAGTGAGTCCAGAGAGTGCACTGGCACCAAGGGAGATTCACTGCAGTGAGTCCAGAGAGTGCACTGGCACCTCAGGGGCTGCACTGCAGTGAGTGCAGAGAGTGCACTGGCACCACTGGGGATGCACTGCAGTGAGTCCAGAGATTGCACTGGCACCACAGGGGATACACTGCAGTGAGTCCAGAGAGTGCACTGGCACCACTGGGGACGCAGTGCAGTGACTACAGAGAGTGCACTGGCACCATTGGGGATGCAGTGCACTGAGTCCAGAGAGTGCACTGGCACCAGTGGGGATGCACTGCAGTGGGTCCAGAGAGTGCAATGGCACCAATGGGAATGCAGTCCAGTGAGTCCAGAGAGTGCACTGGCACCACTGGGGATGCAGTGCAGTGACTCCAGAGACTGCACTGGCACCACTGGGGATGCAGTGCAGTGACTCCAGAGATTGCACTGGCACCACTGGTGATGCACTGCAGTGAGTCCAGAGAGTGCACTGGCACCACTGGGGATGCAGTGCAGTGCGTCCAAGGAGTGCACTGGCACCAGAGGGGAAGCACTGCAGTGAGTCCAGAGAGTGCACTGGCACCACTGGGGATGCACTGCAGTGAGTCCAGAGAGTGCACTGGCACCACTGGGGATGCACTGCAGTGACTCCAGAGAGTGCAGAGGCACCACTGTTGATGCAGTGCTGTGACTCCAGAGAGTGCACTGGCACCACTGGGGATGCAGTGCTGTGAGTCCAGAGAGTGCAGTGGCACCACTGGGGATGCAGTGCAGTGAGTCCAGAGAGTGCACGGGCAGCACTGGGGATGCACTGCAGTGAGTGCAGAGAGTGCACTGGCACCACTGGGGATGCACTGCAGTGAGTCCAGAGAGTGCACTGGCACCACTGGAGATGCACTGCAGTGACTCGAAAGAGTGCACTGGCACCACTGCGGATGCACTGCAGTGAGTCCGGAGAGTGCACTGGCACCACTGGGGATGCAGTGCAGTGACTCCAGAGAGTGCAGTGGCACCACTGGGGATGCAGTGCAGTGAGTCCAGAGAGTGCACTGGCACCACTGGGGATGCACTGCAGTGAGCTCAGAGAGTGCACTGGCACCACTGGGGATGCAGTGCAGTGAGTCCAGAGACTACACTGGCACCACTGGGGATGCAGTGCAGTGAGTGCAGAGAGTGCACTGGCACCACTGTTGATGCAGTGCAGTGAGTCCAGAGAGTGCAGTGGCACCACTGGGGATGCAGTGCAGTGAGTCCAGAGAGTGCACTGGCACCACTGGGGATGCACTGCAGTGAGCTCAGAGAGTGCACTGGCACCACTGGGGATGCAGTGCAGTGAGTCCAGAGAGTGCACTGGCACCACTGGAGATGCACTGCAGTGAGTCCAGAGAGTGCAGTGGCACCATTGGGGATGCAGTGCACTGAGTCCAGAGAGTGCACGGGCACCACTGGGGATTGAGTGCACTGAGTCCAGAGAGTGCACTGGCACCACTGGGGATGCAGTGCAGTGAGTCCATAGAGTGCACTGGCACCACTAGGGATGCACTGCAGTGAGTCCAGAGAGTGCACTGGCACAACTGGGGATGCAGTGCAGTGAGTCCAGAGAGTGCACTGGCACCACTGGGGATGCAGTGCAGTGAGTCCAGAGAGTGCACTAGCACCAATGGGATGCAGTGCAGTGAGTCCAGAGAGTGCACTGGCGCCACTGGGGATGCACTGCAGTGAGTCCAGAGAGTGCACTGGCACCACTGGGGATGCAGTGCAGTGAGTCCAGAGAGTGCACTGGCACCACTAGAGTTGAAGTGCAGTGAGTCCAGAGAGTGCACTGGCAACACTGGGGATGCACTGCAGGGAGTCCACAGAGTGCACTGGCACCACTGGGGATGCACTGCAGTGAGTCCAGAGAGTGCACTGGCACCACTGGTGATGCACCCCGGTGAGTCCAGAGAGTGCACTGGCACCACTGGGGATGCACCCCTGTGAGTCCAGAGAGTGCACTCACACCACTGGGGATGCACTGCAGTGAGTCCAGAGAGTGCACTGGCACCACAGGGGATGTAGTGCAGTGAGTCCAGAGAGTGCACTGGCACCACTGGGGATGCACTGCAGTGAGTCCAGAGAGTGCACTGGCACCACTGGGGATGCAGTGCAGTGAGTCCAGAGAGTGCACTGGCACCACTGGAGTTGCAGTGCAGTGAGTCGAGAGAGTGCCCTGGAACCACTGGGGATGCAGCGCAGTGACTACAAAGAGTGCACTGTCTCCACTGGGGATGCAGTGCAGTGAGTCCAGAGAGTGCACTGTCAGCACTGGGGATGCAGTGCAGTGAGTCCAGAGAGTGCACTGGCACCACTGGGGATGCAGTGCAGTGAGTCCAGAGAGTGCACTGGCACCACTGGGGATGCAGTGCAGTGAGTCCAGAGAGTGCACTGGCACCACTGGGGATGCAGTGCAGTGAGTCCACAGAGTGCACTGGCACCACTGGGGATGCAGTGCAGTGAGTCCAGAGAGTGCACTGGCACCACTGGGGATGCACTGCAGTGACTCTAGAGAGTGCACTGGCACCACTGGGGATGCAGTGCAGTGAGTCCAGAGAGTGCACTGGCGCAAAAGGGGATGCACTGCAGTGAGTCCAGAGAGTGCACTGGCACCACTGGGGATGCAGTGCAGTGAGTCCAGAGAGTGCACTGGCACCACTGGGGATGCACTGCAGTGAGTCCAGAGAGTGCACTGGCACCACTGGGGATGCACTGCAGTGACTCCAGAGACTGCACTGGCACCAATGGGGATGCACTGCAGTGAGTCCAGAGAATGCACTGGCACCACTGGGGATGCAGGGCAGTGACTCGAAAGAGTGCACTGGCACCACTGGGGATGCAGTGCAGTGAGTCCAGAGAGTGCACTGGCTCCACTGGGGATGCAGTGCAGTGACTCAAGAGAGTGCACAGGCACCACTGGGGATGGAGTGCAGTGAGTCCAGAGAGTGCAATGGCACCACAGGGGATGCACTGCAGTGATACCAGAGAGTGCACTGTCACCACTGGGGATGCAGTGCAGTGAGTCCAGAGAGTACACTGGCACCTCAGGGGCTGCACTGCAGTGAGTCCAGAGAGTGCACTGGCACCACTGGGGATGCAGTGCGGTGAGTCCAGAGAGTGCACTGGCACCACTGGGGATGCAGCTCGGTGAGTCCAGAGAGTGCTCTGGGAACACAGGGGATGCAGTGCAGTGAGTGCAGAGAGTGCACTGGCACCACTGGGGATGCAGTGCAGTGAGTGCAGAGAGTGCACTGGCACCACTGGGGATGCAGTGCAGTGAGTCCAGAGAGTGCACTGGCACCACTGGGGATGCAGTGCAGTGAGTCCGGAGAGTGCACTGGCACCACTGGGGATGCAGTGCAGTGAGTGCAGAGAGTGCACTGGCACCACTGGGGATGCACTGCAGTGAGTCCAGAGAGTGCACTGGCACCTCTGGAGATGCACTGCAATGAGTCCAGAGAATGCACTGGCACTAATGGGGATGCAGTGCAGTGACTCGAAAGAGTGCACTGGCACCACTGGGGATGCACTGCAGTGAGTCCGGAGAGTGCCCTGGCACCACTGGGGATGCACTGCAGTGAGTCCAGAGAGTGCTCTGGGAACACTGGGGATGCAGTGCAGTGAGTGCGGATAGTGCACTGGCACCACTGGGGATGCAGTGCAGTGAGTCCAGAGAGTGCATTGGCACCACTGGGGATGCACTGCAGTGACTCGAAAGAGTGCACTGGCACCACTGCGGATGCACTGCAGTGAGTCCGGAGAGTGCCCTGGCACCAATGGTGATGCAGTGCAGTGAGTCCAGAGAGTGCAGTGGCACCACTGGGGTTGCAGTGCAGTGAGTCCAGAGAGTGCACTGGCACCACTGGGGATGCAATGCAGTGAGTCCAGAGAGTGCACTGGCACCACTGGGGATGAAGTGCAGTGAGTCCAGAGAGTGCACTGGCACCACTGGGGATGCAGTGCAGTGAGTCCTGAGAGGGCACTGGCACCACTGGGGATGCACTGCAGTGAGTCCAGAGAGTGCACTGGCACCACTGGGGATGCAGTGCAGTGAGTCCAGAGAGTGCACTGGCACCATTGGGGATGCACTGCAGTGAGTCCAGAGAGTGCAGAGGCACCACTGTTGATGCAGTGCAGTGAGTCCAGAGAGTGCACTGGCACCACTGGGGATGCAGTGCAGTGAGTCCAGAGAGTGCACTGGCACCACTGGGGATGCACTGCAGTGAGTCCAGAGAGTGCACTGGCACCACTGGTGATGCAGTGCAGTGAGTCCAGAGAGTGCACTGGCACCACTGGGGATGCACTGCAGTGAGTCCAGAGAGTGCACTGGCACCACTGGGGATGCACTGCAGTGACTCAAAAGAGTGCACTGGCACCACTGCGGATGCACTGCAGTGAGTCCGCAGAGTGCACTGGCACCAATGGTGATGCAGTGCAGTGAGTCCAGAGAGTGCACTGGCACCACTGGGGATGCACTGCAGTGAGTCCAGAGAGTGCACTGGCAGCACTGGGGATGCAGTGTAGTTGAGTCCAGAGAGTGCACTGGCACCTTGGGGATGCAGTGCAGTGAGTCCAGAGAGTGCACTGGCACCACTGGGGATGCAGTGCAGTGAGTGCAGAGAGTGCACTGGCACCAGTGGGGGTGCACTGCAGTGAGTCCAGAGAGTGCACTGGCACCACTGGGGTTGCAGTGCAGTGAGTCCAGAGAGTGCACTGGCACCACTGGGGATGCAGTGCAGTGAGTGCAGAGAGTGCCCTGGCACCACTGGGGATGCAGTGCAGTGAGTCCAGAGAGTGCACTGGCACCACTGGGGATGCAGTGCAGTGAGTCCAGAGAGTGCACTGGCACCACTGGGGATGCACCCCGGTGAGCCCAGAGATTGCACTGGCACCACTGGGGATGCACTGCAGTGAGTGCAGAGAGTGCACTGGCACCACTGGGGATGCACTGCAGTGAGGGCAGAGAGTGCACTGGCACCACTGGGGATGCAGTGCAGTGAGTCCAGAGAGTGCCCTGGCACCACTGGGGATGCAGTGCAGTGAGTCCAGAGAGTGCACTGGCACCACTGGGGATGCAATGCAGTGAGTCCAGAGAGTGCACTGGCACCACTGTGGATGCAGTGCAGTGAGTCCAGAGAGTGCACTGGCACCACTGGGGATGCACTGCAGTGATTCCGGAGAGTGCACTGGCACCACTGGGGATGCAGTGCAGTGAGTCCAGAGAGTGCACTGGCAGCACTTGGGATGCACTGCAGTGAGTCCAGAGAGTGCACTGGCACCACTGGGGATGCACTGCAGTGAGTCCAGAGAGTGCACTGGCACCACTGCAGATGCACTGCAGTGAGTCCAGAGAGTGCACTGGCACCACTGGGGATGCAGTGCAGTGACTCCAGAGAGTGCAGAGGCACCACTGTTGATGCAGTTCTGTGACTCCAGAGAGTGCACTGGCACCACTGGGGATGCAGTGCTGTGAGTCCAGAGAGTGCACTGGCACCACTGGGGATGCACTGCAGTGAGTCCAGAGAGTGCACTGTCAGCACTGGGGATGCACTGCAGTGAGTCCAGAGAGTGCACTGGCACCACTGGGGATGCACTGCAGGGACTCGAAAGAGTGCACTGGCACCACTGGGGATGCACTGCAGTGAGTCCAGAGAGTGCACTGGCACCACTGGGGATGCAGTGCAGTGAGTCCAGAGAGTGCAGTGGCACCACTGGGGATGCAGTGCAGTGAGTCCAGAGAGTGCACTGGCACCACTGGGGATGCAATGCAGTGAGTCCAGAGAGTGCACTGGCACCACTGGGGATGCAGTGCAGTGAGTCCAGAGAGTGCACTGGCACCACTGGGGATGCAGTGCAGTGAGTCCATAGAGTGAACTGGCACTACTGGGGATGCACTGCAGTGAGTCCAGAGAGTGCACTGGCACCACTGGGGATGCAGTGCAGTGAGTCCAGAGAGTGCACTGGCACCACTGGGGATGCAGTGCAGTGACTCCAGAGAGTGCAGAGGCACCACTGTTGATGCAGTGCTGTGACTCCAGAGAGTGCACTGGCACCACTGGGGATGCAGTGCAGTGAGTCCAGAGAGTGCACTGGCACCACTGGGGATGCAGTGCACTGAGTCCAGAGAGTGCACTGGCACCACTGGTGATGCAGTGCAGTGAGTCCAGAGAGTGCACTGGCACCACTGGCGATGCAGTGCAGTGAGTCCAGAGAGTGCACTGGCAGCACTGGGAATGCACTGCAGTGAGTCCAGAGAGTGCTCTGGCACCACTGGGGATGCAGTTCAGTGAGTCCAGAGAGTGCACTGGCACCACTGGGGATACACTGCAGTGACTCCAGAGAGTGCACTGGCACCACTGGGGATGCACTGCAGTGAGTCCAGAGAGTGCACTGGCACCACTGGGGATGCAGTGCAGTGAGTCCAGAGAGTGCACTGGCACCACTGGGGATGCAGTGCAGTGAGTCCAAAGAGTGCACTGGCACCACTGGGTATGCAGTGCATGAGTGCAGAGAGTCCACTGGCACCACTGGGGATGCAGTGCAGTGAGTTCAGAGAGTGGACTGGCACCAGTGGGGATGGAGTGCAGTGAGTCCAGAGAGTGCACTGGCACCACTGGGGATGCAGTGCAGTGAGTCCAGAGAGTGCACTGGCTCTACTGGGGATGAACTGTAGTGAGTCCAGAGACGGCACAGGCACCACTGGGGATGCAGTGCAGTGACTCCAGAGAGTGCACTGGCACCACTGGGGATGCAGTGCAGTGAGTCCAGAGAGTGCACTGGCACCACTGGGGATGCAATGCAGTGAGTCCGGAGAGTGCACTGGCACCACTGGGGATGCACTGCAGTGAGTCCAGAGAGTGCACGGGCACCACTGGGGATAAAGTGCAGTGAGTCCAGAGAGTGCACTGACACCACTGGGGATGCAGTGCAGTGATTCCGGAGAGTGCACTGGCACCACTGGGGATGCAGTGCAGTGAGTCCAGAGAGTGCACTGGCAACACTGGGGATGCACTGCAGTGAGTCCAGAGAGTGCACTGGCAGCACTGGGGATGCACTGCAGTGAGTCCAGAGAGTGCACTGGCACCACTGGGGATGCACTGCAGTGACTCGAAGGAGTGCACTGGCACCACTGGGGATGCACTGCAGTGAGTCCGGAGAGTGCACTGGCACCACTGGGGATGCAGTGCAGTGAGTCCAGAGAGTGCAGTGGCACCACTGGGGATGCAGTGCAGTGAGTGCAGAGAGTGCCCTGGCACCACTGGGGATGCAGTGCAGTGAGTCCAGAGAGTGCACTGGCACCACTGGGGATGCAGTGCAGTGAGTCCAGAGAGTGCACTGGCACCACTGGGGATGCACCCCGGTGAGCCCAGAGATTGCACTGGCACCACTGGGGATGCACTGCAGTGAGTGCAGAGAGTGCACTGGCACCACTGGGGATGCACTGCAGTGAGGGCAGAGAGTGCACTGGCACCACTGGGGATGCACTGCAGTGAGTCCAGAGAGTGCCCTGGCACCACTGGGGATGCAGTGCAGTGAGTCCAGAGAGTGCACTGGCACCACTGGGGACTCAATGCAGTGAGTCCAGAGAGTGCACTGGCACCACTGTGGATGCAGTGCAGTGAGTCCAGAGAGTGCACTGGCACCACTGGGGATACACTGCAGTGATTCCGGAGAGTGCACTGGCACCACTGGGGATGCAGTGCAGTGAGTCCAGAGAGTGCACTGGCAGCACTTGGGATGCACTGCAGTGAGTCCAGAGAGTGCACTGGCACCACTGGGGATGCACTGCAGTGAGTCCAGAGAGTGCACTGGCACCACTGCAGATGCACTGCAGTGAGTCCAGAGAGTGCACTGGCACCACTGGGGATGCAGTGCAGTGACTCCAGAGAGTGCAGAGGCACCACTGTTGATGCAGTGCTGTGACTCCAGAGAGTGCACTGGCACCACTGGGGATGCAGTGCTGTGAGTCCAGAGAGTGCACTGGCACCACTGGGGATGCACTGCAGTGAGTCCAGAGAGTGCACTGGCACCACTGGGGATGCACTGCAGTGACTCGAAAGAGTGCACTGTCACCACTGCGGATGCACTGCAGTGAGTCCGGAGAGTGCCCTGGCACCAATGGTGATGCAGTGCAGTGAGTCCAGAGAGTGCAGTGGCACCACTGGGGATGCAGTGCAGTGAGTCCAGAGAGTGCACTGGCACCACTGGGGATGCAGTGCAGTGAGTCCAGAGAGTGCACTGGCACCACTGGGGATGCAGTGCAGTGACTCCAGAGAGTGCACTGGCACCACTGGGGATGCAGTGCAGTGAGTCCAGAGACTGCACTGGCACCAACTGGAGCTGCACTGCAGTGAGTCCTGAGATTGAACTGGCACCACTGGGGATGCACTACAGTGAGTCCAGAGACTACACTGGCACCACTGGGGATGCAGTGCAGTGAGTCCAGAGAGTGCACTGGCACCACTGTTCATGCAGTGCAGTGAGTCCAAAGAGTGCACTGGCACCACTGGGTATGCAGTTCATGAGTGCAGAGAGTCCACTGGCACCACTGGGGATGCAGTGCAGTGAGTCCAGAGAGTGCACTGGCACCACTGGGGATGCAGTGCAGTGAGTCCAGAGAGTGCACTGGCACCAACTTTAGCTGCACTGCTGTGAGTCCTTAGATTGCACTGGCACCACTGGGGTTACTGTGCCTTGAGTCCAGAAACTACACTGGCACCACTCTGGTTGCACTGCAGTGAGTCCAGAGACTTCACAGGCACCACTGGGGATGCAGTGCAGTGAGTCCAGAGAGTGCACTGGCACCAAGGGAGATTCACTGCAGTGAGTCCAGAGAGTGCACTGGCACCTCAGGGGCTGCACTGCAGTGAGTGCAGAGAGTGCACTGGCACCACTGGGGATGCACTGCAGTGAGTCCAGAGATTGCACTGGCACCACAGGGGATACACTGCAGTGAGTCCAGAGAGTGCACTGGCACCACTGGGGACGCAGTGCAGTGACTACAGAGAGTGCACTGGCACCATTGGGGATGCAGTGCACTGAGTCCAGAGAGTGCACTGGCACCAGTGGGGATGCACTGCAGTGGGTCCAGAGAGTGCAATGGCACCAATGGGAATGCAGTCCAGTGAGTCCAGAGAGTGCACTGGCACCACTGGGGATGCAGTGCAGTGACTCCAGAGACTGCACTGGCACCACTGGGGATGCAGTGCAGTGACTCCAGAGACTGCACTGGCACCACTGGGGATGCAGTGCAGTGAGTCCAGAGAGTGCACTGGCGCAAAAGGGGATGCACTGCAGTGAGTCCAGAGAGTGCACTGGCACCACTGGGGATGCAGTGCAGTGAGTCCAGAGAGTGCACTGTCAGCACTGGGGATGCAGTGCAGTGAGTCCAGAGAGTGCACTGGCACCACTGGGGATGCACTGCAGTGACTCCAGAGACTGCACTGGCACCAATGGGGATGCACTGCAGTGAGTCCAGAGAATGCACTGGCACCACTGGGGATGCAGGGCAGTGACTCGAAAGAGTGCACTGGCACCACTGGGGATGCAGTGCAGTGAGTCCAGAGAGTGCACTGGCTCCACTGGGGATGCAGTGCAGTGACTCAAGAGAGTGCACAGGCACCACTGGGGATGGAGTGCAGTGAGTCCAGAGAGTGCAATGGCACCACAGGGGATGCACTGCAGTGATACCAGAGAGTGCACTGTCACCACTGGGGATGCAGTGCAGTGAGTCCAGAGAGTACACTGGCACCTCAGGGGCTGCACTGCAGTGAGTCCAGAGAGTGCACTGGCACCACTGGGGATGCAGTGCGGTGAGTCCAGAGAGTGCACTGGCACCACTGGGGATGCAGCTCGGTGAGTCCAGAGAGTGCTCTGGGAACACAGGGGATGCAGTGCAGTGAGTGCAGAGAGTGCACTGGCACCACTGGGGATGCAGTGCAGTGAGTGCAGAGAGTGCACTGGCACCACTGGGGATGCAGTGCAGTGAGTCCAGAGAGTGCACTGGCACCACTGGGGATGCAGTGCAGTGAGTCCGGAGAGTGCACTGGCACCACTGGGGATGCAGTGCAGTGAGTGCAGAGAGTGCACTGGCACCACTGGGGATGCACTGCAGTGAGTCCAGAGAGTGCACTGGCACCTCTGGAGATGCACTGCAATGAGTCCAGAGAATGCACTGGCACTAATGGGGATGCAGTGCAGTGACTCGAAAGAGTGCACTGGCACCACTGGGGATGCACTGCAGTGAGTCCGGAGAGTGCCCTGGCACCACTGGGGATGCACTGCAGTGAGTCCAGAGAGTGCTCTGGGAACACTGGGGATGCAGTGCAGTGAGTGCGGATAGTGCACTGGCACCACTGGGGATGCAGTGCAGTGAGTCCAGAGAGTGCATTGGCACCACTGGGGATGCACTGCAGTGACTCGAAAGAGTGCACTGGCACCACTGCGGATGCACTGCAGTGAGTCCGGAGAGTGCCCTGGCACCAATGGTGATGCAGTGCAGTGAGTCCAGAGAGTGCAGTGGCACCACTGGGGTTGCAGTGCAGTGAGTCCAGAGAGTGCACTGGCACCACTGGGGATGCAATGCAGTGAGTCCAGAGAGTGCACTGGCACCACTGGGGATGAAGTGCAGTGAGTCCAGAAAGTGCACTGGCACCACTGGGGATGCAGTGCAGTGAGTCCTGAGAGGGCACTGGCACCACTGGGGATGCACTGCAGTGAGTCCAGAGAGTGCACTGGCACCACTGGGGATGCAGTGCAGTGAGTCCAGAGAGTGCACTGGCACCATTGGGGATGCACTGCAGTGAGTCCAGAGAGTGCAGAGGCACCACTGTTGATGCAGTGCAGTGAGTCCAGAGAGTGCACTGGCACCACTGGGGATGCAGTGCAGTGAGTCCAGAGAGTGCACTGGCACCACTGGGGATGCACTGCAGTGAGTCCAGAGAGTGCACTGGCACCACTGGTGATGCAGTGCAGTGAGTCCAGAGAGTGCACTGGCACCACTGGGGATGCACTGCAGTGAGTCCAGAGAGTGCACTGGCACCACTGGGGATGCACTGCAGTGACTCAAAAGAGTGCACTGGCACCACTGCGGATGCACTGCAGTGAGTCCGCAGAGTGCACTGGCACCAATGGTGATGCAGTGCAGTGAGTCCAGAGAGTGCACTGGCACCACTGGGGATGCACTGCAGTGAGTCCAGAGAGTGCACTGGCAGCACTGGGGATGCAGTGTAGTTGAGTCCAGAGAGTGCACTGGCACCTTGGGGATGCAGTGCAGTGAGTCCAGAGAGTGCACTGGCACCACTGGGGATGCAGTGCAGTGAGTGCAGAGAGTGCACTGGCACCAGTGGGGGTGCACTGCAGTGAGTCCAGAGAGTGCACTGGCACCACTGGGGTTGCAGTGCAGTGAGTCCAGAGAGTGCACTGGCACCACTGGGGATGCAGTGCAGTGAGTGCAGAGAGTGCCCTGGCACCACTGGGGATGCAGTGCAGTGAGTCCAGAGAGTGCACTGGCACCACTGGGGATGCAGTGCAGTGAGTCCAGAGAGTGCACTGGCACCACTGGGGATGCACCCCGGTGAGCCCAGAGATTGCACTGGCACCACTGGGGATGCACTGCAGTGAGTGCAGAGAGTGCACTGGCACCACTGGGGATGCACTGCAGTGAGGGCAGAGAGTGCACTGGCACCACTGGGGATGCAGTGCAGTGAGTCCAGAGAGTGCCCTGGCACCACTGGGGATGCAGTGCAGTGAGTCCAGAGAGTGCACTGGCACCACTGGGGATGCAATGCAGTGAGTCCAGAGAGTGCACTGGCACCACTGTGGATGCAGTGCAGTGAGTCCAGAGAGTGCACTGGCACCACTGGGGATGCACTGCAGTGATTCCGGAGAGTGCACTGGCACCACTGGGGATGCAGTGCAGTGAGTCCAGAGAGTGCACTGGCAGCACTTGGGATGCACTGCAGTGAGTCCAGAGAGTGCACTGGCACCACTGGGGATGCACTGCAGTGAGTCCAGAGAGTGCACTGGCACCACTGCAGATGCACTGCAGTGAGTCCAGAGAGTGCACTGGCTCCACTGGGGATGCAGTGCAGTGACTCCAGAGAGTGCAGAGGCACCACTGTTGATGCAGTTCTGTGACTCCAGAGAGTGCACTGGCACCACTGGGGATGCAGTGCTGTGAGTCCAGAGAGTGCACTGGCACCACTGGGGATGCACTGCAGTGAGTCCAGAGAGTGCACTGTCAGCACTGGGGATGCACTGCAGTGAGTCCAGAGAGTGCACTGGCACCACTGGGGATGCACTGCAGGGACTCGAAAGAGTGCACTGGCACCACTGGGGATGCACTGCAGTGAGTCCAGAGAGTGCACTGGCACCACTGGGGATGCAGTGCAGTGAGTCCAGAGAGTGCAGTGGCACCACTGGGGATGCAGTGCAGTGAGTCCAGAGAGTGCACTGGCACCACTGGGGATGCAATGCAGTGAGTCCAGAGAGTGCACTGGCACCACTGGGGATGCAGTGCAGTGAGTCCAGAGAGTGCACTGGCACCACTGGGGATGCAGTGCAGTGAGTCCATAGAGTGAACTGGCACTACTGGGGATGCACTGCAGTGAGTCCAGAGAGTGCACTGGCACCACTGGGGATGCAGTGCAGTGAGTCCAGAGAGTGCACTGGCACCACTGGGGATGCAGTGCAGTGACTCCAGAGAGTGCAGAGGCACCACTGTTGATGCAGTGCTGTGACTCCAGAGAGTGCACTGGCACCACTGGGGATGCAGTGCAGTGAGTCCAGAGAGTGCACTGGCACCACTGGGGATGCAGTGCACTGAGTCCAGAGAGTGCACTGGCACCACTGGTGATGCAGTGCAGTGAGTCCAGAGAGTGCACTGGCACCACTGGCGATGCAGTGCAGTGAGTCCAGAGAGTGCACTGGCAGCACTGGGAATGCACTGCAGTGAGTCCAGAGAGTGCTCTGGCACCACTGGGGATGCAGTTCAGTGAGTCCAGAGAGTGCACTGGCACCACTGGGGATACACTGCAGTGACTCCAGAGAGTGCACTGGCACCACTGGGGATGCACTGCAGTGAGTCCAGAGAGTGCACTGGCACCACTGGGGATGCAGTGCAGTGAGTCCAGAGAGTGCACTGGCACCACTGGGGATGCAGTGCAGTGAGTCCAAAGAGTGCACTGGCACCACTGGGTATGCAGTGCATGAGTGCAGAGAGTCCACTGGCACCACTGGGGATGCAGTTCAGTGAGTTCAGAGAGTGGACTGGCACCAGTGGGGATGGAGTGCAGTGAGTCCAGAGAGTGCACTGGCACCACTGGGGATGCAGTGCAGTGAGTCCAGAGAGTGCACTGGCTCTACTGGGGATGAACTGTAGTGAGTCCAGAGACGGCACAGGCACCACTGGGGATGCAGTGCAGTGACTCCAGAGAGTGCACTGGCACCACTGGGGATGCAGTGCAGTGAGTCCAGAGAGTGCACTGGCACCACTGGGGGTGCAATGCAGTGAGTCCGGAGAGTGCACTGGCACCACTGGGGATGCACTGCAGTGAGTCCAGAGAGTGCACGGGCACCACTGGGGATAAAGTGCAGTGAGTCCAGAGAGTGCACTGACACCACTGGGGATGCAGTGCAGTGATTCCGGAGAGTGCACTGGCACCACTGGGGATGCAGTGCAGTGAGTCCAGAGAGTGCACTGGCACCACTGGGGATGCAGTGCACTGAGTCCAGAGAGTGCACTGGCACCACTGGTGATGCAGTGCAGTGAGTCCAGAGAGTGCACTGGCACCACTGGGGATGCACTGCAGTGACTCGAAGGAGTGCACTGGCACCACTGGGGATGCACTGCAGTGAGTCCGGAGAGTGCACTGGCACCACTGGGGATGCAGTGCAGTGAGTCCAGAGAGTGCAGTGGCACCACTGGGGATGCAGTGCAGTGAGTGCAGAGAGTGCCCTGGCACCACTGGGGATGCAGTGCAGTGAGTCCAGAGAGTGCACTGGCACCACTGGGGATGCAGTGCAGTGAGTCCAGAGAGTGCACTGGCACCACTGGGGATGCACCCCGGTGAGCCCAGAGATTGCACTGGCACCACTGGGGATGCACTGCAGTGAGTGCAGAGAGTGCACTGGCACCACTGGGGATGCACTGCAGTGAGGGCAGAGAGTGCACTGGCACCACTGGGGATGCAGTGCAGTGAGTCCAGAGAGTGCACTGGCACCACTGGGGACTCAATGCAGTGAGTCCAGAGAGTGCACTGGCACCACTGTGGATGCAGTGCAGTGAGTCCAGAGAGTGCACTGGCACCACTGGGGATACACTGCAGTGATTCCGGAGAGTGCACTGGCACCACTGGGGATGCAGTGCAGTGAGTCCAGAGAGTGCACTGGCAGCACTTGGGATGCACTGCAGTGAGTCCAGAGAGTGCACTGGCACCACTGGGGATGCACTGCAGTGAGTCCAGAGAGTGCACTGGCACCACTGCAGATGCACTGCAGTGAGTCCAGAGAGTGCACTGGCACCACTGGGGATGCAGTGCAGTGACTCCAGAGAGTGCAGAGGCACCACTGTTGATGCAGTGCTGTGACTCCAGAGAGTGCACTGGCACCACTGGGGATGCAGTGCTGTGAGTCCAGAGAGTGCACTGGCACCACTGGGGATGCACTGCAGTGAGTCCAGAGAGTGCACTGGCACCACTGGGGATGCACTGCAGTGACTCGAAAGAGTGCACTGTCACCACTGCGGATGCACTGCAGTGAGTCCGGAGAGTGCCCTGGCACCAATGGTGATGCAGTGCAGTGAGTCCAGAGAGTGCAGTGGCACCACTGGGGATGCAGTGCAGTGAGTCCAGAGAGTGCACTGGCACCACTGGGGATGCAGTGCAGTGAGTCCAGAGAGTGCACTGGCACCACTGGGGATGCAGTGCAGTGACTCCAGAGAGTGCACTGGCACCACTGGGGATGCAGTGCAGTGAGTCCAGAGACTGCACTGGCACCAACTGGAGCTGCACTGCAGTGAGTCCTGAGATTGAACTGGCACCACTGGGGATGCACTACAGTGAGTCCAGAGACTACACTGGCACCACTGGGGATGCAGTGCAGTGAGTCCAGAGAGTGCACTGGCACCACTGTTCATGCAGTGCAGTGAGTCCAAAGAGTGCACTGGCACCACTGGGTATGCAGTTCATGAGTGCAGAGAGTCCACTGGCACCACTGGGGATGCAGTGCAGTGAGTCCAGAGAGTGCACTGGCACCACTGGGGATGCAGTGCAGTGAGTCCAGAGAGTGCACTGGCACCAACTTTAGCTGCACTGCTGTGAGTCCTTAGATTGCACTGGCACCACTGGGGTTACTGTGCCTTGAGTCCAGAAACTACACTGGCACCACTGGGGTTGCACTGCAGTGAGTCCAGAGACTTCACAGGCACCACTGGGGATGCAGTGCAGTGAGTCCAGAGAGTGCACTGGCACCAAGGGAGATTCACTGCAGTGAGTCCAGAGAGTGCACTGGCACCTCAGGGGCTGCACTGCAGTGAGTGCAGAGAGTGCACTGGCACCACTGGGGATGCACTGCAGTGAGTCCAGAGATTGCACTGGCACCACAGGGGATACACTGCAGTGAGTCCAGAGAGTGCACTGGCACCACTGGGGACGCAGTGCAGTGACTACAGAGAGTGCACTGGCACCATTGGGGATGCAGTGCACTGAGTCCAGAGAGTGCACTGGCACCAGTGGGGATGCACTGCAGTGGGTCCAGAGAGTGCAATGGCACCAATGGGAATGCAGTCCAGTGAGTCCAGAGAGTGCACTGGCACCACTGGGGATGCAGTGCAGTGACTCCAGAGACTGCACTGGCACCACTGGGGATGCAGTGCAGTGACTCCAGAGAGTGCACTGGCACCACAGGGGATGTAGTGCAGTGAGTCCAGAGAGTGCACTGGCACCACTGGGGATGCACTGCAGTGAGTCCAGAGAGTGCACTGGCACCACTGGGGATGCAGTGCAGTGAGTCCAGAGAGTGCACTGGCACCACTGGAGTTGCAGTGCAGTGAGTCGAGAGAGTGCCCTGGAACCACTGGGGATGCAGCGCAGTGACTACAAAGAGTGCACTGTCTCCACTGGGGATGCAGTGCAGTGAGTCCAGAGAGTGCACTGTCAGCACTGGGGATGCAGTGCAGTGAGTCCAGAGAGTGCACTGGCACCACTGGGGATGCAGTGCAGTGAGTCCAGAGAGTGCACTGGCACCACTGGGGATGCAGTGCAGTGAGTCCAGAGAGTGCACTGGCACCACTGGGGATGCAGTGCAGTGAGTCCACAGAGTGCACTGGCACCACTGGGGATGCAGTGCAGTGAGTCCAGAGAGTGCACTGGCACCACTGGGGATGCACTGCAGTGACTCTAGAGAGTGCACTGGCACCACTGGGGATGCAGTGCAGTGAGTCCAGAGAGTGCACTGGCGCAAAAGGGGATGCACTGCAGTGAGTCCAGAGAGTGCACTGGCACCACTGGGGATGCAGTGCAGTGAGTCCAGAGAGTGCACTGGCACCACTGGGGATGCACTGCAGTGAGTCCAGAGAGTGCACTGGCACCACTGGGGATGCACTGCAGTGACTCCAGAGACTGCACTGGCACCAATGGGGATGCACTGCAGTGAGTCCAGAGAATGCACTGGCACCACTGGGGATGCAGGGCAGTGACTCGAAAGAGTGCACTGGCACCACTGGGGATGCAGTGCAGTGAGTCCAGAGAGTGCACTGGCTCCACTGGGGATGCAGTGCAGTGACTCAAGAGAGTGCACAGGCACCACTGGGGATGGAGTGCAGTGAGTCCAGAGAGTGCAATGGCACCACAGGGGATGCACTGCAGTGATACCAGAGAGTGCACTGTCACCACTGGGGATGCAGTGCAGTGAGTCCAGAGAGTACACTGGCACCTCAGGGGCTGCACTGCAGTGAGTCCAGAGAGTGCACTGGCACCACTGGGGATGCAGTGCGGTGAGTCCAGAGAGTGCACTGGCACCACTGGGGATGCAGCTCGGTGAGTCCAGAGAGTGCTCTGGGAACACAGGGGATGCAGTGCAGTGAGTGCAGAGAGTGCACTGGCACCACTGGGGATGCAGTGCAGTGAGTGCAGAGAGTGCACTGGCACCACTGGGGATGCAGTGCAGTGAGTCCAGAGAGTGCACTGGCACCACTGGGGATGCAGTGCAGTGAGTCCGGAGAGTGCACTGGCACCACTGGGGATGCAGTGCAGTGAGTGCAGAGAGTGCACTGGCACCACTGGGGATGCACTGCAGTGAGTCCAGAGAGTGCACTGGCACCTCTGGAGATGCACTGCAATGAGTCCAGAGAATGCACTGGCACTAATGGGGATGCAGTGCAGTGACTCGAAAGAGTGCACTGGCACCACTGGGGATGCACTGCAGTGAGTCCGGAGAGTGCCCTGGCACCACTGGGGATGCACTGCAGTGAGTCCAGAGAGTGCTCTGGGAACACTGGGGATGCAGTGCAGTGAGTGCGGATAGTGCACTGGCACCACTGGGGATGCAGTGCAGTGAGTCCAGAGAGTGCATTGGCACCACTGGGGATGCACTGCAGTGACTCGAAAGAGTGCACTGGCACCACTGCGGATGCACTGCAGTGAGTCCGGAGAGTGCCCTGGCACCAATGGTGATGCAGTGCAGTGAGTCCAGAGAGTGCAGTGGCACCACTGGGGTTGCAGTGCAGTGAGTCCAGAGAGTGCACTGGCACCACTGGGGATGCAATGCAGTGAGTCCAGAGAGTGCACTGGCACCACTGGGGATGAAGTGCAGTGAGTCCAGAGAGTGCACTGGCACCACTGGGGATGCAGTGCAGTGAGTCCTGAGAGGGCACTGGCACCACTGGGGATGCACTGCAGTGAGTCCAGAGAGTGCACTGGCACCACTGGGGATGCAGTGCAGTGAGTCCAGAGAGTGCACTGGCACCATTGGGGATGCACTGCAGTGAGTCCAGAGAGTGCAGAGGCACCACTGTTGATGCAGTGCAGTGAGTCCAGAGAGTGCACTGGCACCACTGGGGATGCAGTGCAGTGAGTCCAGAGAGTGCACTGGCACCACTGGGGATGCACTGCAGTGAGTCCAGAGAGTGCACTGGCACCACTGGTGATGCAGTGCAGTGAGTCCAGAGAGTGCACTGGCACCACTGGGGATGCACTGCAGTGAGTCCAGAGAGTGCACTGGCACCACTGGGGATGCACTGCAGTGACTCAAAAGAGTGCACTGGCACCACTGCGGATGCACTGCAGTGAGTCCGCAGAGTGCACTGGCACCAATGGTGATGCAGTGCAGTGAGTCCAGAGAGTGCACTGGCACCACTGGGGATGCACTGCAGTGAGTCCAGAGAGTGCACTGGCAGCACTGGGGATGCAGTGTAGTTGAGTCCAGAGAGTGCACTGGCACCTTGGGGATGCAGTGCAGTGAGTCCAGAGAGTGCACTGGCACCACTGGGGATGCAGTGCAGTGAGTGCAGAGAGTGCACTGGCACCAGTGGGGGTGCACTGCAGTGAGTCCAGAGAGTGCACTGGCACCACTGGGGTTGCAGTGCAGTGAGTCCAGAGAGTGCACTGGCACCACTGGGGATGCAGTGCAGTGAGTGCAGAGAGTGCCCTGGCACCACTGGGGATGCAGTGCAGTGAGTCCAGAGAGTGCACTGGCACCACTGGGGATGCAGTGCAGTGAGTCCAGAGAGTGCACTGGCACCACTGGGGATGCACCCCGGTGAGCCCAGAGATTGCACTGGCACCACTGGGGATGCACTGCAGTGAGTGCAGAGAGTGCACTGGCACCACTGGGGATGCACTGCAGTGAGGGCAGAGAGTGCACTGGCACCACTGGGGATGCAGTGCAGTGAGTCCAGAGAGTGCCCTGGCACCACTGGGGATGCAGTGCAGTGAGTCCAGAGAGTGCACTGGCACCACTGGGGATGCAATGCAGTGAGTCCAGAGAGTGCACTGGCACCACTGTGGATGCAGTGCAGTGAGTCCAGAGAGTGCACTGGCACCACTGGGGATGCACTGCAGTGATTCCGGAGAGTGCACTGGCACCACTGGGGATGCAGTGCAGTGAGTCCAGAGAGTGCACTGGCAGCACTTGGGATGCACTGCAGTGAGTCCAGAGAGTGCACTGGCACCACTGGGGATGCACTGCAGTGAGTCCAGAGAGTGCACTGGCACCACTGCAGATGCACTGCAGTGAGTCCAGAGAGTGCACTGGCACCACTGGGGATGCAGTGCAGTGACTCCAGAGAGTGCAGAGGCACCACTGTTGATGCAGTTCTGTGACTCCAGAGAGTGCACTGGCACCACTGGGGATGCAGTGCTGTGAGTCCAGAGAGTGCACTGGCACCACTGGGGATGCACTGCAGTGAGTCCAGAGAGTGCACTGTCAGCACTGGGGATGCACTGCAGTGAGTCCAGAGAGTGCACTGGCACCACTGGGGATGCACTGCAGGGACTCGAAAGAGTGCACTGGCACCACTGGGGATGCACTGCAGTGAGTCCAGAGAGTGCACTGGCACCACTGGGGATGCAGTGCAGTGAGTCCAGAGAGTGCAGTGGCACCACTGGGGATGCAGTGCAGTGAGTCCAGAGAGTGCACTGGCACCACTGGGGATGCAATGCAGTGAGTCCAGAGAGTGCACTGGCACCACTGGGGATGCAGTGCAGTGAGTCCAGAGAGTGCACTGGCACCACTGGGGATGCAGTGCAGTGAGTCCATAGAGTGAACTGGCACTACTGGGGATGCACTGCAGTGAGTCCAGAGAGTGCACTGGCACCACTGGGGATGCAGTGCAGTGAGTCCAGAGAGTGCACTGGCACCACTGGGGATGCAGTGCAGTGACTCCAGAGAGTGCAGAGGCACCACTGTTGATGCAGTGCTGTGACTCCAGAGAGTGCACTGGCACCACTGGGGATGCAGTGCAGTGAGTCCAGAGAGTGCACTGGCACCACTGGGGATGCAGTGCACTGAGTCCAGAGAGTGCACTGGCACCACTGGTGATGCAGTGCAGTGAGTCCAGAGAGTGCACTGGCACCACTGGCGATGCAGTGCAGTGAGTCCAGAGAGTGCACTGGCAGCACTGGGAATGCACTGCAGTGAGTCCAGAGAGTGCTCTGGCACCACTGGGGATGCAGTTCAGTGAGTCCAGAGAGTGCACTGGCACCACTGGGGATACACTGCAGTGACTCCAGAGAGTGCACTGGCACCACTGGGGATGCACTGCAGTGAGTCCAGAGAGTGCACTGGCACCACTGGGGATGCATTGCAGTAAGTCCAGAGAGTGCACTGGCACCACTGGGGATGCAGTGCAGTGAGTCCAAAGAGTGCACTGGCACCACTGGGTATGCAGTGCATGAGTGCAGAGAGTCCACTGGCACCACTGGGGATGCAGTGCAGTGAGTTCAGAGAGTGGACTGGCACCAGTGGGGATGGAGTGCAGTGAGTCCAGAGAGTGCACTGGCACCACTGGGGATGCAGTGCAGTGAGTCCAGAGAGTGCACTGGCTCTACTGGGGATGAACTGTAGTGAGTCCAGAGACGGCACAGGCACCACTGGGGATGCAGTGCAGTGACTCCAGAGAGTGCACTGGCACCACTGGGGATGCAGTGCAGTGAGTCCAGAGAGTGCACTGGCACCACTGGGGATGCAATGCAGTGAGTCCGGAGAGTGCACTGGCACCACTGGGGATGCACTGCAGTGAGTCCAGAGAGTGCACGGGCACCACTGGGGATAAAGTGCAGTGAGTCCAGAGAGTGCACTGACACCACTGGGGATGCAGTGCAGTGATTCCGGAGAGTGCACTGGCACCACTGGGGATGCAGTGCAGTGAGTCCAGAGAGTGCACTGGCAACACTGGGGATGCACTGCAGTGAGTCCAGAGAGTGCACTGGCAGCACTGGGGATGCACTGCAGTGAGTCCAGAGAGTGCACTGGCACCACTGGGGATGCACTGCAGTGACTCGAAGGAGTGCACTGGCACCACTGGGGATGCACTGCAGTGAGTCCGGAGAGTGCACTGGCACCACTGGGGATGCAGTGCAGTGAGTCCAGAGAGTGCAGTGGCACCACTGGGGATGCAGTGCAGTGAGTGCAGAGAGTGCCCTGGCACCACTGGGGATGCAGTGCAGTGAGTCCAGAGAGTGCACTGGCACCACTGGGGATGCAGTGCAGTGAGTCCAGAGAGTGCACTGGCACCACTGGGGATGCACCCCGGTGAGCCCAGAGATTGCACTGGCACCACTGGGGATGCACTGCAGTGAGTGCAGAGAGTGCACTGGCACCACTGGGGATGCACTGCAGTGAGGGCAGAGAGTGCACTGGCACCACTGGGGATGCACTGCAGTGAGTCCAGAGAGTGCCCTGGCACCACTGGGGATGCAGTGCAGTGAGTCCAGAGAGTGCACTGGCACCACTGGGGACTCAATGCAGTGAGTCCAGAGAGTGCACTGGCACCACTGTGGATGCAGTGCAGTGAGTCCAGAGAGTGCACTGGCACCACTGGGGATACACTGCAGTGATTCCGGAGAGTGCACTGGCACCACTGGGGATGCAGTGCAGTGAGTCCAGAGAGTGCACTGGCAGCACTTGGGATGCACTGCAGTGAGTCCAGAGAGTGCACTGGCACCACTGGGGATGCACTGCAGTGAGTCCAGAGAGTGCACTGGCACCACTGCAGATGCACTGCAGTGAGTCCAGAGAGTGCACTGGCACCACTGGGGATGCAGTGCAGTGACTCCAGAGAGTGCAGAGGCACCACTGTTGATGCAGTGCTGTGACTCCAGAGAGTGCACTGGCACCACTGGGGATGCAGTGCTGTGAGTCCAGAGAGTGCACTGGCACCACTGGGGATGCACTGCAGTGAGTCCAGAGAGTGCACTGGCACCACTGGGGATGCACTGCAGTGACTCGAAAGAGTGCACTGTCACCACTGCGGATGCACTGCAGTGAGTCCGGAGAGTGCCCTGGCACCAATGGTGATGCAGTGCAGTGAGTCCAGAGAGTGCAGTGGCACCACTGGGGATGCAGTGCAGTGAGTCCAGAGAGTGCACTGGCACCACTGGGGATGCAGTGCAGTGAGTCCAGAGAGTGCACTGGCACCACTGGGGATGCAGTGCAGTGACTCCAGAGAGTGCACTGGCACCACTGGGGATGCAGTGCAGTGAGTCCAGAGACTGCACTGGCACCAACTGGAGCTGCACTGCAGTGAGTCCTGAGATTGAACTGGCACCACTGGGGATGCACTACAGTGAGTCCAGAGACTACACTGGCACCACTGGGGATGCAGTGCAGTGAGTCCAGAGAGTGCACTGGCACCACTGTTCATGCAGTGCAGTGAGTCCAAAGAGTGCACTGGCACCACTGGGTATGCAGTTCATGAGTGCAGAGAGTCCACTGGCACCACTGGGGATGCAGTGCAGTGAGTCCAGAGAGTGCACTGGCACCACTGGGGATGCAGTGCAGTGAGTCCAGAGAGTGCACTGGCACCAACTTTAGCTGCACTGCTGTGAGTCCTTAGATTGCACTGGCACCACTGGGGTTACTGTGCCTTGAGTCCAGAAACTACACTGGCACCACTCTGGTTGCACTGCAGTGAGTCCAGAGACTTCACAGGCACCACTGGGGATGCAGTGCAGTGAGTCCAGAGAGTGCACTGGCACCAAGGGAGATTCACTGCAGTGAGTCCAGAGAGTGCACTGGCACCTCAGGGGCTGCACTGCAGTGAGTGCAGAGAGTGCACTGGCACCACTGGGGATGCACTGCAGTGAGTCCAGAGATTGCACTGGCACCACAGGGGATACACTGCAGTGAGTCCAGAGAGTGCACTGGCACCACTGGGGACGCAGTGCAGTGACTACAGAGAGTGCACTGGCACCATTGGGGATGCAGTGCACTGAGTCCAGAGAGTGCACTGGCACCAGTGGGGATGCACTGCAGTGGGTCCAGAGAGTGCAATGGCACCAATGGGAATGCAGTCCAGTGAGTCCAGAGAGTGCACTGGCACCACTGGGGATGCAGTGCAGTGACTCCAGAGACTGCACTGGCACCACTGGGGATGCAGTGCAGTGACTCCAGAGACTGCACTGGCACCACTGGGGATGCAGTGCAGTGAGTCCAGAGAGTGCACTGGCGCAAAAGGGGATGCACTGCAGTGAGTCCAGAGAGTGCACTGGCACCACTGGGGATGCAGTGCAGTGAGTCCAGAGAGTGCACTGTCAGCACTGGGGATGCAGTGCAGTGAGTCCAGAGAGTGCACTGGCACCACTGGGGATGCACTGCAGTGACTCCAGAGACTGCACTGGCACCAATGGGGATGCACTGCAGTGAGTCCAGAGAATGCACTGGCACCACTGGGGATGCAGGGCAGTGACTCGAAAGAGTGCACTGGCACCACTGGGGATGCAGTGCAGTGAGTCCAGAGAGTGCACTGGCTCCACTGGGGATGCAGTGCAGTGACTCAAGAGAGTGCACAGGCACCACTGGGGATGGAGTGCAGTGAGTCCAGAGAGTGCAATGGCACCACAGGGGATGCACTGCAGTGATACCAGAGAGTGCACTGTCACCACTGGGGATGCAGTGCAGTGAGTCCAGAGAGTACACTGGCACCTCAGGGGCTGCACTGCAGTGAGTCCAGAGAGTGCACTGGCACCACTGGGGATGCAGTGCGGTGAGTCCAGAGAGTGCACTGGCACCACTGGGGATGCAGCTCGGTGAGTCCAGAGAGTGCTCTGGGAACACAGGGGATGCAGTGCAGTGAGTGCAGAGAGTGCACTGGCACCACTGGGGATGCAGTGCAGTGAGTGCAGAGAGTGCACTGGCACCACTGGGGATGCAGTGCAGTGAGTCCAGAGAGTGCACTGGCACCACTGGGGATGCAGTGCAGTGAGTCCGGAGAGTGCACTGGCACCACTGGGGATGCAGTGCAGTGAGTGCAGAGAGTGCACTGGCACCACTGGGGATGCACTGCAGTGAGTCCAGAGAGTGCACTGGCACCTCTGGAGATGCACTGCAATGAGTCCAGAGAATGCACTGGCACTAATGGGGATGCAGTGCAGTGACTCGAAAGAGTGCACTGGCACCACTGGGGATGCACTGCAGTGAGTCCGGAGAGTGCCCTGGCACCACTGGGGATGCACTGCAGTGAGTCCAGAGAGTGCTCTGGGAACACTGGGGATGCAGTGCAGTGAGTGCGGATAGTGCACTGGCACCACTGGGGATGCAGTGCAGTGAGTCCAGAGAGTGCATTGGCACCACTGGGGATGCACTGCAGTGACTCGAAAGAGTGCACTGGCACCACTGCGGATGCACTGCAGTGAGTCCGGAGAGTGCCCTGGCACCAATGGTGATGCAGTGCAGTGAGTCCAGAGAGTGCAGTGGCACCACTGGGGTTGCAGTGCAGTGAGTCCAGAGAGTGCACTGGCACCACTGGGGATGCAATGCAGTGAGTCCAGAGAGTGCACTGGCACCACTGGGGATGAAGTGCAGTGAGTCCAGAAAGTGCACTGGCACCACTGGGGATGCAGTGCAGTGAGTCCTGAGAGGGCACTGGCACCACTGGGGATGCACTGCAGTGAGTCCAGAGAGTGCACTGGCACCACTGGGGATGCAGTGCAGTGAGTCCAGAGAGTGCACTGGCACCATTGGGGATGCACTGCAGTGAGTCCAGAGAGTGCAGAGGCACCACTGTTGATGCAGTGCAGTGAGTCCAGAGAGTGCACTGGCACCACTGGGGATGCAGTGCAGTGAGTCCAGAGAGTGCACTGGCACCACTGGGGATGCACTGCAGTGAGTCCAGAGAGTGCACTGGCACCACTGGTGATGCAGTGCAGTGAGTCCAGAGAGTGCACTGGCACCACTGGGGATGCACTGCAGTGAGTCCAGAGAGTGCACTGGCACCACTGGGGATGCACTGCAGTGACTCAAAAGAGTGCACTGGCACCACTGCGGATGCACTGCAGTGAGTCCGCAGAGTGCACTGGCACCAATGGTGATGCAGTGCAGTGAGTCCAGAGAGTGCACTGGCACCACTGGGGATGCACTGCAGTGAGTCCAGAGAGTGCACTGGCAGCACTGGGGATGCAGTGTAGTTGAGTCCAGAGAGTGCACTGGCACCTTGGGGATGCAGTGCAGTGAGTCCAGAGAGTGCACTGGCACCACTGGGGATGCAGTGCAGTGAGTGCAGAGAGTGCACTGGCACCAGTGGGGGTGCACTGCAGTGAGTCCAGAGAGTGCACTGGCACCACTGGGGTTGCAGTGCAGTGAGTCCAGAGAGTGCACTGGCACCACTGGGGATGCAGTGCAGTGAGTGCAGAGAGTGCCCTGGCACCACTGGGGATGCAGTGCAGTGAGTCCAGAGAGTGCACTGGCACCACTGGGGATGCAGTGCAGTGAGTCCAGAGAGTGCACTGGCACCACTGGGGATGCACCCCGGTGAGCCCAGAGATTGCACTGGCACCACTGGGGATGCACTGCAGTGAGTGCAGAGAGTGCACTGGCACCACTGGGGATGCACTGCAGTGAGGGCAGAGAGTGCACTGGCACCACTGGGGATGCAGTGCAGTGAGTCCAGAGAGTGCCCTGGCACCACTGGGGATGCAGTGCAGTGAGTCCAGAGAGTGCACTGGCACCACTGGGGATGCAATGCAGTGAGTCCAGAGAGTGCACTGGCACCACTGTGGATGCAGTGCAGTGAGTCCAGAGAGTGCACTGGCACCACTGGGGATGCACTGCAGTGATTCCGGAGAGTGCACTGGCACCACTGGGGATGCAGTGCAGTGAGTCCAGAGAGTGCACTGGCAGCACTTGGGATGCACTGCAGTGAGTCCAGAGAGTGCACTGGCACCACTGGGGATGCACTGCAGTGAGTCCAGAGAGTGCACTGGCACCACTGCAGATGCACTGCAGTGAGTCCAGAGAGTGCACTGGCTCCACTGGGGATGCAGTGCAGTGACTCCAGAGAGTGCAGAGGCACCACTGTTGATGCAGTTCTGTGACTCCAGAGAGTGCACTGGCACCACTGGGGATGCAGTGCTGTGAGTCCAGAGAGTGCACTGGCACCACTGGGGATGCACTGCAGTGAGTCCAGAGAGTGCACTGTCAGCACTGGGGATGCACTGCAGTGAGTCCAGAGAGTGCACTGGCACCACTGGGGATGCACTGCAGGGACTCGAAAGAGTGCACTGGCACCACTGGGGATGCACTGCAGTGAGTCCAGAGAGTGCACTGGCACCACTGGGGATGCAGTGCAGTGAGTCCAGAGAGTGCAGTGGCACCACTGGGGATGCAGTGCAGTGAGTCCAGAGAGTGCACTGGCACCACTGGGGATGCAATGCAGTGAGTCCAGAGAGTGCACTGGCACCACTGGGGATGCAGTGCAGTGAGTCCAGAGAGTGCACTGGCACCACTGGGGATGCAGTGCAGTGAGTCCATAGAGTGAACTGGCACTACTGGGGATGCACTGCAGTGAGTCCAGAGAGTGCACTGGCACCACTGGGGATGCAGTGCAGTGAGTCCAGAGAGTGCACTGGCACCACTGGGGATGCAGTGCAGTGACTCCAGAGAGTGCAGAGGCACCACTGTTGATGCAGTGCTGTGACTCCAGAGAGTGCACTGGCACCACTGGGGATGCAGTGCAGTGAGTCCAGAGAGTGCACTGGCACCACTGGGGATGCAGTGCACTGAGTCCAGAGAGTGCACTGGCACCACTGGTGATGCAGTGCAGTGAGTCCAGAGAGTGCACTGGCACCACTGGCGATGCAGTGCAGTGAGTCCAGAGAGTGCACTGGCAGCACTGGGAATGCACTGCAGTGAGTCCAGAGAGTGCTCTGGCACCACTGGGGATGCAGTTCAGTGAGTCCAGAGAGTGCACTGGCACCACTGGGGATACACTGCAGTGACTCCAGAGAGTGCACTGGCACCACTGGGGATGCACTGCAGTGAGTCCAGAGAGTGCACTGGCACCACTGGGGATGCAGTGCAGTGAGTCCAGAGAGTGCACTGGCACCACTGGGGATGCAGTGCAGTGAGTCCAAAGAGTGCACTGGCACCACTGGGTATGCAGTGCATGAGTGCAGAGAGTCCACTGGCACCACTGGGGATGCAGTGCAGTGAGTTCAGAGAGTGGACTGGCACCAGTGGGGATGGAGTGCAGTGAGTCCAGAGAGTGCACTGGCACCACTGGGGATGCAGTGCAGTGAGTCCAGAGAGTGCACTGGCTCTACTGGGGATGAACTGTAGTGAGTCCAGAGACGGCACAGGCACCACTGGGGATGCAGTGCAGTGACTCCAGAGAGTGCACTGGCACCACTGGGGATGCAGTGCAGTGAGTCCAGAGAGTGCACTGGCACCACTGGGGGTGCAATGCAGTGAGTCCGGAGAGTGCACTGGCACCACTGGGGATGCACTGCAGTGAGTCCAGAGAGTGCACGGGCACCACTGGGGATAAAGTGCAGTGAGTCCAGAGAGTGCACTGACACCACTGGGGATGCAGTGCAGTGATTCCGGAGAGTGCACTGGCACCACTGGGGATGCAGTGCAGTGAGTCCAGAGAGTGCACTGGCACCACTGGGGATGCAGTGCACTGAGTCCAGAGAGTGCACTGGCACCACTGGTGATGCAGTGCAGTGAGTCCAGAGAGTGCACTGGCACCACTGGGGATGCACTGCAGTGACTCGAAGGAGTGCACTGGCACCACTGGGGATGCACTGCAGTGAGTCCGGAGAGTGCACTGGCACCACTGGGGATGCAGTGCAGTGAGTCCAGAGAGTGCAGTGGCACCACTGGGGATGCAGTGCAGTGAGTGCAGAGAGTGCCCTGGCACCACTGGGGATGCAGTGCAGTGAGTCCAGAGAGTGCACTGGCACCACTGGGGATGCAGTGCAGTGAGTCCAGAGAGTGCACTGGCACCACTGGGGATGCACCCCGGTGAGCCCAGAGATTGCACTGGCACCACTGGGGATGCACTGCAGTGAGTGCAGAGAGTGCACTGGCACCACTGGGGATGCACTGCAGTGAGGGCAGAGAGTGCACTGGCACCACTGGGGATGCAGTGCAGTGAGTCCAGAGAGTGCACTGGCACCACTGGGGACTCAATGCAGTGAGTCCAGAGAGTGCACTGGCACCACTGTGGATGCAGTGCAGTGAGTCCAGAGAGTGCACTGGCACCACTGGGGATACACTGCAGTGATTCCGGAGAGTGCACTGGCACCACTGGGGATGCAGTGCAGTGAGTCCAGAGAGTGCACTGGCAGCACTTGGGATGCACTGCAGTGAGTCCAGAGAGTGCACTGGCACCACTGGGGATGCACTGCAGTGAGTCCAGAGAGTGCACTGGCACCACTGCAGATGCACTGCAGTGAGTCCAGAGAGTGCACTGGCACCACTGGGGATGCAGTGCAGTGACTCCAGAGAGTGCAGAGGCACCACTGTTGATGCAGTGCTGTGACTCCAGAGAGTGCACTGGCACCACTGGGGATGCAGTGCTGTGAGTCCAGAGAGTGCACTGGCACCACTGGGGATGCACTGCAGTGAGTCCAGAGAGTGCACTGGCACCACTGGGGATGCACTGCAGTGACTCGAAAGAGTGCACTGTCACCACTGCGGATGCACTGCAGTGAGTCCGGAGAGTGCCCTGGCACCAATGGTGATGCAGTGCAGTGAGTCCAGAGAGTGCAGTGGCACCACTGGGGATGCAGTGCAGTGAGTCCAGAGAGTGCACTGGCACCACTGGGGATGCAGTGCAGTGAGTCCAGAGAGTGCACTGGCACCACTGGGGATGCAGTGCAGTGACTCCAGAGAGTGCACTGGCACCACTGGGGATGCAGTGCAGTGAGTCCAGAGACTGCACTGGCACCAACTGGAGCTGCACTGCAGTGAGTCCTGAGATTGAACTGGCACCACTGGGGATGCACTACAGTGAGTCCAGAGACTACACTGGCACCACTGGGGATGCAGTGCAGTGAGTCCAGAGAGTGCACTGGCACCACTGTTCATGCAGTGCAGTGAGTCCAAAGAGTGCACTGGCACCACTGGGTATGCAGTTCATGAGTGCAGAGAGTCCACTGGCACCACTGGGGATGCAGTGCAGTGAGTCCAGAGAGTGCACTGGCACCACTGGGGATGCAGTGCAGTGAGTCCAGAGAGTGCACTGGCACCAACTTTAGCTGCACTGCTGTGAGTCCTTAGATTGCACTGGCACCACTGGGGTTACTGTGCCTTGAGTCCAGAAACTACACTGGCACCACTGGGGTTGCACTGCAGTGAGTCCAGAGACTTCACAGGCACCACTGGGGATGCAGTGCAGTGAGTCCAGAGAGTGCACTGGCACCAAGGGAGATTCACTGCAGTGAGTCCAGAGAGTGCACTGGCACCTCAGGGGCTGCACTGCAGTGAGTGCAGAGAGTGCACTGGCACCACTGGGGATGCACTGCAGTGAGTCCAGAGATTGCACTGGCACCACAGGGGATACACTGCAGTGAGTCCAGAGAGTGCACTGGCACCACTGGGGACGCAGTGCAGTGACTACAGAGAGTGCACTGGCACCATTGGGGATGCAGTGCACTGAGTCCAGAGAGTGCACTGGCACCAGTGGGGATGCACTGCAGTGGGTCCAGAGAGTGCAATGGCACCAATGGGAATGCAGTCCAGTGAGTCCAGAGAGTGCACTGGCACCACTGGGGATGCAGTGCAGTGACTCCAGAGACTGCACTGGCACCACTGGGGATGCAGTGCAGTGACTCCAGAGATTGCACTGGCACCACTGGTGATGCACTGCAGTGAGTCCAGAGAGTGCACTGGCACCACTGGGGATGCAGTGCAGTGCGTCCAAGGAGTGCACTGGCACCAGAGGGGAAGCACTGCAGTGAGTCCAGAGAGTGCACTGGCACCACTGGGGATGCACTGCAGTGAGTCCAGAGAGTGCACTGGCACCACTGGGGATGCACTGCAGTGACTCCAGAGAGTGCAGAGGCACCACTGTTGATGCAGTGCTGTGACTCCAGAGAGTGCACTGGCACCACTGGGGATGCAGTGCTGTGAGTCCAGAGAGTGCAGTGGCACCACTGGGGATGCAGTGCAGTGAGTCCAGAGAGTGCACGGGCAGCACTGGGGATGCACTGCAGTGAGTGCAGAGAGTGCACTGGCACCACTGGGGATGCACTGCAGTGAGTCCAGAGAGTGCACTGGCACCACTGGAGATGCACTGCAGTGACTCGAAAGAGTGCACTGGCACCACTGCGGATGCACTGCAGTGAGTCCGGAGAGTGCACTGGCACCACTGGGGATGCAGTGCAGTGACTCCAGAGAGTGCAGTGGCACCACTGGGGATGCAGTGCAGTGAGTCCAGAGAGTGCACTGGCACCACTGGGGATGCACTGCAGTGAGCTCAGAGAGTGCACTGGCACCACTGGGGATGCAGTGCAGTGAGTCCAGAGACTACACTGGCACCACTGGGGATGCAGTGCAGTGAGTGCAGAGAGTGCACTGGCACCACTGTTGATGCAGTGCAGTGAGTCCAGAGAGTGCAGTGGCACCACTGGGGATGCAGTGCAGTGAGTCCAGAGAGTGCACTGGCACCACTGGGGATGCACTGCAGTGAGCTCAGAGAGTGCACTGGCACCACTGGGGATGCAGTGCAGTGAGTCCAGAGAGTGCACTGGCACCACTGGAGATGCACTGCAGTGAGTCCAGAGAGTGCAGTGGCACCATTGGGGATGCAGTGCACTGAGTCCAGAGAGTGCACGGGCACCACTGGGGATTGAGTGCACTGAGTCCAGAGAGTGCACTGGCACCACTGGGGATGCAGTGCAGTGAGTCCAGAGAGTGCACTGGCACCACTAGGGATGCACTGCAGTGAGTCCAGAGAGTGCACTGGCACAACTGGGGATGCAGTGCAGTGAGTCCAGAGAGTGCACTGGCACCACTGGGGATGCAGTGCAGTGAGTCCAGAGAGTGCACTAGCACCAATGGGATGCAGTGCAGTGAGTCCAGAGAGTGCACTGGCGCCACTGGGGATGCACTGCAGTGAGTCCAGAGAGTGCACTGGCACCACTGGGGATGCAGTGCAGTGAGTCCAGAGAGTGCACTGGCACCACTAGAGTTGAAGTGCAGTGAGTCCAGAGAGTGCACTGGCAACACTGGGGATGCACTGCAGGGAGTCCACAGAGTGCACTGGCACCACTGGGGATGCACTGCAGTGAGTCCAGAGAGTGCACTGGCACCACTGGGGATGCACCCCGGTGAGTCCAGAGAGTGCACTGGCACCACTGGGGATGCACCCCTGTGAGTCCAGAGAGTGCACTCACACCACTGGGGATGCACTGCAGTGAGTCCAGAGAGTGCACTGGCACCACAGGGGATGTAGTGCAGTGAGTCCAGAGAGTGCACTGGCACCACTGGGGATGCACTGCAGTGAGTCCAGAGAGTGCACTGGCACCACTGGGGATGCAGTGCAGTGAGTCCAGAGAGTGCACTGGCACCACTGGAGTTGCAGTGCAGTGAGTCGAGAGAGTGCCCTGGAACCACTGGGGATGCAGCGCAGTGACTACAAAGAGTGCACTGTCTCCACTGGGGATGCAGTGCAGTGAGTCCAGAGAGTGCACTGTCAGCACTGGGGATGCAGTGCAGTGAGTCCAGAGAGTGCACTGGCACCACTGGGGATGCAGTGCAGTGAGTCCAGAGAGTGCACTGGCACCACTGGGGATGCAGTGCAGTGAGTCCAGAGAGTGCACTGGCACCACTGGGGATGCAGTGCAGTGAGTCCACAGAGTGCACTGGCACCACTGGGGATGCAGTGCAGTGAGTCCAGAGAGTGCACTGGCACCACTGGGGATGCACTGCAGTGACTCTAGAGAGTGCACTGGCACCACTGGGGATGCAGTGCAGTGAGTCCAGAGAGTGCACTGGCGCAAAAGGGGATGCACTGCAGTGAGTCCAGAGAGTGCACTGGCACCACTGGGGATGCAGTGCAGTGAGTCCAGAGAGTGCACTGTCAGCACTGGGGATGCAGTGCAGTGAGTCCAGAGAGTGCACTGGCACCACTGGGGATGCACTGCAGTGACTCCAGAGACTGCACTGGCACCAATGGGGATGCACTGCAGTGAGTCCAGAGAATGCACTGGCACCACTGGGGATGCAGGGCAGTGACTCGAAAGAGTGCACTGGCACCACTGGGGATGCAGTGCAGTGAGTCCAGAGAGTGCACTGGCTCCACTGGGGATGCAGTGCAGTGACTCAAGAGAGTGCACAGGCACCACTGGGGATGGAGTGCAGTGAGTCCAGAGAGTGCAATGGCACCACAGGGGATGCACTGCAGTGATACCAGAGAGTGCACTGTCACCACTGGGGATGCAGTGCAGTGAGTCCAGAGAGTACACTGGCACCTCAGGGGCTGCACTGCAGTGAGTCCAGAGAGTGCACTGGCACCACTGGGGATGCAGTGCGGTGAGTCCAGAGAGTGCACTGGCACCACTGGGGATGCAGCTCGGTGAGTCCAGAGAGTGCTCTGGGAACACAGGGGATGCAGTGCAGTGAGTGCAGAGAGTGCACTGGCACCACTGGGGATGCAGTGCAGTGAGTGCAGAGAGTGCACTGGCACCACTGGGGATGCAGTGCAGTGAGTCCAGAGAGTGCACTGGCACCACTGGGGATGCAGTGCAGTGAGTCCGGAGAGTGCACTGGCACCACTGGGGATGCAGTGCAGTGAGTGCAGAGAGTGCACTGGCACCACTGGGGATGCACTGCAGTGAGTCCAGAGAGTGCACTGGCACCTCTGGAGATGCACTGCAATGAGTCCAGAGAATGCACTGGCACTAATGGGGATGCAGTGCAGTGACTCGAAAGAGTGCACTGGCACCACTGGGGATGCACTGCAGTGAGTCCGGAGAGTGCCCTGGCACCACTGGGGATGCACTGCAGTGAGTCCAGAGAGTGCTCTGGGAACACTGGGGATGCAGTGCAGTGAGTGCGGATAGTGCACTGGCACCACTGGGGATGCAGTGCAGTGAGTCCAGAGAGTGCACTGGCACCACTGGGGATGCACTGCAGTGACTCGAAAGAGTGCACTGGCACCACTGCGGATGCACTGCAGTGAGTCCGGAGAGTGCCCTGGCACCAATGGTGATGCAGTGCAGTGAGTCCAGAGAGTGCAGTGGCACCACTGGGGTTGCAGTGCAGTGAGTCCAGAGAGTGCACTGGCACCACTGGGGATGCAATGCAGTGAGTCCAGAGAGTGCACTGGCACCACTGGGGATGAAGTGCAGTGAGTCCAGAGAGTGCACTGGCACCACTGGGGATGCAGTGCAGTGAGTCCTGAGAGGGCACTGGCACCACTGGGGATGCACTGCAGTGAGTCCAGAGAGTGCACTGGCACCACTGGGGATGCAGTGCAGTGAGTCCAGAGAGTGCACTGGCACCACTGGGGATGCACTGCAGTGAGTCCAGAGAGTGCAGAGGCACCACTGTTGATGCAGTGCAGTGAGTCCAGAGAGTGCACTGGCACCACTGGGGATGCAGTGCAGTGAGTCCAGAGAGTGCACTGGCACCACTGGGGATGCACTGCAGTGAGTCCAGAGAGTGCACTGGCACCACTGGTGATGCAGTGCAGTGAGTCCAGAGAGTGCACTGGCACCACTGGGGATGCACTGCAGTGAGTCCAGAGAGTGCACTGGCACCACTGGGGATGCACTGCAGTGACTCAAAAGAGTGCACTGGCACCACTGCGGATGCACTGCAGTGAGTCCGCAGAGTGCACTGGCACCAATGGTGATGCAGTGCAGTGAGTCCAGAGAGTGCACTGGCACCACTGGGGATGCACTGCAGTGAGTCCAGAGAGTGCACTGGCAGCACTGGGGATGCAGTGTAGTTGAGTCCAGAGAGTGCACTGGCAACTTGGGGATGCAGTGCAGTGAGTCCAGAGAGTGCACTGGCACCACTGGGGATGCAGTGCAGTGAGTGCAGAGAGTGCACTGGCACCAGTGGGGGTGCACTGCAGTGAGTCCAGAGAGTGCACTGGCACCACTGGGGTTGCAGTGCAGTGAGTCCAGAGAGTGCACTGGCACCACTGGGGATGCAGTGCAGTGAGTGCAGAGAGTGCCCTGGCACCACTGGGGATGCAGTGCAGTGAGTCCAGAGAGTGCACTGGCACCACTGGGGATGCAGTGCAGTGAGTCCAGAGAGTGCACTGGCACCACTGGGGATGCACCCCGGTGAGCCCAGAGATTGCACTGGCACCACTGGGGATGCACTGCAGTGAGTGCAGAGAGTGCACTGGCACCACTGGGGATGCACTGCAGTGAGGGCAGAGAGTGCACTGGCACCACTGGGGATGCAGTGCAGTGAGTCCAGAGAGTGCCCTGGCACCACTGGGGATGCAGTGCAGTGAGTCCAGAGAGTGCACTGGCACCACTGGGGATGCAATGCAGTGAGTCCAGAGAGTGCACTGGCACCACTGTGGATGCAGTGCAGTGAGTCCAGAGAGTGCACTGGCACCACTGGGGATGCACTGCAGTGATTCCGGAGAGTGCACTGGCACCACTGGGGATGCAGTGCAGTGAGTCCAGAGAGTGCACTGGCAGCACTTGGGATGCACTGCAGTGAGTCCAGAGAGTGCACTGGCACCACTGGGGATGCACTGCAGTGAGTCCAGAGAGTGCACTGGCACCACTGCAGATGCACTGCAGTGAGTCCAGAGAGTGCACTGGCACCACTGGGGATGCAGTGCAGTGACTCCAGAGAGTGCAGAGGCACCACTGTTGATGCAGTTCTGTGACTCCAGAGAGTGCACTGGCACCACTGGGGATGCAGTGCTGTGAGTCCAGAGAGTGCACTGGCACCACTGGGGATGCACTGCAGTGAGTCCAGAGAGTGCACTGTCAGCACTGGGGATGCACTGCAGTGAGTCCAGAGAGTGCACTGGCACCACTGGGGATGCACTGCAGGGACTCGAAAGAGTGCACTGGCACCACTGGGGATGCACTGCAGTGAGTCCAGAGAGTGCACTGGCACCACTGGGGATGCAGTGCAGTGAGTCCAGAGAGTGCAGTGGCACCACTGGGGATGCAGTGCAGTGAGTCCAGAGAGTGCACTGGCACCACTGGGGATGCAATGCAGTGAGTCCAGAGAGTGCACTGGCACCACTGGGGATGCAGTGCAGTGAGTCCAGAGAGTGCACTGGCACCACTGGGGATGCAGTGCAGTGAGTCCATAGAGTGAACTGGCACTACTGGGGATGCACTGCAGTGAGTCCAGAGAGTGCACTGGCACCACTGGGGATGCAGTGCAGTGAGTCCAGAGAGTGCACTGGCACCACTGGGGATGCAGTGCAGTGACTCCAGAGAGTGCAGAGGCACCACTGTTGATGCAGTGCTGTGACTCCAGAGAGTGCACTGGCACCACTGGGGATGCAGTGCAGTGAGTCCAGAGAGTGCACTGGCACCACTGGGGATGCAGTGCACTGAGTCCAGAGAGTGCACTGGCACCACTGGTGATGCAGTGCAGTGAGTCCAGAGAGTGCACTGGCACCACTGGCGATGCAGTGCAGTGAGTCCAGAGAGTGCACTGGCAGCACTGGGAATGCACTGCAGTGAGTCCAGAGAGTGCTCTGGCACCACTGGGGATGCAGTTCAGTGAGTCCAGAGAGTGCACTGGCACCACTGGGGATACACTGCAGTGACTCCAGAGAGTGCACTGGCACCACTGGGGATGTACTGCAGTGAGTCCAGAGAGTGCACTGGCACCACTGGGGATGCAGTGCAGTGAGTCCAGAGAGTGCACTGGCACCACTGGGGATGCAGTGCAGTGAGTCCAAAGAGTGCACTGGCACCACTGGGTATGCAGTGCATGAGTGCAGAGAGTCCACTGGCACCACTGGGGATGCAGTGCAGTGAGTTCAGAGAGTGGACTGGCACCAGTGGGGATGGAGTGCAGTGAGTCCAGAGAGTGCACTGGCACCACTGGGGATGCAGTGCAGTGAGTCCAGAGAGTGCACTGGCTCTACTGGGGATGAACTGTAGTGAGTCCAGAGACGGCACAGGCACCACTGGGGATGCAGTGCAGTGACTCCAGAGAGTGCACTGGCACCACTGGGGATGCAGTGCAGTGAGTCCAGAGAGTGCACTGGCACCACTGGGGATGCAATGCAGTGAGTCCGGAGAGTGCACTGGCACCACTGGGGATGCACTGCAGTGAGTCCAGAGAGTGCACGGGCACCACTGGGGATAAAGTGCAGTGAGTCCAGAGAGTGCACTGACACCACTGGGGATGCAGTGCAGTGATTCCGGAGAGTGCACTGGCACCACTGGGGATGCAGTGCAGTGAGTCCAGAGAGTGCACTGGCAACACTGGGGATGCACTGCAGTGAGTCCAGAGAGTGCACTGGCAGCACTGGGGATGCACTGCAGTGAGTCCAGAGAGTGCACTGGCACCACTGGGAATGCACTGCAGTGACTCGAAGGAGTGCACTGGCACCACTGGGGATGCACTGCAGTGAGTCCGGAGAGTGCACTGGCACCACTGGGGATGCAGTGCAGTGAGTCCAGAGAGTGCAGTGGCACCACTGGGGATGCAGTGCAGTGAGTGCAGAGAGTGCCCTGGCACCACTGGGGATGCAGTGCAGTGAGTCCAGAGAGTGCACTGGCACCACTGGGGATGCAGTGCAGTGAGTCCAGAGAGTGCACTGGCACCACTGGGGATGCACCCCGGTGAGCCCAGAGATTGCACTGGCACCACTGGGGATGCACTGCAGTGAGTGCAGAGAGTGCACTGGCACCACTGGGGATGCACTGCAGTGAGGGCAGAGAGTGCACTGGCACCACTGGGGATGCACTGCAGTGAGTCCAGAGAGTGCCCTGGCACCACTGGGGATGCAGTGCAGTGAGTCCAGAGAGTGCACTGGCACCACTGGGGACTCAATGCAGTGAGTCCAGAGAGTGCACTGGCACCACTGTGGATGCAGTGCAGTGAGTCCAGAGAGTGCACTGGCACCACTGGGGATACACTGCAGTGATTCCGGAGAGTGCACTGGCACCACTGGGGATGCAGTGCAGTGAGTCCAGAGAGTGCACTGGCAGCACTTGGGATGCACTGCAGTGAGTCCAGAGAGTGCACTGGCACCACTGGGGATGCACTGCAGTGAGTCCAGAGAGTGCACTGGCACCACTGCAGATGCACTGCAGTGAGTCCAGAGAGTGCACTGGCACCACTGGGGATGCAGTGCAGTGACTCCAGAGAGTGCAGAGGCACCACTGTTGATGCAGTGCTGTGACTCCAGAGAGTGCACTGGCACCACTGGGGATGCAGTGCTGTGAGTCCAGAGAGTGCACTGGCACCACTGGGGATGCACTGCAGTGAGTCCAGAGAGTGCACTGGCACCACTGGGGATGCACTGCAGTGACTCGAAAGAGTGCACTGTCACCACTGCGGATGCACTGCAGTGAGTCCGGAGAGTGCCCTGGCACCAATGGTGATGCAGTGCAGTGAGTCCAGAGAGTGCAGTGGCACCACTGGGGACGCAGTGCAGTGAGTCCAGAGAGTGCACTGGCACCACTGGGGATGCAGTGCAGTGAGTCCAGAGAGTGCACTGGCACCACTGGGGATGCAGTGCAGTGACTCCAGAGAGTGCACTGGCACCACTGGGGATGCAGTGCAGTGAGTCCAGAGAGTGAACTGGCACTACTGGGGATGCACTGCAGTGAGTCCAGAGAGTGCACTGGCACCACTGGGGATGCAGTGCAGTGAGTCCAGAGAGTGCACTGGCACCACTGGGGATGCAGTGCATTGACTCCAGAGAGTGCAGAGGCACCACTGTTGATGCAGTGCTGTGACTCCAGAGAGTGCACTGGCACCACTGGGGATGCAGTGCAGTGAGTCCAGAGAGTGCACTGGCACCACTGGGGATGCAGTGCACTGAGTCCAGAGAGTGCACTGGCACCACTGGTGATGCAGTGCAGTGAGTCCAGAGAGTGCACTGGCACCACTGGCGATGCAGTGCAGTGAGTCCAGAGAGTGCACTGGCAGCACTGGGAATGCACTGCAGTGAGTCCAGAGAGTGCTCTGGCACCACTGGGGATGCAGTTCAGTGAGTCCAGAGAGTGCACTGGCACCACTGGGGATACACTGCAGTGACTCCAGAGAGTGCACTGGCACCACTGGGGATGCACTGCAGTGAGTCCAGAGAGTGCACTGGCACCACTGGGGATGCAGTGCAGTGAGTCCAGAGACTGCACTGGCACCAACTGGAGCTGCACTGCAGTGAGTCCTGAGATTGCACTGGCACCACTAGGGATGCACTACAGTGAGTCCAGAGACTACACTGGCACCACTGGGGATGCAGTGCAGTGAGTCCAGAGAGTGCACTGGCACCACTGGGGATGCACTGCAGTGAGTCCAAAGAGTGCAATGGCACCACTGGGTATGCAGTGCATGAGTGCAGAGAGTCCACTGGCACCACTGGGGATGCAGTGCAGTGAGTCCAGAGAGTGGACTGGCACCAGTGGGGATGGAGTGCAGTGAGTCCAGAGAGTGCACTGGCACCACTGGGGATGCAGTGCAGTGAGTCCAGAGAGTGCACTGGCTCCACTGGGGATGAACTGTAGTGAGTCCAGAGACGGCACAGGCACCACTGGGGATGCAGTGCAGTGACTCCAGAGAGTGCACTGGCACCACTGGGGATGCAGTGCAGTGAGTCCAGAGAGTGCACTGGAACCACTGGGAATGCAATGCAGTGAGTCCAGAGAGTGCACTGGCACCACTGGGGATGCACTGCAGTGAGTCCAGAGAGTGCACGGGCACCACTGGGGATGCAGTGCAGTGAGTCCAGAGAGTGCACTGACACCACTGGGGATGCAGTGCAGTGATTCCGGAGAGTGCACTGGCACCACTGGGGATGCAGTGCAGTGAGTCCAGAGAGTGCACTGGCACCACTGGGGATGCACTGCAGTGAGTCCAGAGAGTGCACTGGCATCACTGGGGATGCACTGCAGTGAGTCCAGAGAGTGCACTGGCACCTCTGGGGATGCACTGCAGTGACTCGAAGGAGTGCACTGGCACCACTGCGGATGCACTGCAGTGAGTCCGGAGAGTGCCCTGGCACCAATGGTGATGCAGTGCAGTGAGTCCAGAGAGTGCAGTGGCACCACTGGGGATGCAGTGCAGTGAGTCCAGAGAGTGCACTGGCACCACTGGGGATGCAGTGCAGTGACTCCAGAGAGTGCACTGGCACCACTGGGGATGCACTGCAGTGATTCCAGAGAGTGCACTGGCACTACTGGGGATGCAGTGCAGTGAGTCCAGAGAGTGCACTGGCACCACTGCGGATGCACTGCAGTGAGTCCAGAGAGTGCACTGGCACCACTAGGGATGCAGTGCAGTGACTCCAGAGAGTGCAGAGGCACCACTGTTGATGCAGTGCTGTGACTCCAGAGAGTGCACTGGCACCACTGGGGATGCAGTGCTGTGAGTCCAGAGAGTGCACTGGCACCACTGGGGATGCACTTCAGTGAGTCCAGAGAGTGCACTGGCTCCACTGGGGATGCACTGCAGTGAGTCCAGAGAGTGCACTGGCACCACTGGGGATGCACTGCAGTGAGTCCAGAGAGTGCACTGGCACCACTGGTGATGCACTGCAGTGACTCGTCAGAGTGCACTGGCACCACTGGGGATGCACTGCAGTGAGTCCGGAGAGTGCCCTGGCACCAATGGTGATGCAGTGCAGTGAGTCCAGAGAGTGCACTGGCACCACTGGGGATGCAGTGCAGTGAGTCCAGAGAGTGCACTGGCACCACTGGGGATGCAATGCAGTGAGTCCAGAGAGTGCACTGGCACCACTGGGGATGCAATGCAGTGAGTCCAGAGAGTGCACTGGCACCACTGGGGATGCAGTGCAGTAAGTCCAGAGAGTGCACTGGCACTACTGGGGATGCACTGCAGTGAGTCCAGAGAGTGCACTGGCACCACTGGGGATGCAGTGCAGTGACTCCAGAGAGTGCAGAGGCACCACTGTTGATGCAGTGCTGTGACTCCAGAGAGTGCACTGGCACCACTGGGGATGCAGTGCAGTGAGTCCAGAGAGTGCACTGGCACCACTGGGGATGCAGTGCACTGAGTCCAGAGAGTGCACTGGCACCACTGGTGATGCAGTGCAGTGAGTCCAGAGAGTGCACTGGCACCACTGGCGATGCAGTGCAGTGAGTCCAGAGAGTGCACTGGCAGCACTGGGAATGCACTGCAGTGAGTCCAGAGAGTGCTCTGGCACCACTGGGGATGCAGTTCAGTGAGTCCAGAGAGTGCACTGGCACCACTGGGGATACACTGCAGTGACTCCAGAGAGTGCACTGGCACCACTGGGGATGCACTGCAGTGAGTCCAGAGAGTGCACTGGCACCAGTGGGGATGCAGTGCAGTGAGTCCAGAGACTGCACTGGCACCAACTGGAGCTGCACTGCAGTGAGTCCTGAGATTGCACTGGCACCACTGGGGATGCACTACAGTGAGTCCAGAGACTACACTGGCACCAGTGGGGATGCAGTGCAGTGAGTCCAAAGAGTGCACTGGCACCACTGGGGATGCAGTGCAGTGAGTCCAAAGAGTGCACTGGCACCACTGGATATGCAGTGCATGAGTGCAGAGAGTCCACTGGCACCACTGGGAATGCAGTGCAGTGAGTCAGGAGAGTGGACTGGCACCAGTGGGGATGGAGTGCAGTGAGTCCAGAGAGTGCACTGGCACCACTGGGGATGCAGTGCAGTGAGTCCAGAGAGTGCACTGGCTCCACTGGAGATGAACTGTAGTGAGTCCAGAGACGGCACAGGCACCACTGGGGATGCAGTGCAGTGAGTCCAGAGAGTGCACTGGCACCACTGGGGATGCAGTGCAGTGAGTCCAGAGAGTGCACTGGCACCACTGGGGATGCAATGCAGTGAGTCCAGAGAGTGCACTGGCACCACTGGGGATGCACTGCAGTGAGTCCAGAGAGTGCACGGGCACCACTGGGGATGCACTGCAGTGAGTCCAGAGAGTGCACTGACACCACTGGGGATGCAGTGCAGTGATTCCGGAGAGTGCACTGGCACCACTGGGGATGCAGTGCAGTGAGTCCAGAGAGTGCACTGGCACCACTGGGGATTAAGTGCAGTGAGTCCAGAGAGTGCACTGGCAGCACTGGGGATGCACTGCAGTGAGTCCAGAGAGTGCACTGGCACCACTGGGGATGCACTGCAGTGACTCGAAGGAGTGCACTGGCACCACTGCGGATGCACTGCAGTGAGTCCGGAGAGTGCCCTGGCACCACTGGGGATGCAGTGCAGTGAGTCCAGAGAGTGCAGTGGCACCACTGGGGATGCAGTGCAGTGAGTCCAGAGAGTGCACTGGCACCACTGGGGATGCAATGCAGTGAGTCCAGAGAGTGCACTGGCACCACTGGGGATGCAGTGCAGTGACTCCAGAGAGTGCACTGGCACCACTGGGGATGCACTGCAGTGATTCCAGAGAGTGCACTGGCACCACTGGGGATGCAGTGCAGTGAGTCCAGAGAGTGCACTGGCACTACTGGGGATGCAGTGCAGTGAGTCCAGAGAGTGAACTGGCACCACTGGGGATGCACTACAGTGAGTCCAGAGAGTGCACTGGCACCACTGGGGATGCAGTGCAGTGACTCCAGAGAGTGCAGAGGCACCACTGTTGATGCAGTGCTGTGACTCCAGAGAGTGCACTGGCACCACTGGGGATGCAGTGCAGTGAGTCCAGAGAGTGCACTGGCACCACTGGGGATGCAGTGCACTGAGTCCAGAGAGTGCACTGGCAGCACTTGGGATGCAGTGCACTGAGTCCAGAGAGTGCACTGGCACCACTGTTGATGCATAGCAGTGAGTCCAGAGAGTGCACTGGCACCACTGGCGATGCAGTGCAGTGAGTCCAGAGAGTGCACTGGCAGCACTGGGAATGCACTGCAGTGAGTCCAGAGATAGTTCTGGCACCACTGGGGATGCAGTTCAGTGAGTCCAGAGAGTGCACTGGCACCACTGGGGATACACTGCAGTGACTCCAGAGAGTGCACTGGCACCACTGGGGATACACTGCAGTGACTCCAGAGAGTGCACTGGCACCACTGGGGATGCACTACAGTGAGTCCAGAGACTACACTGGCACCACTGGGGATGCAGTGCAGTGAGTCCAAAGAGTGCACTGGCACCACTGGGGATGCAGTGCAGTGAGTCCAAAGAGTGCTATGGCACCAGTGGGTATGCAGTGCATGAGTGCAGAGAGTCCACTGGCACCACTGGGAATGCAGTGCAGTGAGTCCAGAGAGTGGACTGGCACCAGTGGGGATGGAGTGCAGTGAGTCCAGAGAGTGCACTGGCACCACTGGGGATGCAGTGCAGTGAGTCCAGAGAGTGCACTGGCTCCACTGGGGATGAACTGTAGTGAGTCCAGAGACTGCACAGGCACCACTGGGGATGCAGTGCAGTGAGTGCAGAGAGTGCACTGGCAGCACTGGGGATGCAGTGCAGTGAGTCCAGAGAGTGCACTGGCACCACTGGGGATGCAATGCAGTGAGTCCAGAGAGTGCACTGGCACCACTGGGGATGCACTGCAGTGAGTCCAGAGAGTGCACTGGCAGCACTGGGGATGCACTGCAGTGAGTCCAGAGAGTGCACTGACACCACTGGGGATGCACTGCAGTGAGTCCAGAGAGTGCACTGGCACCACTGGTGATGCACTGCAGTGACTCGAAAGAGTGCACTGGCACCACTGCGGATGCACTGCAGTGAGTCCGGAGAGTGCACTGGCACCAATGGTGATGCAGTGCTGTGACTCCAGAGAGTGCACTGGCACCACTGGGGATGCAGTGCTGTGAGTCCAGAGAGTGCACTGGCACCACTGGGGATGCACTGCAGTGAGTCCAGAGAGTGCACTGGCAGCACTGGGGATGCACTGCAGTGAGTCCAGAGAGTGCACTGACACCACTGGGGATGCACTGCAGTGAGTCCAGAGAGTGCACTGGCACCACTGGTGATGCACTGCAGTGACTCGAAAGAGTGCACTGGCACCACTGCGGATGCACTGCAGTGAGTCCGGAGAGTGCACTGGCACCAATGGTGATGCAGTGCAGTGAGTCCAGAGAGTGCACTGGCACCACTGGGGATGCAGTGCAGTGAGTCCAGAGAGTGCACTGGCACCACTGGGGATGCAATGCAGTGAGTCCAGAGAGTGCACTGGCACCACTGGGGATGCAGTGCAGTGACTCCAGAGAGTGCACTGGCACCACTGGGGATGCAGTGCAGTAAGTCCAGAGAGTGCACTGGCACTACTGGGGATGCACTGCAGTGAGTCCAGAGAGTGCACTGGCACCACTGGGGATGCACTGCAGTGAGTCCAGAGAGTGCACTGGCACCACTGGGGATGCAGTGCAGTGACTCCAGAGAGTGTAGAGGCACCACTGTTGATGCAGTGCTGTGACTCCAGAGAGTGCACTGGCACCACTGGGGATGCAGTGCAGTGAGTCCAGAGAGTGCACTGGCACCAGTGGGGATGCAGTGCAGTGAGTCCAGAGACTGCACTGGCACCAACTGGAGCTGCACTGCAGTGAGTCCTGAGATTGCACTGGCACCACTGGGGATGCACTACAGTGAGTCCAGAGACTACACTGGCACCACTGGGGATGCAGTGCAGTGAGTCCAGAGAGTGCACTGGCACCACTGGGGATGCAGTGCAGTGAGTCCAAAGAGTGCACTGGCACCACTGGGTATGCAGTGCATGAGTGCAGAGAGTCCACTGGCACCACTGGGGATGAAGTGCAGTGAGTCCAGAGAGTGGACTGGCACCAGTGGGGATGGAGTGCAGTGAGTCCAGAGAGTGCACTGGCACCACTGGGGATGCACTGCAGTGAGTCCAGAGAGTGCACGGGCACCACTGGGGATGCAGTGCAGTGAGTCCAGAGAGTGCACTGGCACCACTGGGGATGCAGTGCAGTGATTCCGGAGAGTGCACTGGCACCACTGGGGATGCAGTGCAGTGAGTCCAGAGAGTGCACTGGCACCACTGGGGATGCACTGCAGTGAGTCCAGAGAGTGCACTGGCAGCACTGGGGATGCACTGCAGTGAGTCCAGAGAGTGCACTGGCACCTCTGGGGATGCACTGCAGTGACTCGGAGGAGTGCACTGGCACCACTGCGGATGCACTGCAGTGAGTCCGGAGAGTGCCCTGGCACCAATGGTGATGCAGTGCAGTGAGTCCAGAGAGTGCAGTGGCACCACTGGGGATGCAGTGCAGTGAGTCCAGAGAGTGCACTGGCACCACTGGAGATGCAATGCAGTGAGTCCAGAGAGTGCACTGGCACCACTGGGGTTGCAGTGCAGTGACTCCAGAGAGTGCACTGGCACCACTGGGGATGCACTGCAGTGATTCCAGAGAGTGCACTGGCACCACTGGGGATGCAGTGCAGTGAGTCCAGAGAGTGCACTGGCACTACTGGGGATGCACTGCAGTGAGTCCAGAGAGTGCACTGGCACCACTGCGGATGCACTGCAGTGAGTCCAGAGAGTGCACTGGCACCACTAGGGATGCAGTGCAGTGACTCCAGAGAGTGCAGAGGCACCACTGTTGATGCAGTGCTGTGACTCCAGAGAGTGCACTGGCACCACTGGGGATGCAGTGCTGTGAGTCCAGAGAGTGCACTGGCACCACTGGGGATGCACTGCAGTGAGTCCAGAGAGTGCACTGGCAGCACTGGGGATGCACTGCAGTGAGTCCATAGAGTGCACTGACACCACTGGGGATGCACTGCAGTGAGTCCAGAGAGTGCACTGGCACCACTGGTGATGCACTGCAGTGACTCGAAAGAGTGCACTGGCACCACTGCGGATGCACTGCAGTGAGTCCGGAGAGTGCACTGGCACCAATGGTGATGCAGTGCAGTGAGTCCAGAGAGTGCACTGGCACCACTGGGGATGCAGTGCAGTGAGTCCAGAGAGTGCACTGGCACCACTGGGGATGCAATGCAGTGAGTCCAGAGAGTGCACTGGCACCACTGGGGATGCAGTGCAGTGACTCCAGAGAGTGCACTGGCACCACTGGGGATGCAGTGCACTGAGTCCAGAGAGTGCACTGGCACCACTGGGGATGCAGTGCAGTGACTCCAGAGAGTGCACTGGCACCACTGTTCATGCAGTGCAGTGAGTCCAAAGAGTGTACTGGCACCACTGGGTATGCAGTACATGAGTGCAGAGAGTGCACTGGCAACACTGGGGATGCAGTGCAGTGAGTCCAGAGAGTGGACTGGCACCAGTGGGGATGGAGTGCAGTGAGTCCAGAGAGTGCACTGGCACCACTGGGGATGCAGTGCAGTGAGTCCAGAGAGTGCACTGGCACCACTGGGGATGAACTGTAGTGAGTCCAGAGACTGCACAGGCACCACTGGGGATGCAGTGCAGTGAGTCCAGAGAGTGCACTGGCACCACTGGGGATGCAGTGCAGTGTGTGCAGAGAGTGCACTGGCACCACTGGAGATGCAATGCAGTGAGTCCAGAGAGTGCACTGGCACCACTGGGGATGCACTGCAGTGAGTCCAGAGAGTGCACGGGCACCACTGGGGATGCAGAGCAGTTGAGTCCAGAGAGTGCACTGGCACCTTGGGGATGCAGTGCAGTGAGTCCAGAGAGTGCACTGGCACCGCTGGGGATGCAATGCGGTGAGTCCAGAGAGTGCACTGGCACCACTGGGGATGCACTGCAGTGAGTCCAGAGAGTGCACTGGCACCACTGGGGATGCAGTGTAGTGAGTCCAGAGAGTGCACTGGCACCACTTGGGATACACTGCAGTGATTCCAGAGAGTGCACTGGCACCACTGGGAATGCAGTGCAGTGACTCAGAGAGTGCACTGGCACCACTGGGGATGCAGTGCAGTGAGTCCAGATAGTGCACTGGAACCACTGGGGATGCAGTGCAGTGAGTGCAGAGAGTGCACTGGCACCACTGGGGATGCAGTGCAGTGAGTCCAGAGAGTGCACTGGCACCACTGGGGATGCAGCGCAGTGAGTCCACAGAGTGCACTGGCACTACTGGGGATGCAGTGCAGTGAGTCCAGAGAGTGGACTGGCACCGCTGCGGATGCACTGCAGTGAGTCCAGAGAGTGCACTGGCACCACTGGGGATGCAGTGCAGTGAGTCCAGAGAGTGCACTGGCACCACTGCGGATGCACTGCAGTGAGTCCAGAGAGTGCACTGGCACCACTGGGGATGCACTGCAGTGACTCGAAGGAGTGCACTGGCACCACTGCGGATGCACTGCAGTGAGTCCGGAGAGTGCCCTGGCAACACTGGTGATGCAGTGCAGTGAGTCCAGAGAGTGCACTGGCACCACTGGGGATGCAGTGCAGTGAGTCCAGAGAGTGCACTGGCACCACTGGGGATGCAATGCAGTGAGTCCAGAGAGTGCACTGGCACCACTGGCGATGCAGTGCAGTGACTCCAGAGAGTGCACTGGCACCACTGGGGATGCACTGCAGTGATTCCAGAGAGTGCACTGGCACCACTGGGGATGCAGTGCAGTGAGTCCAGAGAGTGCACTGGCACTACTGGGGATGCACTGCAGTGAGTCCAGAGAGTGCACTGGCACCACTGCGGATGCACTGCAGTGAGTCCAGAGAGTGCACTGGCACCACTGGGGATGCAGTGCAGTGAGTCCTGAGATTGCACTGGCACCACTGTTGATGCAGTGCTGTGACTCCAGAGAGTGCACTGGCACCACTGGGGATGCAGTGCTGTGAGTCCAGAGAGTGCACTGGCACCACTGGGGATGCACTGCAGTGAGTCCAGAGAGTGCACTGGCAGCACTGGGGATGCACTGCAGTGAGTCCAGAGAGTGCACTGGCACCACTGGGGATGCACTGCAGTGAGTCCAGAGAGTGCACTGGCACCACTGGGGATGCACTGCAGTGACTCGAAAGAGTGCACTGGCACCACTGCGGATGCACTTCAGTGAGTCCGGAGAGTGCCCTGGCACCAATGGTGATGCAGTGCAGTGAGTCCAGAGAGTGCAGTGGCACCACTGGGGATGCAGTGCAGTGAGTCCAGAGAGTGCACTGGCACCACTGGGGATGCACTGCAGTGAGTCCAGAGAGTGCACTGGCACCACTGGGGATGCAGTGCAGTGACTCCAGAGAGTGCACTGGCACCACTGGGGATGCAGTGCAGTGAGTCCAGAGAGTGCACTGGCACCACTGGGGATGCATTGCAGTGAGTCCAGAGAGTGCACTGGCACCACTGGGGATGCACTGCAGTGAGTCCAGAGAGTGCACTGGCACCACTGGGGATGCAGTGCAGTGACTCCAGAGAGTGCAGAGGCACCACTGTTGATGCAGTGCTGTGACTCCAGAGAGTGCACTGACACCACTGGGGATGCAGTGCAGTGAGTCCAGAGAGTGCACTGGCACCACTGGGAATGCAGTGCACTGAGTCCAGAGAGTGCACTGGCACCACTGGTGATGCAGTGCAGTGAGTCCAGAGAGTGCACTGGCACCACTGGCGATGCAGTGCAGTGAGTCCAGAGAGTGCACTGGCAGCACTGGGAATGGACTGCAGTGAGTCCAGAGAGTGCTCTGGCACCACTGGGGATGAAGTTCAGTGAGTCCAGAGAGTGCACTGGCACCACTGGGGATACACTGCAGTGACTCCAGAGAGTGCACTGGCACCACTGGGGATGCACTGCAGTGAGTCCAGAGAGTGCACTGGCACCAGTGGGGATGCAGTGCAGTGAGTCCAGAGACTGCACTGGCACCAACTGGAGCTGCACTGCAGTGAGTCCTGAGATTGCACTGGCACCACTGGGGATGCACTACAGTGAGTCCAGAGACTACACTGGCACCACTGGGGATGCAGTGCAGTGACTCCAGAGAGTGCACTGGCACCACTGTTCATGCAGTGCAGTGATTCCAGAGAGTGCACTGGCACCACTGGGGATGCAGTGCAGTGAGTCCAGAGAGTGCACTGGCACTACTGGGGATGCAGTGCAGTGATTCCAGAGAGTGCACTGGCACCACTGGGGATGCAGTGCAGTGAGTCCACAGAGTGCACTGGCACCACTGGGGATGCAGTTCAGTGAGTCCTGAGAGTGTACTGGCAGCACTGGGAATGCAATGCAGTGAGTCCAGAGAGTGCTCTGGCACCACTGGGGATGAAGTTCAGTGAGTCCAGAGAGTGCACTGGCACCACTGGGGATACACTGCAGTGACTCCAGAGAGTGCACTGGCACCACTGGGGATGCACTGCAGTGAGTCCAGAGAGTGCACTGGCACCAGTGGGGATGCAGTGCAGTGAGTCCAGAGAGTGCACTGGCACCACTGGGGATGCACTGCAGTGAGTCCAGAGAGTGCACTGGCACCACTGGGGATGCACTGCAGTGAGTCCAGAGAGTGCACTGGCACCACTGGGGATGCAGTGCAGTGACTCCAGAGAGTGCAGAGGCACCACTGTTGATGCAGTGCTGTGACTCCAGAGAGTGCACTGACACCACTGGGGATGCAGTGCAGTGAGTCCAGAGAGTGCACTGGCACCACTGGGAATGCAGTGCACTGAGTCCAGAGAGTGCACTGGCACCACTGGTGATGCAGTGCAGTGAGTCCAGAGAGTGCACTGGCACCACTGGCGATGCAGTGCAGTGAGTCCAGAGAGTGCACTGGCAGCACTGGGAATGGACTGCAGTGAGTCCAGAGAGTGCTCTGGCACCACTGGGGATGAAGTTCAGTGAGTCCAGAGAGTGCACTGGCACCACTGGGGATACACTGCAGTGACTCCAGAGAGTGCACTGGCACCACTGGGGATGCACTGCAGTGAGTCCAGAGAGTGCACTGGCACCAGTGGGGATGCAGTGCAGTGAGTCCAGAGACTGCACTGGCACCAACTGGAGCTGCACTGCAGTGAGTCCTGAGATTGCACTGGCACCACTGGGGATGCACTACAGTGAGTCCAGAGACTACACTGGCACCACTGGGGATGCAGTGCAGTGACTCCAGAGAGTGCACTGGCACCACTGGGGATGCAGTGCAGTGATTCCAGAGAGTGCACTGGCACCACTGGGGATGCAGTGCAGTGAGTCCAGAGAGTGCACTGGCACTACTGGGGATGCAGTGCAGTGATTCCAGAGAGTGCACTGGCACCACTGGGGATGCAGTGCAGTGAGTCCACAGAGTGCACTGGCACCACTGGGGATGCAGTTCAGTGAGTCCTGAGAGTGCACTGGCAGCACTGGGAATGCAATGCAGTGAGTCCAGAGAGTGCTCTGGCACCACTGGGGATGAAGTTCAGTGAGTCCAGAGAGTGCACTGGCACCACTGGGGATACACTGCAGTGACTCCAGAGAGTGCACTGGCACCACTGGGGATGCACTGCAGTGAGTCCAGAGAGTGCACTGGCACCAGTGGGGATGCAGTGCAGTGAGTCCAGAGACTGCACTGGCACCAACTGGAGCTGCACTGCAGTGAGTCCTGAGATTGCACTGGCACCACTGGGGATGCACTACAGTGAGTCCAGAGACTACACTGGCACCACTGGGGATGCAGTGCAGTGACTCCAGAGAGTGCACTGGCACCACTGGGGATGCAGTGCAGTGATTCCAGAGAGTGCACTGGCACCACTGGGGATGCAGTGCATTTAGTCCAGAGAGTGCACTGGCACCACTGTGGATGCAGTGCAGTGAGTCCAGAGAGTGCACTGGCAACACTGGGGATGCAGTGCAGTGACTCCAGAGAGTGCAGAGGCACCACTGTTGATGCAGTGCTGTGACTCCAGAGAGTGCACTGGCACCACTGGGGATGTAGTGCAGTGAGTCCAGAGAGTGCACTGGCACCACTGGGGATGCAGTGCACTGAGTGCAGAGAGTGCACTGGCACCACTGGGGATGCAGTGCAGTGAGTCCAGAGAGTGCACTGGCACCACTGGCGATGCAGTGCAGTGAGTCCAGAGAGTGCACTGGCACCACTGGGTATGCAGTGCAGTGAGTCCAGAGAGTGCTCTGGCACCACTGGGGATGCAGTTCAGTGAGTCCAGAGAGTGCACTGGCACCACTGGGGATACACTGCAGTGACTCCAGAGAGTGCACTGGCACCACTGGGGATGCACTGCAGTGAGTCCAGAGAGTGCACTGGCACCAGTGGGGATGCAGTGCAGTGAGTCCAGAGACTGCTCTGGCACCAACTGGAGCACCACTGCAGTGAGTCCTGAGATTGCACTGACACCACTGGGGATGCACTGCAGTGAGTCCAGAGACTACACTGGCACCACTGGGGATGCAGTGCAGTGAGTCCAGAGAGTGCACTGGCACCGCTGTTCATGCAGTGCAGTGAGTCCAAAGAGTGTACTGGCACCACTGGGTATGCAGTGCATGAGTGCAGAGAGTGCACTGGCACCACTGGGGATGCAGTGCAGTGAGTCCAGAGAGTGGACTGGCACCAGTGGGGATGGAGTGCAGTGAGTCCAGAGAGTGCACTGGCACCAGTGGGGATGGAGTGCAGTGAGTCCAGAGAGTGCACTGGCTCCACTGGGGATGAACTGTAGTGAGTCCAGAGAGTGCACAGGCACCACTGGGGATGCAGTGCAGTGAGTCCAGAGAGTGCACTGGCACCACTGGGGATGCAGTGCAGTGAGTCCAGAGAGTGCACTGGCACCACTGGGGATGCAGTGCAGTGAGTCCAGAGAGTGCACTGGCACCACTGGGGATACACTGCAGTGAGTCCAGAGAGTGCACGGGCACCACTGGGGATGCAGTGCAGTTGAGTCCAGAGAGTGCACTGGCACCACTGGGGATGCAGTGCAGTGTGTGCAGAGAGCGCACTGGCACCACTGGGGATGCACTGCAGTGAGTCCAGAGAATGCACTGGCACCACTGGGGATGCAGTGCAGTGAGTCCAGAGAGTGCACTGGCACCACTGGGGATTCAGTGCAGTGAGTGCAGAGAGTGCACTGGCACCACTGGGGATGCACTGCAGTGAGTCCAGAGAGTGCACTGGCACCACTGGGGATGCAGTGCAGTGAGTCCAGAGAGTGCACTGGCACCACTGGGGATGCACCCCGGTGAGCCCAGAGATTGCACTGGCACCACTGGGGATGCACTGCAGTGAGTGCAGAGAGTGCACTGGCACCACTGGGGATGCACTGCAGTGAGGGCAGAGAGTGCACTGGGACCACTGGGGATGCAGTGCAGTGAGTCCAGAGAGTGCCCTGGCACCACTGGGGATGCAGTGCAGTGAGTCCAGAGAGTGCACTGGCACCACTGGGGATGCAATGCGATGAGTCCACAGAGTGCACTGGCACCACAGGGGATGCAGTGCAGTGAGTCCAGAGAGTGCACTGACACCAATGGGGATGCAGTGCGGTGAGTTCAGAGAGTGCACTGGCACCACTGGGGATGCAGTGCAGTGAGTCCAGAGAGTGCACTGGCACCACAGGTGATGCAGTGCAGTGAGTACAGAGAGTGCACTGGCACCACAGGGGATGCACTGCAGTGATTCCAGAGAGTGCACTGGCACCACTGGGGATGCAGTGCAGTGAGTCCAGAGAGTGCACTGGCACCACTGGTGATGCAGTGCAGTGAGTCCAGAGAGTGCACTGGCACCACTGGGGATGCAGTGCAGTGAGTCCAGAGAGTGCACTGGCACCACTGGGGATGCACTGCAGTGACTCGAAAGAGTGCACTGGCACCACTGCGGATGCACTGCAGTGAGTCCGGAGAGTGCCCTGGCACCAATGGTGATGCAGTGCAGTGAGTCCAGAGAGTGCAGTAGCACCACTGGGGATGCAGTGCAGTGAGTCCAGAGAGTGCACTGGCACCACTGGGGATGCAATGCAGTGAGTCCAGAGAGTGCACTGGCACCACTGGGGATGCAGTGCACTGAGTCCAGAGAGTGCACTGGCACCACTGGGGATGCACTGCAGTGAGTCCAGAGAGTGCACTGGCACCACTGGGGATGCAGTGCAGTGAGTCCAGAGAGTGCACTGGCAGCACTGGGGATGCACTGCAGTGAGTCCAGAGAGTGCTCTGGCACCACTGGGGATGCAGTTCAGTGACTCCAGAGAGTGCACTGGCACCACTGGGGATGCACAGCAGTGAGTCCAGAGAGTGCACTGGCACCACTGGGGATGCAGTGCAGTGAGTCCAGAGACTGCACTGGCACCAACTGGAGCTGCACTGCAGTGAGTCCTGAGATTGCACTGGCACCACTGGGGATGCACTACAGTGAGTCCAGAGACTACACTGGCACCACTGGGGATGCAGTTCAGTGAGTCCAGAGAGTGCACTGGCACCACTGTTCATGCAGTGCAGTGAGTCCAAAGAGTGCACTGGCACCACTGGGTATGCAGTGCATGAGTGCAGAGAGTCCACTGGCACCACTGGGGATGCAGTGCAGTGAGTCCAGAGAGTGGACTGGCACCAGTGGGGATGGAGTGCAGTGAGTCCAGAGAGTGCACTGGCACCACTGGGGATGCAGTGCAGTGAGTCCAGAGAGTGCACTGGCTCCACTGGGGATGAACTGTAGTGAGTCCAGAGACTGCACAGGCACCACTGGGGATGCAGTGCAGTGAGTCCAGAGAGTGCACTGGCACCACTGGGAATGCAGTGCAGTGAGTGCAGAGAGTGCACTGGCACCACTGGGGATGCAGTGCAGTGAGTCCAGAGAGTGCACTGGCACCACTGGGGATGCACTGCAGTGAGTCCAGAGAGTGCACGGGCACCACTGGGGATGCACTGCAGTGAGTCCAGAGAGTGCACTGACACCACTGGGGATGCAGTGCAGTGATTCCGGAGAGTGCACTGGCACCACTGGGGATGCAGTGCAGTGAGTCCAGAGAGTGCACTGGCACCACTGGGGATGCACTGCAGTGAGTCCAGAGAGTGCACTGGCAGCACTGGGGATGCACTGCAGTGAGTCCAGAGAGTGCACTGGCACCACTGGGGATGCACTGCAGTGACTCGAAAGAGTGCACTGGCACCACTGCGGATGCACTGCAGTGAGTCCGGAGAGTGCCCTGGCACCACTGGGGATGCAGTGCAGTGAGTGCAGAGAGTGCACTGGCACCACTGGGGATGCAGTGCAGTGAGTCCAGAGAGTGCACTGGCACCACTGGGGATGCAGCGCAGTGACTCCAGAGAGTGCACTGGCACTACTGGGGATGCACTGCAGTGAGTCCAGAGAGTGCACTGGCACCACTGCGGATGCACTGCAGTGAGTCCAGAGAGTGCACTGGCACCACTGGGGATGCAGTGCAGTGAGTCCAGAGAGTGCACTGGCACCACTGGGATGCAGTGCAGTGAGTCCAGAGAGTGCACTGGCACCACTGGGGATGCAGTGCAGTGAGTCCAGAGAGTGCACTGGCATTACTGGTGATGCAGTACAGTGAGTCCAGTGAGTGCACTGGCACCACTGGGGATGCAGTGCAGTGAGTCCAGAGAGTGCACTGGCACCACTGGGGATGCAGTGCAGTGAGTCCAGAGAGTGCAATGGCACCACTAGGGATGCACGTCAGTGAGTCCAGAGAGTGCACTCTCTGGACTTGCCGGGGTGCATCCCCAGTGGTGCCAGTGCACTGGGGATGCACGTCAGTGAGTCCAGAGAGTGCACTCTCTGGACTTGCCGAGGTGCATCCCCAGTGGTGCCAGTGCACCCTCTGGACTCACGGGGTTGCATCCCCATTGGTGCCAGTGCACTCTCTGGACTCACTGCACTGCATCCCCTGTGGTGCCAGTGCACTCTCTGGACTCACCCGAGTGCATCCCCAGTGGTGCCAGTGCACTCTCAGGACTCACTGCATTGCATCCCCAGTGGTGCCAGTGCACTCTCTGGACTCACTGCACTGCATCCCCAATCGTACCAGTGCCCTCTCTGGACTCGCTGCACTCCATTCCCAGTGGTGCCACTGCAATCTGTGGTCTCACTGCACTGCATCCCCAGTGGTGCCAGTGCACTCTCTGGACTCATTGCACTGCATCCCCAGTGGTGCCAGTGCACTCTCTGGACTCACTGCAGTGCATCTCCAGTGGTGCCAGTGCACTCTCTGGACTCACGGGGTGCATCCCCAGTGGTACCAGTGCACTCTCTGGACTCACTGCACTGCATCCCCAGTGGTGCCAGTGCACTCTCTGGACTCACTGCACTGCATCCCCAGTGGTGACAGTGCACTCTCTGGACTTGCCGGGGTGCATCCCCAGTGGTGCCAGTGCACTCTCTGGACTCACTGCAGTGCATCTCCAGTGGTGCCAGTGCACTCTCTGGACTCACGGGGTGCATCCCCAGTGGTACCAGTGCACTCTCTGGACTCACTGCACTGCATCCCCAGTGGTGCCAGTGCACTCTCTGGACTCACTGCACTGCATCCCCAGTGGTGACAGTGCACTCTCTGGACTTGCCGGGGTGCATCCCCAGTGGTGCCTCTGCACTCTCTGGAGTCACTGCACTGCATCCCTAGTGGTGCCAGTGACCTCTCTTGACTCACCGCACTGCATCCCCGGTGATGCCAGTGCACTCTGGACTCACCGCACTGCATACCCAGTGATGCCAGTGCACTCTCTGGACTCACTGCACTGCATCCCCACTGGTGCCAGTGACCTCTCTGGACTCACTGCACTGCATCCCCAGTGGTGCCAGTACACTCTCTGGACTCACTGCACTGCATCCCCAGTGGTGCCAGTGCACTCTCTGGACTCACTGCACTGCATCCACAGTTGTGCCACTGCACTCTCTGGACTCACTGCACTGCATCCCCAGTGGTGCCAGTGCACTCTCTGGACTCACTGCACTGCATCCTTAATGGTGCCAGTGCACTCTTTGGACTCACTGCAGTGCATCCCCAGTGGTGCCAGTGCACTCTCTGGACTCACTGCACTGCATCCCCAGAGGTGCCGGGGCACTCTCTGGACTCACGGCAGTGCATCCAGAGTGGTGCCAGTGCACTCTCTGCACTCACTGCACTGCATCCCCAGTGGGGCCAGTGCACTCTCTGGACTCACTGCACTGCAACCCCAGTGGTGACAGTGCACTCTATGGACTTGCCGGGGTGCATCCCCAGTGGTGCCCGTGCACTCTCTGGACTCACCGGGGTGCATCCCCAGTGGTGCCAGTGCACTCTCTGGACTCACTGCAGTGCATCCCCAGTGGTGCCAGTGCACTCTCTGGACTCACTGCACTGCATCCCCAGTGGTGCCAGTGCACTCTCTTTACTCACTGCACTGCATCCCCAGTGTTGCCAGTGCACTCTCTGCACTCACTGCACTGCATCCCCAGTGGTGCCAGTGCACTCTCAGGACTCACTGCACTGCATCCCCAGTGGTGCCAGTGCACACTCTGGACTCACTGCACTGCATCCCCAGTGGTGCCAGTGCACTCTCTGGACTCACTGCAGTGCATCCCCAGTGGTGCCAGTGCACTCTCTGGACTCACCGGGGTGCATCCCCAGTGGTACCAGTGCACTCTCTGGACTCACTGCATTGCATCCCCAGTGGTGCCAGTGCACTCTCTGGACTCACTGCACTGCATCCCCAGTGGTGACAGTGCACTCTCTGGACTTGCCGGGGTGCATTCCCAGTGGTGCCAGTGCACTCTCTGGACTCACCGGGGTGCATCCCCAGTGGTGCCAGTGCACTCTGGACTCACCGCACTGCATCCCCAGTGATGCCAGTGCACTCTCTGGACTCACTGCACTGCATCCCCAGTGGTGCCAGTGACCTCTCTGGACTCACTGCACTGCATCCCCAGTGGTGCCAGTACACTCTCTGGACTCACTGCACTGCATCCCCAGTGGTGCCAGTGCACTCTCTGGACTCACTGCACTGCATCCCCAGTTGTGCCACTGCACTCTCTGGACTCACTGCAGTGCATCCCCAGTGGTGCCAGTGCACTCTCTGGACTCACTGCAGTGCATCTCCAATGGTGCCAGTGCACTCTTTGGACTCACTGCACTGCATCCCCAGTGGTGCCACTGCACTCTCTGGACTCACTGCACTGCATCCCCAGTGGTGCCGGGGCACTCTCTGGACTCACGGCAGTGCATCCCCAGTGGTGCCAGTGCACTCTCTGGACTCACTACACTGCATCCCCAGTGGGGCCAGTGCACTCTCTGGACTCACTGCACTGCAACCCCAGTGGTGACAGTGCACTCTATGGACTTGCCGGGGTGCATCCCCAGTGGTGCCCGTGCACTCTCTGGACTCACCAGGGTGCATCCCCAGTGGTGCCAGTGCACTCTCTGGACTCACTGCAGTGCATCCCCAGTGGTGCCAGTGCACTCTCTGGACTCACTGCACTGCATCCCCAGTGGTGCCAGTGCACTCTCTTTACTCACTGCACTGCATCCCCAGTGTTGCCAGTGCACTCTCTGCACTCACTGCACTGCATCACCAGTGGTGCCAGTGCACTCTCTGGACTCACTGCACTGCATCCCCAGTGGTGCCAGTGCACACTCTGGACTCACTGCACTGCATCCCCAGTGGTGCCAGTGCACTCTCTGGACTCACTGCAGTGCATCCCCAGTGGTGCCAGTGCACTCTCTGGACTCACGGCAGTGCATCCCCAGTGGTGCCAGTGCACTCTCTGGACTCACTGCACTGCATCCCCAGTGGTGCCAGTTCACTCTCTGGACTCACTGCACTGCATCCCCAGTGGTGCCAGTGCCCTCTCTGGACTCACTGCACTGCATCCCCAGTGGTGCCAGTGCAGTCTCTGTGTTAATGTTGGGGAGAATCGAATGGATGTTTTACTAATGTCTCTTACGTAATGGGACCTACAGTATAATTAAGCATTGCCAAATGTACTTACATTATCAATTAATCTATGTATACTGGATACTTAGGGAGTACATTGAACAATCAAAAGAATCATTGAAGGGGAACCTTGGGAGGGAACAGGTACAACCTGACCTTGGATAAGGGCCTGGAAATGATTAAATGAGTTGAAGCAGAACCAAGAAGCGGAGGGAGCATGCGTCGAGTAAGAAAGGTGAAAAGTTTAGCGGAGAGGAAGACTCCTTACTTCATCTGCACGACCACCTGGACGACCACCAGAGTGCGCCACGCATGTGAAAAGGGGAGGGGAGCTAATTAGAATGAAAAGCGAGGCTGCTGTTGCAACCTGTAATGAATATGTATACCTGACGCAATATTGTATGTATAAATAACGGCTGGGAAGTAACGGGACTTGAAGCCAGATTTGGGCACCTGCCCCGGCTTCCAGCGCTGAATAAAGCACCTTCATATAATCACTTGGTGATTATGTGGTTGCTAGGCTAACATCTGGACTCACTGCAGTGCATCCCCAGTGGTGCCAGTGCACTCTCTGGACTCACTGCACTGCATCCCCAGTGGTGCCAGTGCACTCCCTGGACTCACTGCAGTGCATCCCCAGTGGTGCCAGTGCACTCTCTGGACTCACTGCACTGCATCCCCAGTGGTGCCAGTGCACTCTCTGGAGTCACCGGGGTGCATCCCCAGAGGTGCCAGTGCACTCTCTGGACTCACTGCACTACATCCCCAGTGGTGCCAGTTCACTCTCTGGACTCACTGAACTGAATCCCCAGTGGTGCCAGTGCACTCTCTGGACTCACTGTACTGCATCCCCAGTGGTGCCTGTTAAGTCTCTGGACTCACTAAACTGCATCCCCAGTGGTGCTAGTGCAATCTCAGGACTCACAGCAGTGCAGCTCCAGTTGGTGCCAGTGCACTCTCTGGACTCACTGCACTGCATCCCCAGTGCTGACAGTGCACTCTGTGGACTCACTGCACTGCATCCCCACTGGTGCCAGTGCACACTATGGACTCACTGCACTGCATCCCCAGTGGTGCCAGTGCACTCTCTGGACTCACTGCACTGCATCCCCAGTGGTGCCAGTGAACTCTCTGGACTCACGGCAGTGCATCCCCAGTGGTGCCAGTGCACTCTCTGGACTCACTGCACTGCATCCCCAGTGGTGCCAGTGCACTCTCTGGACTCACTGCACTGCATCCCCCGTGGTGCCAGTGCACTCTCTGGACTCACTGCACTGCATCCCCAGTGGTGCCACTGCACTCTCTGAAAACACCGGGGTGCAACCGCAGCGGTGCCAGTGCACTCTCTGCACTCACGGCACTGCATCCCCAGTGGTGCCAGTGCACTCTCTGGACTCACTGCAGTGTATCCCCTGTGGTGCCAGTGCACTCTGTGGACTCAGTGCACTGCATCACCTGTGGTGCCAGTGCACTCTCTGGACTCACTGCAGTGCATCCCCAGTGGTGCCAGTGCACTCTCTGGACTCACTGCAGTGCATCCCAATGGTGCCAGTGCACTCTCTGGACTCACTGCAGTGCATCCCCAGTGGTGCCAGTGCACTCTCTGGACTCACTGCACTGCATCCCCAGTGCTGCCAGTGCACTCTCTGGACTCACTGCACTGCATCCCCAGTTGTGCAAGTGCACTCTCTGGACTCACTGCAGTCCATCCCCAGTGGTGCCAGTGCACTCTCTGGACTCACTGCACTGCATCCACAGTGGTGCCAGTGCACTCTCTTTACTCACTGCACTGCATCACCAGTGGTGCCAGTGCACTCTCTGGACTCACTGTACTGCATCCCCAGTGGTGCCAGTGCACTCTCTGGACTCACTGCACTGCATCCCCAGTGGTGCCAGTGCACTCTCTGGAAACACTGCACTGCATCCCCAGTGGTGCCAGTGCACTCTCTGGACTCACTGCACTGCATCCCCAGTGGTGACAGTGCACTCTCTGCACTCACTGCAGTGCATCCCCAGTGGTGCCAGTGCACTCTCTGGACTCACTGCACTGCATCCCCAGTGGTGCCAGTGCACTCTCTGGACTTGCCGGGGTGCATCCCCAGTGGTGCCAGTGCACTCTCTGGACTCACTGCAGTGCATCCCCAGTGGTGCCAGTGCACTCTCTAGACTCACTGCATTCCCAGTGGTGCCAGTGCACTCTCTGGACTCACTGCACTGCATCCCCAGTGGTGCCTGTGAAGTCTCTGGACTCACTGCAGTGCATCCCCAATGGTGCCAGTGCACTCTTTGGACTCACTGCACTGCATCCCCAGTGGTGCCACTGTACTCTCTGGACTCACTACACTGCATCCCCAGTGGTGCCAGTGCCCTCTGTGGACTCAGTGCACTACATCCCCAGTGGTGCCAGTGCACTCTCTGGACTCACTGCAGTGCATCCCCAGTGGTGCCAGTGCACTCTCTGGACTCACTGCACTGCATCCCCAGTGGTGCCAGTGCACTCTCTGGACTCACTGCAGTGCATCCCCAGTGGTGCCAGTGCACTCTCTGGACTCACTGCACTGCATCCCCAGTGGTGCCAGTGCACTCTCTGGACTCACTGCACTGCATCCCCAGTAGTGCCAGTGCATTCTCTGGACTCACTGCACTGCATGCCCATTGCTGACAGTGCCCTCTCTGGACTCAGTGCACTGCATCCCCAGTGGTGCCAGTTCACTCTCTGGACTAAATGCACTGCATCCCCAGTGGTGCCAGTGGCTCTCTGGACTCATTGCACTGCATCACCAGTGGTGCCAGTGCACTCTCTGGACTCACTGCAGTGCATCCACAGTGGCGCCAGAGTACTCTCTTAACTCACTGCCGTGCATCCACAGTGGTGCCAGTGCACTCTCTGGACTCACTGCACTGCATCCCCAATGGTGCCACTGCACTCTCTGGACTCACTGCACTGCATCCCCAGTGGTGCCAGTGCACTCTCTGGACTCACTGCAGTGCATTTCCAGTGGTGCCAGTGTAGTCTCTGGACTCACTGCACTGCATCCCCAGTTGTGCCAGTGCACTCTCTGGACTCACTGAACTGCATCCCCAGTGGTGCCAGTGCACTCTCTGGACTCACTGCAGTGCATCCCCAGTGGTGCCAGTGCACTCTCTGGACTCACTGCACTGCATCCCCAGTGGTGACAGTGCACTCTCTGGACTCACTGCACTGCATCCCCCGTGGTGCCAGTGCACTCTCTGGACTCACTGCACTGCATTCCCAGTGGTGCCACTGCACTCTCTGAAAACACCGGGGTGCAACCGCAGCGGTGCCAGTGCACTCTCTGCACTCACGGCACTGCATCCCCAGTGGTGCCAGTGCACTCTCTGGACTCACTGCAGTGTATCCCCTGTGGTGCCAGTGCACTCTGTGGACTCAGTGCACTGCATCCCAGTGGTGCCAGTGCACTCTCTGGACTCACTGCACTGCATCCCAGTGGTGCCAGTGCACTCTCTGGACTCACTGCAGTGAATCCCCAGTGGTGCCAGTGCACTCTCTGGACTCACTGCAGTGCATCCCCAGTGGTGCCAGTGCACTCTCTGGACTCACTGCAGTGCATCCCCAGTGGTGCCAGTGCACTCTCTGGACTCACTGCAGTCCATCCCCAGTGGTGCCAGTGCACTCTCTGGACTCACTGCACTGCATCCCCAGTGGTGCCAGTGCACTCTCTGGACTCACTGTACTGCATCCCCAGTGGTGCCAGTGCACTCTCTGGACTCACTGCACTGCATCCCCAGTGGTGCCAGTGCACTCTCTGGACTCACTGCACTGCATACCCAGTGGTGCCAGTGCACTCTCTGGACTCACTGCAGTGCATCCCCAGTGGTGCCAGTGCACTCTCTGCACTCACTGCAGTGCATCCCCAGTGGTGCCAGTGCACTCTCTGGACTCACTGCACTGCATCCCCAGTGGTGCCAGTGCACTCTCTGGACTTGCCGGGGTGCATCCCCAGTGGTGCCAGTGCACTCTCTGGACTCACTGCAGTGCATCCCCAGTGGTGCCAGTGCACTCTCTGGTCTCACTGCATTCCCAGTGGTGCCAGGGCACTCTCTGGACTCACTGAACTGCATCCCCAGTGGTGCCACTGTACTCTCTTTACTCACTGCACTGCATCCCCAGTGGTGCCAGTGCACTCTCTGGACTCACTGTACTGCATCCCCAGTGGTGCCAGTGCACTCTCTGGACTCACTGCACTGCATCCCCAGTGGTGCCAGTGCACTCTCTGGACTCACTGCACTGCATCCCCAGTGGTGCCATTGCACTCTCTGGACTCACTGCAGTGCATCCCCAGTGGTGCCAGTGCACTCTCTGCACTCACTGCAGTGCATCCCCAGTGGTGCCAGTGCACTCTCTGGACTCACTGCACTGCATCCCCAGTGGTGCCAGTGCACTCTCTGGACTTGCCGGGGTGCATCCCCAGTGGTGCCAGTGCACTCTCTGGACTCACTGCAGTGCATCCCCAGTGGTGCCAGTGCACTGTCTGGACTCACTGCATTCCCAGTGGTGCCAGGGCACTCTCTGGACTCACTGCACTGCATCCCCAGTGGTGCCTGTGAAGTCTCTGGACTCACTGCAGTGCATCCCCAATGGTGCCAGTGTACTCTTTGGACTCACTGCACTGCATCCCCAGTGGTGCCACTGTACTCTCTGGACTCACTACACTGCATCCCCTGTGGTGCCAGTGCCCTCTCTGGACTCACTGCACTACATCCCCAGTAGTGCCAGTGCACTCTCTGGACTCACTGCACTGCATCCCCAGTGGTGCCAGTGCACTCTCTGGACTCACTGCACTGCATCCCCAGTGGTGCCAGTGCACACTCTGGACTCACTGCAGTGCATCCCCAGTGGTGCTAGTGCACTCTCTGGACTCACTGCACTGCATCCCCTGTGGTGCGAGTGCACTCTCTCGACTCACAGCTCTGCGTTACCATTGGTGCCAGTGCACTCTCTGGACTCATTGCAGTGCATCCCCAGTGGTGCCAATGCACTCTCTGGAGTCACGGCACTGCATCCCCAGTGGTGCCAGTGCACTCTCTGGACTCACTGCACTGCATTCTTAGTGGTGCCTGTGAAGTCTCTGGACTCACTGCAGTGCATCCCCAGTGGTGCCAGTGCAATCTCAGGACTCACAGCAGTGCAGCTCCAGTTGGTGCCAGTGCACTCTCTGGACTCACTGCACTGCATCCCCAGTGCTGACAGTGCACACTCTGGACTCACTGCACTGCATCCCCAGTGGTGCCAGTGTACTCTCTGGACTCAGTGGACTGCATCCACAGTGGTGCCACTGCACTCTCTGGACTCACTGCAGTGCATCCCCAGTGGTGCCAGTGCACTCTCTGGACTCACTGCACTGCATCCCCAGTGGTGCCAGTGCACTCTCTGGACTCACTGCACTGCATTCCCTTTTGTGCCAGTGCACTCTCTGCACTCACTGCACTGCATCCCCAGTGGTGCCAGTGCACTCTCTGGACTCACTGCAGTGCATCCCCAGTGGTGCCTGTGAAGTCTCTGGTCTCACTGCACTGCATCCCCAGTGGTGCCAGTGCACTCTCTGGACTCACTGCACTGCATCCCCATTGCTGACAGTGCCCTCTCTGGACTCAGTGCACTGCATCCCCAGTGGTGCCAGTTCACTCTCTGGACTAAATGCACTGCAGCCCCAGTGGTGCCAGTGGCTCTCTGGACTCATTGCACTGCATCACCAGTGGTGCCAGTGCACTCTCTGGACTCACTGCAGTGCATCCACAGTGGCGCCAGTGTACTCTCTTAACTCACTGCACTGCATCACCAGTGGTGCCAGTGCACTCTCTGGACTCACTGCACTGCATCCCCAATCGTGCCACTGCACTCTCTGGACTCACTGCACTGCATCCCCAGTGGTGCCAGTGCACTCTCTGGACTCACTGCACTGCATCACCAGTGGTGCCAGTGCACTCTGTGGACTCACTGCACTGCATCCCCAGTGGTGCCAGTGCACTCTCTGGACTCACTAAACTGCATCCCCAAGGTGCCAGTGCACTCTCTGGACTCACTACACTGCATCCCCAGTGGTGCCAGTGCACTCTCTGGACTCACTGCACTGCATCCCCAGTGGTGACAGTGCACTCTCTGGACTCACTGCACTGCATCCCCCGTGGTGCCAGTGCACTCTCTGGACTCACTGCACTGCATCCCCAGTGGTGCCACTGCACTCTCTGAAAACACCGGGGTGCAACCGCAGCGGTGCCAGTGCACTCTCTGCACTCACGGCACTGCATCCCGAGTGGTGCCAGTGCACTCTCTGGACTCACTGCAGTGTATCCCCTGTGGTGCCAGTGCACTCTGTGGACTCAGTGCACTGCATCCCAGTGGTGCCAGTGCACTCTCTGGACTCACTGCAGTGCATCCCCAGTGGTGCCAGTGCACTCTCTGGACTCACTGCACTGCATCCCAATGGTGCCAGTGCACTCTCTGGACTCACTGCAGTGCATCCCCAGTGGTGCCAGAGCACTCTCTGGACTCACTGCAGTGCATCCCCAGTGGTGCCAGTGCACTCTCTGGACTCACTGCACTGCATCCCCAGTGGTGCCAGTGCACTCTCTGGACTCACTGCAGTCCATCCCCAGTGGTGCGAGGTCACTCTCTGGACTCACTGCACTGCATCCACAGTGGTGCCAGTGCACTCTCTTTACTCACTGCACTGCATCCCCAGTGGTGCCAGTGCACTCTCTGGACTCACTGTACTGCATCCCCAGTGGTGCCAGTGCACTCTCTGGACTCACTGCACTGCATCCCCAGTGGTGCCAGTGCACTCTCCGGACTCACTGCACTGCATCCCCAGTGGTGCCAGTGCACTCTCTGGACTCACTGCAGTGCATCCCCAGTGGTGCCAGTGCACTCTCTGGACTCACTGCACTGCATCCCCAGTGGTGCCAGTGCACTCTCTGGACTCACTGCACTGCATCCCCAGTGGTGTCAGTGTGCTCTCTGGACTTGCCGGGGTGCATCCCCAGTGGTGCCAGTGCACTCTCTGGACTCACTGCAGTGCATCCCCAGTGGTGCCAGTGCACTGTCTGGACTCACTGCATTCCCAGTGGTGCCAGGGCACTCTCTGGACTCACTGCACTGCATCCCCAGTGGTGCCTGTGAAGTCTCTGGACTCACTGCAGTGCATCCCCAATGGTGCCAGTGCACTCTTTGGACTCACTGCACTGCATCCCCAGTGGTGCCACTGTACTCTCTGGACTCACTACACTGCATCCCCTGTGGTGCCAGTGCCCTCTGTGGACTCAGTGCACTACATCCCCAGTGGTGCCAGTGCACTCTCTGGACTCACTGCAGTGCATCCCCAGTGGTGCCAGTGCACTCTCTGGACTCACTGCACTGCATCCCCAGTGGTGCCAGTGCACTCTCTGGACTCACTGCAGTGCATCCCCTTTTGTGCCAGTGCACTCTCTGGACTCACTGCAGTGCATCCCCTTTTGTGCCAGTGCACTCTCTGGACTCACTGCACTGCATCCCCAGTGGTGCCTGTGAAGTCTCTGGTCTCACTGCACTGCATCCCCAGTGGTGCCAGTGCACTCTCTGGACTCACTGCACTGCATCCCCATTGCTGACAGTGCGACCTCTGGACTCAGTGCACTGCATCCCCAGTGGTGCCAGTTCACTCTCTGGACTAAATGCACTGCATCCCCAGTGGTGCCAGTGGCTCTCTGGACTCATTGCACTGCATCACCAGTGGTGCCAGTGCACTCTCTGGACTCACTGCAGTGCATCCACAGTGGCGCCAGTGTACTCTCTTAACTCACTGCACTGCATCACCAGTGGTGCCAGTGCACTCTCTGGACTCACTGCACTGCATCCCCAATGGTGCCACTGCACTCTCTGGACTCACTGCACTGCATCCCCAGTGGTGCCAGTGCACTCTCTGGACTCACTGCAGTGCATTTCCAGTGGTTCCAGTGTAGTCTCTGGACTCACTGCACTGCATCCCCAGTTGTGCCAGTGCACTCTCTGGACTCACTGAACTGCATCCCCAAGGTGCCAGTGCACTCTATGGACTCACTGCACTGCATCCCCAGTGGTGCCAGTGCACTCTCTGGACTCACTGCACTGCATCCCCAGTGGTGACAGTGCACTCTCTGGACTCACTGCACTGCATCCTCCGTGGTGCCAGTGCACTCTCTGGACTCACTGCACTGCATCCCCAGTGGTGCCACTGCACTCTCTGAAAACACCGGGGTGCAACCGCAGCGGTGCCAGTGCACTCTCTGCACTCACGGCACTGCATCCCCAGTGGTGCCAGTGCACTCTCTGGACTCACTGCAGTGTATCCCCTGCGGTGCCAGCGCACTCTGTGGACTCAGTGCACTGCATCCCAGTGGTGCCAGTGCACTCTCTGGACTCACTGCACTGCATCCCAGTGGTGCCAGTGCACTCTCTGGACTCACTGCAGTGAATCCCCAGTGGTGCCAGTGCACTCTCTGGACTCACTGCAGTGCATCCCCAGTGGTGCCAGTGCACTCTCTGGACTCACTGCAGTGCATCCCCAGTGGTGCCAGTGCACTCTCTGGACTCACTGCAGTCCATCCCCAGTGGTGCCAGTGCACTCTCTGGACTCACTGCACTGCATCCCCAGTGGTGCCAGTGCACTCTCTGGACTCACTGTACTGCATCCCCAGTGGTGCCAGTGCACTCTCTGGACTCACTGCACTGCATCCCCAGTGGTGCCAGTGCACTCTCTGGACTCACTGCACTGCATCCCCAGTGGTGCCAGTGCACTCTCTGGACTCACAGCACTGCATCCCCAGTGGTGCCAGTGCACTCTCTGCGCTCACTGCAGTGCATCCCCAGTGGTGCCAGTGCAGTCTCTGGACTCACTGCACTGCATCCCCAGTGGTGCCAGTGCACTCTCTGCACGTGCCGGGGTGCATCCCCAGTGGTGCCAGTGCACTCTCTGGACTCAATGCAGTGCATCCCCAGTGGTGCCAGTGCACTCTCTGGACTCACTGCATTCCCAGTGGTGCCAGGGCACTCTCTGGACTCACTGCACTGCATCCCCAGTGGTGCCACTGTACTCTCTTTACTCACTGCACTGCATCCCCAGTGGTGCCAGTGCACTCTCTGGACTCACTGTACTGCATCCCCAGTGGTGCCAGTGCACTCTCTGGACTCACTGCACTGCATCCCGAGTGGTGCCAGTGCACTCTCTGGACTCACTGCACTGCATCATCAGTGGTGCCAGTGCACTCTCTGGACTCACTGCAGTGCATCCCCAGTGGTGCCAGTGCACTCTCTGCACTCACTGCAGTGCATCCCCAGTGGTGCCAGTGCACTCTCTGGACTCACTGCACTGCATCCCCAGTGGTGCCAGTGCACTCTCTGGACTTGCCGGGGTGCATCCCCAGTGATGCCAGTGCACTCTCTGGACTCACTGCAGTGCATCCCCAGTGGTGCCAGTGCACTGTCTGGACTCACTGCATTCCCAGTGGTGCCAGGGCACTCTCTGGACTCACTACACTGCATCCCCTGTGGTGCCAGTGCCCTCTGTGGACTCACTGCACTACATCCCCAGTAGTGCCAGTGCACTCTCTGGACTCACTGCACTGCATCCCCAGTGGTGCCAGTGCACTCTCTGGACTCACTGCACTGCATCCCCAGTGGTGCCAGTGCACACTCTGGACTCACTGCAGTGCATCCCCAGTGGTGCTAGTGCACTCTCTGGACTCACTGCACTGCATCCCCTGTGGTGCGAGTGCACTCTCTTGACTCACTGCTCTGCGTTACCATTGGTGCCAGTGCACTCTCTGGACTCACTGCAGTGCATCCCCAGTGGTGCCAGTGCACTCTCTGCACTCACTGCAGTGCATCACCAGTGGTGCCAGTGCACTCTCTGGACTCACTGCACTGCATCCCCAGTGGTGCCAGTGCACTCTCTGGACTTGCCGGGGTGCATCCCCAGTGGTGCCAGTGCACTCTCTGGACTCACTGCAGTGCATCCCCAGTGCTGCCAGTGAACTCTCTGGACTCACTGCATTTCCAGTGGTGCCAGGGCACTCTCTGGACTCACTGCACTGCATCCCCAGTGGTGCCACTGTACTCTCTTTACTCACTGCACTGCATCCCCAGTGGTGCCAGTGCACTCTCTGGACTCACTGTACTGCATCCCCAGTGGTGCCAGTGCACTCTCTGGACTCACTGCACTGCATCCCCAGTGGTGCCAGTGCACTCTCTGGACTCACTGCACTGCATCCCCAGTGGTGTCAGTGCACTCTCTGGACTCACTTCAGTGCATCCCCAGTGGTGCCACTGCACTCTCTGGACTCACTGCAGTGCATCCCCAGTGGTGCCAGGGCACTCTCTGGACTCACTACACTGCATCCCCTGTGGTGCCAGTGCCCTCTGTGGACTCACTGCACTACATCCCCAGTAGTGCCAGTGCACTCTCTGGACTCACTGCACTGCATCCCCAGTGGTGCCAGTGCACTCTCTGGACTCACTGCACTGCATCCCCAGTGGTGCCAGTGCACACTCTGGACTCACTGCAGTGCATCCCCAGTGGTGCTAGTGCACTCTCTGGACTCACTGCACTGCATCCCCTGTGGTGCGAGTGCACTCTCTCGACTCACTGCTCTGCGTTACCATTGGTGCCAGTGCACTCTCTGGACTCACTGCAGTGCATCCCCAGTGGTGCCAGTGCACTCTCTGCACTCACTGCAGTGCATCACCAGTGGTGCCAGTGCACTCTCTGGACTCACTGCACTGCATCCCCAGTGGTGCCAGTGCACTCTCTGGACTTGCCGGGGTGCATCCCCAGTGGTGCCAGTGCACTCTCTGGACTCACTGCAGTGCATCCCCAGTGCTGCCAGTGAACTCTCTAGACTCACTGCATTTCCAGTGGTGCCAGGGCACTCTCTGGACTCACTGCACTGCATCCCCAGTGGTGCCACTGTACTCTCTTTACTCACTGCACTGCATCCCCAGTGGTGCCAGTGCACTCTCTGGACTCACTGTACTGCATCCCCAGTGGTGCCAGTGCACTCTCTGGACTCACTGCACTGCATCCCCAGTGGTGCCAGTGCACTCTCTGGACTGACTGCACTGCATCCCCAGTGGTGCCAGTGCCTTCTCTGGACTCACTGCAGTGCATCCCCAGTGGTGCCAGTGCACTCTCTGCACTCACTGCAGTGCATCCCCAGTGGTGCCAGTGCACTCTCTGGACTCACTGCACTGCATCCCCAGTGGTGCCAGTGCACTCTCTGGACTTGCCGGGGTGCATCCCCAGTGGTGCCAGTGCACTCTCTGGACTCACTGCAGTGCATCCCCAGTGGTGCCAGTGCACTGTCTGGACTCACTGCATTCCCAGTGGTGCCAGGGCACTCTCTGGACTCACTGCACTGCATCCCCAGTGGTCCCTGTGAAGTCTCTGGACTCACTGCAGTGCATCCCCAATGGTGCCAGTGCACTCTTTGGACTCACTGCACTGCATCCCCAGTGGTGCCAGTGCACTCTCTGGACTCACTGCACTGCATCCCCAGTGGTGCCAGTGCACTCTCTGGACTCACTGCACTGCATCCCCAGTGGTGCCAGTGCACACTCTGGACTCACTGCACTGCATCCCCAGTGGTGCCAGTGCACACTCTGGACTCACTGCAGTGCATCCCCAGTGGTGCTAGTGCACTCTCTGGACTCACTGCACTGCATCCCCTGTGGTGCCAGTGCACTCTCTCGACTCACTGCTCAGCGTTGCCATTGGTGCCAGTGCACACTCTGGACTCACTGCACTGCATCCCCAGTGGTGCCAGTGCACTCACTGGACTCACTGCACTGCATCACAGGTGGTGCCAGTGCACTCTCTGGACTCACTGCAGTGAATCCCCGGTGGTACCAGTGTACTCTCTGCAGTCACTGCACTGCATCCCCAGTGGTGCCAGTGTACTCTCTGGACTCACTGCAGTGCATCCCCAGTGGTGCCAGAGCACTCTCTGGACTCACTGCACTGCATCCCCAGTGGTGCCAGTGCACTCTCTGGAATCACTGCACTGCATCCCCAGTGGTGTCAGTGCACTCTCTGGACTCACTGAAGTGCATCCCCAGTTGTGCCAGTGCACTCTCTGGACTCACTGCACTGCATCCCCAGTGCTGCCAGTGCACTCTCTGGACTCAGTGCACTGCATCCCCAGTGGTGCCAGTGCAATCTCTGGACTCACTGTAGTGCATCCCCAGTGGTGCCAGTGCACTCTCTGGACTCACTGCAGTGCATCCCCAGTGGTGCCAGTGCACTCTCTGGACTCACTATACTGCATCACCAGTGGTGCCAGTGCACTCTCTGGACTCACTGCAGTGCATCCCCAGTGGTGCCAGTGCACTCTCTGGACTCACTGCACTGCAGCCCCGGTGGTGCCAGTGCAATCTCTGGACTCACTGCACTGCATCCCCAGTGGTGCCAGTGCACTCTCTGGACTCACTGCACTGCATCTCCAGTTTTGCCAGTGAAGTCTTTGGACTCACTGCACTGCATCCCCAGTGGTGCCAGTGCACTCTCTGGAGTCACTGAAGTGCATCCCCAGTGGTGCCAGTGCACTCTCTGGACTCACTGCAGTGCATCCCCAGTGGTACCAGTGCACTCTCTGGACTCACTGCACTGCATCCCCAGTGGTGCCAGTGCACTCTCTGGACTCACTGCAGTGCATTCCCTCTGGTGCCAGTGCACTCTCTGGACTCACTGCAGTGCATCCCCAGTGGTGCCAGTGCACTCTCTGGACTCACTGCACTGCATCCCCAGTGGTGCCAGTGCATTCTCTGGACTCACTGCAGTGCATCACCAGTGGTGCCAGTGCACTCTCTGGACTCACTGAGGTGCATCCCCAGTGGTGCCAGTGCAATCTCTGGACTCACTGCAGTGCATCCCCAGTGGTGCCAGTGCACACTCTGGACTCACTGCACTGCATCCCCAGTGGTGCCAGTGCACTCTCTGGACTCACTGCACTGCATCCCCAGTGTTCACAGTGCACTCTCTGCACTCACTACACTGCATCCCCAGTGGTGCCAGTGCACTCTCTGGACTCACTGCAGTGCATCCCCAGTGGTGCCAGTGCACTCTATGGACTCACTGTACTGCATCCCCAGTGGTGTCAGTGCACTCTCTGGACTCACTGCACTGCATCCCCAGTGGTGCCAGTGCACTCTCTGGACTCACTGCACTGCATTCCCAGTGGAGCCCGTCCACTCTCTGGACTCACTGAAGTGCATCCCCAGTGGTGCCAGTGCACTCTCTGGACTCACTGCAGTGCATCCCCGTTGGTGCCAGTGCACTCTCTGGACTCACTGCAGTGCATACCCAGTGGTGCCAGTGCACTCTCTGGACTCACTGAAGTGCATTCTCAGTGGTGCCAGTGCACTCTCTGGACTCACTGCACTGCATCCCCAGTGGTGCCAGTACACTCCCAGGACTGATTACACTGCATCCCCAGTGGAGCCAGTGCGCTCTCTGGACTCACTGCACTGCATCCCCATTGGTGCCAGTGCATTCTCTGGACTCACCGCACTGCACCCTGAGTGGTGCCAGTGCACTCTCTGGACTCACTGCAGTGCATCCCCAGTGGTGCCAGTGCACTCTCTGGACTCACTGTACTGCATCCCCAGTGTTGCCAGTGCACTCTCTGGACTCACTGTACTGCATCCCCAGTGGTGCCAAAGCACTCTCTGGACTACCGGCACCGCATCCCCAGTGGTGCCAGTGCAATCTCTGGACTCACTGCACTGCATCCCCAGTGGTGCCAGTGTACTCACTGGACTCACTGCACTGCATTCCCCAGTGGTGCTAGTGCACTCTCTGGACTCACTGCAGTGCATCCCCAGTGGTGCCAGTGCACTCTCTGGACTCACTGAAGTGCATTCTCAGTGGTTCCAGTGCACTCTGTGGACTCTCTGCACTGCATCCCCAGTGGTGCCAGTGCGCTCTCTGGACTCACTGCAGTGCATCCCCAGTGGTGCCAGTGCACTCTCTAGACTCACTGCACTGCATCCCCAGTGCTGCCAGTGCACTCTCTGGACTCACTGCACTGCATCCCCAGTGGTGCCAGTGCACTCTCTGGACTCACTGCAGTGCATCCCCAGTGGTGCCAGTGCACTCTCTGGACTCACTGCACTGCATCCCCAAAGGTGCCTCTGCACTCTCTGGAGTCACTGCAGTGCATCCCCAGTGGTGCCAGTGCACTCTCTGGACTCACTGCAGTGCATTCCCACTGCTGCCAGAGCACTCTCTGGACTCACAGCAGTGCATCCCCAGTGGTGCCAGTGCACTCTCTGGACTCACTGCACTGCATCCCCAGTGGTGCCAATGCACTCTCTGGACTCACTGCACTGCATCCCCAGTGGTGCCAGTGCACTCTCTGGACTCACTGCAGTGCATCCCAAGTGGTGCCAGTGCACTCTCTGGACTCACTGCACTGCATCCCCAGTGGTGCCAGTGCACTCTCTCGAGTCACTGCACTACATCCCCAGTGGTGCCAGTGCGCTCACTGGACTCACTGTACTGCATCATCAGTGGTGCCAGTGCACTCTCTGGACTCACTGCACTGCATCCCCAGTGGTGCCAATGCACTCTCTGGACTCACTGCACTGCATCCCAAGTGGTACCAGTGCACTCTCTGGACTCACTGCACTGCATCCCCAGTGGTGCCAGTGCACTCTCTCGAGTCACTGCACTACATCCCCAGTGGTGCCAGTGCACTCACTGGACTCACTGTACTGCATTCCCAGTGGTGCTAGTGCACTCTCTGGACTCACTGCAGTGCATCCCCAGTGGTGCCAGTGCACTCTTTGGACTCACTGAAGTGCATTCTCAGTGGTGCCAGTGCACTCTCTGGACTCACTGCACTGCATCCCCAGTGGTGCCAGTGCACTCTCTGGACTCACTGAAGTGCATTCTCAGTGGTGCCAGTGCACTCTCTGGACTCACTGCAGTGCATCCCCAGTGGTGCCAGTACACTCACTGGACTCACTGCACTGCATCCCCAGTGGTGCCAGTGCACTCTCTGGACTCACTGCACTGCATCCCCAGTGGTGCCAGTGCACTCTCTGGACTCACTGCACTGCATCCCCAGTGCTGCCTGTGCACTCTCTGGTCTCACTGCACTGCATCCCCAGTGGTGTCACTGCACTCTCTGGACTCACTGCACTGCATCCCCAGTTGTGCCAGTGCACTCTCTGCACTCACTGCACTGCATACCCAGTGGTGCCAGTGCACTCACTGGACTCATTGCAGTGCATTCCCTCTGGTGCCAGTGCACTCTCTGGACTCACTGCAGTGCATCCCCAGTGGTGCCAGTGCACTCTCTGGACTCACTGCACTGCATCTCCAGTGGTGCCAGTGCACTCTCTGGACTCACTGCAGTGCATCACCTGTGGTGCCCGTGCACTCTCTGGACTCACTGAAGTGCATCCCCAGTGGTGCCAGTGCAATCTCTGGACTCACTGCACTGCATTCCCAGTCGTGCCAGTGCACTCTCTGGACTCACTGCACTGCATCCCCAGTGGTGCCAGTGCACTCTCTGGACCCACTGCACTGCAACCCCAGTGTTGCCAGTGCACTCTCTGGACTCACTGCACTGCATCCCCAGTGGTGTCAGTGCACTCTCTGGACTCACTTCAGTGCATCCCCAGTGGTTCCACTGCACTCTCTTGACTCACTGCAGTGCATCCCCAGTGGTGCCAGTGCACTCTCTGGACTCACTGCAGTGCATCCCCACTGCTGCCAGTGCACTCTCTGGACTCACAGCAGTGCATCCCCAGTGGTGCCAGTGCACTCTCTGGACTCACTGCACTGCATCCCCAGTGGTGCCAATGCACTCTCTGGACTCACTGCACTGCATCCCCAGTGGTGCCAGTGCACTCTCTGGACTCACTGCACTGCATCCCAAGTGGTGCCAGTGCACTCTCTGGACTCACTGCACTGCATCCCCAGTGGTGCCAGTGCACTCTCTCGAGTCACTGCACTACATCCCCAGTGGTGCCAGTGCGCTCACTGGACTCACTGTACTGCATCATCAGTGGTGCCAGTGCACTCTCTGGAGTGACTGCAGTGCATCCCCAGTGGTGCCAGTGCACTCTGTGGACTCACTGCACTGCATCCCCAGTGGTGCCAGTGCACTCTCTGGACTCACTGCACTGCATCCCCAGTGGTGCCAGTGCACTCACTGGACTCACTGCACTGCATCCCTAGTGGTACCAGTGCACTCTCTGGACTCACTGCACTGCATCCCCAGTGGTGCCAGTGCACTCTCTCGAGTCACTGCACTACATCCCCAGTGGTGCCAGTGCACTCACTGGACTCACTGTACTGCATTGCCAGTGGTGCTAGTGCACTCTCTGGACTCACTGCAGTGCATCCCCAGTGGTGCCAGTGCACTCTTTGGACTCACTGAAGTGCATTCTCAGTGGTGCCAGTGCACTCTCTGGACTCACTGAAGTGCATTTTCAGTGGTGCCAGTGCACTCTCTGGACTCACTGAAGTGCATTTTCAGTGGTGCCAGTGCACTCTCTGGACTCACTGCAGTGCACCCCAGTGGTGCCAGTGCACTCTCTGGACTCACTGCACTGCATCCACAGTGGTGCCAGAGCACTCTCTGGACTCACTGCACTGCATCCTCAGTGCTGCCTGTGCACTCTCTGGACTCACTGCACTGCATCCCCAGTGGTGTCACTGCACTCTCTGCACTCACTGCACTGCATCCCCAGTTGTGCCAGTGCACTCTCTGCACTCACTGCACTGCATACCCAGTGGTGCCAGTGCACTCACTGGACTCACTGCACTGCATCCCCAGTGGTGCCAGTGCACTCTCTGGACTCACTGCACTGCATCCCCAGTGTTCACAGTGCACTCTCTGCACTCACTACACTGCATCCCCAGTGGTGCCAGTGCACTCTCTGGACTCACTGCAGTGCATCCCCAGTGGTGCCAGTGCACTCTATGGACTCACTGTACTGCATCCCCAGTGGTGTCAGTGCACTCTCTGGACTCACTGCACTGCATCCCCAGTGGTGCCAGTGCACTCTCTGGACTCACTGCACTGCATTCCCAGTGGAGCCCGTCCACTCTCTGGACTCACTGAAGTGCATCCCCAGTGGTGCCAGTGCACTCTCTGGACTCACTGCAGTGCATCCCCGTTGGTGCCAGTGCACTCTCTGGACTCACTGCAGTGCATACCCAGTGGTGCCAGTGCACTCTCTGGACTCACTGAAGTGCATTCTCAGTGGTGCCAGTGCACTCTCTGGACTCACTGCACTGCATCCCCAGTGGTGCCAGTACACTCCCAGGACTGATTACACTGCATCCCCAGTGGAGCCAGTGCGCTCTCTGGACTCACTGCACTGCATCCCCATTGGTGCCAGTGCATTCTCTGGACTCACCGCACTGCACCCTGAGTGGTGCCAGTGCACTCTCTGGACTCACTGCAGTGCATCCCCAGTGGTGCCAGTGCACTCTCTGGACTCACTGTACTGCATCCCCAGTGTTGCCAGTGCACTCTCTGGACTCACTGTACTGCATCCCCAGTGGTGCCAAAGCACTCTCTGGACTACCGGCACCGCATCCCCAGTGGTGCCAGTGCAATCTCTGGACTCACTGCACTGCATCCCCAGTGGTGCCAGTGTACTCACTGGACTCACTGCACTGCATTCCCCAGTGGTGCTAGTGCACTCTCTGGACTCACTGCAGTGCATCCCCAGTGGTGCCAGTGCACTCTCTGGACTCACTGAAGTGCATTCTCAGTGGTTCCAGTGCACTCTGTGGACTCTCTGCACTGCATCCCCAGTGGTGCCAGTGCGCTCTCTGGACTCACTGCAGTGCATCCCCAGTGGTGCCAGTGCACTCTCTAGACTCACTGCACTGCATCCCCAGTGCTGCCAGTGCACTCTCTGGACTCACTGCACTGCATCCCCAGTGGTGCCAGTGCACTCTCTGGACTCACTGCAGTGCATCCCCAGTGGTGCCAGTGCACTCTCTGGACTCACTGCACTGCATCCCCAAAGGTGCCTCTGCACTCTCTGGAGTCACTGCAGTGCATCCCCAGTGGTGCCAGTGCACTCTCTGGACTCACTGCAGTGCATTCCCACTGCTGCCAGAGCACTCTCTGGACTCACAGCAGTGCATCCCCAGTGGTGCCAGTGCACTCTCTGGACTCACTGCACTGCATCCCCAGTGGTGCCAATGCACTCTCTGGACTCACTGCACTGCATCCCCAGTGGTGCCAGTGCACTCTCTGGACTCACTGCAGTGCATCCCAAGTGGTGCCAGTGCACTCTCTGGACTCACTGCACTGCATCCCCAGTGGTGCCAGTGCACTCTCTCGAGTCACTGCACTACATCCCCAGTGGTGCCAGTGCGCTCACTGGACTCACTGTACTGCATCATCAGTGGTGCCAGTGCACTCTCTGGACTCACTGCACTGCATCCCCAGTGGTGCCAATGCACTCTCTGGACTCACTGCACTGCATCCCAAGTGGTACCAGTGCACTCTCTGGACTCACTGCACTGCATCCCCAGTGGTGCCAGTGCACTCTCTCGAGTCACTGCACTACATCCCCAGTGGTGCCAGTGCACTCACTGGACTCACTGTACTGCATTCCCAGTGGTGCTAGTGCACTCTCTGGACTCACTGCAGTGCATCCCCAGTGGTGCCAGTGCACTCTTTGGACTCACTGAAGTGCATTCTCAGTGGTGCCAGTGCACTCTCTGGACTCACTGCACTGCATCCCCAGTGGTGCCAGTGCACTCTCTGGACTCACTGAAGTGCATTCTCAGTGGTGCCAGTGCACTCTCTGGACTCACTGCAGTGCATCCCCAGTGGTGCCAGTACACTCACTGGACTCACTGCACTGCATCCCCAGTGGTGCCAGTGCACTCTCTGGACTCACTGCACTGCATCCCCAGTGGTGCCAGTGCACTCTCTGGACTCACTGCACTGCATCCCCAGTGCTGCCTGTGCACTCTCTGGTCTCACTGCACTGCATCCCCAGTGGTGTCACTGCACTCTCTGGACTCACTGCACTGCATCCCCAGTTGTGCCAGTGCACTCTCTGCACTCACTGCACTGCATACCCAGTGGTGCCAGTGCACTCACTGGACTCATTGCAGTGCATTCCCTCTGGTGCCAGTGCACTCTCTGGACTCACTGCAGTGCATCCCCAGTGGTGCCAGTGCACTCTCTGGACTCACTGCACTGCATCTCCAGTGGTGCCAGTGCACTCTCTGGACTCACTGCAGTGCATCACCTGTGGTGCCCGTGCACTCTCTGGACTCACTGAAGTGCATCCCCAGTGGTGCCAGTGCAATCTCTGGACTCACTGCACTGCATTCCCAGTCGTGCCAGTGCACTCTCTGGACTCACTGCACTGCATCCCCAGTGGTGCCAGTGCACTCTCTGGACCCACTGCACTGCAACCCCAGTGTTGCCAGTGCACTCTCTGGACTCACTGCACTGCATCCCCAGTGGTGTCAGTGCACTCTCTGGACTCACTTCAGTGCATCCCCAGTGGTTCCACTGCACTCTCTTGACTCACTGCAGTGCATCCCCAGTGGTGCCAGTGCACTCTCTGGACTCACTGCAGTGCATCCCCACTGCTGCCAGTGCACTCTCTGGACTCACAGCAGTGCATCCCCAGTGGTGCCAGTGCACTCTCTGGACTCACTGCACTGCATCCCCAGTGGTGCCAATGCACTCTCTGGACTCACTGCACTGCATCCCCAGTGGTGCCAGTGCACTCTCTGGACTCACTGCACTGCATCCCAAGTGGTGCCAGTGCACTCTCTGGACTCACTGCACTGCATCCCCAGTGGTGCCAGTGCACTCTCTCGAGTCACTGCACTACATCCCCAGTGGTGCCAGTGCGCTCACTGGACTCACTGTACTGCATCATCAGTGGTGCCAGTGCACTCTCTGGAGTGACTGCAGTGCATCCCCAGTGGTGCCAGTGCACTCTGTGGACTCACTGCACTGCATCCCCAGTGGTGCCAGTGCACTCTCTGGACTCACTGCACTGCATCCCCAGTGGTGCCAGTGCACTCACTGGACTCACTGCACTGCATCCCTAGTGGTACCAGTGCACTCTCTGGACTCACTGCACTGCATCCCCAGTGGTGCCAGTGCACTCTCTCGAGTCACTGCACTACATCCCCAGTGGTGCCAGTGCACTCACTGGACTCACTGTACTGCATTGCCAGTGGTGCTAGTGCACTCTCTGGACTCACTGCAGTGCATCCCCAGTGGTGCCAGTGCACTCTTTGGACTCACTGAAGTGCATTCTCAGTGGTGCCAGTGCACTCTCTGGACTCACTGAAGTGCATTTTCAGTGGTGCCAGTGCACTCTCTGGACTCACTGAAGTGCATTTTCAGTGGTGCCAGTGCACTCTCTGGACTCACTGCAGTGCACCCCAGTGGTGCCAGTGCACTCTCTGGACTCACTGCACTGCATCCACAGTGGTGCCAGAGCACTCTCTGGACTCACTGCACTGCATCCTCAGTGCTGCCTGTGCACTCTCTGGACTCACTGCACTGCATCCCCAGTGGTGTCACTGCACTCTCTGCACTCACTGCACTGCATCCCCAGTTGTGCCAGTGCACTCTCTGCACTCACTGCACTGCATACCCAGTGGTGCCAGTGCACTCACTGGACTCACTGCAGTGCATTCCCTCTGGTGCCAGTGCACTCTCTGGACTCACTGCAGTGCATCCCCAGTGGTGCCAGTGCACTCTCTGGACTCACTGCACTGCATCCCCAGTGGTGCCAGTGCACTCTCTGGACTCACTGCAGTGCATCACCTGTGGTGCCAGTGCACTCTCTGGACTCACTGAAGTGCATCCCCAGTGGTGCCAGTGCAATCTCTGGACTCACTGCACTGCATTCCCAGTCGTGCCAGTGCACTCTCTGGACTCACTGCACTGCATCCCCAGTGGTGCCAGTGCACTCTCTGGACTCACTGCACTGCAACCCCAGTGTTGCCAGTGCACTCTCTGGACTCACTGCACTGCATCCCCAGTGGTGCCAGTGCACTCTCTGGACTCACTTCAGTGCATCCCCAGTGGTGCCAGAGCACTCTCTGGACTCACTGCACTGCATCCCCAGTGGTGCCAGTGCACTCTCTGGACTCACTGCACTGCAGCCCCAGTGGTGCCAGTGCACTCTCTGGACTCACTGCACTGCATCCCCAGTATTGCCAGTGCACTCTCTGGACTCACTGCACTGCATCCCCAGTGCTGCCAGTGCACTCTCTGGACTCACTGCACTGCATCCCCAGTGGTGCCACTGCACTCTCTGGACTCACTGCACTGCATGTCCAGTGGTGCCAGTGCACTCTCTGCACTCACTGCACTGCATCCCCAGTGGTGCCAGTGCACTCACTGGACTCACTGCAGTGCATTCCCTCTGGTGCCAGTGCACTCTCTGGACTCACTGCACTGCATCCCCAGTGGTGCCAGTGCACTGTCTGGACTCACTGCAGTGCATCCCCAGTGGTGCCAGTGCACTCTCTGGACTCACTGCAGTGCACCACCAGTGGTGCCAGTGCACTCTCTGGACTCACTGAAGTGCATCCCCAGTGGTGCCAGTGCACTCTCTGGACTCACTGCACTGCATCCCCAGTGGTGCCAGTGCACTCTCTGGACTCACTGCACTGCATCCCCAGTGGTGCCAGTGCACTCTCTGGACTCACGGCACTGCATCCTCTGTGCTGCCAGTGCACTCTCTGGACTCACTGCACTGCATCCCCAGTGGTGCCAGTGCACTCTCTGGACTCACTGTACTGCATCCCCAGTGGAGCGCGTGCACTCTCTGGACTCACTGAAGTGCATCCCCAGTGGTGCCAGTGCACTCTCTGGACTCACTGCACTGCATCCCCAGTGGTGCTAGTGCACTCTGTGGACTCACTGCAGTGCATCCCCAGTGGTGCCAGTGCACTCTCTGGACTCACTGAAGGGCATTCTCAGTGGTGCCAGTGCACTCTCTGGACTCACTGCAGTGTTTCCCCAGTGGTGCCAGTACACTCACTGGACTGACTGCACTGCATCCCCAGTGGTGCCAGTGCACTCTCTGGACTCACCGCACCGCATCCCCAGTGGTGCCAGTGCACTCTCTGGAGTAACTGCAGTGCATCACCAGTGGTGCCAGTGCACTCTCTGGACTCACTGCACTGCATCGCCAGTGGTGCCAGTGCACTCTCTGGACTCACTGCACTGCATCCCCAGTGGTGCCAGAGCACTCTCTGGACTCACTGCAGTGCATCCACAGTGGTGCCAGTGCACTCTCTGGACTCACTGCACTGTATCCCCAGTGGTGCCAGTGCACTCTCTGGACTCACTGCACTGCATCCCCAGTGGTGCCAGTGCACTCTCTGGACTCCCGGCACCGCATCCCCAGTGGTGCCAGTGCACTCTCTGGGCTCACTGCAGTGCATCCCCAGTGGTGCCAGTGCACTCTCTTGACTCACTGCACTGCATCCCCAGTGGTGCCAGTGCACTCACTGGATTCACTGCACTGCATCCCCAGTGGTGCTAGTGCACACTCTGGACTCACTGCAGTGCATCCCCAGTGGTGCCAGTGCACTCTCTGGACTCACTGCACTGCATCCCCAGTGGTGCCAGTGCACTCTGTGGACTCACTGCAGTGCATCCCCAGTGGTGCCAGTGCGCTCTCTGGACTCACTGCAGTGCATCCCCAGTGGTGCCAGTGCAATCTCTGGACTCACTGCACTGCATCCCCAGTGCTGCCAGTGCACTCTCTGGACTCACTGCACTGCATCCCCAGTGGTGCCAGTGCACTCTCTGGACTCACTGCACTGCATCCCCAGAGGTGCCAGTGCACTCTCTGGACTCACTGCACTGCATGCCCAGTGGTGCCACTGCACTCTCTGGACTCACTGTACTGCATCTCCACTGGTACCAGTGCACTCTCTGGACTCACTGTACTGCATCCCCAGTGGTGACAGTGCACTCTCTGGACTCACTGCAGTGCATCCCCAGTGGTGCCAGTGCACTCTCTGGACTCACTGCACTGCATCCCCAGTGGTGCCAGTGCACTCTCTGGACTCACTGCAGTGCATTCCCTCTGGTGCCAGTGCACTCTCTGGACTCACTGCACTGCATCCCCAGTGGTGCCAGTGCACTCTCTGGACTCACTGCACTGCATCCCCAGTGGTGCCAGTGCATTCTCTGGACTCACTGCAGTGCATCACCAGTGGTGCCAGTGCACTCTCTGGACTCACTGAGGTGCATCCCCAGTGGTGCCAGTGCAATCTCTGGACTCACTGCAGTGCATCCCCAGTGGTGCCAGTGCACACTCTGGACTCACTGCACTGCATCCCCAGTGGTGCCAGTGCACTCTCTGGACTCACTGCACTGCATCCCCAGTGTTCACAGTGCACTCTCTGCACTCACTACACTGCATCCCCAGTGGTGCCAGTGCACTCTCTGGACTCACTGCACTGCATCCCCAGTGGTGCCAGTGCACTCTGTGGACTCACTGCACTGCATCCCCAGTGGTGTCAGTGCACTCTCTGGACTCACTGCACTGCATCCCCAGTGGTGCCAGTGCACTCACTGGACTCACTGCACTGCATTCCCAGTGGAGCCCGTCCACTCTCTGGACTCACTGAAGTGCATCCCCAGTGGTGCCAGTGCACTCTCTGGACTCACTGCAGTGCATCCCCGTTGGTGCCAGTGCACTTTCTGGACTCACTGCAGTGCATACCCAGTGGTGCCAGTGCACTCTCTGGACTCACTGAAGTGCATTCTCAGTGGTGCCAGTGCACTCTCTGGACTCACTGCACTGCATCCCCAGTGGTGCCAGTACACTCACAGGACTGACTACACTGCATCCCCAGTGGAGCCAGTGCGCTCTCTGGACTCACTGCACTGCATCCCCATTGGTGCCAGTGCATTCTCTGGACTCACCGCACTGCACCCTGAGTGGTGCCAGTGCACTCTCTGGACTCACTGCAGTGCATCCCCAGTGGTGCCAGTGCACTCTCTGGACTCACTGTACTGCATCCCCAGTGTTGCCAGTGCACTCTCTGGACTCACTGCACTGCATCCCCAGTGGTGCCAAAGCACTCTCTGGACTCCCGGCACCGCATCCCCAGTGGTGCCAGTGCACTCTCTGGGCTCACTGCAGTGCATCCCCAGTGGTGCCAGTGCACTCTCTTGACTCACTGCACTGCATCCCCAGTGGTGCCAGTGTACTCACTGGACTCACTGCACTGCATTCCCCAGTGGTGCTAGTGCACTCTCTGGACTCACTGCAGTGCATCCCCAGTGGTGCCAGTGCACTCTCTGGACTCACTGAAGTGCATTCTCAGTGGTTCCAGTGCACTCTGTGGACTCTCTGCACTGCATCCCCAGTGGTGCCAGTGCGCTCTCTGGACTCACTGCAGTGCATCCCCAGTGGTGCCAGTGCACTCTCTAGACTCACTGCACTGCATCCCCAGTGCTGCCAGTGCACTCTCTGGACTCACTGCACTGCATCCCCAGTGGTGCCAGTGCACTCTCTGGACTCACTGCAGTGCATCCCCAGTGGTGCCAGTGCACTCTCTGGACTCACTGCACTGCATCCCCAGTGGTGCCACTACACTCTCTGGAGTCACTGCAGTGCATCCCCAGTGGTGCCAGTGCACTCTCTGGACTCACTGCAGTGCATTCCCACTGCTGCCAGTGCACTCTCTGGACTAACAGCAGTGCATCCCCAGTGGTGCCAGTGCACTCTCTGGACTCACTGCACTGCATCCCCAGTGGTGCCAATGCACTCTCTGGACTCACTGCACTGCATCCCCAGTGGTGCCAGTGCACTCTCTGGACTCACTGCAGTGCATCCCAAGTGGTGCCAGTGCACTCTCTGGACTCACTGCACTGCATCCCCAGTGGTGCCAGTGCACTCTCTCGAGTCACTGCACTACATCCCCAGTGGTGCCAGTGCGCTCACTGGACTCACTGTACTGCATCATCAGTGGTGCCAGTGCACTCTCTGGAGTGACTGCAGTGCATCCCCAGTGGTGCCAGTGCACTCTCTGGACTCACTGCACTGCATCCCCAGTGGTGCCAATGCACTCTCTGGACTCACTGCACTGCATCCTCAGTGGTGCCAGTGCACTCACTGGACTCACTGCACTGCATCCCAAGTGGTACCAGTGCACTCTCTGGACTCACTGCACTGCATCCCCAGTGGTGCCAGTGCACTCTCTCGAGTCACTGCACTACATCCCCAGTGGTGCCAGTGCACTCACTGGACTCACTGTACTGCATTCCCAGTGGTGCTAGTGCACTCTCTGGACTCACTGCAGTGCATCCCCAGTGGTGCCAGTGCACTCTTTGGACTCACTGAAGTGCATTCTCAGGGGTGCCAGTGCACTCTCTGGACTCACTGCACTGTATCCCCAGTGGTGCCAGTGCACTCTCTGGACTCACTGAAGTGTATTCTCAGTGGTGCCAGTGCACTCTCTGGACTCACTGCAGTGCATCCCCAGTGGTGCCAGTACACTCACTGGACTCACTGCACTGCATCCCCAGTGGTGCCAGTGCACTCTCTGGACTCACTGCAGTGCATCCCCAGTGGTGCCAGTGCACTCTCTGGACTCACTGCACTGCATCCCCAGTGCTGCCTGTGCACTCTCTGGACTCACTGCACTGCATCCCCAGTGGTGTCACTGCACTCTCTGGACTCACTGCACTGCATCCCCAGTTGTGCCAGTGCACTCTCTGCACTCACTGCACTGCATCCCCAGTGGTGCCAGTGCACTCACTGGACTCACTGCAGTGCATCCCCAGTGGTGCCAGTGCACTCTCTGGACTCACTGCAGTGCATCCCCAGTGGTGCCAGTGCACTCTCTGGACTCACTGCACTGCATCTCCAGTGGTGCCAGTGCACTCTCTGGACTCACTGCAGTGCATCACCTGTGGTGCCAGTGCACTCTCTGGACTCACTGAAGTGCATCCCCAGTGGTGCCAGTGCAATCTCTGGACTCACTGCACTGCATTCCCAGTCGTGCCAGTGCACTCTCTGGACTCACTGCACTGCATCCCCAGTGGTGCCAGTGCACTCTCTGGACTCACTGCACTGCAACCCCAGTGTTGCCAGTGCACTCTCTGGACTCACTGCACTGCATCCCCAGTGGTGTCAGTGCACTCTCTGGACTCACTTCAGTGCATCCCCAGTGGTGCCAGTGCACTCTCTGGACTCACTGCAGTACATCCCCAGTGGTGCCAGTGCACTCTCTGGACTCACTGCAGTGCATCCCCACTGCTGCCAGTGCACTCTCTGGACTCACAGCAGTGCATCCCCAGTGGTGCCAGTGCACTCTCTGGACTCACTGCACTGCATCCCCAGTGGTGCCAGTCCACTCTCTGGACTCACTGCACTGCATCCCCAGTGGTGCCAGTGCACTCTCTGGACTCACTGCACTGCATCCCAAGTGGTGCCAGTGCACTCTCTGGACTCACTGCAGTGCATCCCCAGTGGTGCCAGTGCACTCTCTCGAGTCACTGCACTACATCCCCAGTGGTGCCAGTGCGCTCACTGGACTCACTGTACTGCATCATCAGTGGTGCCAGTGCACTCTCTGGAGTGACTGCAGTGCATCCCCAGTGGTGCCAGTGCACTCTCTGGACTCACTGCACTGCATCCCCAGTGGTGCCAGTGCACTCTCTGGACTCACTGCACTGCATCCCCAGTGGTGCCAGTGCACTCACTGGACTCACTGCACTGCATCCCTAGTGGTACCAGTGCACTCTCTGGACTCACTGCACTGCATCCCCAGTGGTGCCAGTGCACTCTCTCGAGTCACTGCACTACATCCCCAGTGGTGCCAGTGCACTCACTGGACTCACTGTACTGCATTCCCAGTGGTGCTAGTGCACTCTCTGGACTCACTGCAGTGCATCCCCAGTGGTGCCAGTGCACTCTTTGGACTCACTGAAGTGCATTCTCAGTGGTGCCAGTGCACTCTCTGGACTCACTGCACTGCATCCCCAGTGGTGCCAGTGCACTCTCTGGACTCACTGAAGTGCATTTTCAGTGGTGCCAGTGCACTCTCTGGACTCACTGCAGTGCATCCCCAGTGGTGCCAGTGCACTCTCTGGACTCACTGCACTGCATCCCCAGTGGTGCCAGTGCACTCTCTGGACTCACTGCACTGCATCACCAGTGCTGCCTGTGCACTCTCTGGACTCACTGCACTGCATCCCCAGTGGTGTCACTGCACTCTCTGCACTCACTGCACTGCATCCCCAGTTGTGCCAGTGCACTCTCTGCACTCACTGCACTGCATACCCAGTGGTGCCAGTGCACTCACTGGACTCACTGCAGTGCATTCCCTCTGGTGCCAGTGCACTCTCTGGACTCACTGCAGTGCATCCCCAGTGGTGCCAGTGCACTCTCTGGACTCACTGCACTGCATCCCCAGTGGTGCCAGTGCACTCTCTGGACTCACTGCAGTGCATCACCTGTGGTGCCAGTGCACTCTCTGGACTCACTGCAGTGCATCCCCAGTGGTGCCAGTGCAATCTCTGGACTCACTGCACTGCATTCCCAGTCGTGCCAGTGCACTCTCTGGACTCACTGCACTGCATCCCCAGTGGTGCCAGTGCACTCTCTGGACTCACTGCACTGCAACCCCAGTGTTGCCAGTGCACTCTCTGGACTCACTGCACTGCATCCCCAGTGGTGCCAGTGCACTCTCTGGACTCACTTCAGTGCATCCCCAGTGGTGCCAGAGCACTCTCTGGACTCACTGCACTGCATCCCCAGTGGTGCCAGTGCACTCTCTGGACTCACTGCACTGCAGCCCCAGTGGTGCCAGTGCACTCTCTGGACTCACTGCACTGCATCCCCAGTATTGCCAGTGCACTCTCTGGACTCACTGCACTGCATCCCCAGTGCTGCCAGTGCACTCTCTGGACTCACTGCACTGCATCCCCAGTGGTGCCACTGCACTCTCTGGACTCACTGCACTGCATGTCCAGTGGTGCCAGTGCACTCTCTGCACTCACTGCACTGCATCCCCAGTGGTGCCAGTGCACTCACTGGACTCACTGCAGTGCATTCCCTCTGGTGCCAGTGCACTCTCTGGACTCACTGCACTGCATCCCCAGTGGTGCCAGTGCACTCTCTGGACTCACTGCAGTGCATCCCCAGTGGTGCCAGTGCACTCTCTGGACTCACTGCAGTGCATCACCAGTGGTGCCAGTGCACTCTCTGGACTCACTGAAGTGCATCCCCAGTGGTGCCAGTGCACTCTCTGGACTCACTGCACTGCATCCCCAGTGGTGCCAGTGCACTCTCTGGACTCACTGCACTGCATCCCCAGTGGTGCCAGAGCACTCTCTGGACTCACGGCACTGCATCATCTGTGCTGCCAGTGCACTCTCTGGACTCACTGCACTGCATCCCCAGTGGTGCCAGTGCACTCTCTGGACTCACTGTACTGCATCCCCAGTGGAGCGCGTGCACTCTCTGGACTCACTGAAGTGCATCCCCAGTGGTGCCAGTGCACTCTCTGGACTCACTGCACTGCATCCCCAGTGGTGCTAGTGCACTCTGTGGACTCACTGCAGTGCATCCCCAGTGGTGCCAGTGCACTCTCTGGACTCACTGAAGGGCATTCTCAGTGGTGCCAGTGCACTCTCTGGACTCACTGCAGTGTTTCCCCAGTGGTGCCAGTACACTCACTGGACTGACTGCACTGCATCCCCAGTGGTGCCAGTGCACTCTCTGGACTCACCGCACCGCATCCCCAGTGGTGCCAGTGCACTCTCTGGAGTAACTGCAGTGCATCACCAGTGGTGCCAGTGCACTCTCTGGACTCACTGCACTGCATCGCCTGTGGTGCCAGTGCACTCTCTGGACTCACTGCACTGCATCCCCAGTGGTGCCAGAGCACTCTCTGGACTCACTGCAGTGCATCCACAGTGGTGCCAGTGCACTCTCTGGACTCACTGCACTGCATCCCCAGTGGTGCCAGTGCACTCTCTGGACTCACTGCACTGCATCCCCAGTGGTGCCAGTGCACTCTCTGGACTCACTGCACTGCATCCCCAGTGGTGCCAGTGCACTCTCTGGACTCCCGGCACCGCATCCCCAGTGGTGCCAGTGCACTCTCTGGGCTCACTGCAGTGCATCCCCAGTGGTGCCAGTGCACTCTCTTGACTCACTGCACTGCATCCCCAGTGGTGCCAGTGCACTCACTGGATTCACTGCACTGCATCCCCAGTGGTGCTAGTGCACTCTCTGGACTCACTGCAGTGCATCCCCAGTGGTGCCAGTGCACTCTCTGGACTCACTGCACTGCATCCCCAGTGGTGCCAGTGCACTCTGTGGACTCACTGCAGTGCATCCCCAGTGGTGCCAGTGCGCTCTCTGGACTCACTGCAGTGCATCCCCAGTGGTGCCAGTGCAATCTCTGGACTCACTGCACTGCATCCCCAGTGCTGCCAGTGCACTCTCTGGACTCACTGCACTGCATCCCCAGTGGTGCCAGTGCACTCTCTGGACTCACTGCACTGCATCCCCAGAGGTGCCAGTGCACTCTCTGGACTCACTGCAGTGCATCCCCAGTGGTGCCAGTGCACTCTCTGGACTCACTGCACTGCATCCCCAGTGGTACCAGTGCACTCTGTGGACTCACTGCAGTGCATCCCCAGTGGTGCCAGTGCACTCTCTGGACTCACTGCAGTGCATCCCCAGTGGTGCCAATGCACTCTCTGGACTCACTGCACTGCATCCCCAGTGGTGCCAGTGCACTCTCTGGACTCACTGAAGTGCATCCCCAGTGGTGCCAGTGCACTCTCTGGAGTCACTGCACTGCATCCCCAGTGGTGCTAGTGCACTCTGAGGACTCACTGCAGTGCATCCCCAGTGGTGCCAGTGCACTCTCTGGACTCACTGAAGGGCATTCTCAGTGGTGCCAGTGCACTCTCTGGACTCACTTCAGTGCATCCCCAGTGGTGCCAGTACACTCACTGGACTGACTGCACTGCATCCCCAGTGGTGCCAGTGCACTCTCTGGACTCACCGCACCGCATCCCCAGTGGTGCCAGTGCACTCTCTGGAGTAACTGCAGTGCATCACCAGTGGTGCCAGTGCACTCTCTGGACTCAGTGCACTGCATCCCCAGTGGTGCCAGAGCACTCTCTGGACTCACTGCAGTGCATCCCCAGTGGTGCCAGTGCACTCTCTGGACTCACTGCACTGCATCCCCAGTGGTGCCAGTGCACTCTCTGGACTCCCGGCACCGCATCCCCAGTGGTGCCAGTGCACTCTCTGGGCTCACTGCAGTGCATCCCCAGTGGTGCCAGTGCACTCTCTTGACTCACTGCACTGCATCCCCAGTGGTGCCAGTGCACTCACTGGATTCACTGCACTGCATCCCCAGTGGTGCTAGTGCACTCTCTGGACTCACTGCAGTGCATCCCCAGTGGTGCCAGTGCACTCTCTGGACTCACTGCAGTGCATCCCCACTGGTGCCAGTGCACTCACTGGATTCACTGCACTACATTCCCAGTGGTGCTAGTGCACTCTCTGGACTCACTGCAGTGCATCCCCAGTGGTGCCAGTGCACTCTTTGGACTCACTGAAGTGCATTCTCAGTGGTGCCAGTGCACTCTCTGGACTCACTGCACTGCATCCCCAGTGGTGCCAGTGCGCTCTCTGGACTCACTGCACTGTATCCCCAGTGGTGCCAGTGCACTCTCTGGACTCACTGCAGTGCATCCCCAGTGGTGCCAGTACACTCTATGGACTCACTGCACTGCATCCCCAGTGGTGCTAGTGCACTCTGTGGACTCACTGCAGTGCATCCCCAGTGGTGCCAGTGCACTCTCTGGACTCACTGAAGGGCATTCTCAGTGGTGCCAGTGCACTCTCTGGACTCACTGCAGTGCATCCCCAGTGGTGCCAGTGCACTCTCTGGAGTAACTGCGGTGCATCACCAGTGGTGCCAGTGCACTCTCTGGACTCACTAACCTGCATCACCAGTGGTGCCAGTGCACTCTCTGGACTCACTGCACTGCATCCCTAGTGGTGCCAGAGCACTCTCTGGACTCACTGCACTGCATCCCCAGTGCTGCCTGTGCACTCTCTGGACTCACTGCACTGCATCCCCAGTGGTGCCACTGCACTCTCTGGACTCACTGCACTGCATCCCCAGTGGTGCCAGTGCACTCCCTGCACTCACTGCACTGCATCCCCAGTGGTGCCAGTGCACTCACTGGACTCACTGCAGTGCATTCCCTCTGGTGCCAGTGCACTCTCTGGACTCACTGCACTGCATCCCCAGTGGTGCCAGTGCACCCTCTGGACTCACTGCAGTGCATCCCCAGTGCTGCCAGTGCACTCTCTGGACTCACTGCAGTGCATCCCCAGTGGTGCCAGTGCACTCTCTGGACTCACTGAAGTGCATCCCCCGTGGTGCCAGTGCGATCTCTGGACTCACTGCACTGCATTCCCAGTGGTGCCAGTGCACACTCTGGACTCACTGCACTGCATGCCCAGTGGTGCCAGTGCACTCTCTGGACTCACTGCAGTGCATCCCCAGTGTTGCCAGTGCACTCTCTGGACTCACTGCACTGCATCCACAGTGGTGCCAGTGCACTCACTGGATTCACTGCACTGCATCCCCAGTGGTGCTAGTGCACTCTCTGGACTCACTGCAGTGCATCCCCAGTGGTGCCAGTGCACTCTCTGGACTCACTGCAGTGCATCCCCAGTGGTGCCAGTGCACTCTCTGGACTCACTGCAGTGCATCCCCAGTGGTGCCAGTGCGCTCTCTGGACTCACTGCAGTGCATCCCCAGTGGTGCCAGTGCAATCTCTGGACTCACTGCACTGCATCCCCAGTGCTGCCAGTGCACTCTCTGGACTCACTGCACTGCATCCCCAGTGGTGCCAGTGCACTCTCTGGACTCACTGCACTGCATTCCCAGTGGTGCCAGTGCACTCTCTGGACTCACTGCAGTGCATCCCCAGTGGTGCCAGTGCACTCTCTGGACTCACTGCACTGCATCCCCAGTGGTGCCAGTGCACTCTCTGGACTCACTGCAGTGCATCCCCAGTGGTGCCAGTGCACTCTCTGGACTCACTGCACTGCATCCCCAGTGGTGCCAATGCACTCTCTGGACTCACTGCACTGCATCCCCAGTGGTGCCAGTGCACTCTCTGGACTCACTGAAGTGCATCCCCAGTGGTGCCAGTGCACTCTCTGGAGTCACTGCACTGCATTCCCAGTGGTTCTAGTGCACTCTGAGGACTCACTGCAGTGCATCCCCAGTGGTGCCAGTGCACTCTCTGGACTCACTGAAGGGCATTCTCAGTGGTGCCAGTGCACTCTCTGGAGTCACTGCAGTGCATCCCCAGTGGTGCCAGTACACTCACTGGACTGACTGCACTGCATCCCCAGTGGTGCCAGTGCACTCTCTGGACTCACCGCACCGCATCCCCAGTGGTGCCAGTGCACTCTCTGGAGTAACTGCAGTGCATCACCAGTGGTGCCACTGCACTCTCTGGACTCACTGCACGGCATCCCCAGTGGTGCCAGTGCACTCTCTGGACTCAGTGCACTGCATCCCCAGTGGTGCCAGAGCACTCTCTGGACTCACTGCAGTGCATCCCCAGTGGTGCCAGTGCACTCTCTGGACTCACTGCACTGCATCCCCAGTGGTGCCAGTGCACTCTCTGGACTCCCGGCACCGCATCCCCAGTGGTGCCAGTGCACTCTCTTGACTCACTGCACTGCATCCCCAGTGGTGCCAGTGCACTCACTGGATTCACTGCACTTCATCCCCAGTGGTGCTAGTGCACTCTCTGGACTCACTGCAGTGCATCCCCAGTGGTGCCAGTGCACTCTCTGGTCTCACTGCAGTGCATCCCCACTGGTGCCAGTGCACTCACTGGATTCACTGCACTACATTCCCAGTGGTGCTAGTGCACTCTCTGGACTCACTGCAGTGCATCCCCAGTGGTGCCAGTGCACTCTTTGGACTCACTGAAGTGCATTCTCAGTGGTGCCAGTGCACTCTCTGGACTCACTGCACTGCATCCCCAGTGGTGCCAGTGCGCTCTCTGGACTCACTGCACTGTATCCCCAGTGGTGCCAGTGCACTCTCTGGACTCACTGCAGTGCATCCCCAGTGGTGCCAGTACACTCTCTGGACTCACTGCACTGCATCCCCAGTGGTGCTAGTGCACTCTGTGGACTCACTGCAGTGCATCCCCAGTGGTGCCAGTGCACTCTCTGGACTCACTGAAGGGCATTCTCAGTGGTGCCAGTGCACTCTCTGGACTCACTGCAGTGCATCCCCAGTGGTGCCAGTGCACTCTCTGGAGTAACTGCAGTGCATCACCAGTGGTGCCAGTGCACTCTCTGGACTCACTAACCTGCATCACCAGTGGTGCCAGTGCACTCTCTGGACTCACTGCATTGCATCCCTAGTGGTGCCAGAGCACTCTCTGGACTCACTGCACTGCATCCCCAGTGCTGCCTGTGCACTCTCTGGACTCACTGCACTGCATCCCCAGTGGTGCCACTGCACTCTCTGGACTCACTGCACTGCATCCCCAGTGGTGCCAGTGCACTCCCTGCACTCACTGCACTGCATCCCCAGTGGTGCCAGTGCACTCACTGGACTCACTGCAGTGCATTCCCTCTGGTGCCAGTGCACTCTCTGGACTCACTGCACTGCATCCCCAGTGGTGCCAGTGCACTCTCTGGACTCACTGCAGTGCATCCCCAGTGGTGCCAGTGCACTCTCTGGACTCACTGCAGTGCATCCCCAGTGGTGCCAGTGCACTCTCTGGACTCACTGAAGTGCATCCCCCGTGGTGCCAGTGCGATCTCTGGACTCACTGCACTGCATTCCCAGTGGTGCCAGTGCACACTCTGGACTCACTGCACTGCATGCCCAGTGGTGCCAGTGCACTCTCTGGACTCACTGCAGTGCATCCCCAGTGTTGCCAGTGCACTCTCTGGACTCACTGCACTGCATCCACAGTGGTGCCAGTGCACTCTCTGGACTCACTGCAGTGCATCACCAGTGGTGCCAGTACACTCTCTGGACACACTGAAGTGCATTCTCAGTGGTGCCAGTGCACTCTCTGGACTCACTGCGCTGCATCCCCAGTGGTGCCAGTACACTCACTGGACTCACTGCACTGCATCCCCAGTGGTGCCAGTGCAGTCTCTGCACTCACTGAAGTGCATCTCCAGTGGTGCCAGTGAACTCTCTGGACTCACTTCAGTGCATCCCCAGTGGTGCCAGTGCACTCTCTGGACTCACTGCACTGCATCCCCAGTGGTGCCAGTGCACTCTCTGGACTCACTGCACTGCATCCACAGTGGTGCCAGTGCACTCTCTGGACTCACTGCAGTGCATCACCAGTGGTGCCAGTACACTCTCTGGACACACTGAAGTGCATTCTCAGTGGTGCCAGTGCACTCTCTGGACTCACTGCGCTGCATCCCCAGTGGTGCCAGTACACTCACTGGACTCACTGCACTGCATCCCCAGTGGTGCCAGTGCAGTCTCTGCACTCACTGAAGTGCATCTCCAGTGGTGCCAGTGAACTCTCTGGACTCACTTCAGTGCATCCCCAGTGGTGCCAGTGCACTCTCTGGACTCACTGCAGTGCATCCGCAGTGGTGCCAGTGCACTCTCTGGACTCACTGCACTGCATCCCCAGTGGTGCCAGTGCACTCTCTGGACTCACTGCACTGCATCTCCAATGGTGCCAGTGCACTCTCTGGACTCACTGCACTGCATCCCCAGTGGTGCCAATGCACTCTCTGGACTCACTGCTGTGCATCCCCAGTGGTGCCAGTGCACTCTCTGGACTCACTGTACTGCATCCCCAGTGGTGCCAGTGCACTCTCTGGACTCACTGCACTGCATCCCCAGTGGTGCCAGTGCACTCTGTGGACTCACTGCTGTGCATCCCCATTGGTGCCAGTGCACTCTCTGGACTCACTGCAGTGCATCCCCAGTGGTGCCAGTGCACTCTCTGGACTCACTGCACTGCATCCCCAGTGGTGCCAATGCACTCTCTGGACTCACTGCAGTGCATCCCCAGTGGTGCCAGTGCACTCTCTGGACTCACTGCACTGCATCCCAAGTTGTGCCAGTGCACTCTCTGGAGTCACTGCACTGCATCCCCAGTGGTGCCAGTGCACTCTCTCGAGTCACTGCACTACATCCCCAGTGGTGCCAGTGCACTCACTGGACTCACTGCACTGCATCTCCAGTGGTGCCATTGCACTCTCTGGACTCACTGCAGTGCATCCCCAGTGGTGCCAGTGCACTCTCTGGACTCACTGCAGTGCATCCCCAGTGGTGCCAGTGCACTCACTGGATTCACTGCACTACATTCCCAGTGGTGCTAGTGCACTCTCTGGACTCTTTGCAGTGCATCCCCAGTGGTGCCAGTGCACTCTTTGGACTCACTGAAGTGCATTCTCAGTGGTGCCAGTGCACTCTCTGGACTCACTGCACTGCATCCCCAGTGGTGCCAGTGCGCTCTCTGGACTCACTGCAGTGCATCCCCAGTGGTGCCAGTGCACTCTTTGGACTCACTGAAGTGCATTCTCAGTGGTGCCAGTGCACTCTCTGGACTCACTGCACTGCATCCCCAGTGGTGCCAGTGCACTCTCTGGACTCACTGCAGTGCATCCCCAGTGGTGCCAGTACACTCTCTGGACTCACTGCACTGCATCCCCAGTGGTGCTAGTGCACTCTGTGGACTAACTGCAGTGCATCCCCAGTGGTGCCAGTGCACTCTCTGGACTCACTGAAGGGCATTCTCCGTGGTGCCAGTGCACTCTCTGGACTCACTGCAGTGCATCACCAGTGGTGCCAGTGCACTCTCTGGACTCACCGCACCGCATCCCCAGTGGTGCCAGTGCACTCTCTGGAGTAACTGCAGTGCATCACCAGTGGTGCCAGTGCACTCTCTGGAGTCACTGCACTGCATCCCCAGTGGTGCCAGTGCACGCTCTGGACTCACTGCACTGCATCCCCAGTGGTGCCAGAGCACTCTCTGGACTCACTGCACTGCATCCCCAGTGGTGCCAGTGCACTCACTGGACTCACTGCACTGCATACCCAGTGGTGCCACTGCACTCTCTGGACTCACTGCACTGCATCCCCAGTGGTGCCAGTGCACTCCCTGCACTCACTGCACTGCATCCCCAGTGGTGCCAGTGCACTCACTGGACTCACTGCAGTGCATTCCCTCTGGTGCCAGTGCACTCTCTGGACTCACTGCACTGCATCCCCATTGGTGCCAGTGCACTCTCTGGACTCACTGCAGTGCATCCTCAGTGCTGCCAGTGCACTCTCTGGACTCACTGCAGTGCATCCGCAGTGGTGCCAGTGCACTCTCTGGACTCACTGAAGTGCATCCCCCGTGGTGCCAGTGCGATCTCTGGACTCACTGCACTGCATTCCCAGTGGTGCCAGTGTACACTCTGGACTCACTGCACTGCATCCCCAGTGGTGCCAGTGCACTCTCTGGACTCACTGCACTGCATCCCCAGTGGTGCCAGTGCACTCTCTGGACTCACTGCACTGCATCCACAGTGGTGCCAGTGCACTCTCTGGACTCACTGCAGTGCATCACCAGTGGTGCCAGTACACTCTCTGTACACACTGAAGTGCATTCTCAGTGGTGCCAGTGCACTCTCTGGACTCACTGCGCTGCATCCCCAGTGGTGCCAGTACACTCACTGGACTCACTGCACTGCATCCCCAGTGGTGCCAGTGCAGTCTCTGCACTCACTGAAGTGCATCTCCAGTGGTGCCAGTGAACTCTCTGGACTCACTGCAGTGCATCCCCAGTGGTGCCAGTGCACTCTCTGGACTCACTGCACTGCATACCCAGTGGTGCCAGTGCACTCTCTGGACTCACTGCACTGCATCCCCAGTGGTGCCAGTGCACTCTCTGGACTCACTGCACTGCATCTCCAATGGTGCCAGTGCACTCTCTGGACTCACTGCAGTGCATCCCCAGTGGTGCCAATGCACTCTCTGGACTCACTGCTGTGCATCCCCAGTGGTGCCAGTGCACTCTCTGGACTCACTGTACTGCATCCCCAGTGGTGCCAGTGCACTCTCTGGACTCACTGCACTGCATCCCCAGTGGTGCCAGTGCACTCTCTGGACTCACTGCTGTGCCTCCCCATTGGTGCCAGTGCACTCTCTGGACTCACTGCACTGCATCCCCAGTGGTGCAAGTGCACTCTCTGGACTCACTGCAGTGCATCCCAAGTGGTGCCAGTGCACTCTCTGGACTCACTGCAGTGCATCCCCAGTGGTGCCAGTACACTCACTGGACTCACTGCACTGCATCCCCAGTGGTGCCAGTGCAGTCTCTGCACTCACTGAAGTGCATCTCCAGTGGTGCCAGTGAACTCTCTGGACTCACTGCAGTGCATCCCCAGTGGTGCCAGTGCACTCTCTGGACTCACTGCACTGCATCCCCAGTGGTGCCACTGCACTCTCTGGGCTCACTGCAGTGCATCCCCAGTGGAGCCCGTGCACTCTCTGGACTCACTGCACTGCATCTCCAATGGTGCCAGTGCACTCTCTGGACTCACTGCACTGCATCCCCAGTGGTGCCAATGCACTCTCTGGACTCACTGCTGTGCATCCCCAGTGGTGCCAGTGCACTCTCTGGACTCACTGTACTGCATCCCCAGTAGTGCCAGTGCACTCTCTGGACTCACTGCACTGCATCCCCATTGGTGCCAGTGCACTCCCTGCACTCACTGCACTGCATCCCCAGTGGTGCCAGTGCACTCACTGGACTCACTGCAGTGCATTCCCTCTGGTGCCAGTGCACTCTCTGGACTCACTGCACTGCATCCCCAGTGGTGCCAGTGCACTCTCTGGACTCACTGCAGTGCATCCTCAGTGCTGCCAGTGCACTCTCTGGACTCACTGCAGTGCATCCCCAGTGGTGCCAGTGCACTCTCTGGACTCACTGAAGTGCATCCCCCGTGGTGCCAGTGCGATCTCTGGACTCACTGCACTGCATTCCCAGTGGTGCCAGTGTACACTCTGGACTCACTGCACTGCATGCCCAGTGGTGCCAGTGCACTCTCTGGACTCACTGCAGTGCATCCCCAGTGGTGCCAGTGCACTCTCTGGACTCACTGCACTGCATCCACAGTGGTGCCAGTGCACTCTCTGGACTCACTGCAGTGCATCACCAGTGGTGCCAGTACACTCTCTGTACACACTGAAGTGCATTCTCAGTGGTGCCAGTGCACTCTCTGGACTCACTGCGCTGCATCCCCAGTGGTGCCAGTACACTCACTGGACTCACTGCACTGCATCCCCAGTGGTGCCAGTGCAGTCTCTGCACTCACTGAAGTGCATCTCCAGTGGTGCCAGTGAACTCTCTGGACTCACTGCAGTGCATCCCCAGTGGTGCCAGTGCACTCTCTGGACTCACTGCACTGCATCCCCAGTGGTGCCAGTGCACTCTCTGGACTCACTGCAGTGCATCCCCAGTGGTGCCAGTGCACTCTCTGGACTCACTGCACTGCATCTCCAATGGTGCCAGTGCACTCTCTGGACTCACTGCACTGCATCCCCAGTGGTGCCAATGCACTCTCTGGACTCACTGCACTGCATCCCCAGTGGTGCCAGTGCACTCTCTGGACTCACTGTACTGCATCCCCAGTGGTGCCAGTGCACTCTCTGGACTCACTGCACTGCATCCCCAGTGGTGCCAGTGCACTCTCTGGACTCACTGCTGTGCCTCCCCATTGGTGCCAGTGCACTCTCTGGACTCACTGCACTGCATCCCCAGTGGTGTCAGTGCACTCTCTGGACTCACTGCACTGCATCCCCAGTGGTGCAAGTGCACTCTCTGGACTCACTGCAGTGCATCCCAAGTGGTGCCAGTACACTCTCTGGACTCACTGCAGTGCATCCCCAGTGGTGCCAGTACACTCACTGGACTCACTGCACTGCATCCCCAGTGGTGCCAGTGCAGTCTCTGCACTCACTGAAGTGCATCTCCAGTGGTGCCAGTGAACTCTCTGGACTCACTGCAGTGCATCCCCAGTGGTGCCAGTGCACTCTCTGGACTCACTGCACTGCATCCCCAGTGGTGCCACTGCACTCTCTGGACTCACTGCACTGCATCCCCAGTGGTGCCAGTGCACTCTCTGGACTCACTGCACTGCATCTCCAATGGTGCCAGTGCACTCTCTGGACTCACTGCACTGCATCCCCAGTGGTGCCAATGCACTCTCTGGACTCACTGCTGTGCATCCCCAGTGGTGCCAGTGCACTCTCTGGACTCACTGTACTGCATCCCCAGTAGTGCCAGTGCACTCTCTGGACTCACTGCACTGCATCCCCATTGGTGCCAGTGCACTCTCTGGACTCACTGCACTGCATCCCCAGTGGTGCCAGTGCACTCTCTGAACTTGCTGCACTGCATCCCCAGTGGTGCCAGTGCACTCTCTGGACTCACTGCACTGCATCCCCAGTGTTGCCAGTGCACTCTCTGGACTCAGTGCACTGCATCCCCAGTGGAGCCCGTGCACTCTCCGGACTCACTGCACTGCATCCCCAGTGGTGCCAGTGCACTCTCTGGACTCACTGCAGTGCATCCCCAGTGGTGCCAGTGCACTCTTTGGACTCACTGCACTGCATCCCCAGTGGTGCCAGAGCACTCTCTGGACTCACTGCACTGCATCCCCAGTGGTGCCAGTGCGCTCTCTGGACTCACTGAAGTGCATCCCCAGTGGTGCCAGTACACTCTCTGGACTCACTGAAGGGCATTCTCAGTGGTGCCAGTGCACTCTCTGGACTCACTGCAGTGCATCCCCAGTAGTGCCAGTGCACTCTCTGGACTCACCGCACCGCATCCCCAGTGGTGCCACTGCACTCTCTGGACTCACTGCACAGCATCCCCAGTGGTGCCAGAGCACTCTGTGGACTCACTGCACTGCATCCCCAGTGGTGCCAGTGCACTCTCTGGACTCACTGCACTGCATCCCCAGTGGTGCCAGAGCACTCTCTGGACTCACTGCACTGCATCCCCAGTGGAGCCAGTGCGATCTCTGGGCTCACTGCAGTGCATCCCCAGTGGAGCCCGTGCACTCTCTGGACTCACTGCAGTGCATCCCCAGTGGTGCCAGTGCACTCTCTGGACTCACTGCAGGGCATCCCCAGTGGTGCCAGAGCACTCTCTGGACTCACTGCACTGCATCCCCAGTGGTGCCAGTGCTATCCCTGGACTCACTGTAGTGCATCCCCAGTGGTGCCAGTGCACTCTCTGGACTCACTGCAGGGCATTCCCAGTGGTGCCAGTGCACTCTCTGGACTCACTGCGCTGAATCCCCAGTGGTGCCAGTGCACTCTCTGGACTCACTGCACTGCATCCCCAGTGCTGCCAGTGCACTCTCTGGACTCACTGCAGGGCATCCCCGGTTTAGCCAGTGTACTCTTAGGACTCACTGCAGTGCATCCCCAGTGGTGCCAGTGCACTCTCTGGACTCACTGCACTGCATCCCCAGTGGTGCCAGTGCACTCTCTGGCGTCACTGCACTGCATCACCCGTGGTGCAAGTGCACTCTCTGGACTCACTGAAGTGCATCCCCAGTGCACTCTCTGGACTCACTGCAGTGCATCCCCAGTGGTGCCAGTGCACTCTCTGGACTCACTGCACTGCATCCCCAGTGGTGCCAGTGCACTCTCTGGACTCACTGCAGTGCATTCCCGGTGGTGCTAGTGCACCCTGGACTCACTGCAGTGCATCCCCAGTGGTGCCAGTGCACTCTCTGGACTCACTGCACTGCATCCCCAGTGGTGCCAGTGCACTCTCTGGACTCACTGCACTGCATCCCCAGTGCTGCCAGTGCTCTCTCTGGACTCACTGCACTGCATCCACAGTGGTGCCAGTGCACTCTCTGGACTCACTGAAGGGCATCCTCAGTGGTGCCAGTGCACTCTCTGGACTCACCGCACCGCATCCCCAGTGGTGCCACTGCACTCTCTGGACTCACCGCACAGCATCCCCAGTGGTGCCAGTGCACTCTGTGGACTCACTGCACTGCATCCCCAGTTGTGCCAGTGCACTCTCTGGACTCACTGCACTGCATCCCCAGTGGTGCCAGAGCACTCTCTGGACTCACTGCACTGCATCCCCAGTGGAGCCAGTGCGATCTCTGGACTCACTGCACTGCATCCCCAGTGGAGCCCGTGCACTCTCTGGACTCACTGCAGTGCATCCCCAGTGGTGCCAGTGCACTCTCTGGACTCACTGAAGGGCATCCCCAGTGGTGCCAGTACACTCACTGGACTGACTGCACTGCATCCCCAGTGGTGCTAGTGCACTCTCTGGACTCACTGCACTGCATCTACAGTGGTGCCAGAGCACTCTCTGGACTCACTGCGCTGCATCCCCAGTGGTGCCAGTGCACTCTGTGGACTCACTGCTGTGCATCCCCAGTGGTGCCAGTGCACTCTCTGGACTCACTGCACTGCATCGCCAGTGGTGCCAGTGCACTCTGTGGACTCACTGCAGTGCATCCCCAGTGGTGCAAGTGCACTCTCTGGACTCACTGCAGTGCATCCCAAGTGGTGCCAATGCACTCTCTGGACTCACTGCAGTGCATTCCCAGTGGTGCCAGTGCACTCTCTGGACTCACTGCACTGCATCCCCAGTGGTGCCAGTGAACTCTCTGGACTTGCTGCAGTGCATCCCCAGTGGTGCCAGTGCACTCTCTGGACTCACTGATGTGCATCCCCAGTGGTGCCTGTGCACTCTCTGGAGTAACTGCAGTGCATCCCCAGCGGTGCCAAACCACTCTCTGGACCCCCGGCACCGCATCCCCAGTGGTGCCAGTGCACTCTCTGGGCTCACTGCAGTGCATCCCCAGTGGTGCCAGTGCACTCTCTGGACTCACTGCACTGCATCCCCAGTGGTGCCAATGCACTCTCTGGACCTCCGGCACCGCATCCCCAGTGGAGCCAGTGCACTCTCTGGACTCGCGGCACTGCATCCCCAGTGGTGCCAGTGCACCCTCTCGAGTCACTGCACTACATCCCCAGTTGTGCCAGTGCACTCACTGGACTCACTGTACTGCATCATCAGTGGTGCCAGTGCACTCTCTGGACTCACTGCACTGCATCCCTAGTGGTGCCAGTGCACTCTCTGGACTCACTGCACTGCATCCCCAGTGGTGCCAGTGCTATCCCTGGACTCACTGTAGTGCATCCCCAGTGGTGCCAGTTCACTCTCTGGACTCACTGCAGTGCATCCCCAGTGGTGCCAGTGCACTCTCTGGACTCACTGAAGTGCATTCTCTGTGGTGCCAGTGCACTCTCTGGACTCACTGCAGTGCATCCCCAGTGGTGCCAGTGCACTCACTGGACTCACTGCACTGCATCCACAGTGGTGCCAGTGCTCTCTGGGCTCACTGCAGGGCATCCCCAGTGGTGCCAGAGCACTCTCTGGACTCACTGCACTGCATCCCCAGTGGTGCCAGTGCTATCCCTGGACTCACTGTAGTGCATCCCCATTGGTGCCAGTGCACTCTCTGGACTCACTGCAGGGCATCCCCAGTGGTGCCAGTGCACTCTCTGGACTCACTGCACTGCATCCCCAGTGCTGCCAGTGCACTCTCTGGACTCACTGCAGGGCATCCCCGGTTTAGCCAGTGTACTCTTAGGACTCACTGCAGTGCATCCCCAGTGGTGCCAGTGCACTCTCTGGACTCACTGCACTGCATACCCAGTGGTGCCAGTGCACTCTCTGGCGTCACTGCACTGCATCACCCGTGGTGCAAGTGCACTCTCTGGACTCACTGAAGTGCATCCCCAGTGCACTCTCTGGACTCACTGCAGTGCATTCCCGGTGGTGCCAGTGCACTCTCTGGACTCACTGCAGTGCATCCCCAGTGGTGCTAGTGCACTCTGGACTCACTGCAGTGCATCCCCAGTGGTGCCAGTGCACTCTCTGGACTCACTGCACTGCATCCCCAGTGGTGCCAGTGCACTCTCTGGACTCACTGCAGTGCATTCCCGGTGGTGCCAGTGCACTCTCTGGACTCACTGCAGTGCATCCCCAGTGGTGCTAGTGCACTCTGGACTCACTGCACTGCATCCCCAGTGGTGCCAGTGCACTCTCTGGACTCACTGCACTGCATCCCCAGTGGTGCCAGTGCACTCTCTGGACTCACTGCACTGCATCCCCAATGCTGCCAGTGCTCTCTCTGGACTCACTGCACTGCATCCACAGTGGTGCCAGTGCACTCTCTGGACTCACTGCAGTGCATCACCAGTGGTGCCAGTGCACTCTCTGGACACACTGAAGTGCATTCTCAGTGGTGCCAGTGCACTCTCTGGACTCACTGCGCTGCATCCCCAGTGGTGCCAGTACACTCACTGGACTCACTGCACTGCATCCCCAGTGGTGCCAGTGCAGTCTCTACACTCACTGAAGTGCATTCTCAGTGGTGCCAGTGCACTCTCTGGACTCACTGCACTGCATCCACAGTGGTGCCAGTGCACTCTCTGGACTCACTGCACTGCATCCCTAGTGGTGCCAGGGCACTCTCTGCAGACACTGCACTGCATCCCCAGTGGTGCCAGTGCACTCTCTGGACTCACTGCACTGCATCCCCAGTGGTGCCAGTGCACTCTCTGGACTCACTGCACTACTCCAGCCGCGGCAGTCGCTCCAGCCGCGTTAGCCCCTCCAGCCGCGGCAGCCGCTCCAGCCGCGGCAGCCGCTCCAGCCGCTCCAGCCGCGGTAACCGCTCCAAACGCGGCAGGAGCTCCAGCCGCGGCAGCCGCTCCAGCCCCTCCAGCCGCGCCAGCCTCTCCATCCGCGGCAGCCGCTCCAGCCGCGGCAGCCGCTCCAGCCGCTCCAGCCGCGGCAGCCGCTCCAGCCCCTCCAGCCGCGCCAGCCTCTCCATCCGCGGCAGCCTCTCCAGCCGCGGCAGCCGCTCCAGCCGCTCCAGCCGCGGCAGCCGCTCCAGCCGCTACCGAGTGGAGCGGCTGCCACGGCTGGAGGGCTACCGCGGCAGGAGCGGCTGCCGCGGCTGTAGCAGTGCAGTGAGTCCAGGGAGTGCACTGGCACCACTGGGGATGCAGCGCAGTGACTCCAGAGAGTGCACTGACACCACTGGGGATGCAGTGCAGTCAGTCCAGTGAGTGTACTGGCACCACTGGGGATGCACTGCAGTGAGTCCAGAGAGTGCACTGGCTCCAATGAGAATGCACTTCAGTGAGTCCAGAGAGTGCACTGGCACCACTGGGGATGCAGTGCAGTGAGTCCAGAGAGTGCACTGTCACCTTTGGGGATGCACTGCAGTGTCTGCAGAGAGTGCCCTGGCACCACGAGGGATGCAGTGCAGTGAGTCCAGTGAGTGTACTGGCACCACTGAGAATGCACTTCAGTGTGTCCAGAGAGTGTACTGGCACCACTGGTGATGCACTGCAGTGAGTCCAGAGAGTGCACTGGCACCACTGTGGATGCAGTGCAGTGAGTCCAGAGAGAGCACTGGCAGCACAGGGGATGCAGTGCAGTGAGTCCAGAGTGCATTAGCACCACTGGGGATGCATTGACGCGAGTTCAGAGAGTGCACTGGCACCACTGGGGATGCACTGCAGTCACTCCAGAGAGTGCACTGGCACCACTGGGGATGCGGTGCAGTGAGTCCAGAGAGTGCACTGGCACCACTGGGGATGCGGTGCAGTGAGTCCAGAGAGTGCACTGGCACCACTCAGGGTGCAGTGCGGTGAGTCCAGAGAGTGCACTGGCACCACTGGGGATGCAGTACAGTGAGTCCAGAGAGTGCACTGGCACCACTGGGTATGCAGTGCAGTGACTCCAGAGAGTGCACTGTCACCACTGGGGATGCACTGCAGTGAGTCCAGAGAGTGCACTGGCACCACCGGGAATGCACTGCAGTGAGTCCAGAGAGTGTACTGGCACCACTGCGGATGCAGTACAGTGAGTCCAGAGAGTGCACTGGCACCACTGGGGATGCAGTGCAGTGAGTCCAGAGAGTGCACTGGCACCACTGGGGATGCACTGCAGTGAGTCCAGAGAGTGCACTGGCACCACCGGGTATGCACTGCAATGAGTCCAGAGTGTACTAGCTCCACTGGGGATGCACTGCAGTGAGTCCAGAGAGTGCACTGGCACCACCGGGAATGCACTGCAGTGAGTCCAGAGAGTGCACTGGCACCACTGGGGATGCACTTCAGTGAGTCCAGAGAGTGCACTGGCACCACTGGGGATGCAGTGACGCGAGTCCAGAGAGTGCACTGGCACCACTGGGGATGCACTGCAGTCACTCCAGAGAGTGCACTGGCACCACTGGGGATGCGCTGCAGTGAGTCCAGAGAGTGCACTGGCACAATTGGGGATGCAGCGCAGTGACTCTAGCGAGTGCACTGGCACCACTGCGGATGCGGTGCAGTGAGTCCAGAGAGTGCACTGGCACCACAGGTGATGCAGTGCAGTGAGTCCAGAGAGTGCACTGGCAGCACTGGGGATGCAGTCCAGTGAGTCCAGAGAGTGCACTGGCACCACAGGTGATGCACTCCAGTGAGTCCAGAGAGTGCACTTGCACCACGGGGGATGCAGTGCAGTGACGCCAGAGAGTGCACTGGCAGCATTGGGGTGCAGTGCAGTGAGTCCAGAGAGTGCACTGGCACCACTGGGGATGCAGTGCAGTGAGTCCAGAGAGTGCACTGGCACCACTGGGGATGCACTGCAGTGAGTCCAGAGAGTGCACTGTCACTACTGGGGATGCAGTGCAGTGAGTCCAGAGAGTGCACTGGCTCCACAGGGGATGCCCTGCAGTGAGTCCAGAGAGTGCACTGGCGATGCAGTGCAGTGAGTCCAGAGAGTGCACTGGCACCACTGGGGATGCACTGCAGTGAGTCCAGAGAGTGCACTGTCACTACTGGGGATGCAGTGCAGTGAGTCCAGAGAGTACACTGGCTCCACAGGGGATGCCCTGCAGTGAGTCCAGAGAGTGCACTGGCGATGCAGTGCAGTGAGTCCAGAGAGTGCACTGGCACCACTGGGGATGCAGCGCAGTGAGTCCAGAGAGTGCACTGGCACCACTGGGGATGCACTGCAGTGAGTCCAGAGAGTGCACTGTCACTACTGGGGATGCAGTGCAGTGAGTCCAGAGAGTGCACTGGCACCACTGATAATGCACTTCAGTGAGTCCAGAGAGTGCACTGGCACCACTGGGGATGCACTGCAGTGAGTCCAGAGATTGCACTGGCACCACTGGGGATGCAGTTCAGTGAGTCCAGAGAGTGCACTGGCACCACTGGGGATGCAGTGCAGTGAGTCCAGAGAGTGCACTGGCACCACTGAGAATGCACTTCAGTGAGTCCAGAGAGTGCACTGGCACCACTGGGGATGCAGTGCAGTGAGTCCAGAGATTGCACTGGCACCACTGGGGATGCAGTGCTGTGACTCCAGAGAGTGCACTGCCACCACTGGGGATGCACTGCAGTGAGTCCAGAGAGTGCACTGGCACCACTGGGGATGCACTGCAGTGAGTCCAGAGAGTGCACTGGCACCACTGGGGATGCACTGCAATACTCGAAAGAGTGCACTGGCACCACTGGGGAAGCCGAGCAGTGAGTCCAGAGAGTGCACTGGCACCACTGGGGATGCACTGCAGTGAGTCCAGAGAGTGCACTGTCACTACTGGGGATGCAGTGCAGTGAGTCCAGAGAGTGCACTGGCACCACTGAGAATGCACTTCAGTGAGTCCAGAGAGTGCACTGGCATCACTGGGGATGCACTGCAGTGAGTCCAGAGATTGCACTGGCTCCACTGGGGATGCAGTACAGTGAGTCCACACAGTGCACTAGCACCACTGGCGATGCAGTTCAGTGAGTCCAGAGAGTGCACTGGCACCACTGGGTATGCAGTGCAGTGAGTCCAGAGAGTGCTCTTGCACCACAGGGGATGCAGTGCAGTGACTCAAGAGAGTGCACTGGCAGCACTGGGGATGCAGTGCAGTGAGTCCAGAGAGTGCAATGGCACCACTGCGGATGCACTGCAGTGAGTCCAGAGAGTGCACTGGCAACACTGGGGATGCAGTACAGTGAGTCCAGAGAGTGCACTGGCACCACTGGGGATGCACTGCAGTGAGTCCAGAGAGTGCACTGGCACCACTGGGGATGCAGTGCAGTGAGTCCAGAGAGTGCACTGGCATCACTGGCGATGCAGTGCAGTGAGTCCAGAGAGTGCACTGGCACCACTGGGGTGCAGTGCAGTGAGTCCAGAGAGCGCACTGGCACCACTGGGGATGCGCTGCAGTGAGTCCAGAGAGTGCACTGGCACCACTGGGGATGCACTGCAGTGAGCCCAGAGAGTGCACTGGCACCAGTGGGGATGCACTGCAGTGAGTCCAGTGAGTGCACTGGCACCACTGGGGAAGCAGTGCAGTGAGTCCAGAGAGTGCAGTGGCACCACTGGGGATGCAGTTTAATGAGTCCAGAGAGTGCACTGGCACCACTGGGGATGCAGTGCAGTGAGTCCAGAGAGTGCACTGGCACCACTGGGGATGCACTGCAGTGAGTCCAGAGAGTGCACTGGCACCACTGAGAATGCACTTCAATGAGTCCAGAGAGTGCACTGGCACCACTGGGGATGCACTGCAGTGAGTCCAGAGAGTGCAGTGGCATCACTGGGGATGCACTGCAGTGAGTCCAGAGAGTGCTTTGGCACCAGTGGGGATGCACTGCAGTTACTCCAGAGACTGCACTGGCACCACTGGGGATGCACTGCAGTGAGTCCAGAGAGTGCACTGGCACCAGTGGGGATGCACTGCAGTGAGTCCAGAGAGTGCACTGGCACCACTGGGGATGCACTGCAGTGAGTCCAGAGAGTGCACTGGCACCACTGTGGATGCACTGCAGTGAGTCCAGAGAGTGCACTGGCACCACTGGGGATGCAGTGCAGTGAGTCCAGAGAGGGCACTGGCACCAATGGCGATGCCCTGCAGTGAGTCCAGAGAGTGCACTGGCACCACTGGGGATGCACTGCAGTGAGTCCAGAGAGTGCACTGGCACTACTGGGGATGCAGTGCAGTGAGTCCAGAGAGTGCACTGGCACCACTGGGGATGCACTGCAGTGAGTCCAGAGAGTGCACTGTCACTACTGGGGATGCAGTGCAGTGAGTCCTGAGAGTGCACTGGCACCACTGGGGATGCACTGCAGTGAGTCCAGAGATTGCACTGGCACCACTGGGGATGCAGTACAGTGAGTCCACACAGTGCACTAGCACCACTGGGGATGCACTGCAGTGAGTCCAGAGAGTGCACTGGCACCACTGGGGATACAGTGCAGTGAGTCCAGAGAGTGCACTGGCACCACTGGTGATGCACTGCTGTGAGTCCAGAGAGTGCTCTTGCACCACAGGGGATGCAGTGCAGTGACTCAAGAGAGTGCACTGGCAGCACTGGGGATGCAGTGCAGTGAGTCCAGAGAGTGCACTGGCACCACTGGAGATGCAGTGCAGTGAGTCCAGAGAGTGCAATGGCACCACTGCAGATGCACTGCAGTGAGTCCAGAGAGTGCACTGGCTCCACTGGGGATGCAGTGCAGTGAGTCCAGAGAGTGCACTGGCACCACTGGGGATGCACTGCAGTGAGTCCAGAGAGTGCACTGGCACCACTGGGGATGCACTGAAGTGAGTCCAGAGAGTGCACTGGCACCACTGGGGATGCAGTGCAGTGAGTCCAGAGAGTGCACTGGCACCACTGGGGATGCAGTGCAGTGAGTCCAGAGAGTGCACTGGCACCACTGGTGATGCACTGCAGTGAGTCCAGTGAGTGCACTGGCACCACTGTGGATGCAGTGCATTGAGTCCAGAGAGTGCACTGGCACCACTGGGGATGCACTGCAGTACTCGAAAGAGTGCACTGGCACCACTGGGGAAGCCGAGCAGTGAGTCCAGAGAGTGCACTGGCACCACTGGGGATGCACGCCGGTGAGTCCAGAGAGTGCACTGTCACTACTGGGGATGCAGTGCAGTGAGTCCAGAGAGTGCACTGGCACCACTGAGAATGCACTTCAGTGAGTCCAGAGAGTGCACTGGCATCACTGGGGATGCACTGCAGTGAGTCCAGAGATTGCACTGGCTCCACTGGGGATGCAGTACAGTGAGTCCACACAGTGCACTAGCACCACTGGGGATGCAGTTCAGTGAGTCCAGAGAGTGCACTGGCACCACTGGGGATGCAGTGCAGTGAGTCCAGAGAGTGCACTGGCACCAGTGGGGATGCACTGCAGTGAGTCCAGAGAGTGCACTGGCACCACTGGGGATGCACTGCAGTTTGTCCAGAGAGTGCACTGGCACCACTGGGGATGCACTGCAGTGAGTCCAGAGAGTGCACTGGCACCACTGGGGATGCAGTGCAGTGAGTCCAGAGAGGGCACTGGCACCACTGGGGATGCAGTGCAGTGAATCCAGTGAGTGCACTGGCACCACTGGGGATGCAGTGCAGTGAGTCCAGAGAGTGCACTGGCACTACTGGGGATGCAGTGCAGTGAGTCCAGAGAGTGCACTGGCACCACTGGGGATGCACTGCAGTGAGTCCAGAGAGTGCACTGTCACTACTGGGGATGCAGTGCAGTGAGTCCTGAGAGTGCACTGGCACCACTGGGGATGCACTGCAGTGAGTCCAGAGATTGCACTGGCTCCACTGGGGATGCAGTACAGTGAGTCCACACAGTACACTAGCACCACTGGGGATGCAGTTATGTTACTCCAGAGACTGCACTGGCACCACTGGGGATGCACTGCAGTGAGTCCAGAGAGTGCACTGGCACCAGTGGGGTGCACTGCAGTGAGTCCAGAGAGTGCACTGGCACCACTGGGGATGCAGTGCAGTGAGTCCAGAGAGTGCACTGGCACCACTGGGGATGCACTGCAGTGAGTCCAGAGAGTGCACTGGCACCACTGGGGATGCAGTGCAGTGAGTCCAGAGAGGGCACTGGCACCACTGGGGATGCAGTGCAGTGAATCCAGTGAGTGCACTGGCACCACTGGGGATGCACTGCAGTGAGTCCAGAGAGTGCACTGGCACTACTGTGGATGCAGTGCAGTGAGTCCAGAGAGTGCACTGGCACCACTGGGGATGCACTGCAGTGAGTCCAGAGAGTGCACTGTCACTACTGGGGATGCAGTGCAGTGAGTCCTGAGAGTGCACTGGCACCACTGGGGATGCACTGCAGTGAGTCCAGAGATTGCACTGGCACCACTGGGGATGCAGTACAGTGAGTCCACACAGTGCACTAGCACCACTGGGGATGCACTGCAGTGAGTCCAGAGAGTGCACTGTCACTACTGGGGATGCAGTGCAGTGAGTCCAGAGAGTGCACTGGCACCACTGGTGATGCACTGCTGTGAGTCCAGAGAGTGCTCTTGCACCACAGGGGATGCAGTGCAGTGAGTCCAGAGAGTGCACTGGCACCACTGGGGATGCACTGCAGTGAGTCCTGAGAGTACACTGGCTCCACCGGGGATGCCCTGCAGTGAGTCCAGAGAGTGCACTGGCGATGCAGTGCAGTGAGTCCAGAGAGTGCACTGGCACCACTGGGGATGCAGCGCAGTGAGTCCAGAGAGTGCACTGGCACCACTGGGGATGCACTGCAGTGAGTCCAGAGAGTGCACTGTCACTACTGGGGATGCAGTGCAGTGAGTCCAGAGAGTGCACTGGCACCACTGATAATGCACTTCTGTGAGTCCAGAGAGTGCACTGGCACCACTGGGGATGCACTGCAGTGAGTCCAGAGATTGCACTGGCACCACTGGGGATGCAGTTCAGTGAGTCCAGAGAGTGCACTGGCACCACTGGGGATGCAGTGCAGTGAGTCCAGAGAGTGCACTGGCACCACTGAGAATGCACTTCAGTGAGTCCAGAGAGTGCACTGGCACCACTGGGGATGCAGTGCAGTGAGTCCAGAGATTGCACTGGCACCACTGGGGATGCAGTGCTGTGACTCCAGAGAGTGCACTGGCACCACTGGGGATGCACTGCAGTGAGTCCAGAGAGTGCACTGGCACCACTGGGGATGCACTGCAGTGAGTCCAGAGAGTGCACTGGCACCACTGGGGATGCACTGCAATACTCGAAAGAGTGCACTGGCACCACTGGGGAAGCCGAGCAGTGAGTCCAGAGAGTGCACTGGCACCACTGGGGATGCACTGCAGTGAGTCCAGAGAGTGCACTGTCACTACTGGGGATGCAGTGCAGTGAGTCCAGAGAGTGCACTGGCACCACTGAGAATGCACTTCAGTGAGTCCAGAGAGTGCACTGGCATCACTGGGGATGCACTGCAGTGAGTCCAGAGATTGCACTGGCTCCACTGGGGATGCAGTACAGTGAGTCCACACAGTGCACTAGCACCACTGGGGATGCAGTTCAGTGAGTCCAGAGAGTGCACTGGCACCACTGGGGATGCAGTGCAGTGAGTCCAGAGAGTGCACTGGCACCACTGGTGATGCACTGCTGTGAGTCCAGAGAGTGCTCTTGCACCACAGGGGATGCAGTGCAGTGACTCAAGAGAGTGCACTGGCAGCACTGGGGATGCAGTGCAGTGAGTCCAGAGAGTGCAATGGCACCACTGCGGATGCACTGCAGTGAGTCCAGAGAGTGCACTGGCTCCACTGGGGATGCACTGCAGTGAGTCCAGAGAGTGCACTGGCACCACTGGGCATGCACTGCAGTGAGTCCAGAGAGTGCACTGGCACCACTGGGGATGCAGTGCAGTGAGTCCAGAGAGTGCACTGGCATCACTGGCGATGCAGTGCAGTGAGTGCAGAGAGTGCACTGGCACCACTGGGGATGCAGTGCAGTGAGTCCAGAGAGCGCACTGGCACCACTGGGGATGCGCTGCAGTGAGTCCAGAGAGTGCACTGGCACCACTGGGGATGCACTGCAGTGAGCCCAGAGAGTGCACTGGCACCAGTGGGGATGCACTGCAGTGAGTCCAGTGAGTGCACTGGCACCACTGGGGAAGCAGTGCAGTGAGTCCAGAGAGTGCAGTGGCACCACTGGGGATGCAGTTTAATGAGTCCAGAGAGTGCACTGGCACCACTGGGGATGCAGTGCAGTGAGTCCAGAGAGTGCACTGGCACCACTGGGGATGCACTGCAGTGAGTCCAGAGAGTGCACTGGCACCACTGAGAATGCACTTCAATGAGTCCAGAGAGTGCACTGGCACCACTGGGGATGCAGTGCAGTGAGTCCAGAGAGTGCAGTGGCATCACTGGGGATGCACTGCAGTGAGTCCAGAGAGTGCTTTGGCACCAGTGGGGATGCACTGCAGTTACTCCAGAGACTGCACTGGCACCACTGGGGATGCACTGCAGTGAGTCCAGAGAGTGCACTGGCACCAGTGGGGATGCACTGCAGTGAGTCCAGAGAGTGCACTGGCACCACTGGGGATGCACTGCAGTGAGTCCAGAGAGTGCACTGGCACCACTGTGGATGCACTGCAGTGAGTCCAGAGAGTGCACTGGCACCACTGGGGATGCAGTGCAGTGAGTCCAGAGAGGGCACTGGCACCACTGGGGATGCAGTGCATTGAATCCAGTGAGTGCACTGGCACCACTGGGGATGCACTGCAGTGAGTCCAGAGAGTGCACTGGCACTACTGGGGATGCAGTGCAGTGAGTCCAGAGAGTGCACTGGCACCACTGGGGATGCACTGCAGTGAGTCCAGAGAGTGCACTGTCACTACTGGGGATGCAGTGCAGTGAGTCCTGAGAGTGCACTGGCACCACTGAGGATGCACTGCAGTGAGTCCAGAGATTGCACTGGCACCACTGGGGATGCAGTACAGTGAGTCCACACAGTGCACTAGCACCACTGGGGATGCACTGCAGTGAGTCCAGAGAGTGCACTGGCACCACTGGGGATGCAGTGCAGTGAGTCCAGAGAGTGCACTGGCACCACTGGTGATGCACTGCTGTGAGTCCAGAGAGTGCTCTTGCACCACAGGGGATGCAGTGCAGTGACTCAAGAGAGTGCACTGGCAGCACTGGGGATGCAGTGCAGTGAGTCCAGAGAGTGCACTGGCACCACTGGAGATGCAGTGCAGTGAGTCCAGAGAGTGCAATGGCACCACTGCAGATGCACTGCAGTGAGTCCAGAGAGTGCACTGGCTCCACTGGGGATGCAGTGCAGTGAGTCCAGAGAGTGCACTGGCACCACTGGGGATGCACTGCAGTGAGTCCAGAGAGTGCACTGGCACCACTGGGGATGCACTGAAGTGAGTCCAGAGAGTGCACTGGCACCACTGGGGATGCAGTGCAGTGAGTCCAGAGAGTGCACTGGCACCACTGGGGATGCAGTGCAGTGAGTCCAGAGAGTGCACTGGCACCACTGGGGATGCAGTGCAGTGAGTCCAGAGAGTGCACTGGCACCAGTGGGGATGCACTGCAGTGAGTCCAGTGAGTGCACTGGCACCACTGTGGATGCAGTGCATTGAGTCCAGAGAGTGCACTGGCACCACTGGGGATGCACTGCAGTACTCGAAAGAGTGCACTGGCACCACTGGGGAAGCCGAGCAGTGAGTCCAGAGAGTGCACTGGCACCACTGGGGATGCACGCCGGTGAGTCCAGAGAGTGCACTGTCACTACTGGGGATGCAGTGCAGTGAGTCCAGAGAGTGCACTGGCACCACTGAGAATGCACTTCAGTGAGTCCAGAGAGTGCACTGGCATCACTGGGGATGCACTGCAGTGAGTCCAGAGATTGCACTGGCTCCACTGGGGATGCAGTACAGTGAGTCCACACAGTGCACTAGCACAACTGGGGATGCAGTTCAGTGAGTCCAGAGAGTGCACTGGCACCACTGGGGATGCAGTGCAGTGAGTCCAGAGAGTGCACTGGCACCACTGGGGATGCACTGCAGTGAGTCCAGAGAGTGCACTGGCACCACTGGGGATGCACTGCAGTGAGTCCAGAGAGTGCACTGGCACCACTGGGGATGCACTGCAGTGAGTCCAGAGAGTGCACTGGCACCACTGGGGATGCAGTGCAGTGAGTCCAGAGAGGGCACTGGCACCACTGGGGATGCAGTGCAGTGAATCCAGTGAGTGCACTGGCACCACTGGGGATGCAGTGCAGTGAGTCCAGAGAGTGCACTGGCACTACTGGGGATGCAGTGCAGTGAGTCCAGAGAGTGCACTGGCACCACTGGGGATGCACTGCAGTGAGTCCAGAGAGTGCACTGTCACTACTGGGGATGCAGTGCAGTGAGTCCTGAGAGTGCACTGGCACCACTGGGGATGCACTGCAGTGAGTCCAGAGATTGCACTGGCTCCACTGGGGATGCAGTACAGTGAGTCCACACAGTGCACTAGCACCACTGGGGATGCAGTTCAGTTACTCCAGAGACTGCACTGGCACCACTGGGGATGCACTGCAGTGAGTCCAGAGAGTGCACTGGCACCAGTGGGGATGCACTGCAGTGAGTCCAGAGAGTGCACTGGCACCACTGGGGATGCAGTGCAGTGAGTCCAGAGAGTGCACTGGCACCACTGGGGATGCACTGCAGTGAGTCCAGAGAGTGCACTGGCACCACTGGGGATGCAGTGCAGTGAGTCCAGAGAGGGCACTGGCACCACTGGGGATGCAGTGCAGTGAATCCAGTGAGTGCACTGGCACCACTGGGGATGCACTGCAGTGAGTCCAGAGAGTGCACTGGCACTACTGTGGATGCAGTGCAGTGAGTCCAGAGAGTGCACTGGCACCACTGGGGATGCACTGCAGTGAGTCCAGAGAGTGCACTGTCACTACTGGGGATGCAGTGCAGTGAGTCCTGAGAGTGCACTGGCACCACTGGGGATGCACTGCAGTGAGTCCAGAGATTGCACTGGCACCACTGGGGATGCAGTACAGTGAGTCCACACAGTGCACTAGCACCACTGGGGATGCACTGCAGTGAGTCCAGAGAGTGCACTGGCACCACTGGGGATGCAGTGCAGTGAGTCCAGAGAGTGCACTGGCACCACTGGTGATGCACTGCTGTGAGTCCAGAGAGTGCTCTTGCACCACAGGGGATGCAGTGCAGTGACTCAAGAGAGTGCACTGGCAGCACTGGGGATGCAGTGCAGTGAGTCCAGAGAGTGCACTGGCACCACTGGAGATGCAGTGCAGTGAGTCCAGAGAGTGCAATGGCACCACTGGGGATGCAGTGCAGTGAGTCCAGAGAGTGCACTGGCTCCACTGGGGATGCAGTGCAGTGAGTCCAGAGAGTGCACTGGCACCACTGGGGATGCACTGCAGTGAGTCCAGAGAGTGTACTGGCACCACTGGGGATGCACTGAAGTGAGTCCAGAGAGTGCACTGGCACGACTGGGGATGCAGTGCAGTGAGTCCAGAGAGTGCACTGGCACCACTGGGGATGCAGTGCAGTGAGTCCAGAGAGTGCACTGGCACCACTGGGGATGCAGTGCAGTGAGTCCAGAGAGTGCACTGGCACCAGTGGGGATGCACTGCAGTGAGTCCAGTGAGTGCACTGGCACCACTGTGGATGCAGTGCATTGAGTCCAGAGAGTGCACTGGCACCACTGGGGAAGCAGTGCAGTGAGTCCAGAGAGTGCACTGGCACCACTGGGGATGCACTGCAGTGAGTCCAGAGAGTGCACTGGCAGCACTGGGGATGCAGTGCAGTGAGTCCAGAGAGTGCACTGGCACCACTGGGGATGCAGTGCACTGAGTCCAGAGAGTGCACTGGCACCACTGGGGATGCAGTGCAGTGAGTCCAGAGAGTGCACTGGCACCACTGAGAATGCAGTGCTGTGACTCCAGAGAGTGCACTGGCACCACTGGGGATGCAGTGCAGTGAGTCCAGAGATTGCACTGGCACCACTGGGGATGCAGTGCTGTGACTCCAGAGAGCGCACAGGCACCACTGGGGATGCAGTGCAGTGAGTCCAGAGAGTGCACTGGCACCACTGGGAATGCACTGCATTGAGCCCAGAGAGTGCACTGGCACCACTGGGGATGCACTACAGTGAGTCCAGAGAGTGCACTGGCACCACTGGGGAAGCAGTGCAGTGAGTCCAGAGAGTGCAGAGGCACCACTGGTGATGCAGTTTATTGAGTCCAGAGAGTGCACTGGCACCACTGGGGATGCAGTGCAGTGAGTCCAGAGAGTGCACTGGCACCACTGGGGATGCAGTTCAGTGAGTCCAGAGAGTGCACTGGCACCACTGGGGATGCAGTGCAGTGAGTCCAGAGAGTGCACTGGCACCACTGAGAATGCACTTCAGTGAGTCCAGAGAGTGCAGTGGCACCACTGGGGATGCAGTGCAGTGAGTCCAGAGATTGCACTGGCACCACTGGGGATGCAGTGCTGTGACTCCAGAGAGCGCACAGGCACCACTGGGGATGCAGTGCAGTGAGTCCAGAGAGTGCACTGGCACCACTGGGAATGCACTGCAGTGAACCCAGAGAGTGCACTGGCACCAGTGGGGATGCACTACAGTGAGTCCAGTGAGTGCACTGGCACCACTGGGGAAGCAGTGCAGTGAGTCCAGAGAGTGCAGAGGCACCACTGGTGATGCAGTTTAGTGAGTCCAGAGAGTGCACTGGCACCACTGGGGATGCAGTGCTGTGACTCCAGAGAGTGCACAGGCACCAATGGGGATGCAGTGCAGTGAGTCCAGAGAGTGCACTGGCACCACTGGGGATGCACTGCAGTGAGCCCAGAGAGTGCACTGGCACCAGTGGGGATGCACTGCAGTGAGTCCAGTGAGTGCACTGGCACCACTGGGGAAGCAGTGCAGTGAGTCCAGAGAGTGCAGAGGCTCCACTGGTGATGCAGTTTAGTGAGTCCAGAGAGTGCACTGGCACCACTGGGGATGCAGCGCAGTGAGTCCAGAGAGTGCACTGGCCCCACTGGGGATGCACTGCAGTGAGTCCAGAGAGTGCACTGTCACTACTGGGGATGCAGTGCAGTGAGTCCAGAGAGTGCACTGGCACCACTGATAATGCACTTCAGTGAGTCCAGAGAGTGCACTGGCACCACTGGGGATGCACTGCAGTGAGTCCAGAGAGTGCACTGGCACCACTGGGGATGCAGTTCAGTGAGTCCAGAGAGTGCACTGGCACCACTGGGGATGCAGTGCAGTGAGTCCAGAGAGTGCACTGGCACCACTGGAGATGCAGTGCAGTGAGTCCAGAGAGTGCAATGGCACCACTGGGGATGCAGTGCAGTGAGTCCAGAGAGTGCACTGGCTCCACTGGGGATGCAGTGCAGTGAGTCCAGAGAGTGCACTGGCACCACTGGGGATGCACTGCAGTGAGTCCAGAGAGTGTACTGGCACCACTGGGGATGCACTGAAGTGAGTCCAGAGAGTGCACTGGCACCACTGGGGATGCAGTGCAGTGAGTCCAGAGAGTGCACTGGCACCACTGGGGATGCAGTGCAGTGAGTCCAGAGAGTGCACTGGCACCACTGGGGATGCAGTGCAGTGAGTCCAGAGAGTGCACTGGCACCACTGGGGATGCACTGCAGTGAGTCCAGTGAGTGCACTGGCACCAATGGGGATGCAGTGCAGTGAGTCCAGAGAGTGCACTGGCACCACTGGGAATGCACTGCAGTGAGCCCAGAGAGTGCACTGGCACCACTGGGGATGCACTACAGTGAGTCCAGAGAGTGCACTGGCACCACTGGGGAAGCAGTGCAGTGAGTCCAGAGAGTGCAGAGGCACCACTGGTGATGCAGTTTAGTGAGTCCAGAGAGTGCACTGGCACCACTGGGGATGCAGTGCAGTGAGTCCAGAGAGTGCACTGGCACCACTGGGGATGCAGTTCAGTGAGTCCAGAGAGTGCACTGGCACCACTGGGGATGCAGTGCAGTGAGTCCAGAGAGTGCACTGGCACCACTGAGAATGCACTTCAGTGAGTCCAGAGAGTGCAGTGGCACCACTGGGGATGCAGTGCAGTGAGTCCAGAGATTGCACTGGCATCACTGGGGATGCAGTGCTGTGACTCCAGAGAGCGCACAGGCACCACTGGGGATGCAGTGCAGTGAGTCCAGAGAGTGCACTGGCACCACTGGGAATGCACTGCAGTGAACCCAGAGAGTGCACTGGCACCAGTGGGGATGCACTACAGTGAGTCCAGTGAGTGCACTGGCACCACTGGGGAAGCAGTGCAGTGAGTCCAGAGAGTGCAGAGGCACCACTGGTGATGCAGTTTAGTGAGTCCAGAGAGTGCACTGGCACCACTGGGGATGCAGTGCTGTGACTCCAGAGAGTGCACAGGCACCAATGGGGATGCAGTGCAGTGAGTCCAGAGAGTGCACTGGCACCACTGGGGATGCACTGCAGTGAGCCCAGAGAGTGCACTGGCACCAGTGGGGATGCACTGCAGTGAGTCCAGTGAGTGCACTGGCACCACTGGGGATGCAGTGCAGTGAGTCCAGAGAGTGCACTGGCACCACTGGGGAAGCACTGAAGTGAGTCCAGTGAGTGCACTGGCACCACTGGGGATGCAGTGCAGTGAGTCCAGAGAGTGCACTGGCACCACTGGGGAAGCAGTGCAGTGAGTCCAGAGAGTGCACTGGCACCACTGGGGATGCAGTGCAGTGAGTCCAGAGAGTGCACTGGCACCACTGGGGATGCAGTGCAGTGAGTCCAGAGAGTGCACTGGCACCACTGGGGAAGCAGTGCAGTGAGTCCAGAGAGTGCACTGGCACCACTGGGGATGCACTGCAGTGAGTCCAGAGAGTGCACTGGCAACAGTGGGGATGCACTGCAGTGAGTCCAGAGAGTGCACTGGCACCACTGGGGATGCAGTGCAGTGAGTCCTGTGAGTGCACTGGCACCACTGGGGATGCACTGCAGTGAGTCCAGAGAGTGCACTGGCACCACTGGGGATGCAGTGCAGTGAGTCCAGAGAGTGCACTGGCACCACTGGGGATGCAGTGCAGTGAATCCAGTGAGTGCACTGGCACCACTGGGGATGCAGTGCAGTGAGTCCAGAGAGTGCACTGGCACTACTGGGGATGCAGTGCAGTGAGTCCAGAGAGTGCACTGGCACCACTGGGGATGCACTGCTGTGAGTCCAGAGAGTGCACTGTCACTACTGGGGATGCAGTGCAGTGAGTCCTGAGAGTGCACTGGCACCACTGGGGATGCACTGCAGTGAGTCCAGAGATTGCACTGGCACCACTGGGGATGCAGTACAGTGAGTCCACACAGTGCTCTTGCACCACAGGGGATGCAGTGCAGTGACTGAAGAGAGTGCACTGGCAGCACTGGGGATGCAGTGCAGTGAGTCCAGAGAGTGCACTGGCACCACTGGAGATGCAGTGCAGTGAGTCCAGAGAGTGCAATGGCACCACTGCGGATGCACTGCAGTGAGTCCAGAGAGTGCACTGGCTCCACTGGGGATGCACTGCAGTGAGTCCAGAGAGTGCACTGGCACCACTGGGGATGCACTGCAGTGAGTCCAGAGAGTGTACTGGCACCACAGGGTATGCACTGAAGTGAGTCCAGAGAGTGCACTGGCACCACTGAGAATGCACTTCAGTGAGTCCAGAGAGTGCACTGGCACCACTGGGGATGCAGTGCAGTGAGTCCACAGAGTGCACTAGCACCACTGGGGATGCAGTGCAGTGAGTCCAGAGAGTGCGCTGGAACCACTGGGGATGCAGTGTAGTGAGTCCAGAGAGTGCACTGGCACCACTGGGGATGCAGTGCAGTGAGTCCAGAGAGTGCACTGGCACCAGTGGGGATGCACTGCAGTGAGTCCAGTGAGTGCACTGGCACCACTGGGGATGCAGTGCAGTGAGTCCAGAGAGTGCACTGGCACCACTGGGGATGCAGTGCAGTGAGTCCAGAGAGTGCACTGGCACCACTGGGGATGCAGTGCAGTGAGTCCAGAGAGTGCACTGGCACCACTGGGGATGCACTGCAGTGAGTCCACAGAGTGCACTGGCACCACTGGGGATGCAGTGCAGTGAGTCCAGAGAGTGCACTGGCACCACTGAGAATGCACTTCAGTGAGTCCAGAGAGTGCACTGGCACCACTGGGGATGCAGTGCAGTGAGTCCAGAGATTGCACTGGCACCACTGGGGATGCAGTGCTGTGACTGCAGAGAGCGCACAGGCACCACTGGGGATGCAGTGCAGTGAGTCCAGAGAGTGCACTGGCACCACTGGGGATGCACTGCAGTGAGCCCAGAGAGTGCACTGGCTCCACTGGGGATGCACTGCAGTGAGCCCAGAGACTGCACTGGCACGACTGGGGATGCACTGCAGTGAGTCCAGAGAGTGCACTGGCAACAGTGGGGATGCACTGCAGTGAGTCCAGAGAGTGCACTGGCACCACTGGGGATGCAGTGCAGTGAGTCCTGTGAGTGCACTGGCACCACTGGGGATGCACTGCAGTGAGTCCAGAGAGTGCACTGGCACCACTGGGGATGCAGTGCAGTGAGTCCAGAGAGTGCACTGGCACCACTGGGGATGCAGTGCAGTGAATCCAGTGAGTGCACTGGCACCACTGGGGATGCAGTGCAGTGAGTCCAGAGAGTGCACTGGCACTACTGGGGATGCAGTGCAGTGAGTCCAGAGAGTGCACTGGCACCACTGGGGATGCACTGCAGTGAGTCCAGAGAGTGCACTGTCACTACTGGGGATGCAGTGCAGTGAGTCCTGAGAGTGCACTGGCACCACTGGGGATGCACTGCAGTGAGTCCAGAGATTGCACTGGCACCACTGGGTTTGCAGTACAGTGAGTCCACACACTGCTCTTGCACCACAGGGGATGCAGTGCAGTGACTCAAGAGAGTGCACTGGCAGCACTGGGGATGCAGTGCAGTGAGTCCAGAGAGTGCACTGGCAACACTGGAGATGCAGTGCAGTGAGTCCAGAGAGTGCAATGGCACCACTGGGGATGCAGTGCAGTGAGTCCAGAGAGTGCACTGGCTCCACTGGGGATGCACTGCAGTGAGTCCAGAGAGTGCACTGGCACCACTGGGGATGCACTGCAGTGAGTCCAGAGAGTGTACTGGCACCACAGGGTATGCACTGAAGTGAGTCCAGAGAGTGCACTGGCACCACTGAGAATGCACTTCAGTGAGTCCAGAGAGTGCACTGGCACCACTGGGGATGCAGTGCAGTGAGTCCACAGAGTGCACTAGCACCACTGGGGATGCAGTGCAGTGAGTCCAGAGAGTGCGCTGGAACCACTGGGGATGCAGTGCAGTGAGTCCAGAGAGTGCACTGTCACCACTGGGGATGCAGTGCAGTGAGTCCAGAGAGTGCACTGGCACCAGTGGGGATGCACTGAAGTGAGTCCAGTGAGTGCACTGGCACCACTGGGGATGCAGTGCAGTGAGTCCAGAGAGTGCACTGGCACCACTGGGGAAGCAGTGCAGTGAGTCCAGAGAGTGCACTGGCACCACTGGGGATGCACTGCAGTGAGTCCAGAGAGTGCACTGGCACCACTGGGGATGCACTGCAGTGAGTCCAGAGAGTGCACTGGCACCACTGGGGATGCACTGCAGTGAGTCCACAGAGTGCACTGGCACCACTGGGGATGCAGTGCAGTGAGTCCAGAGAGTGCACTGTCACTACTGGGGATGCAGTGCAGTGAGTCCTGAGAGTGCACTGGCACCACTGGGGATGCACTGCAGTGAGTCCAGAGAGTGCACTGGCACCACTGGGGATGCAGTACAGTGAGTCCACACAGTGCTCTTGCACCACAGGGGATGCAGTGCAGTGACTCAAGAGAGTGCACTGGCACCACTGGGGATGCAGTTTAATGAGTCCAGAGAGTGCACTGGCACCACTGGGGATGCAGTGCAGTGAGTCCAGAGAGTGCACTGGCACCACTGAGAATGCACTTCAATGAGTCCAGAGAGTGCACTGGCACCACTGGGGATGCACTGCAGTGAGTCCAGAGAGTGCAGTGGCACCACTGGGGATGCACTGCAGTGAGTCCAGAGACTGCACTGGCACCACTGGGGATGCACTGCAGTGAGTCCAGAGAGTGCACTGGCAACAGTGGGGATGCACTGCAGTGAGTCCAGAGAGTGCACTGGCACCACTGGGGATGCAGTGCAGTGAGTCCTGTGAGTGCACTGGCACCACTGGGGATGCACTGCAGTGAGTCCAGAGAGTGCACTGGCACCACTGGGGATGTAGTGCAGTGAGTCCAGAGAGTGCACTGGCACCACTGGGGATGCAGTGCAGTGAATCCAGTGAGTGCACTGGCACCACTGGGGATGCAGTGCAGTGAGTCCAGAGAGTGCACTGGCACTACAGGGGATGCAGTGCAGTGAGTCCAGAGAGTGCACTGGCACCACTGGGGATGCACTGCAGTGAGTCCAGAGAGTGCACTGTCACTACTGGGGATGCAGTGCAGTGAGTCCAGAGAGTGCACTGGCACCACTGGGGATGCACTGCAGTGAGTCCAGAGAGTGCACTGGCACCACTGGGGATGCAGTACAGTGAGTCCACACAGTGCTCTTGCACCACAGGGGATGCAGTGCAGTGACTCAAGAGAGTGCACTGGCAGCACTGGGGATGCAGTGCAGTGAGTCCAGAGAGTGCACTGGCACCACTGGAGATGCAGTGCAGTGAGTCCAGAGAGTGCAATGGCACCACTGCGGATGCACTGCAGTGAGTCCAGAGAGTGCACTGGCTCCACTGGGGATGCACTGCAGTGAGTCCAGAGAGTGCACTGGCACCACTGGAGATGCACTGCAGTGAGTCCAGAGAGTGTACTGGCACCACAGGGTATGCACTGAAGTGAGTCCAGAGAGTGCACTGGCACCACTGAGAATGCACTTCAGTGATTCCAGAGAGTGCACTGGCACCACTGGGGATGCACTGCAGTGAGTCCACAGAGTGCACTAGCACCACTGGGGATGCAGTGCAGTGAGTCCAGAGAGTGCGCTGGAACCACTGGGGATGCAGTGCAGTGAGTCCAGAGAGTGCACTGGCACCACTGGGGATGCAGTGCAGTGAGTCCAGAGAGTGCACTGGCACCAGTGGGGATGCACTGCAGTGAGTCCAGTGAGTGCACTGGCACCACTGGGGATGCAGTGCAGTGAGTCCAGAGAGTGCACTGGCACCACTGGGGAAGCAGTGCAGTGAGTCCAGAGAGTGCACTGGCACCACTGGGGATGCAGTGCAGTGAGTCCAGAGAGTGCACTGGCACCACTGGGGATGCACTGCAGTGAGTCCACAGAGTGCACTGGCACCACTGGGGATGCACTGCAGTGAGTCCACAGAGTGCACTGGCACCACTGGGGATGCAGTGCAGTGAGTCCAGAGAGTGCACTGGCACCACTGAGAATGCACTTCAGTGAGTCCAGAGAGTGCACTGGCACCACTGGGGATGCAGTGCAGTGAGTCCAGAGATTGCACTGGCACCACTGGGGATGCAGTGCTGTGACTCCAGAGAGCGCACAGGCACCACTGGGGATGCAGTGCAGTGAGTCCAGAGAGTGCACTGGCACCACTGGGGATGCACTGCAGTGAGCCCAGAGAGTGCACTGGCTCCACTGGGGATGCACTGCAGTGAGCCCAGAGACTGCACTGGCACCACTGGGGATGCACTGCAGTGAGTCCAGAGAGTGCACTGGCAACAGTGGGGATGCACTGCAGTGAGTCCAGAGAGTGCACTGGCACCACTGGGGATGCAGTGCAGTGAGTCCTGTGAGTGCACTGGCACCACTGGGGATGCACTGCAGTGAGTCCACAGAGTGCACTGGCACCACTGGGGATGCAGTGCAGTGAGTCCAGAGAGTGCACTGGCACCACTGCGGATGCACTGCAGTGAGTCCAGAGAGTGCACTGGCTCCACTGGGGATGCACTGCAGTGAGTCCAGAGAGTGCACTGGCACCACTGGGGATGCACTGCCGTGAGTCCAGAGAGTGTACTGGCAGCACAGGGTATGCACTGAAGTGAGTCCAGAGAGTGCACTGGCACCACTGAGAATGCACTTCAGTGAGTCCAGAGAGTGCACTGGCACCACTGGGGATGCAGTGCAGTGAGTCCACAGAGTGCACTAGCACCACTGGGGATGCAGTGCAGTGAGTCCAGAGAGTGCGCTGGAACCACTGGGGATGCAGTGCAGTGAGTCCAGAGAGTGCACTGGCACCACTGGGGATGCACTGCAGTGAGTCCAGAGAGTGCACTGGCACCAGTGGGGATGCACTGCAGTGAGTCCAGTGAGTGCACTGGCACCACAGGGGAAGCAGTGCAGTGAGTCCAGAGAGTGCACTGGCACCACTGGGGATGCAGTGCAGTGAGTCCAGAGAGTGCACTGGCACCACTGGGGATGCAGTGCAGTGAGTCCAGAGAGTGCACTGGCACCACTGGGGATGCACTGCAGTGAGTCCACAGAGTGCACTGGCACCACTGGGGATGCAGTGCAGTGAGTCCAGAGAGTGCACTGGCACCACTGAGAATGCACTTCAGTGAGTCCAGAGAGTGCACTGGCAACACTGGGGATGCAGTGCAGTGAGTCCAGTGAGTGTACTGGCACCACTGGGGATGCAGTGCAGTGAGTCCAGAGAGTGCACTGGCACCACTGGGGATGCACTGCAGTGAGCCCAGAGAGTGCACTGGCACCAGTGGGGATGCACTGCAGTGAGTCCAGTGAGTGCACTGGCACCACTGGGGAAGCAGTGCAGTGAGTCCAGAGAGTGCAGAGGCACCACTGGTGATGCAGTTTAGTGAGTCCAGAGAGTGTACTGGCACCACTGGGGATGCAGTGCAGTGAGTCCAGAGAGTGCACTGGCCCCACTGGGGATGCACTGCAGTGAGTCCAGAGAGTGCACTGTCACTACTGGGGATGCAGTGCAGTGAGTCCAGAGAGTGCACTGGCACCACTGATAATGCACTTCAGTGTGTCCAGAGAGTGCACTGGCACCACTGGGGATGCACTGCAGTGAGTCCAGAGAGTGCACTGGCACCACTGGGGATGCAGTTCAGTGAGTCCAGAGAGTGCACTGGCACCACTGGGGATGCACTGCAGTGAGTCCAGAGAGTGCACTGGCACCACTGGGGAATGCACTTCAGTGAGTCCAGAGAGTGCACTGGCACCACTGGGGATGCAGTGCAGTGAGTCCAGAGATTGCACTGGCACCACTGGGGATGCAGTGCTGTGACTCCAGAGAGTGCACTGGCACCACTGGGGATGCACTGCAGTGAGTCCAGAGAGTGCACTGGCACTACTGGGGATGCAGTGCAGTGAGTCCAGAGAGTGCACTGGCACCACTGGGGATGCACTGCAGTGACTCGAAAGAGTGCACTGGCACCACTGGGGAAGCAGTGCAGTGAGTCCAGAGAGTGCACTGGCACCACTGGGGATGCACTGCAGTGAGTCCAGAGAGTGCACTGTCACTACTGGGGATGCAGTGCAGTGAGTCCAGAGAGTGCACTGGCACCACTGAGAATGCACTTCAGTGAGTCCAGAGAGTGCACTGGCACCACTGGGGATGCACTGCAGTGAGTTCAGAGATTGCACTGGCACCACTGGGGATGCAGTACAGTGAGTCCACACAGTGCACTAGCACCACTGGGAATGCAGTGCAGTGAGTCCAGAGAGTGCACTGGCACCACTGGGGATGCACTGCAGTGACTCCAGAGAGTGCACTGGCACCACTGGAGATGCAGTGCAGTGAGTCCAGAGAGTGCACTGGCTCCACTGGGGATGCACTGCAGTGAGTCCAGAGAGTGCACTGGCACCACTGGGGATGCACTGCAGTGAGTCCAGAGAGTGTACTGGCACCACTGGGGATGCACTGAAGTGAGTCCAGAGAGTGCACTGGCACCAGTGGGGATGCACTGCAGTGAGTCCAGAGAGTGCACTGGCACCACTGGGGATGCACTGCAGTGAGTCCACAGAGTGCACTAGCACTACTGGGGATGCAGTGCAGTGAGTCCAGAGAGTGCGCTGGAACCACTGGGGATGCAGTGCAGTGAGTCCAGAGAGTGCACTGGCACCACTGGGGATGCAGTGCAGTGACTCCAGAGAGTGCACTGGCACCACTGGGGATTCACTGCAGTGAGTCCAGTGAGTGCACTGGCACCACTGGGGATGCAGTGCAGTGAGTCCAGAGAGTGCACTGGCACCACTGGGGAAGCAGTGCAGTGAGTCCAGAGAGTGCAGTGGCACCACTGGGGATGCAGTGCAGTGAGTCCAGAGAGTGCACTGGCACCACTGGGGATGCAGTGCAGTGAGTCCAGAGAGTGCACTGGCACCACTGGGGATGCAGTTCAGTGAGTCCAGAGAGTGCACTGGCACCACTGGGGATGCAGTGCAGTGAGTCCAGAGAGTGCACTGGCACCACTGAGAATGCAGTGCTGTGACTCCAGAGAGTGCACAGGCACCACTGGGGATGCAGTGCAGTGAGTCCAGAGAGTGCACTGGCACCAGTGGGGATGCACTTCAGTCAGTCCAGTGAGTGCACTGGCACCACTGGGGAAGCAGTGCAGTGAGTCCAGAGAGTGCAGTGCCACCACTGGGGATGCAGTTTAGTGAGTCCAGAGAGTGCACTGGCACCACTGGGGATGCAGTGCAGTGAGTCCAGTGAGTGTACTGGCACCACTGGGGATGCACTGCAGTGAGTCCAGAGAGTGCACTGGCACCACTGAGAATGCACTTCAGTGAGTCCAGAGAGTGCACTGGCACCACTGGGGAAGCAGTACAGTGAGTCCAGAGAGTGCAGTGGCACCACTGGGGATGCAGTGCAGTGAGTCCAGAGAGTGCACTGGCAGCACTGGGGATGCAGTGCAGTGAGTCCAGAGAGTGCACTGGCACCACTGGGGATGCAGTGCAGTGAGTCCAGAGAGTGCACTGGCACCACTGAGAATGCAGTGCTGTGACTCCAGAGAGCGCACAGGCACCACTGGGGATGCAGTGCAGTGAGTCCAGAGAGTGCACTGGCACCAGTGGGGATGCACTGCAGTGAGCCCAGAGAGTGCTCTGGCACCAGTGGGGATGCACTGCAGTCAGTCCAGTGAGTGCACTGGCACCGCTGGGGAAGCAGTGCAGTGAGTCCAGAGAGTGCAGTGGCACCACTGGTGATGCAGTTTAGTGAGTCCAGAGAGTGCACTGGCACCACTGGGGATGCAGTGCAGTGAGTCCAGTGAGTGTACTGGCACCACTGGTGATGCACTGCAGTGAGTCCAGAGAGTTCACTGGCACCACTGAGAATGCACTTCAGTGAGTCCAGAGAGTGCACTGGCACCACTGGGGATGCACTGCAGTGAGTCCAGAGAGTGCAGTGGCACCACTGGGGATGCACTGCAGTGAGTCCAGAGAGTGCACTGGCACCACTGGGGATGCAGTGCAGTGAGTCCAGAGAGTGCACTGGCACCACTGGGGTGCAGTGCAGTGAGTCCAGAGAGTGCACTGGCACCACTGGGGATGCGGTGCTGGGAGTCCAGAGAGTGCTTTGGCACCAGTGGGGATGCAGTGCAGTTACTCCAGAGACTGCACTGGCACCACCGGGGATGCAGTGCAGTGATTCCAGAGAGTGCACTGGCACCACTGGGGATGCAGTGCAGTGAGTCCAGAGATTGCACTGGCACCACTGGGGATGCAGTGCTGTGACTCCAGAGAGCGCACTGGCACCACTGGGGATGCAGTGCAGTGAGTCCAGAGAGTGCACTGGCACCACAGGGGATGCAGTGCAGTGAGTCCAGAGAGTGCACTGGCACCAGTGGGGATGCACTGCAGTGAGTCCAGTGAGTGCACTGGCACCACTGGGGAAGCAGTGCAGTGAGTCCAGAGAGTGCAGTGGCACCACTGGGGATGCAGTGCAGTGAGTCCAGAGAGTGCACTGGCACTACTGGGGATGCAGTGCAGTGAGTCCAGAGAGTGCACTGGCACCACTGGGGATGCACTGCAGTGAGTCCAGAGAGTGCACTGGCACCACTGAGAATGCACTTCAATGAGTCCAGAGAGTGCACTGGCACCACTGGGGATGCACTGCAGTGAGTCCAGAGAGTGCACTGGCACCACTGGGGATGCACTGCAGTGAGTCCAGAGACTGCACTGGCACCACTGGGGATGCACTGCAGTGAGTCCAGAGAGTGCACTGGCAACAGTGGGGATGCACTGCAGTGAGTCCAGAGAGTGCACTGGCACCACTGGGGATGCAGTGCAGTGAGTCCTGTGAATGCACTGGCACTACTGGGGATGCACTGCAGTGAGTCCAGAGAGTGCACTGGCAGCACTGGGGATGCAGTGCAGTGAGTCCAGAGAGTGCACTGGCACCACTGGGGATGCAGTGCAGTGAATCCAGTGAGTGCACTGGCACCACTGGGGATGCTGTGCAGTGAGTCCAGAGAGTGCACTGGCACTACTGGGGATGCAGTGCAGTGAGTCCAGAGAGTGCACTGGCACCACTGGGGATGCACTGCAGTGAGTCCAGAGAGTGCACTGTCACTACTGGGGATGCAGTGCAGTGAGTCCAGAGAGTGCACTGGCACTACTGGGGATGCAGTGCAGTGAGTCCAGAGAGTGCACTGGCACCACTGGGGATGCACTGCAGTGAGTCCAGAGAGTGCACTGTCACTACTGGGGATGCAGTGCAGTGAGTCCTGAGAGTGCACTGGCACCACTGGGGATGCACTGCAGTGAGTCCAGAGATTGCACTGGCACCACTGGGGATGCAGTACAGTGAGTCCACACAGTGCTCTTGCACCACAGGGGATGCAGTGCAGTGACTCAAGAGAGTGCACTGGCAGCACTGGGGATGCAGTGCAGTGAGTCCAGAGAGTGCACTGGCACCACTGGAGATGCAGTGCAGTGAGTCCAGAGAGTGCAATGGCACCACTGCGGATGCACTGCAGTGAGTCCAGAGAGTGCACTGGCTCCACTGGGGATGCACTGCAGTGAGTCCAGAGAGTGCACTGGCACCACTGGGGATGCACTGCAGTGAGTCCAGAGAGTGTACTGGCACCACAGGGTGTGCACTGAAGTGAGTCCAGAGAGTGCACTGGCACCACTGAGAATGCACTTCAGTGAGTCCAGAGAGTGCACTGGCACCACTGGGGATGCAGTGCAGTGAGTCCACAGAGTGCACTAGCACCACTGGGGATGCAGTGCAGTGAGTCCAGAGAGTGCGCTGGAACCACTGGGGATGCAGTGCAGTGAGTGCAGAGAGTGCACTGGCACCACTGGGGATGCAGTGCAGTGAGTCCAGAGAGTGCACTGGCACCAGTGGGGATGCACTGCAGTGAGTCCAGTGAGTGCACTGGCACCACTGGGGATGCAGTGCAGTGAGTCCAGAGAGTGCACTGGCACAACTGGGGAAGCAGTGCAGTGACGCCAGAGAGTGCACTGGCACCACTGGGGATGCAGTGCAGTGAGTCCAGAGAGTGCACTGGCACCACTGGGGATGCAGTGCAGTGAGTCCAGAGAGTGCACTGGCACCACTGGGGATGCACTGCAGTGAGTCCACAGAGTGCACTGGCACCACTGGGGATGCAGTGCAGTGAGTCCAGAGAGTGCACTGGCACCACTGAGAATGCACTTCAGTGAGTCCAGAGAGTGCACTGGCACCACGGGGGATGCAGTGCAGTGAGTCCAGAGATTGCACTGGCACCACTGGGGATGCAGTGCTGTGACTCCAGAGAGCGCACAGGCACCACTGGGGATGCAGTGCAGTGAGTCCAGAGAGTGCACTGGCACCACTGGGGATGCACTGCAGTGAGCCCAGAGAGTGCACTGGCTCCACTGGGGATGCACTGCAGTGAGCCCAGAGACTGCACTGGCACGACTGGGGATGCACTGCAGTGAGTCCAGAGAGTGCACTGGCAACAGTGGGGATGCACTGCAGTGAGTCCAGAGAGTGCACTGGCACCACTGGGGATGCAGTGCAGTGAGTCCTGTGAGTGCACTGGCACCACTGGGGATGCACTGCAGTGAGTCCAGAGAGTGCACTGGCACCACTGGGGATGCAGTGCAGTGAGTCCAGAGAGTGCACTGGCACCACTGGGGATGCAGTGCAGTGAATCCAGTGAGTGCACTGGCACCACTGGGGATGCAGTGCAGTGAGTCCAGAGAGTGCACTGGCACTACTGGGGATGCAGTGCAGTGAGTCCAGAGAGTGCACTGGCACCACTGGGGATGCACTGCAGTGAGTCCAGAGAGTGCACTGTCACTACTGGGGATGCAGTGCAGTGAGTCCTGAGAGTGCACTGGCACCACTGGGGATGCACTGCAGTGAGTCCAGAGATTGCACTGGCACCACTGGGGATGCAGTACAGTGAGTCCAGAGAGTGCACTGGCAACAGTGGGGATGCACTGCAGTGAGTCCAGAGAGTGCACTGGCACCACTGGGGATGCAGTGCAGTGAGTCCTGTGAATGCACTGGCACTACTGGGGATGCACTGCAGTGAGTCCAGAGAGTGCACTGGCAGCACTGGGGATGCAGTGCAGTGAGTCCAGAGAGTGCACTGGCACCACTGGGGATGCAGTGCAGTGAATCCAGTGAGTGCACTGGCACCACTGGGGATGCTGTGCAGTGAGTCCAGAGAGTGCACTGGCACTACTGGGGATGCAGTGCAGTGAGTCCAGAGAGTGCACTGGCACCACTGGGGATGCACTGCAGTGAGTCCAGAGAGTGCACTGTCACTACTGGGGATGCAGTGCAGTGAGTCCAGAGAGTGCACTGGCACTACTGGGGATGCAGTGCAGTGAGTCCAGAGAGTGCACTGGCACCACTGGGGATGCACTGCAGTGAGTCCAGAGAGTGCACTGTCACTACTGGGGATGCAGTGCAGTGAGTCCTGAGAGTGCACTGGCACCACTGGGGATGCACTGCAGTGAGTCCAGAGATTGCACTGGCACCACTGGGGATGCAGTACAGTGAGTCCACACAGTGCTCTTGCACCACAGGGGATGCAGTGCAGTGACTCAAGAGAGTGCACTGGCAGCACTGGGGATGCAGTGCAGTGAGTCCAGAGAGTGCACTGGCACCACTGGAGATGCAGTGCAGTGAGTCCAGAGAGTGCAATGGCACCACTGCGGATGCACTGCAGTGAGTCCAGAGAGTGCACTGGCTCCACTGGGGATGCACTGCAGTGAGTCCAGAGAGTGCACTGGCACCACTGGGGATGCACTGCAGTGAGTCCAGAGAGTGTACTGGCACCACAGGGTGTGCACTGAAGTGAGTCCAGAGAGTGCACTGGCACCACTGAGAATGCACTTCAGTGAGTCCAGAGAGTGCACTGGCACCACTGGGGATGCAGTGCAGTGAGTCCACAGAGTGCACTAGCACCACTGGGGATGCAGTGCAGTGAGTCCAGAGAGTGCGCTGGAACCACTGGGGATGCAGTGCAGTGAGTCCAGAGAGTGCACTGGCACCACTGGGGATGCAGTGCAGTGAGTCCAGAGAGTGCACTGGCACCAGTGGGGATGCACTGCAGTGAGTCCAGTGAGTGCACTGGCACCACTGGGGATGCAGTGCAGTGAGTCCAGAGAGTGCACTGGCACCACTGGGGAAGCAGTGCAGTGACGCCAGAGAGTGCACTGGCACCACTGGGGATGCAGTGCAGTGAGTCCAGAGAGTGCACTGGCACCACTGGGGATGCAGTGCAGTGAGTCCAGAGAGTGCACTGGCACCACTGGGGATGCACTGCAGTGAGTCCACAGAGTGCACTGGCACCACTGGGGATGCAGTGCAGTGAGTCCAGAGAGTGCACTGGCACCACTGAGAATGCACTTCAGTGAGTCCAGAGAGTGCACTGGCACCACGGGGGATGCAGTGCAGTGAGTCCAGAGATTGCACTGGCACCACTGGGGATGCAGTGCTGTGACTCCAGAGAGCGCACAGGCACCACTGGGGATGCAGTGCAGTGAGTCCAGAGAGTGCACTGGCACCACTGGGGATGCACTGCAGTGAGCCCAGAGAGTGCACTGGCTCCACTGGGGATGCACTGCAGTGAGCCCAGAGACTGCACTGGCACGACTGGGGATGCACTGCAGTGAGTCCAGAGAGTGCACTGGCAACAGTGGGGATGCACTGCAGTGAGTCCAGAGAGTGCACTGGCACCACTGGGGATGCAGTGCAGTGAGTCCTGTGAGTGCACTGGCACCACTGGGGATGCACTGCAGTGAGTCCAGAGAGTGCACTGGCACCACTGGGGATGCAGTTTACTGAGTCCAGAGAGTGCACTGGCACCACTGGGGATGCAGTGCAGTGAATCCAGTGAGTGCACTGGCACCACTGGGGATGCAGTGCAGTGAGTCCAGAGAGTGCACTGGCACTACTGGGGATGCAGTGCAGTGAGTCCAGAGAGTGCACTGGCACCACTGGGGATGCACTGCAGTGAGTCCAGAGAGTGCACTGTCACTACTGGGGATGCAGTGCAGTGAGTCCTGAGAGTGCACTGGCACCACTGGGGATGCACTGCAGTGAGTCCAGAGATTGCACTGGCACCACTGGGGATGCAGTACAGTGAGTCCACACACTGCTCTTGCACCACAGGGGATGCAGTGCAGTGACTCAAGAGAGTGCACTGGCAGCACTGGGGATGCAGTGCAGTGAGTCCAGAGAGTGCACTGGCACCACTGGAGATGCAGTGCAGTGAGTCCAGAGAGTGCAATGGCACCACTGGGGATGCAGTGCAGTGAGTCCAGAGAGTGCACTGGCTCCACTGGGGATGCACTGCAGTGAGTCCAGAGAGTGCACTGGCACCACTGGGGATGCACTGCAGTGAGTCCAGAGAGTGTACTGGCACCACAGGGTATGCATTGAAGTGAGTCCAGAGAGTGCACTGGCACCACTGAGAATGCACTTCAGTGAGTCCAGAGAGTGCACTGGCACCACTGGGGATGCAGTGCAGTGAGTCCACAGAGTGCACTAGCACCACTGGGGATGCAGTGCAGTGAGTCCAGAGAGTGCGCTGGAACCACTGGGGATGCACTGAAGTGAGTCCAGAGAGTGCACTGGCACCACTGGGGATGCAGTGCAGTGAGTCCAGAGAGTGCACTGGCACCAGTGGGGATGCACTGAAGTGAGTCCAGTGAGTGCACTGGCACCACTGGGGATGCAGTGCAGTGAGTCCAGAGAGTGCACTGGCACCACTGGGGATGCACTGCAGTGAGTCCAGAGAGTGCACTGTCACTACTGGGGATGCAGTGCAGTGAGTCCAGAGAGTGCACTGGCACCACTGGGGATGCACTGCAGTGAGTCCAGAGAGTGCACTGGCACCACTGGGGATGCAGTACAGTGAGTCCACACAGTGCTCTTGCACCACAGGGGATGCAGTGCAGTGACTCAAGAGAGTGCACTGGCAGCACTGGGGATGCAGTGCAGTGAGTCCAGAGAGTGCACTGGCACCACTGGAGATGCAGTGCAGTGAGTCCAGAGAGTGCAATGGCACCACTGGGGATGCACTGCAGTGAGTCCAGAGAGTGCACTGGCACCACTGAGAATGCACTTCAGTGAGTCCAGAGAGTGCACTGGCACCACTGGAGATGCACTGCAGTGAGTCCAGAGAGTGTACTGGCACCACAGGTTATGCACTGAAGTGAGTCCAGAGAGTGCACTGGCACCACTGAGAATGCACTTCAGTGAGTCCAGAGAGTGCACTGGCACCACTGGGGATGCACTGCAGTGAGTCCACAGAGTGCACTAGCACCACTGGGGATGCAGTGCAGTGAGTCCAGAGAGTGCGCTGGAACCACTGGGGATGCAGTGCAGTGAGTCCAGAGAGTGCACTGGCACCACTGGGGATGCAGTGCAGTGAGTCCAGAGAGTGCACTGGCACCAGTGGGGATGCACTGCAGTGAGTCCAGTGAGTGCACTGGCACCACTGGGGATGCAGTGCAGTGAGTCCAGAGAGTGCACTGGCACCACTGGGGAAGCAGTGCAGTGAGTCCAGAGAGTGCACTGGCACCACTGGGGATGCAGTGCAGTGAGTCCAGAGAGTGCACTGGCACCACTGGGGATGCAGTGCAGTGAGTCCAGAGAGTGCACTGGCACCACTGGGGATGCACTGCAGTGAGTCCAGAGAGTGCACTGGCACCACTGGGGATGCAGTGCAGTGAGTCCAGAGAGTGCACTGGCACCACTGAGAATGCACTTCAGTGAGTCCAGAGAGTGCACTGGCACCACTGGGGATGCAGTGCAGTGAGTCCAGAGAGTGCACTGGCACCACTGGGGATGCAGTGCTGTGACTCCAGAGAGCGCACAGGCACCACTGGGGATGCAGTGCAGTGAGTCCAGAGAGTGCACTGGCACCACTGGGGATGCACTGCAGTGAGCCCAGAGAGTGCACTGGCTCCACTGGGGATGCACTGCAGTGAGCCCAGAGACTGCACTGGCACCACTGGGGATGCACTGCAGTGAGTCCAGAGAGTGCACTGGCAACAGTGGGGATGCACTGCAGTGAGTCCAGAGAGTGCACTGGCACCACTGGGGATGCAGTGCAGTGAGTCCTGTGAGTGCACTGGCACCACTGGGGATGCACTGCAGTGAGTCCAGAGAGTGCACTGGCACCACTGGGGATGCAGTGCAGTGAGTCCAGAGAGTGCACTGGCACCACTGCGGATGCACTGCAGTGAGTCCAGAGAGTGCACTGGCTCCACTGGGGATGCACTGCAGTGAGTCCAGAGAGTGCACTGGCACCACTGGGGATGCACTGCCGTGAGTCCAGAGAGTGTACTGGCACCACAGGGTATGCACTGAAGTGAGTCCAGAGAGTGCACTGGCACCACTGAGAATGCACTTCAGTGAGTCCAGAGAGTGCACTGGCACCACTGGGGATGCAGTGCAGTGAGTCCACAGAGTGCACTAGCACCACTGGGGATGCAGTGCAGTGAGTCCAGAGAGTGCGCTGGAACCACTGGGGATGCAGTGCAGTGAGTCCAGAGAGTGCACTGGCACCACTGGGGATGCACTGCAGTGAGTCCAGAGAGTGCACTGGCACCAGTGGGGATGCACTGCAGTGAGTCCAGTGAGTGCACTGGCACCACAGGGGAAGCAGTGCAGTGAGTCCAGAGAGTGCACTGGCACCACTGGGGATGCAGTGCAGTGAGTCCAGAGAGTGCACTGGCACCACTGGGGATGCAGTGCAGTGAGTCCAGAGAGTGCACTGGCACCACTGGGGATGCACTGCAGTGAGCCCAGAGAGTGCACTGGCTCCACTGGGGATGCACTGCAGTGAGCCCAGAGACTGCACTGGCACCACTGGGGATGCACTGCAGTGAGTCCAGAGAGTGCACTGGCAACAGTGGGGATGCACTGCAGTGAGTCCAGAGAGTGCACTGGCACCACTGGGGATGCAGTGCAGTGAGTCCTGTGAGTGCACTGGCACCACTGAGAATGCACTTCAGTGAGTCCAGAGAGTGCACTGGCACAACTGGGGATGCACTTCAGTGAGTCCAGAGAGTGCACTGGCACCACTGGGGATGCAGTGCTGTGACTCCAGAGAGTGCACTGGCACCACTGGGGATGCAGTGCAGTGAGTCCAGAGAGTGCACTGGCACCACTGGGGATGCGGTGCCGGGAGTCCAGAGAGTGCTTTGGCACCAGTGGGGATGCACTGCAGTTACTCCAGAGACTGCACTGGCACCACTGGGGATGCAGTGCAGTGAGTCCAGAGAGTGCACTGGCACCACTGGGGATGCAGTGCAGTGAGTCCAGAGAGTGCACTGGCACCACTGGGGATGCACTGCAGTGAGTCCACAGAGTGCACTGGCACCACTGGGGATGCAGTGCAGTGAGTCCAGAGAGTGCACTGGCACCACTGAGAATGCACTTCAGTGAGTCCAGAGAGTGCACTGGCACCACTGGGGATGCAGTGCAGTGAGTCCAGAGAGTGCACTGGCACCACTGGGGATGCAGTGCTGTGACTCCAGAGAGCGCACAGGCACCACTGGGGATGCAGTGCAGTGAGTCCAGAGAGTGCACTGGCACCACTGGGGATGCACTGCAGTGAGCCCAGAGAGTGCACTGGCTCCACTGGGGATGCACTGCAGTGAGCCCAGAGACTGCACTGGCACCACTGGGGATGCAATGCAGTGAGTCCAGAGAGTGCACTGGCAACAGTGGGGATGCACTGCAGTGAGTCCAGAGAGTGCACTGGCACCACTGGGGATGCAGTGCAGTGAGTCCTGTGAGTGCACTGGCACCACTGGGGATGCACTGCAGTGAGTCCAGAGAGTGCACTGGCACCACTGGGGATGCAGTGCAGTGAGTCCAGAGAGTGCACTGGCACCACTGCGGATGCACTGCAGTGAGTCCAGAGAGTGCACTGGCTCCACTGGGGATGCACTGCAGTGAGTCCAGAGAGTGCACTGGCACCACTGGGGATGCACTGCCGTGAGTCCAGAGAGTGTACTGGCACCACAGGGTATGCACTGAAGTGAGTCCAGAGAGTGCACTGGCACCACTGAGAATGCACTTCAGTGAGTCCAGAGAGTGCACTGGCACCACTGGGGATGCAGTGCAGTGAGTCCACAGAGTGCACTAGCACCACTGGGGATGCAGTGCAGTGAGTCCAGAGAGTGCACTGGCACCACTGGGGATGCAGTGCAGTGAGTCCAGAGAGTGCACTGGCACCACTGGGGATGCAGTGCAGTGAGTCCAGAGAGTGCACTGGCACCACTGGGGATGCACTGCAGTGAGTCCACAGAGTGCACTGGCACCACTGGGGATGCAGTGCAGTGAGTCCAGAGAGTGCACTGGCACCACTGAGAATGCACTTCAGTGAGTCCAGAGAGTGCACTGGCACCACGGGGGATGCAGTGCAGTGAGTCCAGAGATTGCACTGGCACCACTGGGGATGCAGTGCTGTGACTCCAGAGAGCGCACAGGCACCACTGGGGATGCAGTGCAGTGAGTCCAGAGAGTGCACTGGCACCACTGGGGATGCACTGCAGTGAGCCCAGAGAGTGCACTGGCTCCACTGGGGATGCACTGCAGTGAGCCCAGAGACTGCACTGGCACGACTGGGGATGCACTGCAGTGAGTCCAGAGAGTGCACTGGCAACAGTGGGGATGCACTGCAGTGAGTCCAGAGAGTGCACTGGCACCACTGGGGATGCAGTGCAGTGAGTCCTGTGAGTGCACTGGCACCACTGGGGATGCACTGCAGTGAGTCCAGAGAGTGCACTGGCACCACTGGGGATGCAGTGCAGTGAGTCCAGAGAGTGCACTGGCACCACTGGGGATGCAGTGCAGTGAATCCAGTGAGTGCACTGGCACCACTGGGGATGCAGTGCAGTGAGTCCAGAGAGTGCACTGGCACTACTGGGGATGCAGTGCAGTGAGTCCAGAGAGTGCACTGGCACCACTGGGGATGCACTGCAGTGAGTCCAGAGAGTGCACTGTCACTACTGGGGATGCAGTGCAGTGAGTCCTGAGAGTGCACTGGCACCACTGGGGATGCACTGCAGTGAGTCCAGAGATTGCACTGGCACCACTGGGGATGCAGTACAGTGAGTCCAGAGAGTGCACTGGCAACAGTGGGGATGCACTGCAGTGAGTCCAGAGAGTGCACTGGCACCACTGGGGATGCAGTGCAGTGAGTCCTGTGAATGCACTGGCACTACTGGGGATGCACTGCAGTGAGTCCAGAGAGTGCACTGGCAGCACTGGGGATGCAGTGCAGTGAGTCCAGAGAGTGCACTGGCACCACTGGGGATGCAGTGCAGTGAATCCAGTGAGTGCACTGGCACCACTGGGGATGCTGTGCAGTGAGTCCAGAGAGTGCACTGGCACTACTGGGGATGCAGTGCAGTGAGTCCAGAGAGTGCACTGGCACCACTGGGGATGCACTGCAGTGAGTCCAGAGAGTGCACTGTCACTACTGGGGATGCAGTGCAGTGAGTCCAGAGAGTGCACTGGCACTACTGGGGATGCAGTGCAGTGAGTCCAGAGAGTGCACTGGCACCACTGGGGATGCACTGCAGTGAGTCCAGAGAGTGCACTGTCACTACTGGGGATGCAGTGCAGTGAGTCCTGAGAGTGCACTGGCACCACTGGGGATGCACTGCAGTGAGTCCAGAGATTGCACTGGCACCACTGGGGATGCAGTACAGTGAGTCCACACAGTGCTCTTGCACCACAGGGGATGCAGTGCAGTGACTCAAGAGAGTGCACTGGCAGCACTGGGGATGCAGTGCAGTGAGTCCAGAGAGTGCACTGGCACCACTGGAGATGCAGTGCAGTGAGTCCAGAGAGTGCAATGGCACCACTGCGGATGCACTGCAGTGAGTCCAGAGAGTGCACTGGCTCCACTGGGGATGCACTGCAGTGAGTCCAGAGAGTGCACTGGCACCACTGGGGATGCACTGCAGTGAGTCCAGAGAGTGTACTGGCACCACAGGGTGTGCACTGAAGTGAGTCCAGAGAGTGCACTGGCACCACTGAGAATGCACTTCAGTGAGTCCAGAGAGTGCACTGGCACCACTGGGGATGCAGTGCAGTGAGTCCACAGAGTGCACTAGCACCACTGGGGATGCAGTGCAGTGAGTCCAGAGAGTGCGCTGGAACCACTGGGGATGCAGTGCAGTGAGTCCAGAGAGTGCACTGGCACCACTGGGGATGCAGTGCAGTGAGTCCAGAGAGTGCACTGGCACCAGTGGGGATGCACTGCAGTGAGTCCAGTGAGTGCACTGGCACCACTGGGGATGCAGTGCAGTGAGTCCAGAGAGTGCACTGGCACCACTGGGGAAGCAGTGCAGTGACGCCAGAGAGTGCACTGGCACCACTGGGGATGCAGTGCAGTGAGTCCAGAGAGTGCACTGGCACCACTGGGGATGCAGTGCAGTGAGTCCAGAGAGTGCACTGGCACCACTGGGGATGCACTGCAGTGAGTCCACAGAGTGCACTGGCACCACTGGGGATGCAGTGCAGTGAGTCCAGAGAGTGCACTGGCACCACTGAGAATGCACTTCAGTGAGTCCAGAGAGTGCACTGGCACCACGGGGGATGCAGTGCAGTGAGTCCAGAGATTGCACTGGCACCACTGGGGATGCAGTGCTGTGACTCCAGAGAGCGCACAGGCACCACTGGGGATGCAGTGCAGTGAGTCCAGAGAGTGCACTGGCACCACTGGGGATGCACTGCAGTGAGCCCAGAGAGTGCACTGGCTCCACTGGGGATGCACTGCAGTGAGCCCAGAGACTGCACTGGCACGACTGGGGATGCACTGCAGTGAGTCCAGAGAGTGCACTGGCAACAGTGGGGATGCACTGCAGTGAGTCCAGAGAGTGCACTGGCACCACTGGGGATGCAGTGCAGTGAGTCCTGTGAGTGCACTGGCACCACTGGGGATGCACTGCAGTGAGTCCAGAGAGTGCACTGGCACCACTGGGGATGCAGTTTACTGAGTCCAGAGAGTGCACTGGCACCACTGGGGATGCAGTGCAGTGAATCCAGTGAGTGCACTGGCACCACTGGGGATGCAGTGCAGTGAGTCCAGAGAGTGCACTGGCACCACTGGGGATGCACTGCAGTGAGTCCAGAGAGTGCACTGTCACTACTGGGGATGCAGTGCAGTGAGTCCTGAGAGTGCACTGGCACCACTGGGGATGCACTGCAGTGAGTCCAGAGATTGCACTGGCACCACTGGGGATGCAGTACAGTGAGTCCACACACTGCTCTTGCACCACAGGGGATGCAGTGCAGTGACTCAAGAGAGTGCACTGGCAGCACTGGGGATGCAGTGCAGTGAGTCCAGAGAGTGCACTGGCACCACTGGAGATGCAGTGCAGTGAGTCCAGAGAGTGCAATGGCACCACTGGGGATGCAGTGCAGTGAGTCCAGAGAGTGCACTGGCTCCACTGGGGATGCACTGCAGTGAGTCCAGAGAGTGCACTGGCACCACTGGGGATGCACTGCAGTGAGTCCAGAGAGTGTACTGGCACCACAGGGTATGCATTGAAGTGAGTCCAGAGAGTGCACTGGCACCACTGAGAATGCACTTCAGTGAGTCCAGAGAGTGCACTGGCACCACTGGGGATGCAGTGCAGTGAGTCCACAGAGTGCACTAGCACCACTGGGGATGCAGTGCAGTGAGTCCAGAGAGTGCGCTGGAACCACTGGGGATGCACTGAAGTGAGTCCAGAGAGTGCACTGGCACCACTGGGGATGCAGTGCAGTGAGTCCAGAGAGTGCACTGGCACCAGTGGGGATGCACTGAAGTGAGTCCAGTGAGTGCACTGGCACCACTGGGGATGCAGTGCAGTGAGTCCAGAGAGTGCACTGGCACCACTGGGGAAGCAGTGCAGTGAGTCCAGAGAGTGCACTGGCACAACTGGGGATGCAGTGCAGTGAGTCCAGAGAGTGCACTGGCACCACTGGGGATGCAGTGCAGTGAGTCCAGAGAGTGCACTGGCACCACTGGGGATGCACTGCAGTGAGTCCACAGAGTGCACTGGCACCACTGGGGATGCAGTGCAGTGAGTCCAGAGAGTGCACTGTCACTACTGGGGATGCAGTGCAGTGAGTCCTGAGAGTGCACTGGCACCACTGGGGATGCACTGCAGTGAGTCCAGAGAGTGCACTGGCACCACTGGGGATGCAGTACAGTGAGTCCACACAGTGCTCTTGCACCACAGGGGATGCAGTGCAGTGACTCAAGAGAGTGCACTGGCACCACTGGGGATGCAGTTTAATGAGTCCAGAGAGTGCACTGGCACCACTGGGGATGCAGTGCAGTGAGTCCAGAGAGTGCACTGGCACCACTGGGGATGCACTGCAGTGAGTCCAGAGAGTGCACTGGCACCACTGAGAATGCACTTCAATGAGTCCAGAGAGTGCACTGGCACCACTGGGGATGCACTGCAGTGAGTCCAGAGAGTGCAGTGGCACCACTGGGGATGCACTGCAGTGAGTCCAGAGACTGCACTGGCACCACTGGGGATGCACTGCAGTGAGTCCAGAGAGTGCACTGGCAACAGTGGGGATGCACTGCAGTGAGTCCAGAGAGTGCACTGGCACCACTGGGGATGCAGTGCAGTGAGTCCTGTGAGTGCACTGGCACCACTGGGGATGCACTGCAGTGAGTCCAGAGAGTGCACTGGCACCACTGGGGATGTAGTGCAGTGAGTCCAGAGAGTGCACTGGCACCACTGGGGATGCAGTGCAGTGAATCCAGTGAGTGCACTGGCACCACTGGGGATGCAGTGCAGTGAGTCCAGAGAGTGCACTGGCACTACTGGGGATGCAGTGCAGTGAGTCCAGAGAGTGCACTGGCACCACTGGGGATGCACTGCAGTGAGTCCAGAGAGTGCACTGTCACTACTGGGGATGCAGTGCAGTGAGTCCAGAGAGTGCACTGGCACCACTGGGGATGCACTGCAGTGAGTCCAGAGAGTGCACTGGCACCACTGGGGATGCAGTACAGTGAGTCCACACAGTGCTCTTGCACCACAGGGGATGCAGTGCAGTGACTCAAGAGAGTGCACTGGCAGCACTGGGGATGCAGTGCAGTGAGTCCAGAGAGTGCACTGGCACCACTGGAGATGCAGTGCAGTGAGTCCAGAGAGTGCAATGGCACCACTGGGGATGCACTGCAGTGAGTCCAGAGAGTGCACTGGCTCCACTGGGGATGCACTGCAGTGAGTCCAGAGAGTGCACTGGCACCACTGGAGATGCACTGCAGTGAGTCCAGAGAGTGTACTGGCACCACAGGTTATGCACTGAAGTGAGTCCAGAGAGTGCACTGGCACCACTGAGAATGCACTTCAGTGAGTCCAGAGAGTGCACTGGCACCACTGGGGATGCACTGCAGTGAGTCCACAGAGTGCACTAGCACCACTGGGGATGCAGTGCAGTGAGTCCAGAGAGTGCGCTGGAACCACTGGGGATGCAGTGCAGTGAGTCCAGAGAGTGCACTGGCACCACTGGGGATGCAGTGCAGTGAGTCCAGAGAGTGCACTGGCACCAGTGGGGATGCACTGCAGTGAGTCCAGTGAGTGCACTGGCACCACTGGGGATGCAGTGCAGTGAGTCCAGAGAGTGCACTGGCACCACTGGGGAAGCAGTGCAGTGAGTCCAGAGAGTGCACTGGCACCACTGGGGATGCAGTGCAGTGAGTCCAGAGAGTGCACTGGCACCACTGGGGATGCAGTGCAGTGAGTCCAGAGAGTGCACTGGCACCACTGGGGATGCACTGCAGTGAGTCCAGAGAGTGCACTGGCACCACTGGGGATGCAGTGCAGTGAGTCCAGAGAGTGCACTGGCACCACTGAGAATGCACTTCAGTGAGTCCAGAGAGTGCACTGGCACCACTGGGGATGCAGTGCAGTGAGTCCAGAGAGTGCACTGGCACCACTGGGGATGCAGTGCTGTGACTCCAGAGAGCGCACAGGCACCACTGGGGATGCAGTGCAGTGAGTCCAGAGAGTGCACTGGCACCACTGGGGATGCACTGCAGTGAGCCCAGAGAGTGCACTGGCTCCACTGGGGATGCACTGCAGTGAGCCCAGAGAGTGCACTGGCACCACTGGGGATGCACTGCAGTGAGTCCAGAGAGTGCACTGGCAACAGTGGGGATGCACTGCAGTGAGTCCAGAGAGTGCACTGGCACCACTGGGGATGCAGTGCAGTGAGTCCTGTGAGTGCACTGGCACCACTGGGGATGCACTGCAGTGAGTCCAGAGAGTGCACTGGCACCACTGGGGATGCAGTGCAGTGAGTCCAGAGAGTGCACTGGCACCACTGCGGATGCACTGCAGTGAGTCCAGAGAGTGCACTGGCTCCACTGGGGATGCACTGCAGTGAGTCCAGAGAGTGCACTGGCACCACTGGGGATGCACTGCCGTGAGTCCAGAGAGTGTACTGGCACCACAGGGTATGCACTGAAGTGAGTCCAGAGAGTGCACTGGCACCACTGAGAATGCACTTCAGTGAGTCCAGAGAGTGCACTGGCACCACTGGGGATGCAGTGCAGTGAGTCCACAGAGTGCACTAGCACCACTGGGGATGCAGTGCAGTGAGTCCAGAGAGTGCGCTGGAACCACTGGGGATGCAGTGCAGTGAGTCCAGAGAGTGCACTGGCACCACTGGGGATGCACTGCAGTGAGTCCAGAGAGTGCACTGGCACCAGTGGGGATGCACTGCAGTGAGTCCAGTGAGTGCACTGGCACCACAGGGGAAGCAGTGCAGTGAGTCCAGAGAGTGCACTGGCACCACTGGGGATGCAGTGCAGTGAGTCCAGAGAGTGCACTGGCACCACTGGGGATGCAGTGCAGTGAGTCCAGAGAGTGCACTGGCACCACTGGGGATGCACTGCAGTGAGCCCAGAGAGTGCACTGGCTCCACTGGGGATGCACTGCAGTGAGCCCAGAGACTGCACTGGCACCACTGGGGATGCACTGCAGTGAGTCCAGAGAGTGCACTGGCAACAGTGGGGATGCACTGCAGTGAGTCCAGAGAGTGCACTGGCACCACTGGGGATGCAGTGCAGTGAGTCCTGTGAGTGCACTGGCACCACTGAGAATGCACTTCAGTGAGTCCAGAGAGTGCACTGGCACAACTGGGGATGCACTTCAGTGAGTCCAGAGAGTGCACTGGCACCACTGGGGATGCAGTGCTGTGACTCCAGAGAGTGCACTGGCACCACTGGGGATGCAGTGCAGTGAGTCCAGAGAGTGCACTGGCACCACTGGGGATGCGGTGCCGGGAGTCCAGAGAGTGCTTTGGCACCAGTGGGGATGCACTGCAGTTACTCCAGAGACTGCACTGGCACCACTGGGGATGCAGTGCAGTGAGTCCAGAGAGTGCACTGGCACCACTGGGGATGCACTGCAGTGAGTCCAGAGAGTGCACTGGCACCACTGAGAATGCACTTCAATGAGTCCAGAGAGTGCACTGGCACCACTGGGGATGCACTGCAGTGAGTCCAGAGAGTGCAGTGGCACCACTGGGGATGCACTGCAGTGAGTCCAGAGAGTGCTTTGGCACCAGTGGGGATGCACTGCAGTTACTCCAGAGACTGCACTGGCACCACTGGGGATGCACTGCAGTGAGTCCAGAGAGTGCACTGGCAACAGTGGGGATGCACTGCAGTGAGTCCAGAGAGTGCACTGGCACCACTGGGGATGCACTGCAGTGAGTCCAGAGAGTGCACTGGCACCACTGGGGATGCACTGCAGTGAGTCCAGAGAGTGCACTGGCACCACTGGGGATGCAGTGCAGTGAGTCCAGAGAGTGCACTGGCACCACTGGGGATGCAGTGCAGTGAGTCCAGAGAGTGCACTGGCACCACTGGGGATGCAGTGCAGTGAGTCCAGACAGTGCACTGGCACTACTGGGGATGCAGTGCAGTGAGTCCAGAGAGTGCACTGGCACCACTGGGGATGCACTGCAGTGAGTCCAGAGAGTGCACTGTCACTACTGGGGATGCAGTGCAGTGAGTCCTGAGAGTGCACTGGCACCACTGGGGATGCAGTACAGTGAGTCCACACAGTGCACTAGCACCACTGGGGATGCAGTGCAGTGAGTCCAGAGAGTGCACTGGCACCACTGGGGATGCAGTGCAGTGAGTCCAGAGAGTGCACTGGCACCACTGGGGATGCAGTGCAGTGAGTCCAGAGAGTGCACTGGCACCACTGGGGATGCAGTGCAGTGAGTCCAGAGAGTGCACTGGCACCACTGGGGATGCACTGCAGTGAGTCCACAGAGTGCACTGGCACCACTGGGGATGCAGTGCAGTGAGTCCAGAGAGTGCACTGGCACCACTGAGAATGCACTTCAGTGAGTCCAGAGAGTGCACTGGCACCACTGGGGATGCAGTGCAGTGAGTCCAGAGAGTGCACTGGCACCACTGGGGATGCAGTGCTGTGACTCCAGAGAGCGCACAGGCACCACTGGGGATGCAGTGCAGTGAGTCCAGAGAGTGCACTGGCACCACTGGGGATGCACTGCAGTGAGCCCAGAGAGTGCACTGGCTCCACTGGGGATGCACTGCAGTGAGCCCAGAGAGTGCACTGGCACGACTGGGGATGCACTGCAGTGAGTCCAGAGAGTGCACTGGCAACAGTGGGGATGCACTGCAGTGAGTCCAGAGAGTGCACTGGCACCACTGGGGATGCAGTGCAGTGAGTCCTGTGAGTGCACTGGCACCACTGGGGATGCACTGCAGTGAGTCCAGAGAGTGCACTGGCACCACTGGGGATGCAGTGCAGTGAGTCCAGAGAGTGCACTGGCACCACTGGGGATGCAGTGCAGTGAATCCAGTGAGTGCACTGGCACCACTGGGGATGCAGTGCAGTGAGTCCAGAGAGTGCACTGGCACTACTGGGGATGCAGTGCAGTGAGTCCAGAGAGTGCACTGGCACCACTGGGGATGCACTGCAGTGAGTCCAGAGAGTGCACTGTCACTACTGGGGATGCAGTGCAGTGAGTCCTGAGAGTGCACTGGCACCACTGGGGATGCACTGCAGTGAGTCCAGAGATTGCACTGGCACCACTGGGGATGCAGTACAGTGAGTCCAGAGAGTGCACTGGCAACAGTGGGGATGCACTGCAGTGAGTCCAGAGAGTGCACTGGCACCACTGGGGATGCAGTGCAGTGAGTCCTGTGAATGCACTGGCACTACTGGGGATGCACTGCAGTGAGTCCAGAGAGTGCACTGGCAGCACTGGGGATGCAGTGCAGTGAGTCCAGAGAGTGCACTGGCACCACTGGGGATGCAGTGCAGTGAATCCAGTGAGTGCACTGGCACCACTGGGGATGCTGTGCAGTGAGTCCAGAGAGTGCACTGGCACTACTGGGGATGCAGTGCAGTGAGTCCAGAGAGTGCACTGGCACCACTGGGGATGCACTGCAGTGAGTCCAGAGAGTGCACTGTCACTACTGGGGATGCAGTGCAGTGAGTCCAGAGAGTGCACTGGCACTACTGGGGATGCAGTGCAGTGAGTCCAGAGAGTGCACTGGCACCACTGGGGATGCACTGCAGTGAGTCCAGAGAGTGCACTGTCACTACTGGGGATGCAGTGCAGTGAGTCCTGAGAGTGCACTGGCACCACTGGGGATGCACTGCAGTGAGTCCAGAGATTGCACTGGCACCACTGGGGATGCAGTACAGTGAGTCCACACAGTGCTCTTGCACCACAGGGGATGCAGTGCAGTGACTCAAGAGAGTGCACTGGCAGCACTGGGGATGCAGTGCAGTGAGTCCAGAGAGTGCACTGGCACCACTGGAGATGCAGTGCAGTGAGTCCAGAGAGTGCAATGGCACCACTGCGGATGCACTGCAGTGAGTCCAGAGAGTGCACTGGCTCCACTGGGGATGCACTGCAGTGAGTCCAGAGAGTGCACTGGCACCACTGGGGATGCACTGCAGTGAGTCCAGAGAGTGTACTGGCACCACAGGGTGTGCACTGAAGTGAGTCCAGAGAGTGCACTGGCACCACTGAGAATGCACTTCAGTGAGTCCAGAGAGTGCACTGGCACCACTGGGGATGCAGTGCAGTGAGTCCACAGAGTGCACTAGCACCACTGGGGATGCAGTGCAGTGAGTCCAGAGAGTGCGCTGGAACCACTGGGGATGCAGTGCAGTGAGTCCAGAGAGTGCACTGGCACCACTGGGGATGCAGTGCAGTGAGTCCAGAGAGTGCACTGGCACCAGTGGGGATGCACTGCAGTGAGTCCAGTGAGTGCACTGGCACCACTGGGGATGCAGTGCAGTGAGTCCAGAGAGTGCACTGGCACCACTGGGGAAGCAGTGCAGTGACGCCAGAGAGTGCACTGGCACCACTGGGGATGCAGTGCAGTGAGTCCAGAGAGTGCACTGGCACCACTGGGGATGCAGTGCAGTGAGTCCAGAGAGTGCACTGGCACCACTGGGGATGCACTGCAGTGAGTCCACAGAGTGCACTGGCACCACTGGGGATGCAGTGCAGTGAGTCCAGAGAGTGCACTGGCACCACTGAGAATGCACTTCAGTGAGTCCAGAGAGTGCACTGGCACCACGGGGGATGCAGTGCAGTGAGTCCAGAGATTGCACTGGCACCACTGGGGATGCAGTGCTGTGACTCCAGAGAGCGCACAGGCACCACTGGGGATGCAGTGCAGTGAGTCCAGAGAGTGCACTGGCACCACTGGGGATGCACTGCAGTGAGCCCAGAGAGTGCACTGGCTCCACTGGGGATGCACTGCAGTGAGCCCAGAGACTGCACTGGCACGACTGGGGATGCACTGCAGTGAGTCCAGAGAGTGCACTGGCAACAGTGGGGATGCACTGCAGTGAGTCCAGAGAGTGCACTGGCACCACTGGGGATGCAGTGCAGTGAGTCCTGTGAGTGCACTGGCACCACTGGGGATGCACTGCAGTGAGTCCAGAGAGTGCACTGGCACCACTGGGGATGCAGTTTACTGAGTCCAGAGAGTGCACTGGCACCACTGGGGATGCAGTGCAGTGAATCCAGTGAGTGCACTGGCACCACTGGGGATGCAGTGCAGTGAGTCCAGAGAGTGCACTGGCACTACTGGGGATGCAGTGCAGTGAGTCCAGAGAGTGCACTGGCACCACTGGGGATGCACTGCAGTGAGTCCAGAGAGTGCACTGTCACTACTGGGGATGCAGTGCAGTGAGTCCTGAGAGTGCACTGGCACCACTGGGGATGCACTGCAGTGAGTCCAGAGATTGCACTGGCACCACTGGGGATGCAGTACAGTGAGTCCACACACTGCTCTTGCACCACAGGGGATGCAGTGCAGTGACTCAAGAGAGTGCACTGGCAGCACTGGGGATGCAGTGCAGTGAGTCCAGAGAGTGCACTGGCACCACTGGAGATGCAGTGCAGTGAGTCCAGAGAGTGCAATGGCACCACTGGGGATGCAGTGCAGTGAGTCCAGAGAGTGCACTGGCTCCACTGGGGATGCACTGCAGTGAGTCCAGAGAGTGCACTGGCACCACTGGGGATGCACTGCAGTGAGTCCAGAGAGTGTACTGGCACCACAGGGTATGCATTGAAGTGAGTCCAGAGAGTGCACTGGCACCACTGAGAATGCACTTCAGTGAGTCCAGAGAGTGCACTGGCACCACTGGGGATGCAGTGCAGTGAGTCCACAGAGTGCACTAGCACCACTGGGGATGCAGTGCAGTGAGTCCAGAGAGTGCGCTGGAACCACTGGGGATGCACTGAAGTGAGTCCAGAGAGTGCACTGGCACCACTGGGGATGCAGTGCAGTGAGTCCAGAGAGTGCACTGGCACCAGTGGGGATGCACTGAAGTGAGTCCAGTGAGTGCACTGGCACCACTGGGGATGCAGTGCAGTGAGTCCAGAGAGTGCACTGGCACCACTGGGGAAGCAGTGCAGTGAGTCCAGAGAGTGCACTGGCACCACTGGGGATGCAGTGCAGTGAGTCCAGAGAGTGCACTGGCACCACTGGGGATGCAGTGCAGTGAGTCCAGAGAGTGCACTGGCACCACTGGGGATGCACTGCAGTGAGTCCACAGAGTGCACTGGCACCACTGGGGATGCAGTGCAGTGAGTCCAGAGAGTGCACTGTCACTACTGGGGATGCAGTGCAGTGAGTCCTGAGAGTGCACTGGCACCACTGGGGATGCACTGCAGTGAGTCCAGAGAGTGCACTGGCACCACTGGGGATGCAGTACAGTGAGTCCACACAGTGCTCTTGCACCACAGGGGATGCAGTGCAGTGACTCAAGAGAGTGCACTGGCACCACTGGGGATGCAGTTTAATGAGTCCAGAGAGTGCACTGGCACCACTGGGGATGCAGTGCAGTGAGTCCAGAGAGTGCACTGGCACCACTGGGGATGCACTGCAGTGAGTCCAGAGAGTGCACTGGCACCACTGAGAATGCACTTCAATGAGTCCAGAGAGTGCACTGGCACCACTGGGGATGCACTGCAGTGAGTCCAGAGAGTGCACTGGCACCACTGGTGATGCACTGCAGTGAGTCCAGAGACTGCACTGGCACCACTGGGGATGCACTGCAGTGAGTCCAGAGAGTGCACTGGCAACAGTGGGGATGCACTGCAGTGAGTCCAGAGAGTGCACTGGCACCACTGGGGATGCAGTGCAGTGAGTCCTGTGAGTGCACTGGCACCACTGGGGATGCACTGCAGTGAGTCCAGAGAGTGCACTGGCACCACTGGGGATGTAGTGCAGTGAGTCCAGAGAGTGCACTGGCACCACTGGGGATGCAGTGCAGTGAATCCAGTGAGTGCACTGGCACCACTGGGGATGCAGTGCAGTGAGTCCAGAGAGTGCACTGGCACTACTGGGGATGCAGTGCAGTGAGTCCAGAGAGTGCACTGGCACCACTGGGGATGCACTGCAGTGAGTCCAGAGAGTGCACTGTCACTACTGGGGATGCAGTGCAGTGAGTCCAGAGAGTGCACTGGCACCACTGGGGATGCACTGCAGTGAGTCCAGAGAGTGCACTGGCACCACTGGGGATGCAGTACAGTGAGTCCACACAGTGCTCTTGCACCACAGGGGATGCAGTGCAGTGACTCAAGAGAGAGCACTGGCAGCACTGGGGATGCAGTGCAGTGAGTCCAGAGAGTGCACTGGCACCACTGGAGATGCAGTGCAGTGAGTCCAGAGAGTGCAATGGCACCACTGGGGATGCACTGCAGTGAGTCCAGAGAGTGCACTGGCTCCACTGGGGATGCACTGCAGTGAGTCCAGAGAGTGCACTGGCACCACTGGAGATGCACTGCAGTGAGTCCAGAGAGTGTACTGGCACCACAGGTTATGCACTGAAGTGAGTCCAGAGAGTGCACTGGCACCACTGAGAATGCACTTCAGTGAGTCCAGAGAGTGCACTGGCACCACTGGGGATGCACTGCAGTGAGTCCACAGAGTGCACTAGCACCACTGGGGATGCAGTGCAGTGAGTCCAGAGAGTGCGCTGGAACCACTGGGGATGCAGTGCAGTGAGTCCAGAGAGTGCACTGGCACCACTGGGGATGCAGTGCAGTGAGTCCAGAGAGTGCACTGGCACCAGTGGGGATGCACTGCAGTGAGTCCAGTGAGTGCACTGGCACCACTGGGGATGCAGTGCAGTGAGTCCAGAGAGTGCACTGGCACCACTGGGGAAGCAGTGCAGTGAGTCCAGAGAGTGCACTGGCACCACTGGGGATGCAGTGCAGTGAGTCCAGAGAGTGCACTGGCACCACTGGGGATGCAGTGCAGTGAGTCCAGAGAGTGCACTGGCACCACTGGGGATGCACTGCAGTGAGTCCAGAGAGTGCACTGGCACCACTGGGGATGCAGTGCAGTGAGTCCAGAGAGTGCACTGGCACCACTGAGAATGCACTTCAGTGAGTCCAGAGAGTGCACTGGCACCACTGGGGATGCAGTGCAGTGAGTCCAGAGAGTGCACTGGCACCACTGGGGATGCAGTGCTGTGACTCCAGAGAGCGCACAGGCACCACTGGGGATGCAGTGCAGTGAGTCCAGAGAGTGCACTGGCACCACTGGGGATGCACTGCAGTGAGCCCAGAGAGTGCACTGGCTCCACTGGGGATGCACTGCAGTGAGCCCAGAGACTGCACTGGCACCACTGGGGATGCACTGCAGTGAGTCCAGAGAGTGCACTGGCAACAGTGGGGATGCACTGCAGTGAGTCCAGAGAGTGCACTGGCACCACTGGGGATGCAGTGCAGTGAGTCCTGTGAGTGCACTGGCACCACTGGGGATGCACTGCAGTGAGTCCAGAGAGTGCACTGGCACCACTGGGGATGCAGTGCAGTGAGTCCAGAGAGTGCACTGGCACCACTGCGGATGCACTGCAGTGAGTCCAGAGAGTGCACTGGCTCCACTGGGGATGCACTGCAGTGAGTCCAGAGAGTGCACTGGCACCACTGGGGATGCACTGCCGTGAGTCCAGAGAGTGTACTGGCACCACAGGGTATGCACTGAAGTGAGTCCAGAGAGTGCACTGGCACCACTGAGAATGCACTTCAGTGAGTCCAGAGAGTGCACTGGCACCACTGGGGATGCAGTGCAGTGAGTCCACAGAGTGCACTAGCACCACTGGGGATGCAGTGCAGTGAGTCCAGAGAGTTCGCTGGAACCACTGGGGATGCAGTGCAGTGAGTCCAGAGAGTGCACTGGCACCACTGGGGATGCACTGCAGTGAGTCCAGAGAGTGCACTGGCACCAGTGGGGATGCACTGCAGTGAGTCCAGTGAGTGCACTGGCACCACAGGGGAAGCAGTGCAGTGAGTCCAGAGAGTGCACTGGCACCACTGGGGATGCAGTGCAGTGAGTCCAGAGAGTGCACTGGCACCACTGGGGATGCAGTGCAGTGAGTCCAGAGAGTGCACTGGCACCACTGGGGATGCACTGCAGTGAGCCCAGAGAGTGCACTGGCTCCACTGGGGATGCACTGCAGTGAGCCCAGAGACTGCACTGGCACCACTGGGGATGCACTGCAGTGAGTCCAGAGAGTGCACTGGCAACAGTGGGGATGCACTGCAGTGAGTCCAGAGAGTGCACTGGCACCACTGGGGATGCAGTGCAGTGAGTCCTGTGAGTGCACTGGCACCACTGAGAATGCACTTCAGTGAGTCCAGAGAGTGCACTGGCACAACTGGGGATGCACTTCAGTGAGTCCAGAGAGTGCACTGGCACCACTGGGGATGCAGTGCTGTGACTCCAGAGAGTGCACTGGCACCACTGGGGATGCAGTGCAGTGAGTCCAGAGAGTGCACTGGCACCACTGGGGATGCGGTGCCGGGAGTCCAGAGAGTGCTTTGGCACCAGTGGGGATGCACTGCAGTTACTCCAGAGACTGCACTGGCACCACTGGGGATGCAGTGCAGTGAGTCCAGAGAGTGCACTGGCACCACTGGGGATGCACTGCAGTGAGTCCAGAGAGTGCACTGGCACCACTGAGAATGCACTTCAATGAGTCCAGAGAGTGCACTGGCACCACTGGGGATGCACTGCAGTGAGTCCAGAGAGTGCAGTGGCACCACTGGGGATGCACTGCAGTGAGTCCAGAGAGTGCTTTGGCACCAGTGGGGATGCACTGCAGTTACTCCAGAGACTGCACTGGCACCACTGGGGATGCACTGCAGTGAGTCCAGAGAGTGCACTGGCAACAGTGGGGATGCACTGCAGTGAGTCCAGAGAGTGCACTGGCACCACTGGGGATGCACTGCAGTGAGTCCAGAGAGTGCACTGGCACCACTGGGGATGCACTGCAGTGAGTCCAGAGAGTGCACTGGCACCACTGGGGATGCAGTGCAGTGAGTCCAGAGAGTGCACTGGCACCACTGGGGATGCAGTGCAGTGAGTCCAGAGAGTGCACTGGCACCACTGGGGATGCAGTGCAGTGAGTCCAGACAGTGCACTGGCACTACTGGGGATGCAGTGCAGTGAGTCCAGAGAGTGCACTGGCACCACTGGGGATGCACTGCAGTGAGTCCAGAGAGTGCACTGTCACTACTGGGGATGCAGTGCAGTGAGTCCTGAGAGTGCACTGGCACCACTGGGGATGCAGTACAGTGAGTCCACACAGTGCACTAGCACCACTGGGGATGCAGTGCAGTGAGTCCAGAGAGTGCACTGGCACCACTGGGGATGCAGTGCAGTGAGTCCAGAGAGTGCACTGGCACCACTGGGGATGCAGTGCAGTGAGTCCAGAGAGTGCACTGGCACCACTGGGGATGCAGTGCAGTGAGTCCAGAGAGTGCACTGGCACCACTGGGGATGCACTGCAGTGAGTCCACAGAGTGCACTGGCACCACTGGGGATGCAGTGCAGTGAGTCCAGAGAGTGCACTGGCACCACTGAGAATGCACTTCAGTGAGTCCAGAGAGTGCACTGGCACCACTGGGGATGCAGTGCAGTGAGTCCAGAGAGTGCACTGGCACCACTGGGGATGCAGTGCTGTGACTCCAGAGAGCGCACAGGCACCACTGGGGATGCAGTGCAGTGAGTCCAGAGAGTGCACTGGCACCACTGGGGATGCACTGCAGTGAGCCCAGAGAGTGCACTGGCTCCACTGGGGATGCACTGCAGTGAGCCCAGAGACTGCACTGGCACCACTGGGGATGCACTGCAGTGAGTCCAGAGAGTGCACTGGCAACAGTGGGGATGCACTGCAGTGAGTCCAGAGAGTGCACTGGCACCACTGGGGATGCAGTGCAGTGAGTCCTGTGAGTGCACTGGCACCACTGGGGATGCACTGCAGTGAGTCCAGAGAGTGCACTGGCACCACTGGGGATGCAGTGCAGTGAGTCCAGAGAGTGCACTGGCACCACTGCGGATGCACTGCAGTGAGTCCAGAGAGTGCACTGGCTCCACTGGGGATGCACTGCAGTGAGTCCAGAGAGTGCACTGGCACCACTGGGGATGCACTGCCGTGAGTCCAGAGAGTGTACTGGCACCACAGGGTATGCACTGAAGTGAGTCCAGAGAGTGCACTGGCACCACTGAGAATGCACTTCAGTGAGTCCAGAGAGTGCACTGGCACCACTGGGGATGCAGTGCAGTGAGTCCACAGAGTGCACTAGCACCACTGGGGATGCAGTGCAGTGAGTCCAGAGAGTGCACTGGCACCACTGGGGATGCAGTGCAGTGAGTCCAGAGAGTGCACTGGCACCACTGGGGATGCACTGCAGTGAGTCCAGAGAGTGCACTGGCACCAGTGGGGATGCACTGCAGTGAGTCCAGTGAGTGCACTGGCACCACAGGGGAAGCAGTGCAGTGAGTCCAGAGAGTGCACTGGCACCACTGGGGATGCAGTGCAGTGAGTCCAGAGAGTGCACTGGCACCACTGGGGATGCAGTGCAGTGAGTCCAGAGAGTGCACTGGCACCACTGGGGATGCACTGCAGTGAGTCCACAGAGTGCACTGGCACCACTGGGGATGCAGTGCAGTGAGTCCAGAGAGTGCACTGGCACCACTGAGAATGCACTTCAGTGAGTCCAGAGAGTGCACTGGAAACACTGGGGATGCAGTGCAGTGAGTCCAGTGAGTGTACTGGCACCACTGGGGATGCACTGCAGTGAGTCCAGAGAGTGCACTGGCACCACTGAGAATGCACTTCAGTGAGTCCAGAGAGTGCACTGGCACAACTGGGGATGCACTTCAGTGAGTCCAGAGAGTGCACTGGCACCACTGGGGATGCAGTGCTGTGACTCCAGAGAGTGCACTGGCACCACTGGGGATGCAGTGCAGTGAGTCCAGAGAGTGCACTGGCACCACTGGGGATGCGGTGCCGGGAGTCCAGAGAGTGCTTTGGCACCAGTGGGGATGCACTGCAGTTACTCCAGAGACTGCACTGGCACCACTGGGGATGCAGTGCAGTGAGTCCAGAGAGTGCACTGGCACCACTGGGGATGCACTGCAGTGAGTCCAGAGAGTGCACTGGCACCACTGAGAATGCACTTCAATGAGTCCAGAGAGTGCACTGGCACCACTGGGGATGCACTGCAGTGAGTCCAGAGAGTGCAGTGGCACCACTGGGGATGCACTGCAGTGAGTCCAGAGAGTGCTTTGGCACCAGTGGGGATGCACTGCAGTTACTCCAGAGACTGCACTGGCACCACTGGGGATGCACTGCAGTGAGTCCAGAGAGTGCACTGGCAACAGTGGGGATGCACTGCAGTGAGTCCAGAGAGTGCACTGGCACCACTGGGGATGCACTGCAGTGAGTCCAGAGAGTGCACTGGCACCACTGGGGATGCACTGCAGTGAGTCCAGAGAGTGCACTGGCACCACTGGGGATGCAGTGCAGTGAGTCCAGAGAGTGCACTGGCACCACTGGGGATGCAGTGCAGTGAGTCCAGAGAGTGCACTGGCACCACTGGGGATGCAGTGCAGTGAGTCCAGACAGTGCACTGGCACTACTGGGGATGCAGTGCAGTGAGTCCAGAGAGTGCACTGGCACCACTGGGGATGCACTGCAGTGAGTCCAGAGAGTGCACTGTCACTACTGGGGATGCAGTGCAGTGAGTCCTGAGAGTGCACTGGCACCACTGGGGATGCAGTACAGTGAGTCCACACAGTGCACTAGCACCACTGGGGATGCAGTGCAGTGAGTCCAGAGAGTGCACTGGCACCACTGGGGATGCAGTGCAGTGAGTCCAGAGAGTGCACTGGCACCACTGGTGATGCACTGCTGTGAGTCCAGAGAGTGCTCTTGCACCACAGGGGATGCAGTGCAGTGACTCAAGAGAGTGCACTGGCACCACTGGGGATGCAGTGCAGTGAGTCCAGAGAGTGCACTGGCACCACTGGAGATGCAGTGCAGTGAGTCCAGAGAGTGCAATGGCACCACTGCGGATGCACTGCAGTGAGTCCAGAGAGTGCACTGGCTCCACTGGGGATGCACTGCAGTGAGTCCAGAGAGTGCACTGGCACCACTGGGGATGCACTGCAGTGAGTCCAGAGAGTGTACTGGCACCACTGGGGATGCAGTGCAGTGAGTCCAGAGAGTGCACTGGCACCACTGAGAATGCACTTCAGTGAGTCCAGAGAGTGCACTGGCACCACTGGGGATGCACTGCAGTGAGTCCACAGAGTGCACTAGCACCACTGGGGATGCAGTGCAGTGAGTCCAGAGAGTGCGCTGGCACCACTGGGGATGCAGTGCAGTGAGTCCAGAGAGTGCACTGGCACCACTGGGGATGCAGTGCAGTGAGTCCAGAGAGTGCACTGGCACCAGTGGGGATGCACTGCAGTGAGTCCAGTGAGTGCACTGGCACCACTGGGGATGCAGTGCAGTGAGTCCAGAGAGTGCACTGGCACCACTGGGGAAGCAGTGCAGTGAGTCCATAGAGTGCACTGGCACCACTGGGGATGCAGTGCAGTGAGTCCAGTGAGTGTACTGGCACCACTGGGGATGCACTGCAGTGAGTCCAGAGAGTGCACTGGCACCACTGAGAATGCACTTCAGTGAGTCCAGAGAGTGCACTGGCACAACTGGGGATGCACTTCAGTGAGTCCAGAGAGTGCACTGGCACCACTGGGGATGCAGTGCTGTGACTCCAGAGAGTGCACTGGCACCACTGGGGATGCAGTGCAGTGAGTCCAGAGAGTGCACTGGCACCACTGGGGATGCGGTGCCGGGAGTCCAGAGAGTGCTTTGGCACCAGTGGGGATGCACTGCAGTTACTCCAGAGACTGCACTGGCACCACTGGGGATGCAGTGCAGTGAGTCCAGAGAGTGCACTGGCACCACTGGGGATGCACTGCAGTGAGTCCAGAGAGTGCACTGGCACCACTGAGAATGCACTTCAATGAGTCCAGAGAGTGCACTGGCACCACTGGGGATGCACTGCAGTGAGTCCAGAGAGTGCAGTGGCACCACTGGGGATGCACTGCAGTGAGTCCAGAGAGTGCTTTGGCACCAGTGGGGATGCACTGCAGTTACTCCAGAGACTGCACTGGCACCACTGGGGATGCACTGCAGTGAGTCCAGAGAGTGCACTGGCAACAGTGGGGATGCACTGCAGTGAGTCCAGAGAGTGCACTGGCACCACTGGGGATGCACTGCAGTGAGTCCAGAGAGTGCACTGGCACCACTGGGGATGCACTGCAGTGAGTCCAGAGAGTGCACTGGCACCACTGGGGATGCAGTGCAGTGAGTCCAGAGAGTGCACTGGCACCACTGGGGATGCAGTGCAGTGAGTCCAGAGAGTGCACTGGCACCACTGGGGATGCAGTGCAGTGAGTCCAGACAGTGCACTGGCACTACTGGGGATGCAGTGCAGTGAGTCCAGAGAGTGCACTGGCACCACTGGGGATGCACTGCAGTGAGTCCAGAGAGTGCACTGTCACTACTGGGGATGCAGTACAGTGAGTCCTGAGAGTGCACTGGCACCACTGGGGATGCAGTACAGTGAGTCCACACAGTGCACTAGCACCACTGGGGATGCAGTGCAGTGAGTCCAGAGAGTGCACTGGCACCACTGGGGATGCAGTGCAGTGAGTCCAGAGAGTGCACTGGCACCACTGGTGATGCACTGCTGTGAGTCCAGAGAGTGCTCTTGCACCACAGGGGATGCAGTGCAGTGACTCAAGAGAGTGCACTGGCAGCACTGGGGATGCAGTGCAGTGAGTTCAGAGAGTGCACTGGCACCACTGGAGATGCAGTGCAGTGAGTCCAGAGAGTGCAATGGCACCACTGCGGATGCACTGCAGTGAGTCCAGAGAGTGCACTGGCTCCACTGGGGATGCACTGCAGTGAGTCCAGAGAGTGCACTGGCACCACTGGGGATGCACTGCAGTGAGTCCAGAGAGTGTACTGGCACCACTGGGGATGCAGTGCAGTGAGTCCAGAGAGTGCACTGGCACCACTGAGAATGCACTTCAGTGAGTCCAGAGAGTGCACTGGCACCACTGGGGATGCAGTGCAGTGAGTCCACAGAGTGCACTAGCACCACTGGGGATGCAGTGCAGTGAGTCCAGAGAGTGCGCTGGCACCACTGGGGATGCAGTGCAGTGAGTCCAGAGAGTGCACTGGCACCACTGGGGATGCAGTGCAGTGAGTCCAGAGAGTGCACTGGCACCAGTGGGGATGCACTGCAGTGAGTCCAGTGAGTGCACTGGCACCACTGGGGATGCAGTGCAGTGAGTCCAGAGAGTGCACTGGCACCACTGGGGAAGCAGTGCAGTGAGTCCATAGAGTGCACTGGCACCACTGGGGATGCAGTGCAGTGAGTCCAGAGAGTGCACTGGCACCACTGGGGATGCAGTGCAGTGAGTCCAGAGAGTGCACTGGCACCACTGGGGATGCACTGCAGTGAGTCCACAGAGTGCACTGGCACCACTGGGGATGCAGTGCAGTGAGTCCAGAGAGTGCACTGGCACCACTGAGAATGCACTTCAGTGAGTCCAGTGAGTGCACTGGCACCACTGGGGATGCAGTGCAGTGAGTCCAGAGATTGCACTGGCACCACTGGGGATGCAGTGCTGTGACTCCAGAGAGCGCACAGGCACCACTGGGGATGCAGTGCAGTGAGTCCAGAGAGTGCACTGGCACCACTGGGGATGCACTGCAGTGAGCCCAGAGAGTGCACTGGCACCAGTGGGGATGCACTGCAGTGAGTCCAGTGAGTGCACTGGCACCACTGGGGAAGCAGTGCAGTGAGTCCAGAGAGTGCAGAGGCACCACTGGGGATGCAGTTTAGTGAGTCCAGAGAGTGCACTGGCACCACTGGGTATGCAGTGCAGTGAGTCCAGAGAGTGCACTGGCCCCACTGGGGATGCACTGCAGTGAGTCCAGAGAGTGCACTGTCACTACTGGGGATGCAGTGCAGTGAGTCCAGAGAGTGCACTGGCACCACTGATAATGCACTTCAGTGAGTCCAGAGAGTGCACTGGCACCACTGGGGATGCACTGCAGTGAGTCCAGAGAGTGCACTGTCACCACTGGGGATGCAGTTCAGTGAGTCCAGAGAGTGCACTGGCACCACTGAGGATGCACTGCAGTGAGTCCAGAGAGTGCACTGGCACCACTGGGGAATGCACTTCAGTGAGTCCAGAGAGTGCACTGGCACCACTGGGGATGCAGTGCAGTGAGTCCAGAGATTGCACTGGCACCACTGGGGATGCAGTGCTGTGACTCCAGAGAGTGCACTGGCACCACTGGGGATGCACTGCAGTGAGTCCAGAGAGTGCACTGGCACTACTGGGGATGTAGTGCAGTGAGTCCAGAGAGTGCACTGGCACCACTGGGGATGCACTGCAGTGACTCGAAAGAGTGCACTGGCACCACTGGGGAAGCAGTGCAGTGAGTCCAGAGAGTGCACTGGCACCACTGGGGATGCACTGCAGTGAGTCCAGAGAGTGCACTGTCACTACTGGGGATGCAGTGCAGTGAGTCCAGAGAGTGCACTGGCACCACTGAGAATGCACTTCATTGAGTCCAGAGAGTGCACTGGCACCACTGGTGATGCACTGCAGTGACTCCAGAGAGTGCACTGGCACCACTGGTGATGCACTGCAGTGACTCCAGAGAGTGCACTGGCACCACTGGTGATGCACTGCTGTGAGTCCAGAGAGTGCTCTTGCACCACAGGAGATGCAGTGCAGTGACTCAAGAGAGTGCACTGGCAGCACTGGGGATGCAGTGCAGTGAGTCCAGAGAGTGCACTGGCACCACTGGGGATGCAGTGCAGTGAGTCCAGAGAGTGCACTGGCACCACTGGAGATGCAGTGCAGTGAGTCCAGAGAGTGCACTGGCTCCACTGGAGATGCACTGCAGTGAGTCCAGAGAGTGCACTGGCACCACTGGGGATGCACTGCAGTGAGTCCAGAGAGTGTACTGGCACCACTGGGGATGCACTGAAGTGAGTCCAGAGAGTGCACTGGCACCAGTGGGGATGCACTGCAGTGAGTCCAGAGAGTGCACTGGCACCACTGGGGATGCACTGCAGTGAGTCCACAGAGTGCACTAGCACTACTGGGGATGCAGTGCAGTGAGTCCAGAGAGTGCGCTTGAACCACTGGGGATGCAGTGCAGTGAGTCCAGAGAGTGCACTGGCACCACTGGGGATGCAGTGCAGTGACTCCAGAGAGTGCACTGGCACCACTGGGGATGCACTGCAGTGAGTCCAGTGAGTGCACTGGCACCACTGGGGATGCAGTGCAGTGAGTCCAGAGAGTGCACTGGCACCACTGGGGAAGCAGTGCAGTGAGTCCAGAGAGTGCAGTGGCACCACTGGGGATGCAGTGCAGTGAGTCCAGAGAGTGCACTGGCACCACTGGGGATGCAGTGCAGTGAGTCCAGAGAGTGCACTGGCACCACTGGGGATGCAGTTCAGTGAGTCCAGAGAGTGCACTGGCACCACTGGGGATGCAGTGCAGTGAGTCCAGAGAGTGCACTGGCACCACTGAGAATGCAGTGCTGTGACTCCAGAGAGTGCACAGGCACCACTGGGGATGCAGTGCAGTGAGTCCAGAGAGTGCACTGGCACCAGTGGGGATGCACTGCAGTCAGTCCAGTGAGTGCACTGGCACCACTGGGGAAGCAGTGCAGTGAGTCCAGAGAGTGCAGTGGCACCACTGGGGATGCAGTTTAGTGAGTCCAGAGAGTGCACTGGCACCACTGGGGATGCAGTGCAGTGAGTCCAGTGAGTGTACTGGCACCACTGGGGATGCACTGCAGTGAGTCCAGAGAGTGCACTGGCACCACTGAGAATGCACTTCAGTGAGTCCAGAGAGTGCACTGGCACCACTGGGGAAGCAGTGCAGTGAGTCCAGAGAGTGCAGTGGCACCACTGGGGATGCAGTGCAGTGAGTCCAGAGAGTGCACTGGCAGCACTGGGGATGCAGTGCAGTGAGTCCAGAGAGTGCACTGGCACCACTGGGGATGCAGTGCAGTGAGTCCAGAGAGTGCACTGGCACCACTGAGAATGCAGTGCTGTGACTCCAGAGAGCGCACAGGCACCACTGGGGATGCAGTGCAGTGAGTCCAGAGAGTGCACTGGCACCAGTGGGGATGCACTGCAGTGAGCCCAGAGAGTGCACAGACACCAGTGGGGATGCACTGCAGTCAGTCCAGTGAGTGCACTGGCACCGCTGGGGAAGCAGTGCAGTGAGTCCAGAGAGTGCAGTGGCACCACTGGTGATGCAGTTTAGTGAGTCCAGAGAGTGCACTGGCACCACTGGGGATGCAGTGCAGTGAGTCCAGTGAGTGTACTGGCACCACTGGTGATGCACTGCAGTGAGTCCAGAGAGTTCACTGGCACCACTGAGAATGCACTTCAGTGAGTCCAGAGAGTGCACTGGCACCACTGGGGATGCACTGCAGTGAGTCCAGAGAGTGCAGTGGCACCACTGGGGATGCACTGCAGTGAGTCCAGAGAGTGCACTGGCACCACTGGGGATGCAGTGCAGTGAGTCCAGAGAGTGCACTGGCACCACTGGGGTGCAGTGCAGTGAGTCCAGAGAGTGCACTGGCACCACTGGGGATGCGGTGCTGGGAGTCCAGAGAGTGCTTTGGCACCAGTGGGGATGCAGTGCAGTTACTCCAGAGACTGCACTGGCACCACCGGGGATGCAGTGCAGTGATTCCAGAGAGTGCACTGGCACCACTGGGGATGCAGTGCAGTGAGTCCAGAGATTGCACTGGCACCACTGGGGATGCAGTGCTGTGACTCCAGAGAGCGCACTGGCACCACTGGGGATGCAGTGCAGTGAGTCCAGAGAGTGCACTGGCACCACAGGGGATGCAGTGCAGTGAGTCCAGAGAGTGCACTGGCACCAGTGGGGATGCACTGCAGTGAGTCCAGTGAGTGCACTGGCACCACTGGGGAAGCAGTGCAGTGAGTCCAGAGAGTGCAGTGGCACCACTGGGGATGCAGTTTAATGAGTCCAGAGAGTGCACTGGCACCACTGGGGATGCAGTGCAGTGAGTCCAGAGAGTGCACTGGCACCACTGGGGATGCACTGCAGTGAGTCCAGAGAGTGCACTGGCACCACTGAGAATGCACTTCAATGAGTCCAGAGAGTGCACTGGCACCACTGGGGATGCACTGCAGTGAGTCCAGAGAGTGCACTGGCACCACTGGGGATGCACTGCAGTGAGTCCAGAGACTGCACTGGCACCACTGGGGATGCACTGCAGTGAGTCCAGAGAGTGCACTGGCAACAGTGGGGATGCACTGCAGTGAGTCCAGAGAGTGCACTGGCACCACTGGGGATGCAGTGCAGTGAGTCCTGTGAATGCACTGGCACTACTGGGGATGCACTGCAGTGAGTCCAGAGAGTGCACTGGCAGCACTGGGGATGCAGTGCAGTGAGTCCAGAGAGTGCACTGGCACCACTGGGGATGCAGTGCAGTGAATCCAGTGAGTGCACTGGCACCACTGGGGATGCTGTGCAGTGAGTCCAGAGAGTGCACTGGCACTACAGGGGATGCAGTGCAGTGAGTCCAGAGAGTGCACTGGCACCACTGGGGATGCACTGCAGTGAGTCCAGAGAGTGCACTGTCACTACTGGGGATGCAGTGCAGTGAGTCCAGAGAGTGCACTGGCACTACTGGGGATGCAGTGCAGTGAGTCCAGAGAGTGCACTGGCACCACTGGGGATGCACTGCAGTGAGTCCAGAGAGTGCACTGTCACTACTGGGGATGCAGTGCAGTGAGTCCTGAGAGTGCACTGGCACCACTGGGGATGCACTGCAGTGAGTCCAGAGATTGCACTGGCACCACTGGGGATGCAGTACAGTGAGTCCACACAGTGCTCTTGCACCACAGGGGATGCAGTGCAGTGACTCAAGAGAGTGCACTGGCAGCACTGGGGATGCAGTGCAGTGAGTCCAGAGAGTGCACTGGCACCACTGGAGATGCAGTGCAGTGAGTCCAGAGAGTGCAATGGCACCACTGCGGATGCACTGCAGTGAGTCCAGAGAGTGCACTGGCTCCACTGGGGATGCACTGCAGTGAGTCCAGAGAGTGCACTGGCACCACTGGGGATGCACTGCAGTGAGTCCAGAGAGTGTACTGGCACCACAGGGTATGCACTGAAGTGAGTCCAGAGAGTGCACTGGCACCACTGAGAATGCACTTCAGTGAGTCCAGAGAGTGCACTGGCACCACTGGGGATGCAGTGCAGTGAGTCCACAGAGTGCACTAGCACCACTGGGGATGCAGTGCAGTGAGTCCAGAGAGTGCGCTGGAACCACTGGGGATGCAGTGCAGTGAGTCCAGAGAGTGCACTGGCACCAGTGGGGATGCACTGCAGTGAGTCCAGTGAGTGCACTGGCACCACTGGGGATGCAGTGCAGTGAGTCCAGAGAGTGCACTGGCACCACTGGGGAAGCAGTGCAGTGAGTCCAGAGAGTGCACTGGCACCACTGGGGATGCAGTGCAGTGAGTCCAGAGAGTGCACTGGCACCACTGGGGATGCAGTGCAGTGAGTCCAGAGAGTGCACTGGCACCACTGGGGATGCACTGCAGTGAGTCCACAGAGTGCACTGGCACCACTGGGGATGCAGTGCAGTGAGTCCAGAGAGTGCACTGGCACCACTGAGAATGCACTTCAGTGAGTCCAGAGAGTGCACTGGCACCACGGGGGATGCAGTGCAGTGAGTCCAGAGATTGCACTGGCACCACTGGGGATGCAGTGCTGTGACTCCAGAGAGCGCACAGGCACCACTGGGGATGCAGTGCAGTGAGTCCAGAGAGTGCACTGGCACCACTGGGGATGCACTGCAGTGAGCCCAGAGAGTGCACTGGCTCCACTGGGGATGCACTGCAGTGAGCCCAGAGACTGCACTGGCACGACTGGGGATGCACTGCAGTGAGTCCAGAGAGTGCACTGGCAACAGTGGGGATGCACTGCAGTGAGTCCAGAGAGTGCACTGGCACCACTGGGGATGCAGTGCAGTGAGTCCTGTGAGTGCACTGGCACCACTGGGGATGCACTGCAGTGAGTCCAGAGAGTGCACTGGCACCACTGGGGATGCAGTGCAGTGAGTCCAGAGAGTGCACTGGCACCACTGGGGATGCAGTGCAGTGAGTCCAGAGAGTGCACTGGCACCACTGGGGATGCAGTGCAGTGAGTCCAGAGAGTGCACTGGCACTACTGGGGATGCAGTGCAGTGAGTCCAGAGAGTGCACTGGCACCACTGGGGATGCACTGCAGTGAGTCCAGAGAGTGCACTGTCACTACTGGGGATGCAGTGCAGTGAGTCCTGAGAGTGCACTGGCACCACTGGGGATGCACTGCAGTGAGTCCAGAGATTGCACTGGCACCACTGGGGATGCAGTACAGTGAGTCCACACACTGCTCTTGCACCACAGGGGATGCAGTGCAGTGACTCAAGAGAGTGCACTGGCAGCACTGGGGATGCAGTGCAGTGAGTCCAGAGAGTGCACTGGCACCACTGGAGATGCAGTGCAGTGAGTCCAGAGAGTGCAATGGCACCACTGGGGATGCAGTGCAGTGAGTCCAGAGAGTGCACTGGCTCCACTGGGGATGCACTGCAGTGAGTCCAGAGAGTGCACTGGCACCACTGGGGATGCACTGCAGTGAGTCCAGAGAGTGTACTGGCACTACAGGGTATGCATTGAAGTGAGTCCAGAGAGTGCACTGGCACCACTGAGAATGCACTTCAGTGAGTCCAGAGAGTGCACTGGCACCACTGGGGATGCAGTGCAGTGAGTCCACAGAGTGCACTAGCACCACTGGGGATGCAGTGCAGTGAGTCCAGAGAGTGCGCTGGAACCACTGGGGATGCACTGAAGTGAGTCCAGAGAGTGCACTGGCACCACTGGGGATGCAGTGCAGTGAGTCCAGAGAGTGCACTGGCACCAGTGGGGATGCACTGAAGTGAGTCCAGTGAGTGCACTGGCACCACTGGGGATGCAGTGCAGTGAGTCCAGAGAGTGCACTGGCACCACTGGGGAAGCAGTGCAGTGAGTCCAGAGAGTGCACTGGCACCACTGGGGATGCAGTGCAGTGAGTCCAGAGAGTGCACTGGCACCACTGGGGATGCAGTGCAGTGAGTCCAGAGAGTGCACTGGCACCACTGGGGATGCACTGCAGTGAGTCCACAGAGTGCACTGGCACCACTGGGGATGCAGTGCAGTGAGTCCAGAGAGTGCACTGTCACTACTGGGGATGCAGTGCAGTGAGTCCTGAGAGTGCACTGGCACCACTGGGGATGCACTGCAGTGAGTCCAGAGAGTGCACTGGCACCACTGGGGATGCAGTACAGTGAGTCCACACAGTGCTCTTGCACCACAGGGGATGCAGTGCAGTGACTCAAGAGAGTGCACTGGCACCACTGGGGATGCAGTTTAATGAGTCCAGAGAGTGCACTGGCACCACTGGGGATGCAGTGCAGTGAGTCCAGAGAGTGCACTGGCACCACTGGGGATGCACTGCAGTGAGTCCAGAGAGTGCACTGGCACCACTGAGAATGCACTTCAATGAGTCCAGAGAGTGCACTGGCACCACTGGGGATGCACTGCAGTGAGTCCAGAGAGTGCAGTGGCACCACTGGGGATGCACTGCAGTGAGTCCAGAGACTGCACTGGCACCACTGGGGATGCACTGCAGTGAGTCCAGAGAGTGCACTGGCAACAGTGGGGATGCACTGCAGTGAGTCCAGAGAGTGCACTGGCACCACTGGGGATGCAGTGCAGTGAGTCCTGCGAGTGCACTGGCACCACTGGGGATGCACTGCAGTGAGTCCAGAGAGTGCACTGGCACCACTGGGGATGTAGTGCAGTGAGTCCAGAGAGTGCACTGGCACCACTGGGGATGCAGTGCAGTGAATCCAGTGAGTGCACTGGCACCACTGGGAATGCAGTGCAGTGAGTCCAGAGAGTGCACTGGCACTACTGGGGATGCAGTGCAGTGAGTCCAGAGAGTGCACTGGCACCACTGGGGATGCACTGCAGTGAGTCCAGAGAGTGCACTGTCACTACTGGGGATGCAGTGCAGTGAGTCCAGAGAGTGCACTGGCACCACTGGGGATGCACTGAAGTGAGTCCAGTGAGTGCACTGGCACCACTGGGGATGCAGTGCAGTGAGTCCAGAGAGTGCACTGGCACCACTGGGGAAGCAGTGCAGTGAGTCCAGAGAGTGCACTGGCACCACTGGGGATGCAGTGCAGTGAGTCCAGAGAGTGCACTGGCACCACTGGGGATGCAGTGCAGTGAGTCCAGAGAGTGCACTGGCACCACTGGGGATGCACTGCAGTGAGTCCACAGAGTGCACTGGCACCACTGGGGATGCAGTGCAGTGAGTCCAGAGAGTGCACTGTCACTACTGGGGATGCAGTGCAGTGAGTCCTGAGAGTGCACTGGCACCACTGGGGATGCACTGCAGTGAGTCCAGAGAGTGCACTGGCACCACTGGGGATGCAGTACAGTGAGTCCACACAGTGCTCTTGCACCACAGGGGATGCAGTGCAGTGACTCAAGAGAGTGCACTGGCACCACTGGGGATGCAGTTTAATGAGTCCAGAGAGTGCACTGGCACCACTGGGGATGCAGTGCAGTGAGTCCAGAGAGTGCACTGGCACCACTGGGGATGCACTGCAGTGAGTCCAGAGAGTGCACTGGCACCACTGAGAATGCACTTCAATGAGTCCAGAGAGTGCACTGGCACCACTGGGGATGCACTGCAGTGAGTCCAGAGAGTGCAGTGGCACCACTGGGGATGCACTGCAGTGAGTCCAGAGACTGCACTGGCACCACTGGGGATGCACTGCAGTGAGTCCAGAGAGTGCACTGGCAACAGTGGGGATGCACTGCAGTGAGTCCAGAGAGTGCACTGGCACCACTGGGGATGCAGTGCAGTGAGTCCTGCGAGTGCACTGGCACCACTGGGGATGCACTGCAGTGAGTCCAGAGAGTGCACTGGCACCACTGGGGATGTAGTGCAGTGAGTCCAGAGAGTGCACTGGCACCACTGGGGATGCAGTGCAGTGAATCCAGTGAGTGCACTGGCACCACTGGGAATGCAGTGCAGTGAGTCCAGAGAGTGCACTGGCACTACTGGGGATGCAGTGCAGTGAGTCCAGAGAGTGCACTGGCACCACTGGGGATGCACTGCAGTGAGTCCAGAGAGTGCACTGTCACTACTGGGGATGCAGTGCAGTGAGTCCAGAGAGTGCACTGGCACCACTGGGGATGCACTGCAGTGAGTCCAGAGAGTGCACTGGCACCACTGGGGATGCAGTACAGTGAGTCCACACAGTGCTCTTGCACCACAGGGGATGCAGTGCAGTGACTCAAGAGAGTGCACTGGCAGCACTGGGGATGCAGTGCAGTGAGTCCAGAGAGTGCACTGGCACCACTGGAGATGCAGTGCAGTGAGTCCAGAGAGTGCAATGGCACCACTGGGGATGCACTGCAGTGAGTCCAGAGAGTGCACTGGCTCCACTGGGGATGCACTGCAGTGAGTCCAGAGAGTGCACTGGCACCACTGGAGATGCACTGCAGTGAGTCCAGAGAGTGTACTGGCACCACAGGTTATGCACTGAAGTGAGTCCAGAGAGTGCACTGGCACCACTGAGAATGCACTTCAGTGAGTCCAGAGAGTGCACTGGCACCACTGGGGATGCACTGCAGTGAGTCCACAGAGTGCACTAGCACCACTGGGGATGCAGTGCAGTGAGTCCAGAGAGTGCGCTGGAACCACTGGGGATGCAGTGCAGTGAGTCCAGAGAGTGCACTGGCACCACTGGGGATGCAGTGCAGTGAGTCCAGAGAGTGCACTGGCACCAGTGGGGATGCACTGCAGTGAGTCCAGTGAGTGCACTGGCACCACTGGGGATGCAGTGCAGTGAGTCCAGAGAGTGCCCTGTCACCACTGGGGAAGCAGTGGAGTGAGTCCAGAGAGTGCACTGGCACCACTGGGGATGCAGTGCAGTGAGTCCAGAGAGTGCACTGGCACCACTGGGGATGCAGTGCAGTGAGTCCAGAGAGTGCACTGGCACCACTGGGGATGCACTGCAGTGAGTCCACAGAGTGCACTGGCACCACTGGGGATGCGGTGCTGGGAGTCCAGAGACTGCACTGGCACCACTGGGGATGCAGTGCAGTGAGTCCAGACAGTGCACTGGCACTACTGGGGATGCAGTGCAGTGAGTCCAGAGAGTGCACTGGCACCACTGGGGATGCACTGCAGTGAGTCCAGAGAGTGCACTGTCACTACTGGGGATGCAGTGCAGTGAGTCCTGAGAGTGCACTGGCACCACTGGGGATGCAGTACAGTGAGTCCACACAGTGCACTAGCACCACTGGGGATGCAGTGCAGTGAGTCCAGAGAGTGCACTGGCACCACTGGGGATGCAGTGCAGTGAGTCCAGAGAGTGCACTGGCACCACTGGTGATGCACTGCTGTGAGTCCAGAGAGTGCTCTTGCACCACAGGGGATGCAGTGCAGTGACTCAAGAGAGTGCACTGGCACCACTGGGGATGCAGTGCAGTGAGTCCAGAGAGTGCACTGGCACCACTGGAGATGCAGTGCAGTGAGTCCAGAGAGTGCAATGGCACCACTGCGGATGCACTGCAGTGAGTCCAGAGAGTGCACTGGCTCCACTGGGGATGCACTGCAGTGAGTCCAGAGAGTGCACTGGCACCACTGGGGATGCACTGCAGTGAGTCCAGAGAGTGTACTGGCACCACTGGGGATGCAGTGCAGTGAGTCCAGAGAGTGCACTGGCACCACTGAGAATGCACTTCAGTGAGTCCAGAGAGTGCACTGGCACCACTGGGGATGCACTGCAGTGAGTCCACAGAGTGCACTAGCACCACTGGGGATGCAGTGCAGTGAGTCCAGAGAGTGCGCTGGCACCACTGGGGATGCAGTGCAGTGAGTCCAGAGAGTGCACTGGCACCACTGGGGATGCAGTGCAGTGAGTCCAGAGAGTGCACTGGCACCAGTGGGGATGCACTGCAGTGAGTCCAGTGAGTGCACTGGCACCACTGGGGATGCAGTGCAGTGAGTCCAGAGAGTGCACTGGCACCACTGGGGAAGCAGTGCAGTGAGTCCATAGAGTGCACTGGCACCACTGGGGATGCAGTGCAGTGAGTCCAGTGAGTGTACTGGCACCACTGGGGATGCACTGCAGTGAGTCCAGAGAGTGCACTGGCACCACTGAGAATGCACTTCAGTGAGTCCAGAGAGTGCACTGGCACAACTGGGGATGCACTTCAGTGAGTCCAGAGAGTGCACTGGCACCACTGGGGATGCAGTGCAGTGAGTCCAGAGAGTGCACTGGCACCACTGGGGATGCGGTGCCGGGAGTCCAGAGAGTGCTTTGGCACCAGTGGGGATGCACTGCAGTTACTCCAGAGACTGCACTGGCACCACTGGGGATGCAGTGCAGTGAGTCCAGAGAGTGCACTGGCACCACTGGGGATGCACTGCAGTGAGTCCAGAGAGTGCACTGGCACCACTGAGAATGCACTTCAATGAGTCCAGAGAGTGCACTGGCACCACTGGGGATGCACTGCAGTGAGTCCAGAGAGTGCAGTGGCACCACTGGGGATGCACTGCAGTGAGTCCAGAGAGTGCTTTGGCACCAGTGGGGATGCACTGCAGTTACTCCAGAGACTGCACTGGCACCACTGGGGATGCACTGCAGTGAGTCCAGAGAGTGCACTGGCAACAGTGGGGATGCACTGCAGTGAGTCCAGAGAGTGCACTGGCACCACTGGGGATGCACTGCAGTGAGTCCAGAGAGTGCACTGGCACCACTGGGGATGCACTGCAGTGAGTCCAGAGAGTGCACTGGCACCACTGGGGATGCAGTGCAGTGAGTCCAGAGAGTGCACTGGCACCACTGGGGATGCAGTGCAGTGAGTCCAGAGAGTGCACTGGCACCACTGGGGATGCAGTGCAGTGAGTCCAGACAGTGCACTGGCACTACTGGGGATGCAGTGCAGTGAGTCCAGAGAGTGCACTGGCACCACTGGGGATGCACTGCAGTGAGTCCAGAGAGTGCACTGTCACTACTGGGGATGCAGTACAGTGAGTCCTGAGAGTGCACTGGCACCACTGGGGATGCAGTACAGTGAGTCCACACAGTGCACTAGCACCACTGGGGATGCAGTGCAGTGAGTCCAGAGAGTGCACTGGCACCACTGGGGATGCAGTGCAGTGAGTCCAGAGAGTGCACTGGCACCACTGGTGATGCACTGCTGTGAGTCCAGAGAGTGCTCTTGCACCTCAGGGGATGCAGTGCAGTGACTCAAGAGAGTGCACTGGCAGCACTGGGGATGCAGTGCAGTGAGTCCAGAGAGTGCACTGGCACCACTGGAGATGCAGTGCAGTGAGTCCAGAGAGTGCAATGGCACCACTGCGGATGCACTGCAGTGAGTCCGGAGAGTGCACTGGCTCCACTGGGGATGCACTGCAGTGAGTCCAGAGAGTGCACTGGCACCACTGGGGATGCACTGCAGTGAGTCCAGAGAGTGTACTGGCACCACTGGGGATGCAGTGCAGTGAGTCCAGAGAGTGCACTGGCACCACTGAGAATGCACTTCAGTGAGTCCAGAGAGTGCACTGGCACCACTGGTGATGCACTGCAGTGAGTCCACAGAGTGCACTAGCACCACTGGGGATGCAGTGCAGTGAGTCCAGAGAGTGCGCTGGCACCACTGGGGATGCAGTGCAGTGAGTCCAGAGAGTGCACTGGCACCACTGGGGATGCAGTGCAGTGAGTCCAGAGAGTGCACTGGCACCAGTGGGGATGCACTGCAGTGAGTCCAGTGAGAGCACTGGCACCACTGGGGATGCAGTGCAGTGAGTCCAGAGAGTGCACTGGCACCACTGGGGAAGCAGTGCAGTGAGTCCATAGAGTGCACTGGCACCACTGGGGATGCAGTGCAGTGAGTCCAGAGAGTGCACTGGCACCACTGGGGATGCAGTGCAGTGAGTCCAGAGAGTGCACTGGCACCACTGGGGATGCACTGCAGTGAGTCCACAGAGTGCACTGGCACCACTGGGGATGCAGTGCAGTGAGTCCAGAGAGTGCACTGGCACCACTGAGAATGCACTTCAGTGAGTCCAGTGAGTGCACTGGCACCACTGGGGATGCAGTGCAGTGAGTCCAGAGATTGCACTGGCACCACTGGGGATGCAGTGCTGTGACTCCAGAGAGCGCACAGGCACCACTGGGGATGCAGTGCAGTGAGTCCAGAGAGTGCACTGGCACCACTGGGGATGCACTGCAGTGAGCCCAGAGAGTGCACTGGCACCAGTGGGGATGCACTGCAGTGAGTCCAGTGAGTGCACTGGCACCACTGGGGAAGCAGTGCAGTGAGTCCAGAGAGTGCAGAGGCACCACTGGGGATGCAGTTTAGTGAGTCCAGAGAGTGCACTGGCACCACTGGGGATGCAGTGCAGTGAGTCCAGAGAGTGCACTGGCCCCACTGGGGATGCACTGCAGTGAGTCCAGAGAGTGCACTGTCACTACTGGGGATGCAGTGCAGTGAGTCCAGAGAGTGCACTGGCACCACTGATAATGCACTTCAGTGAGTCCAGAGAGTGCACTGGCACCACTGGGGATGCACTGCAGTGAGTCCAGAGAGTGCACTGGCACCACTGGGGATGCAGTTCAGTGAGTCCAGAGAGTGCACTGGCACCACTGGGGATGCACTGCAGTGAGTCCAGAGAGTGCACTGGCACCACTGGGGAATGCACTTCAGTGAGTCCAGAGAGTGCACTGGCACCACTGGGGATGCAGTGCAGTGAGTCCAGAGATTGCACTGGCACCACTGGGGATGCAGTGCTGTGACTCCAGAGAGTGCACTGGCACCACTGGGGATGCACTGCAGTGAGTCCAGAGAGTGCACTGGCACTACTGGGGATGCAGTGCAGTGAGTCCAGAGAGTGCACTGGCACCACTGGGGATGCACTGCAGTGACTCGAAAGAGTGCACTGGCACCACTGGGGAAGCAGTGCAGTGAGTCCAGAGAGTGCACTGGCACCACTGGGGATGCACTGCAGTGAGTCCAGAGAGTGCACTGTCACTACTGGGGATGCAGTGCAGTGAGTCCAGAGAGTGCACTGGCACCACTGAGAATGCACTTCAGTGAGTCCAGAGAGTGCACTGGCACCACTGGGGATGCACTGCAGTGAGTTCAGAGATTGCACTGGCACCACTGGGGATGCAGTACAGTGAGTCCACACAGTGCACTAGCACCACTGGGAATGCAGTGCAGTGAGTCCAGAGAGTGCACTGGCACCACTGGGGATGCACTGCAGTGACTCCAGAGAGTGCACTGGCACCACTGGTGATGCACTGCTGTGAGTCCAGAGAGTGCTCTTGCACCACAGGAGATGCAGTGCAGTGACTCAAGAGAGTGCACTGGCAGCACTGGGGATGCAGTGCAGTGAGTCCAGAGAGTGCACTGGCACCACTGGGGATGCAGTGCAGTGAGTCCAGAGAGTGCACTGGCACCACTGGAGATGCAGTGCAGTGAGTCCAGAGAGTGCACTGGCTCCACTGGAGATGCACTGCAGTGAGTCCAGAGAGTGCACTGGCACCACTGGGGATGCACTGCAGTGAGTCCAGAGAGTGTACTGGCACCACTGGGGATGCACTGAAGTGAGTCCAGAGAGTGCACTGGCACCAGTGGGGATGCACTGCAGTGAGTCCAGAGAGTGCACTGGCACCACTGGGGATGCACTGCAGTGAGTCCACAGAGTGCACTAGCACTACTGGGGATGCAGAGCAGTGAGTCCAGAGAGTGCGCTTGAACCACTGGGGATGCAGTGCAGTGAGTCCAGAGAGTGCACTGGCACCACTGGGGATGCAGTGCAGTGACTCCAGAGAGTGCACTGGCACCACTGGGGATGCACTGCAGTGAGTCCAGTGAGTGCACTGGCACCACTGGGGATGCAGTGCAGTGAGTCCAGAGAGTGCACTGGCACCACTGGGGAAGCAGTGCAGTGAGTCCATAGAGTGCACTGGCACCACTGGGGATGCAGTGCAGTGAGTCCAGAGAGTGCACTGGCACCACTGGGGATGCAGTGCAGTGAGTCCAGAGAGTGCACTGGCACCACTGGGGATGCACTGCAGTGAGTCCACAGAGTGCACTGGCACCACTGGGGATGCAGTGCAGTGAGTCCAGAGAGTGCACTGGCACCACTGAGAATGCACTTCAGTGAGTCCAGTGAGTGCACTGGCACCACTGGGGATGCAGTGCAGTGAGTCCAGAGATTGCACTGGCACCACTGGGGATGCAGTGCTGTGACTCCAGAGAGCGCACAGGCACCACTGGGGATGCAGTGCAGTGAGTCCAGAGAGTGCACTGGCACCACTGGGGATGCACTGCAGTGAGCCCAGAGAGTGCACTGGCACCAGTGGGGATGCACTGCAGTGAGTCCAGTGAGTGCACTGGCACCACTGGGGAAGCAGTGCAGTGAGTCCAGAGAGTGCAGAGGCACCACTGGGGATGCAGTTTAGTGAGTCCAGAGAGTGCACTGGCACCACTGGGGATGCAGTGCAGTGAGTCCAGAGAGTGCACTGGCCCCACTGGGGATGCACTGCAGTGAGTCCAGAGAGTGCACTGTCACTACTGGGGATGCAGTGCAGTGAGTCCAGAGAGTGCACTGGCACCACTGATAATGCACTTCAGTGAGTCCAGAGAGTGCACTGGCACCACTGGGGATGCACTGCAGTGAGTCCAGAGAGTGCACTGGCACCACTGGGGATGCAGTTCAGTGAGTCCAGAGAGTGCACTGGCACCACTGGGGATGCACTGCAGTGAGTCCAGAGAGTGCACTGGCACCACTGGGGAATGCACTTCAGTGAGTCCAGAGAGTGCACTGGCACCACTGGGGATGCAGTGCAGTGAGTCCAGAGATTGCACTGGCACCACTGGGGATGCAGTGCTGTGACTCCAGAGAGTGCACTGGCACCACTGGGGATGCACTGCAGTGAGTCCAGAGAGTGCACTGGCACTACTGGGGATGCAGTGCAGTGAGTCCAGAGAGTGCACTGGCACCACTGGGGATGCACTGCAGTGACTCGAAAGAGTGCACTGGCACCACTGGGGAAGCAGTGCAGTGAGTCCAGAGAGTGCACTGGCACCACTGGGGATGCACTGCAGTGAGTCCAGAGAGTGCACTGTCACTACTGGGGATGCAGTGCAGTGAGTCCAGAGAGTGCACTGGCACCACTGAGAATGCACTTCAGTGAGTCCAGAGAGTGCACTGGCACCACTGGGGATGCACTGCAGTGAGTTCAGAGATTGCACTGGCACCACTGGGGATGCAGTACAGTGAGTCCACACAGTGCACTAGCACCACTGGGAATGCAGTGCAGTGAGTCCAGAGAGTGCACTGGCACCACTGGGGATGCACTGCAGTGACTCCAGAGAGTGCACTGGCACCACTGGTGATGCACTGCTGTGAGTCCAGAGAGTGCTCTTGCACCACAGGAGATGCAGTGCAGTGACTCAAGAGAGTGCACTGGCAGCACTGGGGATGCAGTGCAGTGAGTCCAGAGAGTGCACTGGCACCACTGGGGATGCACTGCAGTGAGTCCAGAGAGTGCACTGGCACCACTGGAGATGCAGTGCAGTGAGTCCAGAGAGTGCACTGGCTCCACTGGAGATGCACTGCAGTGAGTCCAGAGAGTGCACTGGCACCACTGGGGATGCACTGCAGTGAGTCCAGAGAGTGTACTGGCACCACTGGGGATGCACTGAAGTGAGTCCAGAGAGTGCACTGGCACCAGTGGGGATGCACTGCAGTGAGTCCAGAGAGTGCACTGGCACCACTGGGGATGCACTGCAGTGAGTCCACAGAGTGCACTAGCACTACTGGGGATGCAGTGCAGTGAGTCCAGAGAGTGCGCTTGAACCACTGGGGATGCAGTGCAGTGAGTCCAGAGAGTGCACTGGCACCACTGGGGATGCAGTGCAGTGACTCCAGAGAGTGCACTGGCACCACTGGGGATGCACTGCAGTGAGTCCAGTGAGTGCACTGGCACCACTGGGGATGCAGTGCAGTGAGTCCAGAGAGTGCACTGGCACCACTGGGGAAGCAGTGCAGTGAGTCCAGAGAGTGCAGTGGCACCACTGGGGATGCAGTGCAGTGAGTCCAGAGAGTGCACTGGCACCACTAGGGATGCAGTGCAGTGAGTCCAGAGAGTGCACTGGCACCACTGGGGATGCAGTTCAGTGAGTCCAGAGAGTGCACTGGCACCACTGGGGATGCAGTGCAGTGAGTCCAGAGAGTGCACTGGCACCACTGAGAATGCAGTGCTGTGACTCCAGAGAGTGCACAGGCACCACTGGGGATGCAGTGCAGTGAGTCCAGAGAGTGCACTGGCACCAGTGGGGATGCACTGCAGTCAGTCCAGTGAGTGCACTGGCACCACTGGGGAAGCAGTGCAGTGAGTCCAGAGAGTGCAGTGGCACCACTGGGGATGCAGTTTAGTGAGTCCAGAGAGTGCACTGGCACCACTGGGGATGCAGTGCAGTGAGTCCAGTGAGTGTACTGGCACCACTGGGGATGCACTGCAGTGAGTCCAGAGAGTGCACTGGCACCACTGAGAATGCACTTCAGTGAGTCCAGAGAGTGCACTGGCACCACTGGGGAAGCAGTGCAGTGAGTCCAGAGAGTGCAGTGGCACCACTGGGGATGCAGTGCAGTGAGTCCAGAGAGTGCACTGGCAGCACTGGGGATGCAGTGCAGTGAGTCCAGAGAGTGCACTGGCACCACTGGGGATGCAGTGCAGTGAGTCCAGAGAGTGCACTGGCACCACTGAGAATGCAGTGCTGTGACTCCAGAGAGCGCACAGGCACCACTGGGGATGCAGTGCAGTGAGTCCAGAGAGTGCACTGGCACCAGTGGGGATGCACTGCAGTGAGCCCAGAGAGTGCACTGGCACCAGTGGGGATGCACTGCAGTCAGTCCAGTGAGTGCACTGGCACCGCTGGGGAAGCAGTGCAGTGAGTCCAGAGAGTGCAGTGGCACCACTGGTGATGCAGTTTAGTGAGTCCAGAGAGTGCACTGGCACCACTGGGGATGCAGTGCAGTGAGTCCAGTGAGTGTACTGGCACCACTGGGGATGCACTGCAGTGAGTCCAGAGAGTTCACTGGCACCACTGAGAATGCACTTCAGTGAGTCCAGAGAGTGCACTGGCACCACTGGGGATGCACTGCAGTGAGTCCAGAGAGTGCAGTGGCACCACTGGGGATGCACTGCAGTGAGTCCAGAGAGTGCACTGGCACCACTGGTGATGCACTTCAGCTTGTCCAGAGAGTGCACTGGCACCACTGGGGTGCAGTGCAGTGAGTCCAGAGAGTGCACTGGCACCACTGGGGATGCGGTGCTGGGAGTCCAGAGAGTGCTTTGGCACCAGTGGGGATGCAGTGCAGTTACTCCAGAGACTGCACTGGCACCACCGGGGATGCAGTGCAGTGATTCCAGAGAGTGCACTGGCACCACTGGGGATGCAGTGCAGTGAGTCCAGAGATTGCACTGGCACCACTGGGGATGCAGTGCTGTGACTCCAGAGAGCGCACTGGCACCACTGGGGATGCAGTGCAGTGAGTCCAGAGAGTGCACTGGCACCACTGGGGATGCAGTGCAGTGAGTCCAGAGAGTGCACTGGCACCAGTGGGGATGCACTGCAGTGAGTCCAGTGAGTGCACTGGCACCACTGGGGAAGCAGTGCAGTGAGTCCAGAGAGTGCAGTGGCACCACTGGGGATGCAGTTTAATGAGTCCAGAGAGTGCACTGGCACCACTGGGGATGCAGTGCAGTGAGTCCAGAGAGTGCACTGGCACCACTGGGGATGCACTGCAGTGAGTCCAGAGAGTGCACTGGCACCACTGAGAATGCACTTCAATGAGTCCAGAGAGTGCACTGGCACCACTGGGGATGCACTGCAGTGAGTCCAGAGAGTGCACTGGCACCACTGGGGATGCACTGCAGTGAGTCCAGAGACTGCACTGGCAACAGTGGGGATGCACTGCAGTGAGTCCAGAGAGTGCACTGGCACCACTGGGGATGCAGTGCAGTGAGTCCTGTGAGTGCACTGGCACCACTGGGGATGCACTGCAGTGAGTCCAGAGAGTGCACTGGCACCACTGGGGATGCAGTGCAGTGAGTCCAGAGAGTGCACTGGCACCACTGGGGATGCAGTGCAGTGAATCCAGTGAGTGCACTGGCACCACTGGGGATGCTGTGCAGTGAGTCCAGAGAGTGCACTGGCACTACTGGGGATGCAGTGCAGTGAGTCCAGAGAGTGCACTGGCACCACTGGGGATGCACTGCAGTGAGTCCAGAGAGTGCACTGTCACTACTGGGGATGCAGTGCAGTGAGTCCTGAGAGTGCACTGGCACCACTGGTGATGCACTGCTGTGAGTCCAGAGATTGCACTGGCACCACTGGGGATGCAGTACAGTGAGTCCACACAGTGCTCTTGCACCACAGGGGATGCAGTGCAGTGACTCAAGAGAGTGCACTGGCAGCACTGGGGATGCAGTGCAGTGAGTCCAGAGAGTGCACTGGCACCACTGGAGATGCAGTGCAGTGAGTCCAGAGAGTGCAATGGCACCACTGCGGATGCACTGCAGTGAGTCCAGAGAGTGCACTGGCTCCACTGGGGATGCACTGCAGTGAGTCCAGAGAGTGCACTGGCACCACTGGGGATGCACTGCAGTGAGTCCAGAGAGTGTACTGGCACCACAGGGTATGCACTGAAGTGAGTCCAGAGAGTGCACTGGCACCACTGAGAATGCACTTCAGTGAGTCCAGAGAGTGCACTGGCACCACTGGGGATGCAGTGCAGTGAGTCCACAGAGTGCACTAGCACCACTGGGGATGCAGTGCAGTGAGTCCAGAGAGTGCGCTGGAACCACTGGGGATGCAGTGCAGTGAGTCCAGAGAGTGCACTGGCACCACTGGGGATGCAGTGCAGTGAGTCCAGAGAGTGCACTGGCACCAGTGGGGATGCACTGCAGTGAGTCCAGTGAGTGCACTGGCACCACTGGGGATGCAGTGCAGTGAGTCCAGAGAGTGAACTGGCACCACTGGGGAAGCAGTGCAGTGAGTCCAGAGAGTGCACTGGAACCACTGGGGATGCACTGCAGTGAGTCCAGAGAGTGCACTGGCACCACTGGGGATGCAGTGCAGTGAGTCCAGAGAGTGCACTGGCACCACTGGGGGTGCACTGCAGTGAGTCCACAGAGTGCACTGGCACCACTGGGGATGCAGTGCAGTGAGTCCAGAGAGTGCACTGGCACCACTGAGAATGCACTTCAGTGAGTCCAGAGAGTGCACTGGCACCACTGGGGATGCACTGCAGTGAGTCCAGAGAGTGCACTGTCACCACTGGGGATGCAGTTCAGTGAGTCCAGAGAGTGCACTGGCACCACTGGGGATGCACTGCAGTGAGTCTAGAGAGTGCACTGGCACCACTGAGAATGCACTTCAGTGAGTCCAGAGAGTGCACTGGCACCACTGGGGATGCAGTGCAGTGAGTCCAGAGATTGCACTGGCACCACTGGGGATGCAGTTCTGTGACTCCAGAGAGTGCACTGGCACCACTGGGGATGCACTGCAGTGAGTCCAGAGAGTGCACTGGCACTACTGGGGATGCAGTGCAGTGAGTCCAGAGAGTGCACTGGCACCACTGGGGATGCACTGCAGTGACTCGAAAGAGTGCACTGGCACCACTGGGGAAGCAGTGCAGTGAGTCCAGAGAGTGCACTGGCACCACTGGGGATGCACTGCAGTGAGTCCAGAGAGTGCACTGTCACTACTGGGGATGCAGTGCAGTGAGTCCAGAGAGTGCACTGGCACCACTGAGAATGCACTTCAGTGAGTCCAGAGAGTGCACTGGCACCACTGGGGATGCACTGCAGTGAGTTCAGAGATTGCACTGGCACCACTGGGGATGCAGTACAGTGAGTCCACACAGTGCACTAGCACCACTGGGAATGCAGTGCAGTGAGTCCAGAGAGTGCACTGGCACCACTGGGGATGCACTGCAGTGACTCCAGAGAGTGCACTGGCACCACTGGTGATGCACTGCTGTGAGTCCAGAGAGTGCTCTTGCACCACAGGAGATGCAGTGCAGTGACTCAAGAGAGTGCACTGGCAGCACTGGGGATGCAGTGCAGTGAGTCCAGAGAGTGCACTGGCACCACTGGGGATGCAGTGCAGTGAGTCCAGAGAGTGCAATGGCACCACTGCGGATGCACTGCAGTGAGTCCAGAGAGTGCACTGGCTCCACTGGGGATGCACTGCAGTGAGTCCAGAGAGTGCACTGGCACCACTGGGGATGCACTGCAGTGAGTCCAGAGAGTGTACTGGCACCACTGGGGATGCACTGAAGTGAGTCCAGAGAGTGCACTGGCACCAGTGGGGATGCATTGCAGTGAGTCCAGAGAGTGCACTGGCACCACTGGGGATGCACTGCAGTGAGTCCACAGAGTGCACTAGCACTACTGGGGATGCAGTGCAGTGAGTCCAGAGAGTGCGCTGGAACCACTGGGGATGCAGTGCAGTGAGTCCAGAGAGTGCACTGGCACCACTGGGGATGCAGTACAGTGACTCCAGAGAGTGCACTGGCACCACTGGGGATGCACTGCAGTGAGTCCAGTGAGTGCACTGGCACCACTGGGGATGCAGTGCAGTGAGTCCAGAGAGTGCACTGGCACCACTGGGGAAGCAGTGCAGTGAGTCCAGAGAGTGCAGTGGCACCACTGGGGATGCAGTGCAGTGAGTCCAGAGAGTGCACTGGCACCACTGGGGATGCAGTGCAGTGAGTCCAGAGAGTGCACTGGCACCACTGGGGATGCAGTTCAGTGAGTCCAGAGAGTGCACTGGCACCACTGGGGATGCAGTGCAGTGAGTCCAGAGAGTGCACTGGCACCACTGAGAATGCAGTGCTGTGACTCCAGAGAGTGCACAGGCACCACTGGGGATGCAGTGCAGTGAGTCCAGAGAGTGCACTGGCACCAGTGGGGATGCACTGCAGTCAGTCCAGTGAGTGCACTGGCACCGCTGGGGAAGCAGTGCAGTGAGTCCAGAGAGTGCAGTGGCACCACTGGTGATGCAGTTTAGTGAGTCCAGAGAGTGCACTGGCACCACTGGGGATGCAGTGCAGTGAGTCCAGTGAGTGTACTGGCACCACTGGGGATGCACTGCAGTGAGTCCAGAGAGTTCACTGGCACCACTGAGAATGCACTTCAGTGAGTCCAGAGAGTGCACTGGCACCAGTGGGGATGCACTGCAGTGAGTCCAGAGAGTGCAGTGGCACCACTGGGGATGCACTGCAGTGAGTCCAGAGAGTGCACTGGCACCACTGGGGATGCAGTGCAGTGAGTCCAGAGAGTGCACTGGCACCACTGGGGTGCAGTGCAGTGAGTCCAGAGAGTGCACTGGCACCACTGGGGATGCGGTGCTGGGAGTCCAGAGAGTGCTTTGGCACCAGTGGGGATGCAGTGCAGTTACTCCAGAGACTGCACTGGCACCACCGGGGATGCAGTGCAGTGATTCCAGAGAGTGCACTGGCACCACTGGGGATGCAGTGCAGTGAGTCCAGAGATTGCACTGGCACCACTGGGGATGCAGTGCTGTGACTCCAGAGAGCGCACTGGCACCACTGGGGATGCAGTGCAGTGAGTCCAGAGAGTGCACTGGCACCACTGGGGATGCAGTGCAGTGAGTCCAGAGAGTGCACTGGCACCAGTGGGGATGCACTGCAGTGAGTCCAGTGAGTGCACTGGCACCACTGGGGAAGCAGTGCAGTGAGTCCAGAGAGTGCAGTGGCACCACTGGGGATGCAGTTTACTGAGTCCAGAGAGTGCACTGGCACCACTGGGGATGCAGTGCAGTGAGTCCAGAGAGTGCACTGGCACCACTGGGGATGCACTGCAGTGAGTCCAGAGAGTGCACTGGCACCACTGAGAATGCACTTCAATGAGTCCAGAGAGTGCACTGGCACCACTGGGGATGCACTGCAGTGAGTCCAGAGAGTGCACTGGCACCACTGGGGATGCACTGCAGTGAGTCCAGAGACTGCACTGGCACCACTGGGGATGCACTGCAGTGAGTCCAGAGAGTGCACTGGCAACAGTGGGGATGCACTGCAGTGAGTCCAGAGAGTGCACTGGCACCACTGGGGATGCAGTGCAGTGAGTCCTGTGAGTGCACTGGCACCACTGGGGATGCAGTGCAGTGAGTCCAGAGAGTGCACTGGCACCACTGGGGATGCAGTGCAGTGAGTCCAGAGAGTGCACTGGCACCACTGGGGATGCAGTGCAGTGAATCCAGTGAGTGCACTGGCACCACTGGGGATGCTGTGCAGTGAGTCCAGAGAGTGCACTGGCACTACTGGGGATGCAGTGCAGTGAGTCCAGAGAGTGCACTGGCACCACTGGGGATGCACTGCAGTGAGTCCAGAGAGTGCACTGTCACTACTGGGGATGCAGTGCAGTGAGTCCTGAGAGTGCACTGGCACCACTGGTGATGCACTGCTGTGAGTCCAGAGATTGCACTGGCACCACTGGGGATGCAGTACAGTGAGTCCACACAGTGCTCTTGCACCACAGGGGATGCAGTGCAGTGACTCAAGAGAGTGCACTGGCAGCACTGGGGATGCAGTGCAGTGAGTCCAGAGAGTGCACTGGCACCACTGGAGATGCAGTGCAGTGAGTCCAGAGAGTGCAATGGCACCACTGCGGATGCACTGCAGTGAGTCCAGAGAGTGCACTGGCTCCACTGGGGATGCACTGCAGTGAGTCCAGAGAGTGCACTGGCACCACTGGGGATGCACTGCAGTGAGTCCAGAGAGTGTACTGGCACCACAGGGTATGCACTGAAGTGAGTCCAGAGAGTGCACTGGCACCACTGAGAATGCACTTCAGTGAGTCCAGAGAGTGCACTGGCACCACTGGGGATGCAGTGCAGTGAGTCCACAGAGTGCACTAGCACCACTGGGGATGCAGTGCAGTGAGTCCAGAGAGTGCGCTGGAACCACTGGGGATGCAGTGCAGTGAGTCCAGAGAGTGCACTGGCACCACTGGGGATGCAGTGCAGTGAGTCCAGAGAGTGCACTGGCACCAGTGGGGATGCACTGCAGTGAGTCCAGTGAGTGCACTGGCACCACTGGGGATGCAGTGCAGTGAGTCCAGAGAGTGCACTGGCACCACTGGGGAAGCAGTGCAGTGAGTCCAGAGAGTGCAATGGCACCACTGCGGATGCACTGCAGTGAGTCCAGAGAGTGCACTGGCACCACTGGGGATGCAGTGCAGTGAGTCCAGAGAGTGCACTGGCACCACTGGGGATGCACTGCAGTGAGTCCACAGAGTGCACTGGCACCACTGGGGATGCAGTGCAGTGAGTCCAGAGAGTGCACTGGCACCACTGAGAATGCACTTCAGTGAGTCCAGAGAGTGCACTGGCACCACTGGGGATGCAGTGCAGTGAGTCCAGAGATTGCACTGGCACCACTGGGGATGCAGTGCTGTGACTCCAGAGAGCGCACAGGCACCACTGGGGATGCAGTGCAGTGAGTCCAGAGAGTGCACTGGCACCACTGGGGATGCACTGCAGTGAGCCCAGAGAGTGCACTGGCTCCACTGGGGATGCACTGCAGTGAGCCCAGAGACTGCACTGGCACCACTGGGGATGCACTGCAGTGAGTCCAGAGAGTGCACTGGCAACAGTGGGGATGCACTGCAGTGAGTCCAGAGAGTGCACTGGCACCACTGGGGATGCAGTGCAGTGAGTCCTGTGAGTGCACTGGCACCACTGGGGATGCACTGCAGTGAGTCCAGAGAGTGCACTGGCACCACTGGGGATGCAGTGCAGTGAGTCCAGAGAGTGCACTGGCACCACTGGGGATGCAGTGCAGTGAATCCAGTGAGTGCACTGGCACCACTGGGGATGCAGTGCAGTGAGTCCAGAGAGTGCACCGGCACTACTGGGGATGCAGTGCAGTGAGTCCAGAGAGTGCACTGGCACCACTGGGGATGCAGTGCAGTGAGTCCAGAGAGTGCACTGTCACTACTGGGGATGCAGTGCAGTGAGTCCTGAGAGTGCACTGGCACCACTGGGGATGCACTGCAGTGAGTCCAGAGATTGCACTGGCACCACTGGGGATGCAGTACAGTGAGTCCACACAGTGCTCTTGCACCACAGGGGATGCAGTGCAGTGACTCAAGAGAGTGCACTGCCAGCACTGGGGATGCAGTGCAGTGAGTCCAGAGAGTGCACTGGCACCACTGGAGATGCAGTGCAGTGAGTCCAGAGAGTGCAATGGCACCACTGCGGATGCACTGCAGTGAGTCCAGAGAGTGCACTGGCTCCACTGGGGATGCACTGCAGTGAGTCCAGAGAGTGCACTGGCACCACTGGGGATGCACTGCAGTGAGTCCAGAGAGTGTACTGGCACCACAGGGTATGCACTGAAGTGAGTCCAGAGAGTGCACTGGCACCACTGAGAATGCACTTCAGTGAGTCCAGAGAGTGCACTGGCACCACTGGGGATGCAGTGCAGTGAGTCCACAGAGTGCACTAGCACCACTGGGGATGCAGTGCAGTGAGTCCAGAGAGTGCGCTGGAACCACTGGGGATGCAGTGCAGTGAGTCCAGAGAGTGCACTGGCACCACTGGGGATGCAGTGCAGTGAGTCCAGAGAGTGCACTGGCACCAGTGGGGATGCACTGCAGTGAGTCCAGTGAGTGCACTGGCACCACTGGGGATGCAGTGCAGTGAGTCCTGTGAGTGCACTGGCACCACTGGGGATGCAGTGCAGTGAGTCCAGAGAGTGCACTGGCACCACTGGGGAAGCAGTGCAGTGAGTCCAGAGAGTGCACTGGCACCACTGGGGATGCAGTGCAGTGAGTCCAGAGAGTGCACTGGCACCACTGGGGATGCACTGCAGTGAGTCCACAGAGTGCACTGGCACCACTGGGGATGCAGTGCAGTGAGTCCAGAGAGTGCACTGGCACCACTGGGGATGCAGTGCAGTGAGTCCAGAGAGTGCACTGGCACCACTGGGGATGCAGTGCAGTGAGTCCAGAGATTGCACTGGCACCACTGGGGATGCAGTGCTGTGACTCCAGAGAGCGCACAGGCACCACTGGGGATGCAGTGCAGTGAGTCCAGAGAGTGCACTGGCACCACTGGGGATGCACTGCAGTGAGCCCAGAGAGTGCACTGGCTCCACTGGGGATGCACTGCAGTGAGCCCAGAGACTGCACTGGCACCACTGGGGATGCACTGCAGTGAGTCCAGAGAGTGCACTGGCAACAGTGGGGATGCACTGCAGTGAGTCCAGAGAGTGCACTGGCACCACTGGGGATGCAGTGCAGTGAGTCCTGTGAGTGCACTGGCACCACTGGGGATGCACTGCAGTGAGTCCAGAGAGTGCACTGGCACCACTGGGGATGCAGTGCAGTGAGTCCAGAGAGTGCACTGGCACCACTGGGGATGCAGTGCAGTGAATCCAGTGAGTGCACTGGCACCACTGGGGATGCAGTGCAGTGAGTCCAGAGAGTGCACCGGCACTACTGGGGATGCAGTGCAGTGAGTCCAGAGAGTGCACTGGCACCACTGGGGATGCAGTGCAGTGAGTCCAGAGAGTGCACTGTCACTACTGGGGATGCAGTGCAGTGAGTCCTGAGAGTGCACTGGCATCACTGGGGATGCACTGCAGTGAGTCCAGAGATTGCACTGGCACCACTGGGGATGCAGTACAGTGAGTCCACACAGTGCTCTTGCACCACAGGGGATGCAGTGCAGTGACTCAAGAGAGTGCACTGGCAGCACTGGGGATGCAGTGCAGTGAGTCCAGAGAGTGCACTGGCACCACTGGAGATGCAGTGCAGTGAGTCCAGAGAGTGCAATGGCACCACTGCGGATGCACTGCAGTGAGTCCAGAGAGTGCACTGGCTCCACTGGGGATGCACTGCAGTGAGTCCAGAGAGTGCACTGGCACCACTGGGGATGCACTGCAGTGAGTCCAGAGAGTGTACTGGCACCACAGGGTATGCACTGAAGTGAGTCCAGAGAGTGCACTGGCACCACTGAGAATGCACTTCAGTGAGTCCAGAGAGTGCACTGGCACCACTGGGGATGCAGTGCAGTGAGTCCACAGAGTGCACTAGCACCACTGGGGATGCAGTGCAGTGAGTCCAGAGAGTGCGCTGGAACCACTGGGGATGCAGTGCAGTGAGTCCAGAGAGTGCACTGGCACCACTGGGGATGCAGTGCAGTGAGTCCAGAGAGTGCACTGGCACCAGTGGGGATGCACTGCAGTGAGTCCAGTGAGTGCACTGGCACCACTGGGGATGCAGTGCAGTGAGTCCAGAGAGTGCTCTGGCACCACTGGGGAAGCAGTGCAGTGAGTCCAGAGAGTGCACTGGCACCACTGGGGATGCAGTGCAGTGAGTCCAGAGAGTGCACTGGCACCACTGGGGATGCAGTGCAGTGAGTCCAGAGAGTGCACTGGCACCACTGGGGATGCACTGCAGTGAGTCCACAGAGTGCACTGGCACCACTGGGGATGCAGTGCAGTGAGTCCAGAGAGTGCACTGGCACCACTGAGAATGCACTTCAGTGAGTCCAGAGAGTGCACTGGCACCACTGGGGATGCAGTGCAGTGAGTCCAGAGATTGCACTGGCACCACTGGGGATGCAGTGCTGTGACTCCAGAGAGCGCACAGGCACCACTGGGGATGCAGTGCAGTGAGTCCAGAGAGTGCACTGGCAACAGTGGGGATGCACTGCAGTGAGCCCAGAGAGTGCACTGGCACCACTGGGGATGCACTGCAGTGAGTCCAGTGAGTGCACTGGCACCACTGGGGAAGCAGTGCAGTGAGTCCAGAGAGTGCAGAGGCACCACTGGTGATGCAGTTTAGTGAGTCCAGAGAGTGCACTGGCACCACTGGGGATGCAGTGCAGTGAGTCCAGTGAGTGTACTGGCACCACTGGGGATGCAGTGCAGTGAGTCCAGAGAGTGCACTGGCACCACTGGGGATGCAGTGCAGTGAATCCAGTGAGTGCACTGGCACCACTGGGGATGCAGTGCAGTGAGTCCAGAGAGTGCACTGGCACTACTGGGGATGCAGTGCAGTGAGTCCAGAGAGTGCACTGGCACCACTGGGGATGCACTGCAGTGAGTCCAGAGAGTGCACTGTCACTACTGGGGATGCAGTGCAGTGAGTCCTGAGAGTGCACTGGCACCACTGGGGATGCACTGCAGTGAGTCCAGAGAGTGCACTGGCACCACTGGGGATGCAGTACAGTGAGTCCACACAGTGCTCTTGCACCACAGGGGATGCAGTGCAGTGACTCAAGAGAGTGCACTGGCAGCACTGGGGATGCAGTGCAGTGAGTCCAGAGAGTGCACTGGCACCACTGGGGATGCAGTGCAGTGAGTCCAGAGAGTGCAATGGCACCACTGCGGATGCACTGCAGTGAGTCCAGAGAGTGCACTGGCTCCACTGGGGATGCATTGCAGTGAGTCCAGAGAGTGCACTGGCACCACTGGGGATGCACTGCAGTGAGTCCAGAGATTGCACTGGCACCACTGGGGATGCAGTGCTGTGACTCCAGAGAGCGCACAGGCACCACTGGGGATGCAGTGCAGTGAGTCCAGAGAGTGCACTGGCACCACTGGGGATGCACTGCAGTGAGCCCAGAGAGTGCACTGGCTCCACTGGGGATGCACTGCAGTGAGCCCAGAGACTGCACTGGCACCACTGGGGATGCACTGCAGTGAGTCCAGAGAGTGCACTGGCAACAGTGGGGATGCACTGCAGTGAGTCCAGAGAGTGCACTGGCACCACTGGGGATGCAGTGCAGTGAGTCCTGTGAGTGCACTGGCACCACTGGGGATGCACTGCAGTGAGTCCAGAGAGTGCACTGGCACCACTGGGGATGCAGTGCAGTGAGTCCAGAGAGTGCACTGGCACCACTGGGGATGCAGTGCAGTGAATCCAGTGAGTGCACTGGCACCAGTGGGGATGCACTGCAGTGAGTCCACAGAGTGCACTGGCACTACTGGGGATGCAGTGCAGTGAGTCCAGAGAGTGCACTGGCACCACTGGGGATGCAGTGCAGTGAGTCCAGAGAGTGCACTGTCACTAGTGGGGATGCAGTGCAGTGAGTCCTGAGAGTGCACTGGCACCACTGGGGATGCACTGCAGTGAGTCCAGAGATTGCACTGGCACCACTGGGGATGCAGTACAGTGAGTCCACACAGTGCTCTTGCACCACAGGGGATGCAGTGCAGTGACTCAAGAGAGTGCACTGCCAGCACTGGGGATGCAGTGCAGTGAGTCCAGAGAGTGCACTGGCACCACTGGAGATGCAGTGCAGTGAGTCCAGAGAGTGCAATGGCACCACTGCGGATGCACTGCAGTGAGTCCAGAGAGTGCACTGGCTCCACTGGGGATGCACTGCAGTGAGTCCAGAGAGTGCACTGGCACCACTGGGGATGCACTGCAGTGAGTCCAGAGAGTGTACTGGCACCACAGGGTATGCACTGAAGTGAGTCCAGAGAGTGCACTGGCACCACTGAGAATGCACTTCAGTGAGTCCAGAGAGTGCACTGGCACCACTGGGGATGCAGTGCAGTGAGTCCACAGAGTGCACTAGCACCACTGGGGATGCAGTGCAGTGAGTCCAGAGAGTGCGCTGGAACCACTGGGGATGCAGTGCAGTGAGTCCAGAGAGTGCACTGGCACCACTGGGGATGCAGTGCAGTGAGTCCAGAGAGTGCACTGGCACCAGTGGGGATGCACTGCAGTGAGTCCAGTGAGTGCACTGGCACCACTGGGGATGCAGTGCAGTGAGTCCAGAGAGTGCACTGGCACCACTGGGGAAGCAGTGCAGTGAGTCCAGAGAGTGCACTGGCACCACTGCGGATGCAGTGCAGTGAGTCCAGAGAGTGCACTGGCACCACTGGGGATGCAGTGCAGTGAGTCCAGAGAGTGCACTGGCACCACTGGGGATGCACTGCAGTGAGTCCACAGAGTGCACTGGCACCACTGGGGATGCAGTGCAGTGAGTCCAGAGAGTGCACTGGCACCACTGAGAATGCACTTCAGTGAGTCCAGAGAGTGCACTGGCACCACTGGGGATGCAGTGCAGTGAGTCCAGAGATTGCACTGGCACCACTGGGGATGCAGTGCTGTGACTCCAGAGAGCGCACAGGCACCACTGGGGATGCAGTGCAGTGAGTCCAGAGAGTGCACTGGCACCACTGGGGATGCACTGCAGTGAGCCCAGAGAGTGCACTGGCACCACTGGGGATGCACTGCAGTGAGTCCAGTGAGTGCACTGGCACCACTGGGGAAGCAGTGCAGTGAGTCCAGAGAGTGCAGAGGCACCACTGGTGATGCAGTTTAGTGAGTCCAGAGAGTGCACTGGCACCACTGGGGATGCAGTGCAGTGAGTCCAGTGAGTGTACTGGCACCACTGGGGATGCAGTGCAGTGAGTCCAGAGAGTGCACTGGCACCACTGGGGATGCAGTGCAGTGAATCCAGTGAGTGCACTGGCACCACTGGGGATGCAGTGCAGTGAGTCCAGAGAGTGCACTGGCACTAGTGGGGATGCAGTGCAGTGAGTCCAGAGAGTGCACTGGCACCACTGGGGATGCACTGCAGTGAGTCCAGAGAGTGCACTGTCACTACTGGGGATGCAGTGCAGTGAGTCCTGAGAGTACACTGGCACCACTGGGGATGCACTGCAGTGAGTCCAGAGAGTGCACTGGCACCACTGGGGATGCAGTACAGTGAGTCCACACAGTGCTCTTGCACCACAGGGGATGCAGTGCAGTGACTCAAGAGAGTGCACTGGCAGCACTGGGGATGCAGTGCAGTGAGTCCAGAGAGTGCACTGGCACCACTGGGGATGCAGTGCAGTGAGTCCAGAGAGTGCAATGGCACCACTGCGGATGCACTGCAGTGAGTCCAGAGAGTGCACTGGCTCCACTGGGGATGCACTGCAGTGAGTCCAGAGAGTGCACTGGCACCACTGGGGATGCACTGCAGTGAGTCCAGAGAGTGTACTGGCACCACAGGGTATGCACTGAAGTGAGTCCAGAGAGTGCACTGGCACCACTGAGAATGCACTTCAGTGAGTCCAGAGAGTGCACTGGCACCACTGGGGATGCAGTGCAGTGAGTCCACAGAGTGCACTAGCACCACTGGGGATGCAGTGCAGTGAGTCCAGAGAGTGCGCTGGAACCACTGGGGATGCAGTGCAGTGAGTCCAGAGAGTGCACTGGCACCACTGGGGATGCACTGCAGTGAGTCCAGAGAGTGCACTGGCACCAGTGGGGATGCACTGCAGTGAGTCCAGTGAGTGCACTGGCACCACTGGGGATGCAGTGCAGTGAGTCCAGAGAGTGCACTGGCACCACAGGGGAAGCAGTGCAGTGAGTCCAGAGAGTGCACTGGCACCACTGGGGATGCAGTGCAGTGAGTCCAGAGAGTGCACTGGCACCACTGGGGATGCAGTGCAGTGAGTCCAGAGAGTGCACTGGCGCCACTGGGGATGCACTGCAGTGAGTCCACAGAGTGCACTGGCACCACTGGGGATGCAGTGCAGTGAGTCCAGAGAGTGCACTGGCACCACTGAGAATGCACTTCAGTGAGTCCAGAGAGTGCACTGGCACCACTGGGGATGCAGTGCAGTGAGTCCAGAGATTGCACTGGCACCACTGGGGATGCAGTGCTGTGACTCCAGAGAGCGCACAGGCACCACTGGGGATGCAGTGCAGTGAGTCCAGAGAGTGCACTGGCACCACTGGGGATGCACTGCAGTGAGCCCAGAGAGTGCACTGGCACCACTGGGGATGCACTGCAGTGAGTCCAGTGAGTGCACTGGCACTACTGGGGAAGCAGTGCAGTGAGTCCAGAGAGTGCAGAGGCACCACTGGTGATGCAGTTTAGTGAGTCCAGAGAGTGCACTGGCACCACTGGGGATGCAGTGCAGTGAGTCCAGTGAGTGTACTGGCACCACTGGGGATGCACTGCAGTGAGTCCAGAGAGTGCACTGGCACCACTGAGAATGCACTTCAGTGAGTCCAGAGAGTGCACTGGCACCACTGGGGATGCACTTCAGTGAGTCCAGAGAGTGCACTGGCACCACTGGGGATGCAGTGCTGTGACTCCAGAGAGTGCACTGGCACCACTGGGGATGCAGTGCAGTGAGTCCAGAGAGTGCACTGGCACCACTGGGGATGCGGTGCCGGGAGTCCAGAGAGTGCTTTGGCACCAGTGGGGATGCACTGCAGTGAGTCCAGAGAGTGCACTGGCACCACTGGGGATGCAGTGCAGTGAGTCCAGAGAGTGCACTGGCACCACTGGGGATGCACTGCAGTGAGTCCAGAGAGTGCACTGGCACCACTGAGAATGCACTTCAATGAGTCCAGAGAGTGCACTGGCACCACTGGGGATGCACTGCAGTGAGTCCAGAGAGTGCAGTGGCACCACTGGGGATGCACTGCAGTGAGTCCAGAGAGTGCTTTGGCACCAGTGGGGATGCACTGCAGTTACTCCAGAGACTGCACTGGCACCACTGGGGATGCACTGCAGTGAGTCCAGAGAGTGCACTGGCAACAGTGGGGATGCACTGCAGTGAGTCCAGAGAGTGCACTGGCACCACTGGGGATGCACTGCAGTGAGTCCAGAGAGTGCACTGGCACCACTGGGGATGCACTGCAGTGAGTCCAGAGAGTGCACTGGCACCACTGGGGATGCAGTGCAGTGAGTCCAGAGAGTGCACTGGCACCACTGGGGATGCAGTGCAGTGAGTCCAGAGAGTGCACTGGCACTACTGGGGATGCAGTGCAGTGAGTCCAGAGAGTGCACTGGCACCACTGGGGATGCACTGCAGTGAGTCCAGAGAGTGCACTGTCACTACTGGGGATGCAGTGCAGTGAGTCCTGAGAGTGTACTGGCACCACTGGGGATGCAGTACAGTGAGTCCACACAGTGCACTAGCACCACTGGGGATGCAGTGCAGTGAGTCCAGAGAGTGCACTGGCACCACTGGGGATGCAGTGCAGTGAGTCCAGAGAGTGCACTGGCACCACTGAGAATGCACTTCAGTGAGTCCAGAGAGTGCACTGGCACCACTGGGGATGCACTGCAGTGAGTCCAGAGAGTGCACTAGCACCACTGGGGATGCAGGGCAGTGAGTCCTGAGAGTGCGCTGGCACCACTGGGGATGCAGTGCAGTGAGTCCAGAGAGTGCACTGGCACCACTGGGGATGCAGTGCAATGAGTCCAGAGAGTGCACTGGCACCAGTGGGGATGCACTGCAGTGAGTCCAGTGAGTGCACTGGCACCACTGGGGATGCAGTGCAGTGAGTCCAGAGAGTGCACTGGCACCACTGGGGAAGCAGTGCAGTGAGTCCATAGAGTGCACTGGCACCACTGGGGATGCAGTGCAGTGAGTCCAGAGAGTGCACTGGCACCACTGGGGATGCAGTGCAGTGAGTCCAGAGAGTGCACTGGCACCACTGCGGATGCACTGCAGTGAGTCCACAGAGTGCACTGGCACCACTGGGGATGCACTGCAGTGAGTCCAGAGAGTGCACTGGCACCACTGAGAATGCACTTCAGTGAGTCCAGAGAGTGCACTGGCACCACTGGGGATGCAGTGCAGTGAGTCCAGAGATTGCACTGGCACCACTGGGGATGCAGTGCTGTGACTCCAGAGAGCGCACAGGCACCACTGGGGATGCAGTGCAGTGAGTCCAGAGAGTGCACTGGCACCACTGGGGATGCACTGCAGTGAGCCCAGAGAGTGCACTGGCACCACTGGGGATGCACTGCAGTGAGTCCAGTGAGTGCACTGGCACCACTGGGGAAGCAGTGCAGTGAGTCCAGAGAGTGCAGAGGCACCACTGGTGATGCAGTTTAGTGAGTCCAGAGAGTGCACTGGCACCACTGGTGATGCAGTGCAGTGAGTCCAGTGAGTGTACTGGCACCACTGGTTATGCACTGCAGTGAGTCCAGAGAGTGCACTGGCACCACTGAGAATGCACTTCAGTGAGTCCAGAGAGTGCACTGGCACCACTGGGGATGCACTTCAGTGAGTCCAGAGAGTGCACTGGCACCACTGGGGATGCAGTGCTGTGACTCCAGAGAGTGCACTGGCACCACTGGGGATGCAGTGCAGTGAGTCCAGAGAGTGCACTGGCACCACTGGGGATGCGGTGCCGGGAGTCCAGAGAGTGCTTTGGCACCAGTGGGGATGCACTGCAGTTACTCCAGAGACTGCACTGGCACCACTGGAGATGCAGTGCAGTGAGTCCAGAGAGTGCACTGGCACCACTGGGGATGCACTGCAGTGAGTCCAGAGAGTGCACTGTCACCACTGGGGATGCACTGCAGTGAGTCCAGAGAGTGCACTGTCACCACTGGGGATGCAGAGCAGTGAGTCCACAGAGTGCACTGGCACCACTGGGGATGCAGTGCAGTGAGTCCAGAGAGTGCACTGGCACCACTGGGGATGCACTGCAGTGAATCCAGTGAGTGCACTGGCACCACTGGGGACACAGTGCAGTGAGTCCAGAGAGTGCACTGGCACCACTGGGGATGCAGTGCAGTGAGTCCAGAGAGTGCACTGGCACCACTGGGGATGCATTGCAGTGAGTCCAGAGAGTGCACTGGCACCACAGATGATGCAGTACAGTGAGTCCAGTGAGTGCACTGGCACCACTGGGGATGTAGTGCAGTGACTCGAGAGAGTGCACTTGCACCACTGGGGATGCAGTGCAGTGAGTCCAGAGAGTGCACTGGCACCACTGGGGATGCACTGCAGTGAGTCCAGAGAGTGCACTGGCACCACTGGGGATGCAGTGCAGTGAGTCCAGAGAGTGCACTGGCACCACTGGTGATGCACTGCAGTGAGTCCAGAGATTGCACTGGCACCACGGGGGATGCAGTGCAGTGAGTCCAGAGAGTGCACTGGCACCACTGGGAATGCAGAGAAGTGAGTGCAGAGAGTGCACTGGCACCACTGGGGATGCAGTGCAGTGAGTGCAGAGAGTGCACTGGCACCACTGGGGATGCAGTGCAGTGAGTCCAGAGAGTGCACTGGCACCACCTGTGATGCAGTGCAGTGAGTCCAGAGAGTGCACTGGCACCACTGGGGATGCCCTGCAGTGAGCCCAGAGAGTGCACTGGCACCACTGGGGATGCAGTACAGTGAGTCCAGAGAGTGCACTGGCACCACTGGGGATGCACTGCAGTGAGTCCAGAGAGTGCACTGGCACCACTGGGGATGCACTACAGTGAGTCCAGAGATTGCACTGGCACCACTGGGGATGCAGTGCAGTGAGTCCAGAGAGTGCTCTGGTACCACTGGGGATGCAGTGCATTGAGTCCAGAGAGTGCACTGGCACAACTGGGGATGCACTTCAGTGAGTCCAGAGAGTGCACTGGCACCAGTGGGGATGCAGTGCAGTGAGTCCAGAGAGTGCACTGGCACCACTGGGGATGCACTGCAGTGAGTCCAGAGAGTACACTGGCACCACTGGGGATGCAGTGCAGTGAGTCCAGAGAGTGCACTGGCACCACTGGGGATGCAGTGCAGTGAGTCCAGAGAGTGCACTGGCACCACTGGGGATGTGTCCAGTGAGTCCAGTGAGTGCACTGGCACCACTGGGGATGCAGTGCAGTGATTCCAGAGAGTACACTGGCACCAGTGGGGATGCAGTGCAGTGAGTCCAGAGAGTGCACTGGCACCACTGGGGATGCAGTGCAGTCAGTCCAGTGAGTGCACTGGCACCACTGGGGGTGCAGTACAGTGAGTCCAGAGAGTGCACTGGCACCACTGGGGATGCAGTGCAGTGAGTCCAGAGAGTGCACTGACACCACTGGGGATGCGGTGCAGTGAGTCCAGAGAGTGCACTGGCACCACTGGGGATGCAGTGCAGTGAGTCCAGAGAGTGCTCTGGCACCACTGGGGATGCAGTGCAGTGAGTCCAGAGACTGCACTGGCACCACTGGGGATGCACTGCAGTGAGTCCAGAGAGTGCACTGGCACCACTGGGGATGCACTGCAGTGAGTCCAGAGAGTGCACTGGCACCACTGGTGATGCAGTCCAGTGAGTCCAGTGAATGCACTGGCACCACTGGGGATGCTGTGCAGTGAGTGCAGAGAGTGCACTGGCACCACCTGTGATGCCGTACAGTGTGTCCAGTGAGTTCACTGGCACCACTGGGGATGCAGTGCTGTGACTCCGGAGAGCGCACTGGCACCAGTGGGGATGCAGTGTAGTCAGTCCAGTGAGTGCACTGGCACCACTGGGGATGCAGTGCAGTGAGTCCAGAGAGTGCAATGGCACCAATGGGGATGCACTTCAGTGAGTCCAGAGAGTGCACTGGCACCACTGGGGATGCAGTGCAGTGAGTCCAGAGATTGCACTGGCACCACTGGGGATGCAGTGCTGTGAGTCCAGAGAGCGCACTGGCACCACTGGACATGCAGTGCAGTGAGTGCAGAGAGTGCACTGGCACCACTGGTGATGCACTTCAGCTTGTCCAGAGAGTGCACTGGCACCACTGGGGATGCAGTGCAGTGAGTCCAGAGAGTGCACTGGCACCACTGGGGATGCACTGCAGTGAGTCCAGAGAGTGCACTGGCACCACTGGGGATGCACTGCAGTGAGTCCAGAGAGTGCACTGGCACCACTGGGGATGCACTGCAGTGAGTCCAGAGATTGCACTGACACCACTGGGGATGCAGTGCAGTGAGTCCAGAGAGTGCACTGGCACCACTGGGGATGCACTACAGTGAGTCCACAGAGTGCACTGGCACCACTGGGGATGCTCTGCAGTGAGTCCAGAGATTGCACTGGCACCACTGGGGATGCAGTGCAGTGAGTGCAGAGAGTGCACTGGCACCACTGGGAATGCACTTCAGTGAGTTCAGAGAGTGCACTTGCACCACTGGGGATGGGTTTCAAGCCAACTGCATTAACCGCTCATGCTTCTTTTTTATGAGACGTTAGTAAACCAATTACATAGCCTTGTCAAGACTAAATCACAGGTAAAAATCCTGTACATCTCATGTGGCCAACCACTCCCAACTAGGATTCCAAGAACCAGGAGGTTCGGTGAAAATAGGGCTAGTGCTATTAGAGGGGTGATTATTAGGGTAAGCCCTAAGCTGTCTTTAATGGAGAAGTATGGGTGGAATGGGATTTTGTCGCAGTCTGATACGATTCCTAGTGGGTTATTTGAGCCTGATTCGTGTAGGAAGGTTAGGTGGACTAGGGTGATTCCTGCAATTAGGAAGGGCAGTAGGAAGTGGATGGCGAAGAATCGGGTTAAGGTTGGATTGTCTACTGAGAATCCTCCTCAGGCTCATTCTACTAGAGTTTGCCCAATGTACGGGATGGCTGAGAATAGGTTGGTGATTACGGTGGCCCCTCAGAATGACATTTGTCCTCATGGTAGGACATACCCTACGAAGGCAGTTGCTATTAGGGTGAGTAGGAGGATTACTCCTGTGTTTCAGGTTTCTTTGTATAGGTAGGAGCCGTAGTAGAGGCCTCGTCCGATGTGTAAGTAGATGCAGATAAAGAAGAGCGAAGCACCGTTGGCGTGGAGGTTGCGGATGAGCCATCCGTACTGGACGTCTCGGCATGTGTGAGCTACTGAGGAGAAGGCGAGTGAAGTGTCTGCGGTGTAGTGTATGGCTAGTAGCAGGCCTGTTAGGATTTGTGTGGCTAAGCAGATGGCTAGAAGGGAGCCGAAGTTTCATCAGGCAGAGATGTTGGAGGGGGCGGGTAGGTCGATTAGGGAGTTGTTGATTATTTTTAGTAGGGGATGGGATTTGCGGATGTTAGGGGCCATTAGTGAGTCTGTGTGTTATTAGGATTATTACCAGGATGGAGAGGGCGAAGGATCCTAGGTAGGCCTTAATTAGCCCTGTGTGTATTGAGGTTGCGGCTTTGCTTGCGGCTACTTGTAGTTCAGCAAGGCCCTCTGGCCCTATTTTTTTGAGTCAGGAGAGGTCGATCAAGTGTAGGGCAATGTTTTGTCCCTTTTCTAGTAGGTTTTTGGAGAAGAATCGGTGTACTAGGGGGTTGAAGTACCCTAATGCAGAGGAGACGTTTATGAGGGGGTTTGGTTTGGGGTGAGTGAGGGTGTGTGTTATGTTCGATAGTTCTAGGGCTAGGATGATTCCTAGGATTGTTATGAGGATGGCAGCAGTTTTGGTGATAAGGGGTATGGTTATTGGGGGGGTTTTGGTTGGTGTGATGAAAGAGGTAATGATTATTCCTGCTGTAATGCTGCCTAGGGCGAGTCGGGTTAGGGGGGCGGTGATTAGTGGGTTGTTTTCGTTTATTGATACTATTGGGGGGATTCGGGTTTGTCCAGCTTGGACTAGGATGGTTATGCGGATGCTGTAGGTTGCGGTGAATGCTGTGGCTATAAGGGTTAGGAGTAGGGCTCAAGTATTTAGGTATGATGTGTTTAAGCTTTCGATGATGAGGTCTTTTGAGTAGAATCCGGCTAGGAATGGGGTTCCTATCAGCGCCAGGTTTCCGATGGTTAGGCAGGAAGTAGTGACTGGGAGTATTTTCTGTAGGCCTCCTATCTTTCGGATATCTTGTTCTCCGTTTAGGTTGTGGATGATAGACCCTGAGCATAGGAATAGTATGGCTTTAAAGAAGGCATGGGTTGAGATGTGTAGGAAGGCTAGTTGTGGGAGGTTTAGTCCGATAGTGACTATTATTAGTCCTAGTTGGCTGGATGTTGAGAAAGCAATGATTTTTTTGATGTCATTTTGGGTTAGGGCGCATGTGGCAGCGAATAGGGTTGATAGAGCACCTAGGCATAGGCAGGCAGTTAGGGCTGTCTGGTTGGTGGCTAGCAGGGGGTGCATGCGGATGAGCAGGAAGATTCCGGCTACTACTATGGTACTGGAGTGCAGTAGGGCTGATACTGGGGTGGGGCCTTCTATTGCTGCGGGCAGTCATGGGTGGAGTCCAAATTGGGCGGATTTTCCTGCGGCTGCGAGGATTAATCCTATGAGGGGGAGGATTGGGGTTTGGTGGGGGTGTACGGCTTGTTGGATCTCTCAGGTGTTGAATGTTGAAGCTAGTCATGCTATGCTCAGGATCAGTCCGACGTCTCCGATTCGGTTGTAGATTACGGCTTGTAGGGCGGCGGTGTTGGCATCTGCTCGGCCTTGTCATCAGCCGATGAGAAGGAAGGACATGATTCGTACTCCTTCCCAGCCTACAAATAGGAGGAATATGTTGTTTGCGGTTGTTAGGAGGAGTATGGCGACTAGGAATGTCAGTAGGTAGGTGAAAAATTTTGTTACGTATGGCTCTGAGGCCATGTATCATATGGCGAATTGTAGGATTGATCATGTTACAAATAGGGCGATTGGAAGAAATGTTATTGAGTATTGGTCTATTTTTAGGCTCAGGGGGATTTTAAAGTTTATAATGAATTTTCACTCCCAGTGGCAGGTGACAGATTCTACTCCCGAGTAGATGAATGCGGTTGTAGGGGCTAGGCTAATTAGGAATGCGGTTTTAACAGCGCGGGTGGTGGCTTGTGGGGTGTTTTTAAAGTTTTTAAATAGAAATGGCAGGATGATTGGGGTTAGGAGGATTGTCAGCGTGAGTAGTGTGAGGGAGTTGATTAGTAGTGTGGGGTTCACTACTTTTACTTGGATTTGCACCAAGATGGGTGGTTCCTAAGACCAGTGGATTGCTGTTATCCTTTAAAAGTAAGGGGGCTGAGGTTTTAGGCTCAGATGTAAGAGTTAGCAGCTCTTGTTGGTTAAACCCTCCCCTCGGCAGGTAAGAAGGTTTGAACTTCTATTCTTAGAATCACAGTCTAATGTTTGGTTTAAACTATACTTGCATGAGGGGATTCCGGAGATCAGTTCGGGTTTGAGGATTAGGAGGAATATTGGGATAATGTGGAGTGTTATGAGCAGGTGTTCTCGCGTGGTTGAGTTTTGCATAGATGTGATGTGGGAGGGGATTGAGCCTCGTTGGGTCATTAGTAGTATGAATAAGGTGTAGGAGGCGGTTAGTAGGGTTGCGATTCCTGTTAGGATGATCGTGAAGGCAGATCAGTTGAATAAGGTGATTATAATGGTTAGCTCTGCTATGAGGTTTGTTGTTGGGGGTAAGGCTATGTTTGTTAGATTGGCCAGCAATCATCAGGTAGCTATGAGTGGTAGGAGAGGTTGTAGGCCTCGTGTGAGTAGTAGAATTCGGCTGTGCGTACGTTCATAGTTTGTGTTGGCTAGGCAGAATAGTATGGAGGAAGTTAGTCCATGGGAAATTATTAGGATCATTGCCCCTGAGAATGATCAGTGGGTTTGGATTATTCCTGCGGCGATAACTAGGCCTATGTGGCTAACGGATGAATAAGCGATTAGTGATTTTAGGTCTGTCTGTCGTAGGCAGATTGAGCTAGTCATTAGGGCGCCTCATAGGGCCAGGGTTAGGAAGGGGTAGTGCAGGAGGTTGGACAGTGGGCCCATAAATAGAGTGACTCGTATAATTCCGTATCCTCCTAGCTTTAGTAGTAGGGCGGCGAGGAGTATTGAGCCTGCGATGGGTGCTTCTACGTGGGCTTTTGGCAGTCAGAGGTGTAGGCCGTATAGTGGGGCTTTTACTATGAATGCTATGAGCAGTGCTAGACCTGATAGTATTCCTGTCCATGAGGTGGATAGGGTTGGGTGGGTTAGTTGTAGGGTTGGCAGGTGCAGGGTGCCAATTTTCACGTATAGGTGTATGATTGTGATTAGCAGGGGTAGAGAGCTTACTGGCGTGTAGAATAGCAGGTAGATGCCAGCGCTTAGGCGTTCTGGTTGGTTCCCCCATCGGGTGATTAAGATTAGGGTGGGAATGAGGGTTGCTTCAAATGAGATGTAAAATAGTGCTAGTTCTGTGGTGGAAAAGGCTAGTAGGATGAATGGCTGGACTGCGACTAAGGTTGAGATAAAGATTCGTTTGCGTTGTAGGGGTTCTTGTTGCAGGTGGTTTTGGCTTGCTATGATTATGAGTGGGAGTAGTCAGCAGGATAGTACTAGGAGGGGGGATGAGATTTGGTCAATTCCTGTTCAGTTGGATAAAAATTTGTAGGGGTAGTAGGTTGGGATTAATCACTGTAGGCTTAGGGCAGCGATTAGGAGGCTGTATAAGGTGGTGTTAGTCCATAGAAATTTTGGTGGAGACAGCAGGGCTGTTGGAAGAAGTATGATTGTGGGTAGGATGATTTTTAGCATTGCAGGAGGTTTAGGTTGTGTAGATGGTCGGAGCCATGTGTGCGGGTGGAGGCTACTAGGATGGCCAGGCCTGTGCCCGCCTCACACGCTGAGAAGGTTAGCATGAGAATTGGTACCATGGTGAATGAGGAGACTTGGTTTTCGATGGATCATATTGATAGGCCTACGAATATCGATAATATTATGCTTTCAAGGCATAGTAGGGCGGATACTAGGTGGGTTCGGTGGAAGGCTAGTCCTAGTCCGCTGAAAATGAAGGCTGAGTAGAAGCTTAAATGTAGGGGCGACATAAGAAAGTTACAGGGTTGGCTGTAATCTGCTGGGTCGAAACCAGCTATCTTTTTGGTTAGACTAACTTTCTGTTATTCTGCTCATTCTAGGCCCCCTTGAATTCACTCGTAGGCCAGTCCGAGTGTTAGGAGAAGGAGGATCACTACAGTTCAGGTGAGGGTCATTAGGGGGGATTGGAGTTGGACGGCTCATGGCAGGGGGAGTAGGAGGGCGATTTCTAGGTCGAATAGGACGAACAGGATGGCTACTGAGGAAGAATCGGACTGAGAATGGTAATCGAGCAGATCCAAGTGGGTCGAATCCACATTCGTACGGTGAGAGTTTCTCTGAGTCGGGGTTTATTTGGGCGAGTCAGAAGTTTAATGCGGTTAGGGCGGCGCTTAGGATTGATGATAGGGCGAATATGAACATGAGTGCGTTCATTGCTCTCCTCTGGGTTTATACCAGATTCTAGAGATTGGAAGTCAATTGTAATTAATATACTAGAAGAGCAAGATCCTCATCAGTAGATGGTTATGTAGAGGAATAGTCAGATGACGTCTACGAAGTGTCAGTATCAGGCTGCTGCCTCGAATCCGAAGTGGTGGTCTGATGTAAAGTGGAACTTGATCAGTCGGAAGAGGCAGACGGTCAGGAAGGAGGATCCGATGATTACGTGGAGTCCGTGGAATCCAGTGGCAACGAAGAAGGTAGATCCGTAGACGCTATCGGCGATTGAGAATGGGGCTTCGTGGTATTCTATTGCTTGTAGGGCTGTGAAGTAGAATCCCAGGAGGATCGTTAGGGTTAGGGCGTGGATGGCGTGTTTTCGGTTTCCTTCTGTGATGCTGTGATGGGCTCACGTTACGGTAACGCCTGAGGCTAGTAGGATGGCTGTGTTTAGTAGGGGGACTTCTATCGGGTTGAGTGGTTTAATTCCTGTTGGGGGTCATTGGCCTCCTAGTTCTGGGGTTGGGGCCAGGCTCGAGTGGAAGAACGCTCAGAAGAACCCTAAGAAGAAGAATGCTTCGGATGTGATGAAAAGGATTATGCCGTATCGTAGGCCTTTTTGGACTGTGGGAGTGTGATGGCCTTGGAAGGTGCTTTCTCGTACAATGTCTCGTCATCATTGGAGTATTACTAGGAGTATTGAGATGAGGCCTAGGGTTAGTAGTATGGATGAGTTGTAGTGGAATCACATGATTAATCCTGAGGTTGTGAGTAGGGCGGCGGCTGCCCCGAAGATTGGTCAAGGGCTTGGGTCAACTATGTGGTATGAGTGTGCTTGGTGTGCCATTAGATGTTTTCTTGTAAGTATAGGCTTAGAAGGAGCACGAAGACGTAGGCCTGGATTATGGCTACTGCTACTTCTAGGATGGTTAGGAGTAGTAGGATGATTATTGTTAGGATGGATACTGCAGGAAGGGTGGGTATTAATGCAATGGAGGCTGTAGAGATGAGTTGGATGAGTAAGTGTCCTGCTGTAAGGTTGGCTGTAAGGCGGACTCCGAGGGCTAGGGGGCGGATTAGTAGGCTGGTTGTTTCGATCAGGATTAGTGCGGGGATTAGGGGTGTAGGGGTACCTTCGGGTAATAGGTGGGCTAAAGAGGCTGATGGTTGGTTTCGTAGGCCTGTTAGTAGTGTGGCGAGCCATAGTGGGAAGGCTAGGGCTATGTTCATAGATAGTTGGGTGGTTGGGGTGAATGTATATGGAAGGAGGCCTAGAAGGTTGATTGTAAGAAGTATGATTATTAGGGATGTAAATATTATGGCTCATTTGTGGCCATTTTTGTTGAGTGGGACTATTAGTTGTTTTGTGATTAGGTGAAGGAGTCATGTTTGGATAGTAGAAAGGCGGTTGTTGATTCATCGGTTGTTTGGGGACGGGAATAGTAGGGCTGGGAAGAGTAGGGATAGTAGGATTAAGGGGATGCCAAATAGATTGGGGCTGGAAAATTGGTCAAAGAAGCTTAGGTTCATGGTCAGGATCATGGTGTGGGTTTGGTAGTGAGGGAGGTCTTATTTGATGGGGGGTTGGTTGTGGTGAAGGCTAGTAGTTTTGGTTGGATGAGGAGTGCTAGGGTTAATCAGGTTATAATTATGATTGAAAATCATGGTGCGGGGTTAAGCTGTGGCATATCATTAAGGAGGGGGAAGTCCCTCTTTGGCTAGCTTAAAAGGCTAGTGCTGTTGCATAGCTTCTTAATGATTAGGATGATGATAGAAGGGACGATCAGGCCTCGAAATGTGGGAGTGGGGTTGATTCTACTACAATGGGTATGTAGCTGTGATTAGCCCCGCAAATTTCTGAGCATTGTCCGTAAAAAATCCCAGGCCGGGTGGTAATGAATGAAGTTTGGTTTAGTCGGCCTGGGATTGCGTCTGTTTTAACTCCGAGCGTTGGGACTGCTCAGGAGTGGAGTACGTCTCCTGCAGTAATGATCACGCGGATGGGGGATTCTATTGGGATAACTACGCGGTGGTCAACTTCTAGCAGTCGGAAGTGGCCGTTGGGTAAGTCTGGGGTGGGCACTATGTAGGAGTCGAATGATAGGTCTTTGAAGTCTGTGTATTCGTAGCTTCAGTATCATTGGTGGCCGATGGCTTTTAGGGTGAGGTCTGGTTCGTCGATTTTGTCCATTATGTAGAGGATTTGTAGGGATGGGAGGGCGAGGAGTACCAGGACGATAGCAGGTAGGATTGTCCAGATCAGCTCTACTTCTTGGGCGTCTACAGCATTGGACGAGAGTTTTTTCTGTTAGTATGTGGGCTAAAAGGTAGAGAACTAGGCTGCAGATAGCTAGGGCAACGATTAGGGCGTGGTCGTGGAATTCAACGAGTTCTTCTATGATGGGTGATGAGGCGTCTTGGAATCCTAGTTGGGAGTGGTTGGCCACATGAGATGTACAGGATTTTTACCTGTGATTTAGTCTTGACAAGGCTATGTAATTGGTTTACTAACGTCTCATAAGAAAGAAGCATGAGCGGTTAATGCAGTTGGCTTGAAACCAGCATGTGAGGGTTCGATTCCTTCCTTTCTTGTACTTGGACGAAGGCCGGTTCCTCGAAAGTATGGTATGGGGGAGGGCAGCCGTGGATTCATTCAACGTTTGTGGTAGTTAGTTCTGGTTGTAGGACTTTTCGTTTGGCCGAAAAGGCTTCTCAGATGATGAATATTAGTATGATTACGGCTACTATTGAGATTAGGGAGCCGATGGAGGAAATGGTGTTTCATAGTGTGTAGGCGTCAGGATAGTCCGAGTATCGTCGGGGTATTCCTGCTAGGCCTAGGAAGTGCTGGGGGAAGAACGTTAGGTTTACTCCTGTAAATATTACCCCGAAGTGGGCTTTTGCTCATGTTTGGTGTAGGGTAAACCCAGTGAGTAGTGGGAATCAGTGAGTAAATCCTGCTAGAATGGCAAAGACGGCGCCTATGGATAGGACGTAGTGGAAGTGGGCAACTACGTAGTACGTGTCGTGCAGGGCGATGTCTAGGGAAGAGTTTGCAAGAACGATTCCTGTTAATCCTCCGATGGTAAATAGGAAGATAAATCCTAGAGCTCATAGTATTGGGGGGGTCTCATTTGATTGTTCCTCCGTGCAGGGTGGCTAGTCAGCTAAATACTTTGATTCCGGTAGGGATGGCAATGATTATAGTGGCTGATGTAAAGTAGGCTCGGGTATCAACGTCTATTCCTACTGTAAACATGTGGTGAGCTCAGACGATGAATCCTAGGAAGCCGATGGATAGTATGGCTCAGACTATTCCCATGTAGCCGAAGGGCTCCTTTTTGCCTGAGTAGTACGTGACTACGTGTGAGATGATTCCAAACCCCGGTAGGATCAGAATATAGACTTCTGGGTGTCCGAAGAATCAGAATAGGTGTTGGTACAGGATTGGGTCTCCTCCTCCAGCGGGGTCGAAGAATGTGGTGTTTAGGTTTCGATCAGTTAGTAATATTGTAATACCGGCGGCGAGTACGGGGAGTGATAGAAGGAGTAGGATGGCGGTAATTAGTACGGATCAGACAAATAGTGGGGTTTGGTATTGTGAGAGTGCGGGGGGTTTTATGTTGATGGCTGTGGTGATAAAGTTGATGGCCCCAAGGATGGAGGAGATACCGGCTAAGTGGAGTGAGAAGATAGCCAGGTCTACTGAAGCTCCGGCGTGGGCAAGGTTACCTGCTAGGGGAGGGTAGACAGTTCAGCCTGTGCCGGCGCCAGCTTCTACAGTGGATGAGGCTAGTAGGAGGAGGAATGATGGGGGGAGGAGTCAAAAGCTTATGTTGTTTATTCGCGGGAATGCTATGTCGGGGGCACCGATTATGAGGGGGACTAATCAGTTGCCGAATCCTCCGATCATGATGGGTATGACTATAAAGAAGCTTATTACAAAGGCGTGAGCGGTAACGATTACATTGTAAATTTGGTCGTCGCCTAGGAGAGTTCCTGGTTGTCCTAGTTCTGCGCGGATTAATAGGCTGAGTGCGGTGCCGACTATTCCTGCTCATGCCCCGAAGATGAGGTACAGGGTGCCAATATCCTTATGGTTAGTGGAAAATAGTCATCGGTTGATGAAGGTGACGGGTAAGATGGCTGAGTGTTGAAGCGTTAGGCTGTAGTCCTTTTTACAGAGGTTTAATTCCTCTTCTTATCGGCTCTGTAGTGAAATTCATGTTGAGTTGCAAGCTCATCGATGCGCACTAGGGTGCGTCAGGGTCTTTGTAGGCAGAAGCCAATTGGTTTAGGCATTTAGCTGTTAACTAGAGTTTTGTGGGATCGAAGCCCATCTGTCTAGGGAGGCTTTAGCTTAATTAAAGCGTCTGACTTGCATTCAGAAGATACAGGTTAATATTCTGTAAGTCTTAATGTGCAGAAACTAAGAGGGTTTAACTCTTATTTAAGGCTTTGAAGGCCTTCGGTTTGGGGTGTTATCCTAAGTTTCTAGACAATGGCATGTATTATTGGGGACAGGGGAAGTAAGAGGATTGATAGTGAGGCAAGGACCGCAGTAGGTGTGCTTGGGGCTTTGCTAGTGTATCATTGTTTTATGTGGTTAGAGGAGTTGGGGGGAAGGGTAATTGTTGAGTGGTATGCGAGGCGTAGGTAGAAGAAGAGGCTGAGCAGTGATAGCATGGCAATTGCCATGGCTGCTGGTGTTATTTCCTGTTTAGTTAGTTCTTGGATGATAAGTCACTTTGGTATAAAGCCTGTTAATGGGGGGAGGCCTGCTAGGGATAAAAGTACTAGTATTAGGGTGGCGTTTAGCACTGGGGTTTTTGTTCATGAGGTTGTGATCATGGATAGGTTAAGGGCTTTGATTTTGTTAAGGGCTAGGAATACGGCTGATGTTATGATTGTGTATAGGTAGAAGGTAAGTAAGGCCAATTTGGGGCTGTAAACTAGGATGATGGCGATTCAGCCTAAGTGGGAGATGGACGAGAAGGCTAGGATTTTGCGTGTTTGTGTTTGGTTCAGTCCTATTCAGCCTCCTAGTGCTGTTGAGGCTAGGGCCATGGCGGTGAGTAGAGCTGGGTCGAGGGATTTGGATGTTAGTAGGAGCAGGGTTAGTGGGGGGAATTTTATGAGGGTCGAGAGTAGCAGGGCTGTTATTAGTGGCGATCCTTGTAGTACTTCTGGGAATCAGAAGTGAAATGGCACTAGGCCCAGTTTAATAGCGATTGCTGCTGTCAGTAGTAGACAGGAGGTTGGGTGGTTTATTTGTGTGATGTCTCATTGGCCCGTGACTCAGGCATTGGTTATGCTAGAGAATAGGACCAGGGCGGAAGCAGCTGCTTGGGTTAGGAAGTATTTCGTTGCGGCTTCTACTGCTCGTGGGTGGTGGGATTTGGCAATTAGGGGAATGATGGCTAGTGCGTTGATCTCCAGTCCTGTCCAGGCCAGAACTCAGTGGTTGCTGGAAATTGTGATTGTGGTGCCCAAGATGAGGCTGAAGGTTATGATTGGGGTCGCGTAAGGGTTCATTAGTAGAGGAGGGGGTTAAACCATCATTTTCGGGGTATGGGCCCGATAGCTTGATTAGCTGACTCTACTAGAAAATAATATAAGGGAAGTATGGAGAATTTTGATTTCTCTTGTGTGGGTTCAATTCCTACTTTTCTAAGGTCAACAGGAAATGAGAGGGCTGTTATACCTCTATGTTCACTTTATCATAGTGACCCTTTGTAGTTCAGGCACATTTCCTTATGTAAGGAGGTAGGCCTGCATAGCAGATAGGTATGCTGATGTGTCAGAGGCACAGAGCTAGTGTGAGGGGTAGGAAGTTTTTTCATAGTAGGTGCATTAGTTGGTCATATCGGAATCGTGGGTATGAAGCTCGGACCCATAAGAAACCAGAAGATAGTAGGAGGACTTTTGTGGCTAGGATGACGGGGAATAGTTCTGTGGGTGGCCCTAGGGCGCTTGGGTTTAGGAATATGATGGCTGTAAGTGTATTTATTAGCATAATGTTCGCATATTCAGCTAGGAAGAATAAGGCGAAGGGTCCTGCGGCGTATTCAACGTTAAACCCTGAGACTAGCTCAGATTCACCCTCTGTGAGGTCAAAAGGAGCTCGGTTTGTCTCTGCTAGGGTGGATACGTATCATATTATTGCTAGGGGTCATGAGGAGAAAATGAAGTATAGAGGCTCCTGTGCGACGGCAAAGGAGCTGAGTGTGTAGCTTCCGCTTAGTATGATTATTGATAGCAGGATTATGGCCAGTGTCACTTCGTATGAAATGGTCTGTGCTACTGCCCGTAGGGCTCCGATTAGTGCGTATTTTGAGTTCGAGGCTCAGCCTGATCATAGGACTGAGTAGACGGCTAGGCTTGACATGGCTATTAGGAAGAGAACTCCGAGGTTTAGATCTGCTAGGGGAAATGGGAGTGGTAGTGGTGCTCAAGTGGTGAGGGCTAGGACAAGGGCTAGTATTGGTATCAGAATGAATAGAAGTGGGGAAGAGGTAGAGGGTCGGATGGGCTCTTTGGTAAATAGTTTCAGTCCGTCCGCAAATGGTTGAAGTAGGCCAAAAGGCCCGACAACGTTAGGGCCTTTGCGGGATTGTATGTAGCTTAGGATTTTCCGTTCTACTAGGGTTAGGAAGGCTACGGCAATCAGGATTGGGATGATGTATAGGAGGGATATAACGAGGCAGCTTAGTGTTGTTATTTGAATCATGGGTGAAGCTAGGGAGAGGATTTGAACATCTGGGGAAAGGGCTTAAGCCTTCTGCACTTGCCGGGCTCTGCCACTCTAGCTGGTCCTTTTCTAGGATTGAAAGTGGTGGGGGAAGGCCCTCTTCACGGTTTAGTTGGTTTCACTGCTTAGAGGGGGGGGGCGTGCTTGTGGTATTGGCCCCACTTTCCCGGTCCTTTCGTACTGGGGAGAGTGTGTCATAGATAGAAACCGATCTGGATTGCTCCGGTCTGAACTCAGATCACGTAGGACTGTTAATCGTTGAACAAACGAACCCTTAATAGCGGCTGCACCATTAGGATGTCCTGATCCAACATCGAGGTCGTAAACCCCCCTGTCGATATGGGCTCTTGAGGGGGATTGCGCTGTTATCCCTGGGGTAGCTTGGTCCATTAATCAATTATATTGGGTCTGGTCACTGTTAGCACTTTGAGGGGTAGCTCTAGGTAAAGAGGTATGGTCTTGTTTTTGGAGGATTTGTTCTCCTCCAAGGTCGCCCCAACCGAAAAATATCGACCAGGCTCTGCGATGGTAGTGGCCCCAGTGGGGTTGATTGAGGATTCGCGGTGGTCGTTGATTTTTAAGTTCCACAGGGTCTTCTCGTCTTATGTTCACATCCCCGCTTTTGCACGGGGAGATCAATTTCACTGATTATCTGTGAGAGACAGTTAAGACCTCGTTTAGCCATTCATACAAGTCTCGATTTATGGGACAATTGATTGCGCTACCTTTGCACGGTTAGGATACCGCGGCCGTTAAACCTAAGTCACCGGGCAGGCATCACCTTCAATACTTGTTTAATTTGCTGAAGGCTATGTTTTTGGTAAACAGTCGGGCCTTATTAATTTGCCGAGTTCCTTTCACAGATTTTAATCGCTCTTATAGGCGCTCCTGAGTCGGGTTAACAGGGTTAGTTAATACGTGGTCTTGTAGGGGTTTTTGTATCTGTCTAGGTCTGTTAATAATGTTTCTATGTAAGCTTGCGCCGTTAGAGGGGTGTGGCCCTGAGTTACTTATTTTAGCATTAATTCTCCTATATTCATAGGTTGACCTGTTTGTGATAAGGGAATCATCTTATTTTGGTATTTTTAGGTGGTGGAGCTTTGACGCACTCTTTTTTGATGGCTGCTTTAGGGCCCACGGTAGGATCAGTAGTAAGAATTATCCGCTAGTCGAGGTTGTGTCCTTTTTTAATGGAGCTGTCCCTCCATTAAATAGCTCTTAATCATCTCATTAGGGTTCAGGATGTCCGGTAGGGAGGATTAAGGGGGAACTTAGATTCGTTTCACAGGTAACCAGCTATCACCCAGCTCGGTTGGCTTTTCACCTCTACTGACAAGTCATCCCACTCTTTTGCAACAGAGACGGGTTCGCTCTCTTTAACTGCTTGAAAGTAGCTCGCTTGGGTTTCGGGGGGGCAAACTTTAGTTCACTTTGCTTGGTTGTTCTCGCTAAACCATGATGCAAAAGGTACAAGGGTTGATCTTTGCTGTCTGTCGCTTTGATTGTTTCACTGCTATTTCATCTTTCCCTTACGGTACTGGGGTCTCTATCGCGTCTAAGTGTCTTTTCTATCGCCTATACTAAGACTGTAAAATGCTTTACTTTAATTAGTTTAGTAAATTCTTTAGTTTTGGTGTACTCTTTGTGTGGTTGAGCTAGAGGGGGGGCTTCAAGACGATCCGGTCTAGTAGATATCTTTCAGGTGTAAGCTGAGTGCTTTGGTGTTATAGCTACGTCTTGATATTCCAAGTACACCTTCCGGTACACTTACCTTGTTACGACTTACCTCATCTTCAGCGTATTTATGGTATTAGTTATGTGGGATGTGGCTTTTGAGGAGGGTGACGGGCGGTATGTACGTGCCCCAGGGCCGGCTTAAAGTAGGCTCTATTGTCCCACTTTACTGCTAAATCCGCCTTCCAGAAGTGGTTTCACGCTTCTTTCCGTGTGCCCTATGAATAGGGAATGTAGCCCATTTCTTCCACTCCATAGGCTATACCTTGACCTGTCTTATTAGCGGGGTGCTATTGTGTCCACTGTTGTGCTCTCATTCGAGGTGGGCTGGCGACGGCGGTATGTAGGCTGTGTTGGCAAGGGGTGGTTGGGTTAATCGGGGATTATCGATTGTAGAACAGGCTCCTCTAGGTGGGTTTGGGGCACCGCCAAGTCCTTAGAGTTTTAAGCGTTTGTGCTCGTAGTTCTCTGGCGGATACTTCGGTAAAGTAAGTATCAAGATTTAGGGCCAGGCATAGTGGGGTATCTAATCCCAGTTTGGGCCCTGGCTTTCGTGGGTTTAAATCAGTCGTTAGTTCCTAAGATCATCTTAATGGTGTGTTTAGGTGCATCTTGGGCTTATGACAGCTCAGTTGCATTTTGATCTTAGTTAGCTAGGATAGGCATTTTACCACTCTTTACGCCGTGTCAATAGGACGGTTGATTTGGGTTTCTTGTATGACCGCGGTGGCTGGCACAAGATTTACCAACCCTTGAAGTTAGGCTGTTGCTATAACTAAGTCAAGTTTGCACTCATTGCTTAATGTTAATTACTGCTGAATACCCGTGGGGGCGTGGCTTAGCGAGGCGTCTTGGGCTACTACTTGGGTGTGCCTGATACCCGCTCCTCAAGGCCTGTATGGGGGTAGGTGGTCGAGGGCGTTTACACTGGGGCGCGGATACTTGCATGTATATATTTAGCAAAAACCAACCGTAAGGTTAGGACTAAGTCTTTTGTCCGCAGGCATGTTTTATGCCATCTTGGCAACTTCAGTGCCATGCTTTGTGTTAAGCTATGTGGACGGGGGTGTGGTTAGCTGATAGTTGAGTGGTGAGTGAGAGTGAAGTATATGAAATTATTGCTTGTGTTTACTATTTTTAGTACTGGAGTTTCTCTAATAAGTTTAAGTTATTTTGTATGTGTTTGTGTGTATATATACATCGTTCCGATGATGTCATGGAAGGGATGATTAATGGAGTTTTAGAGGTAGTTTGCTGGGATTGGGCGATGAAGGTTTATGCTACATGGTGGTTAGCGAAAGTTTACTGGTTTAGTTTGTGAAGCGCAGGGGTTGCGCTTAATGATTTGTTGTTTTGTGCTATGTCCAACGAGCATTCATCCAATAGCCCCATTTAACCCGGAGGGTGGAGGTAACATTAACTGAATGTGGTCAAAGTGCATCAGTGTCAGGATGATTCCCCATATACGCCAACCGTCTCATCGAGGGACCCTTGAAATATAGGATAGGCCGTGAGGCAGGTGTGTCCAGGCTTAGATTGTGGGACCCCCGAGATCACTGGGAATAGCCACCTGTGAGGTAACCCCGGAAAAAATAAGAGGAACCAGAGGCGCCAAAAAGCTGGAACATGCCGCGATTACGCATTGAGAAGGTGAAAGTACTCACAGATGCCACTTTGAAGGGCAAGGAGGGGTGAGTGAACCCAATGGATGGCCCTGACCGAGGAACCAGAGGCGCAAAAATGTGAGGAGGGCGAGGGGTTTAGGGGGAACGTATGGGCCTGAAGCTAGTCATACCGGACATTATGTGCAACGGGTTGCTGATTTCACGTGAGGAGTACGATTAATAAATCCGTCTGATACGAACTGCATGAGATATGTGGTGGAGAGTTGTTGTTGGAGCATGTCCTGTGAGCATTCATTAAAATGGGGTCTTGTTATGCGCTTGAGTGGAGTTGTATTGGGTGTTGTGGGGTATGGTCCTAGAACATTCATGCCGGGTGGTTTGGTAGGAGTGTGTTTAAGGGTTTAATGGCCGTGTACATGTATGGGTTTAGCACCTGCTTATAAGATAGTCCGTATATAATGTATATTACTGGTACTATAGTATGTATGTATATGGGGTATATAAATTTATGCACGAATATGCATAACCAAATACCCCCGCCTCGGGGGGGGAGGGGGGGGGGGGTTAAGCATAATGGCATAGATGGGGTAGAATTATTGGGGGCTTGCGGTTAGTTCCTGTAGTTGAGAACAATGGCGGCTTTTCGAGCCGCAGGCCTCGGGTAGTGTCCGGGCAGGAATAATGACTTATTTTATGTTTTTTTTAGGGATTTGCTTTGCGGTGGGTGTTTTGGGTGTGGCGTCGAATCCTTCGCCGTATTATGGGGTTGTTGGTTTGGTGTTAGCGTCTGTGGCGGGGTGCGGGTGGTTGCTGGGCCTTGGGGTTTCGTTCGTGGCTTTAGTGCTGTTTATGGTGTATTTGGGGGGTATGCTGGTGGTGTTTGTTTATTCAGTAGCTTTAGCAGCGGAGCCTTTCCCTGGGGCTTGGGGGGATTGACGGGTGATTGGATGTGCAGTAGCGTTTGTGGCAATTGTTTTTGGGGGGTTGGTGTTTGGGGGGTTTATGGGGGCTTGGAAGTTCGGGGTTTCTACTGTGAATAATGTTGGGGTGTTTGTTGTTCGGTCGGATTTTAGTGGAGTTTCCATGTTTTATTCACATGGGGCAGGGATGTTTTTAGTGGCGGGTTGGGGGCTGTTGTTGACTTTGTTTGTTGTATTGGAGCTTGTGCGGGGGTTGTCGCGGGGTGCTATTCGGGCGGTTTAGGGGTTAGGGTCAGAGAATAGTTTATTGAAAATGCCAGCTTTGGGAGCTGGAGATAAAGGTTTGAGTCCTTTTTTTCTGAGTTTGGGGTACTCTAAGAAGTGGTAAGTCTTCAATCTTTGGTTTACAAGACCAATGTTTTTATAAACTATTAGAGTATTTAGCAGTTGAGTATTTTGTTTTCTAGGGCGCTTGCGGCGGGGAGGAGAAATAGGAGGATAGTGAAGTAGGCGATTGAAGCGAGTTGGCCGATGATGATGAATGGGTGTTCGACGGGTTGGCTTCCTACTCATGTTAGGACGAGGAGGTCGGCGACTAGTACTCAGAATAGGAGCTGGGAGAGTGGTCGGAATGTTATTGCTCGTTGTTTTGATTTGTGCAGGAATGGGATTAGGAATAGGATCAGTACGGAGGCGGCCAGTGCTAATACGCCTCCTAGTTTATTTGGGATTGAACGTAGGATGGCGTAGGCGAATAGGAAGTATCATTCTGGCTTGATGTGTGGTGGGGTTACTAGCGGGTTTGCTGGGGTGAAGTTTTCTGGGTCTCCCAGGAGGTTAACCGCTCATGCTTCTTTCTTATGAGACGTTAGTAAACCAATTACATAGCCTTGTCAAGACTAAATCACAGGTAAAAATCCTGTACATCTCATGTGGCCAACCACTCCCAACTAGGATTCCAAGACGCCTCATCACCCATCATAGAAGAACTCGTTGAATTCCACGACCACGCCCTAATCGTTGCCCTAGCTATCTGCAGCCTAGTTCTCTACCTTTTAGCCCACATACTAACAGAAAAACTCTCGTCCAATGCTGTAGACGCCCAAGAAGTAGAGCTGATCTGGACAATCCTACCTGCTATCGTCCTGGTACTCCTCGCCCTCCCATCCCTACAAATCCTCTACATAATGGACAAAATCGACGAACCAGACCTCACCCTAAAAGCCATCGGCCACCAATGATACTGAAGCTACGAATACACAGACTTCAAAGACCTATCATTCGACTCCTACATAGTGCCCACCCCAGACTTACCCAACGGCCACTTCCGACTGCTAGAAGTTGACCACCGCGTAGTTATCCCAATAGAATCCCCCATCCGCGTGATCATTACTGCAGGAGACGTACTCCACTCCTGAGCAGTCCCAACGCTCGGAGTTAAAACAGACGCAATCCCAGGCCGACTAAACCAAACTTCATTCATTACCACCCGGCCTGGGATTTTTTACGGACAATGCTCAGAAATTTGCGGGGCTAATCACAGCTACATACCCATTGTAGTAGAATCAACCCCACTCCCACATTTCGAGGCCTGATCGTCCCTTCTATCATCATCCTAATCATTAAGAAGCTATGCAACAGCACTAGCCTTTTAAGCTAGCCAAAGAGGGACTTCCCCCTCCTTAATGATATGCCACAGCTTAACCCCGCACCATGATTTTCAATCATAATTATAACCTGATTAACCCTAGCACTCCTCATCCAACCAAAACTACTAGCCTTCACCACAACCAACCCCCCATCAAATAAGACCTCCCTCACTACCAAACCCACACCATGATCCTGACCATGAACCTAAGCTTCTTTGACCAATTTTCCAGCCCCAATCTATTTGGCATCCCCTTAATCCTACTATCCCTACTCTTCCCAGCCCTACTATTCCCGTCCCCAAACAACCGATGAATCAACAACCGCCTTTCTACTATCCAAACATGACTCCTTCACCTAATCACAAAACAACTAATAGTCCCACTCAACAAAAATGGCCACAAATGAGCCATAATATTTACATCCCTAATAATCATACTTCTTACAATCAACCTTCTAGGCCTCCTTCCATATACATTCACCCCAACCACCCAACTATCTATGAACATAGCCCTAGCCTTCCCACTATGGCTCGCCACACTACTAACAGTCATGTTTAACCATGTACGTGCCCCAGGGCCGGCTTAAAGTAGGCTCTATTGTCCCACTTTACTGCTAAATCCGCCTTCCAGAAGTGGTTTCACGCTTCTTTCCGTGTGCCCTATGAATAGGGAATGTAGCCCATTTCTTCCACTCCATAGGCTATACCTTGACCTGTCTTATTAGCGGGGTGCTATTGTGTCCACTGTTGTGCTCTCATTCGAGGTGGGCTGGCGACGGCGGTATGTAGGCTGTGTTGGCAAGGGGTGGTTGGGTTAATCGGGGATTATCGATTGTAGAACAGGCTCCTCTAGGTGGGTTTGGGGCACCGCCAAGTCCTTAGAGTTTTAAGCGTTTGTGCTCGTAGTTCTCTGGCGGATACTTCGGTAAAGTAAGTATCAAGATTTAGGGCCAGGCATAGTGGGGTATCTAATCCCAGTTTGGGCCCTGGCTTTCGTGGGTTTAAATCAGTCGTTAGTTCCTAAGATCATCTTAATGGTGTGTTTAGGTGCATCTTGGGCTTATGACAGCTCAGTTGCATTTTGATCTTAGTTAGCTAGGATAGGCATTTTACCACTCTTTACGCCGTGTCAATAGGACGGTTGATTTGGGTTTCTTGTATGACCGCGGTGGCTGGCACAAGATTTACCAACCCTTGAAGTTAGGCTGTTGCTATAACTAAGTCAAGTTTGCACTCATTGCTTAATGTTAATTACTGCTGAATACCCGTGGGGGCGTGGCTTAGCGAGGCGTCTTGGGCTACTACTTGGGTGTGCCTGATACCCGCTCCTCAAGGCCTGTATGGGGGTAGGTGGTCGAGGGCGTTTACACTGGGGCGCGGATACTTGCATGTATATATTTAGCAAAAACCAACCGTAAGGTTAGGACTAAGTCTTTTGTCCGCAGGCATGTTTTATGCCATCTTGGCAACTTCAGTGCCATGCTTTGTGTTAAGCTATGTGGACGGGGGTGTGGTTAGCTGATAGTTGAGTGGTGAGTGAGAGTGAAGTATATGAAATTATTGCTTGTGTTTACTATTTTTAGTACTGGAGTTTCTCTAAGTCCTAGGACTAGGAGGAAATGGTGTTTCATAGTGTGTAGGCGTCGGGATAGTCCGAGTATCGTCGGGGTATTCCTGCTAGGCCTAGGAAGTGCTGGGGGAAGAACGTTAGGTTTACTCCTGTAAATATTACCCCGAAGTGGGCTTTTGCTCATGTTTGGTGTAGGGTAAACCCAGTGAGTAGTGGGAATCAGTGAGTAAATCCTGCTAGAATGGCAAAGACGGCGCCTATGGATAGGACGTAGTGGAAGTGGGCAACTACGTAGTACGTGTCGTGCAGGGCGATGTCTAGGGAAGAGTTTGCAAGAACGATTCCTGTTAATCCTCCGATGGTAAATAGGAAGATAAATCCTAGAGCTCATAGTATTGGGGGGGTCTCATTTGATTGTTCCTCCGTGCAGGGTGGCTAGTCAGCTAAATACTTTGATTCCGGTAGGGATGGCAATGATTATAGTGGCTGATGTAAAGTAGGCTCGGGTATCAACGTCTATTCCTACTGTAAACATGTGGTGAGCTCAGACGATGAATCCTAGGAAGCCGATGGATAGTATGGCTCAGACTATTCCCATGTAGCCGAAGGGCTCCTTTTTGCCTGAGTAGTACGTGACTACGTGTGAGATGATTCCGAACCCCGGTAGGATCAGAATATAGACTTCTGGGTGTCCGAAGAATCAGAATAGGTGTTGGTACAGGATTGGGTCTCCTCCTCCAGCGGGGTCGAAGAATGTGGTGTTTAGGTTTCGATCAGTTAGTAATATTGTAATACCGGCGGCGAGTACGGGGAGTGATAGAAGGAGTAGGATGGCGGTAATTAGTACGGATCAGACAAATAGTGGGGTTTGGTATTGTGAGAGTGCGGGGGGTTTTATGTTGATGGCTGTGGTGATAAAGTTGATGGCCCCAAGGATGGAGGAGATACCGGCTAAGTGGAGTGAGAAGATAGCCAGGTCTACTGAAGCTCCGGCGTGGGCAAGGTCACCTGCTAGGGGAGGGTAGACAGTTCAGCCTGTGCCGGCGCCAGCTTCTACAGTGGATGAGGCTAGTAGGAGGAGGAATGATGGGGGGAGGAGTCAAAAGCTTATGTTGTTTATTCGCGGGAATGCTATGTCGGGGGCACCGATTATGAGGGGGACTAATCAGTTGCCGAATCCTCCGATCATGATGGGTATGACTATAAAGAAGCTTATTACAAAGGCGTGAGCGGTAACGATTACATTGTAAATTTGGTCGTCGCCTAGGAGAGTTCCTGGTTGTCCTAGTTCTGCGCGGATTAATAGGCTGAGTGCGGTGCCGACTATTCCTGCTCATGCCCCGAAGATGAGGTACAGGGTGCCAATATCCTTATGGTTAGTGGAAAATAGTCATCGGTTGATGAAGGTGACGGGTAAGATGGCTGAGTGTTGAAGCGTTAGGCTGTAGTCCTTTTTACAGAGGTTTAATTCCTCTTCTTATCGGCTCTGTAGTGAAATTCATGTTGAGTTGCAAGCTCATCGATGCGCACTAGGGTGCGTCAGGGTCTTTGTAGGCAGAAGCCAATTGGTTTAGGCATTTAGCTGTTAACTAGAGTTTTGTGGGATCGAAGCCCATCTGTCTAGGGAGGCTTTAGCTTAATTAAAGCGTCTGACTTGCATTCAGAAGATACAGGTTAATATTCTGTAAGTCTTAATGTGCAGAAACTAAGAGGGTTTAACTCTTATTTAAGGCTTTGAAGGCCTTCGGTTTGGGGTGTTATCCTAAGTTTCTAGACAATGGCATGTATTATTGGGGACAGGGGAAGTAAGAGGATTGATAGTGAGGCAAGGACCGCAGTAGGTGTGCTTGGGGCTTTGCTAGTGTATCATTGTTTTATGTGGTTAGAGGAGTTGGGGGGAAGGGTAATTGTTGAGTGGTATGCGAGGCGTAGGTAGAAGAAGAGGCTGAGCAGTGATAGCATGGCAATTGCCATGGCTGCTGGTGTTATTTCCTGTTTAGTTAGTTCTTGGATGATAAGTCACTTTGGTATAAAGCCTGTTAATGGGGGGAGGCCTGCTAGGGATAAAAGTACTAGTATTAGGGTGGCGTTTAGCACTGGGGTTTTTGTTCATGAGGTTGTGATCATGGATAGGTTAAGGGCTTTGATTTTGTTAAGGGCTAGGAATACGGCTGATGTTATGATTGTGTATAGGTAGAAGGTAAGTAAGGCCAATTTGGGGCTGTAAACTAGGATGATGGCGATTCAGCCTAAGTGGGAGATGGACGAGAAGGCTAGGATTTTGCGTGTTTGTGTTTGGTTCAGTCCTATTCAGCCTCCTAGTGCTGTTGAGGCTAGGGCCATGGCGGTGAGTAGAGCTGGGTCGAGGGATTTGGATGTTAGTAGGAGCAGGGTTAGTGGGGGGAATTTTATGAGGGTCGAGAGTAGCAGGGCTGTTATTAGTGGCGATCCTTGTAGTACTTCTGGGAATCAGAAGTGAAATGGCACTAGGCCCAGTTTAATAGCGATTGCTGCTGTCAGTAGTAGACAGGAGGTTGGGTGGTTTATTTGTGTGATGTCTCATTGGCCAGTGACTCAGGCATTGGTTATGCTAGAGAATAGGACCAGGGCGGAAGCAGCTGCTTGGGTTAGGAAGTATTTCGTTGCGGCTTCTACTGCTCGTGGGTGGTGGGATTTGGCAATTAGGGGAATGATGGCTAGTGTGTTGATCTCCAGTCCTGTCCAGGCCAGAACTCAGTGGTTGCTGGAAATTGTGATTGTGGTGCCCAAGATGAGGCTGAAGGTTATGATTGGGGTCGCGTAAGGGTTCATTAGTAGAGGAGGGGGTTAAACCATCATTTTCGGGGTATGGGCCCGATAGCTTGATTAGCTGACTCTACTAGAAAATAATATAAGGGAAGTATGGAGAATTTTGATTTCTCTTGTGTGGGTTCAATTCCTACTTTTCTAAGGTCAACAGGAAATGAGAGGGCTGTTATACCTCTATGTTCACTTTATCATAGTGACCCTTTGTAGTTCAGGCACATTTCCTTATGTAAGGAGGTAGGCCTGCATAGCAGATAGGTATGCTGATGTGTCAGAGGCACAGAGCTAGTGTGAGGGGTAGGAAGTTTTTTCATAGTAGGTGCATTAGTTGGTCATATCGGAATCGTGGGTATGAAGCTCGGACCCATAAGAAACCAGAAGATAGTAGGAGGACTTTTGTGGCTAGGATGACGGGGAATAGTTCTGTGGGTGGCCCTAGGGCGCTTGGGTTTAGGAATATGATGGCTGTAAGTGTATTTATTAGCATAATGTTCGCATATTCAGCTAGGAAGAATAAGGCGAAGGGTCCTGCGGCGTATTCAACGTTAAACCCTGAGACTAGCTCAGATTCACCCTCTGTGAGGTCAAAAGGAGCTCGGTTTGTCTCTGCTAGGGTGGATACGTATCATATTATTGCTAGGGGTCATGAGGAGAAAATGAAGTATAGAGGCTCCTGTGCGACGGCAAAGGAGCTGAGTGTGTAGCTTCCGCTTAGTATGATTATTGATAGCAGGATTATGGCCAGTGTCACTTCGTATGAAATGGTCTGTGCTACTGCCCGTAGGGCTCCGATTAGTGCGTATTTTGAGTTCGAGGCTCAGCCTGATCATAGGACTGAGTAGACGGCTAGGCTTGACATGGCTATTAGGAAGAGAACTCCGAGGTTTAGATCTGCTAGGGGAAATGGGAGTGGTAGTGGTGCTCAAGTGGTGAGGGCTAGGACAAGGGCTAGTATTGGTATCAGAATGAATAGAAGTGGGGAAGAGGTAGAGGGTCGGATGGGCTCTTTGGTAAATAGTTTCAGTCCGTCCGCAAATGGTTGAAGTAGGCCAAAAGGCCCGACAACGTTAGGGCCTTTGCGGGATTGTATGTAGCTTAGGATTTTCCGTTCTACTAGGGTTAGGAAGGCTACGGCAATCAGGATTGGGATGATGTATAGGAGGGATATAACGAGGCAGCTTAGTGTTGTTATTTGAATCATGGGTGAAGCTAGGGAGAGGATTTGAACCTCTGGGGAAAGGGCTTAAGCCTTCTGCACTTGCCGGGCTCTGCCACTCTAGCTGGTCCTTTTCTAGGATTGAAAGTGGTGGGGGAAGGCCCTCTTCACGGTTTAGTTGGTTTCACTGCTTAGAGGGGGGGGGCGTGCTTGTGGTATTGGCCCCACTTTCCCGGTCCTTTCGTACTGGGGAGAGTGTGTCATAGATAGAAACCGACCTGGATTGCTCCGGTCTGAACTCAGATCACGTAGGACTGTTAATCGTTGAACAAACGAACCCTTAATAGCGGCTGCACCATTAGGATGTCCTGATCCAACATCGAGGTCGTAAACCCCCCTGTCGATATGGGCTCTTGAGGGGGATTGCGCTGTTATCCCTGGGGTAGCTTGGTCCATTAATCAATTATATTGGGTCTGGTCACTGTTAGCACTTTGAGGGGTAGCTCTAGGTAAAGAGGTATGGTCTTGTTTTTGGAGGATTTGTTCTCCTCCAAGGTCGCCCCAACCGAAAAATATCGACCAGGCTCTGCGATGGTAGTGGCCCCAGTGGGGTTGATTGAGGATTCGCGGTGGTCGTTGATTTTTAAGTTCCACAGGGTCTTCTCGTCTTATGTTCACATCCCCGCTTTTGCACGGGGAGATCAATTTCACTGATTATCTGTGAGAGACAGTTAAGACCTCGTTTAGCCATTCATACAAGTCTCGATTTATGGGACAATTGATTGCGCTACCTTTGCACGGTTAGGATACCGCGGCCGTTAAACCTAAGTCACCGGGCAGGCATCACCTTCAATACTTGTTTAATTTGCTGAAGGCTATGTTTTTGGTAAACAGTCGGGCCTTATTAATTTGCCGAGTTCCTTTCACAGATTTTAATCGCTCTTATAGGCGCTCCTGAGTCGGGTTAACAGGGTTAGTTAATACGTGGTCTTGTAGGGGTTTTTGTATCTGTCTAGGTCTGTTAATAATGTTTCTATGTAAGCTTGCGCCGTTAGAGGGGTGTGGCCCTGAGTTACTTATTTTAGCATTAATTCTCCTATATTCATAGGTTGACCTGTTTGTGATAAGGGAATCATCTTATTTTGGTATTTTTAGGTGGTGGAGCTTTGACGCACTCTTTTTTGATGGCTGCTTTAGGGCCCACGGTAGGATCAGTAGTAAGAATTATCCGCTAGTCGAGGTTGTGTCCTTTTTTAATGGAGCTGTCCCTCCATTAAATAGCTCTTAATCATCTCATTAGGGTTCAGGATGTCCGGTAGGGAGGATTAAGGGGGAACTTAGATTCGTTTCACAGGTAACCAGCTATCACCCAGCTCGGTTGGCTTTTCACCTCTACTGACAAGTCATCCCACTCTTTTGCAACAGAGACGGGTTCGCTCTCTTTAACTGCTTGAAAGTAGCTCGCTTGGGTTTCGGGGGGGCAAACTTTAGTTCACTTTGCTTGGTTGTTCTCGCTAAACCATGATGCAAAAGGTACAAGGGTTGATCTTTGCTGTCTGTCGCTTTGATTGTTTCACTGCTATTTCATCTTTCCCTTACGGTACTGGGGTCTCTATCGCGTCTAAGTGTCTTTTCTATCGCCTATACTAAGACTGTAAAATGCTTTACTTTAATTAGTTTAGTAAATTCTTTAGTTTTGGTGTACTCTTTGTGTGGTTGAGCTAGAGGGGGGGCTTCAAGACGATCCGGTCTAGTAGATATCTTTCAGGTGTAAGCTGAGTGCTTTGGTGTTATAGCTACGTCTTGATATTCCAAGTACACCTTCCGGTACACTTACCTTGTTACGACTTACCTCATCTTCAGCGTATTTATGGTATTAGTTATGTGGGATGTGGCTTTTGAGGAGGGTGACGGGCGGTATGTACGTGCCCCAGGGCCGGCTTAAAGTAGGCTCTATTGTCCCACTTTACTGCTAAATCCGCCTTCCAGAAGTGGTTTCACGCTTCTTTCCGTGTGCCCTATGAATAGGGAATGTAGCCCATTTCTTCCACTCCATAGGCTATACCTTGACCTGTCTTATTAGCGGGGTGCTATTGTGTCCACTGTTGTGCTCTCATTCGAGGTGGGCTGGCGACGGCGGTATGTAGGCTGTGTTGGCAAGGGGTGGTTGGGTTAATCGGGGATTATCGATTGTAGAACAGGCTCCTCTAGGTGGGTTTGGGGCACCGCCAAGTCCTTAGAGTTTTAAGCGTTTGTGCTCGTAGTTCTCTGGCGGATACTTCGGTAAAGTAAGTATCAAGATTTAGGGCCAGGCATAGTGGGGTATCTAATCCCAGTTTGGGCCCTGGCTTTCGTGGGTTTAAATCAGTCGTTAGTTCCTAAGATCATCTTAATGGTGTGTTTAGGTGCATCTTGGGCTTATGACAGCTCAGTTGCATTTTGATCTTAGTTAGCTAGGATAGGCATTTTACCACTCTTTACGCCGTGTCAATAGGACGGTTGATTTGGGTTTCTTGTATGACCGCGGTGGCTGGCACAAGATTTACCAACCCTTGAAGTTAGGCTGTTGCTATAACTAAGTCAAGTTTGCACTCATTGCTTAATGTTAATTACTGCTGAATACCCGTGGGGGCGTGGCTTAGCGAGGCGTCTTGGGCTACTACTTGGGTGTGCCTGATACCCGCTCCTCAAGGCCTGTATGGGGGTAGGTGGTCGAGGGCGTTTACACTGGGGCGCGGATACTTGCATGTATATATTTAGCAAAAACCAACCGTAAGGTTAGGACTAAGTCTTTTGTCCGCAGGCATGTTTTATGCCATCTTGGCAACTTCAGTGCCATGCTTTGTGTTAAGCTATGTGGACGGGGGTGTGGTTAGCTGATAGTTGAGTGGTGAGTGAGAGTGAAGTATATGAAATTATTGCTTGTGTTTACTATTTTTAGTACTGGAGTTTCTCTAATAAGTTTAAGTTATTTTGTATGTGTTTGTGTGTATATATACATCGTTCCGATGATGTCATGGAAGGGATGATTAATGGAGTTTTAGAGGTAGTTTGCTGGGATTGGGCGATGAAGGTTTATGCTACATGGTGGTTAGCGAAAGTTTACTGGTTTAGTTTGTGAAGCGCAGGGGTTGCGCTTAATGATTTGTTGTTTTGTGCTATGTCCAACGAGCATTCATCCAATAGCCCCATTTAACCCGGAGGGTGGAGGTAACATTAACTGAATGTGGTCAAAGTGCATCAGTGTCAGGATGATTCCCCATATACGCCAACCGTCTCATCGAGGGACCCTTGAAATATAGGATAGGCCGTGAGGCAGGTGTGTCCAGGCTTAGATTGTGGGACCCCCGAGATCACTGGGAATAGCCACCTGTGAGGTAACCCCGGAAAAAATAAGAGGAACCAGAGGCGCCAAAAAGCTGGAACATGCCGCGATTACGCATTGAGAAGGTGAAAGTACTCACAGATGCCACTTTGAAGGGCAAGGAGGGGTGAGTGAACCCAATGGATGGCCCTGACCGAGGAACCAGAGGCGCAAAAATGTGAGGAGGGCGAGGGGTTTAGGGGGAACGTATGGGCCTGAAGCTAGTCATACCGGACATTATGTGCAACGGGTTGCTGATTTCACGTGAGGAGTACGATTAATAAATCCGTCTGATACGAACTGCATGAGATATGTGGTGGAGAGTTGTTGTTGGAGCATGTCCTGTGAGCATTCATTAAAATGGGGTCTTGTTATGCGCTTGAGTGGAGTTGTATTGGGTGTTGTGGGGTATGGTCCTAGAACATTCATGCCGGGTGGTTTGGTAGGAGTGTGTTTAAGGGTTTAATGGCCGTGTACATGTATGGGTTTAGCACCTGCTTATAAGATAGTCCATATATAATGTATATTACTGGTACTATAGTATGTATGTATATGGGGTATATAAATTTATGCACGAATATGCATAACCAAATACCCCCGCCTCGGGGGGGGAGGGGGGGGGGGGTTAAGCATAATGGCATAGATGGGGTAGAATTATTGGGGGCTTGCGGTTAGTTCCTGTAGTTGAGAACAATGGCGGCTTTTCGAGCCGCAGGCCTCGGGTAGTGTCCGGGCAGGAATAATGACTTATTTTATGTTTTTTTTAGGGATTTGCTTTGCGGTGGGTGTTTTGGGTGTGGCGTCGAATCCTTCGCCGTATTATGGGGTTGTTGGTTTGGTGTTAGCGTCTGTGGCGGGGTGCGGGTGGTTGCTGGGCCTTGGGGTTTCGTTCGTGGCTTTAGTGCTGTTTATGGTGTATTTGGGGGGTATGCTGGTGGTGTTTGTTTATTCAGTAGCTTTAGCAGCGGAGCCTTTCCCTGGGGCTTGGGGGGATTGACGGGTGATTGGATGTGCAGTAGCGTTTGTGGCAATTGTTTTTGGGGGGTTGGTGTTTGGGGGGTTTATGGGGGCTTGGAAGTTCGGGGTTTCTACTGTGAATAATGTTGGGGTGTTTGTTGTTCGGTCGGATTTTAGTGGAGTTTCCATGTTTTATTCACATGGGGCAGGGATGTTTTTAGTGGCGGGTTGGGGGCTGTTGTTGACTTTGTTTGTTGTATTGGAGCTTGTGCGGGGGTTGTCGCGGGGTGCTATTCGGGCGGTTTAGGGGTTAGGGTCAGAGAATAGTTTATTGAAAATGCCAGCTTTGGGAGCTGGAGATAAAGGTTTGAGTCCTTTTTTTCTGAGTTTGGGGTACTCTAAGAAGTGGTAAGTCTTCAATCTTTGGTTTACAAGACCAATGTTTTTATAAACTATTAGAGTATTTAGCAGTTGAGTATTTTGTTTTCTAGGGCGCTTGCGGCGGGGAGGAGAAATAGGAGGATAGTGAAGTAGGCGATTGAAGCGAGTTGGCCGATGATGATGAATGGGTGTTCGACGGGTTGGCTTCCTACTCATGTTAGGACGAGGAGGTCGGCGACTAGTACTCAGAATAGGAGCTGGGAGAGTGGTCGGAATGTTATTGCTCGTTGTTTTGATTTGTGCAGGAATGGGATTAGGAATAGGATCAGTACGGAGGCGGCCAGTGCTAATACGCCTCCTAGTTTATTTGGGATTGAACGTAGGATGGCGTAGGCGAATAGGAAGTATCATTCTGGCTTGATGTGTGGTGGGGTTACTAGCGGGTTTGCTGGGGTGAAGTTTTCTGGGTCTCCCAGGAGGTTAACCGCTCATGCTTCTTTCTTATGAGACGTTAGTAAACCAATTACATAGCCTTGTCAAGACTAAATCACAGGTAAAAATCCTGTACATCTCATGTGGCCAACCACTCCCAACTAGGATTCCAAGACGCCTCATCACCCATCATAGAAGAACTCGTTGAATTCCACGACCACGCCCTAATCGTTGCCCTAGCTATCTGCAGCCTAGTTCTCTACCTTTTAGCCCACATACTAACAGAAAAACTCTCGTCCAATGCTGTAGACGCCCAAGAAGTAGAGCTGATCTGGACAATCCTACCTGCTATCGTCCTGGTACTCCTCGCCCTCCCATCCCTACAAATCCTCTACATAATGGACGAAATCGACGAACCAGACCTCACCCTAAAAGCCATCGGCCACCAATGATACTGAAGCTACGAATACACAGACTTCAAAGACCTATCATTCGACTCCTACATAGTGCCCACCCCAGACTTACCCAACGGCCACTTCCGACTGCTAGAAGTTGACCACCGCGTAGTTATCCCAATAGAATCCCCCATCCGCGTGATCATTACTGCAGGAGACGTACTCCACTCCTGAGCAGTCCCAACGCTCGGAGTTAAAACAGACGCAATCCCAGGCCGACTAAACCAAACTTCATTCATTACCACCCGGCCTGGGATTTTTTACGGACAATGCTCAGAAATTTGCGGGGCTAATCACAGCTACATACCCATTGTAGTAGAATCAACCCCACTCCCACATTTCGAGGCCTGATCGTCCCTTCTATCATCATCCTAATCATTAAGAAGCTATGCAACAGCACTAGCCTTTTAAGCTAGCCAAAGAGGGACTTCCCCCTCCTTAATGATATGCCACAGCTTAACCCCGCACCATGATTTTCAATCATAATTATAACCTGATTAACCCTAGCACTCCTCATCCAACCAAAACTACTAGCCTTCACCACAACCAACCCCCCATCAAATAAGACCTCCCTCACTACCAAACCCACACCATGATCCTGACCATGAACCTAAGCTTCTTTGACCAATTTTCCAGCCCCAATCTATTTGGCATCCCCTTAATCCTACTATCCCTACTCTTCCCAGCCCTACTATTCCCGTCCCCAAACAACCGATGAATCAACAACCGCCTTTCTACTATCCAAACATGACTCCTTCACCTAATCACAAAACAACTAATAGTCCCACTCAACAAAAATGGCCACAAATGAGCCATAATATTTACATCCCTAATAATCATACTTCTTACAATCAACCTTCTAGGCCTCCTTCCATATACATTCACCCCAACCACCCAACTATCTATGAACATAGCCCTAGCCTTCCCACTATGGCTCGCCACACTACTAACAGGCCTACGAAACCAACCATCAGCCTCTTTAGCCCACCTATTACCCGAAGGTACCCCTACACCCCTAATCCCCGCACTAATCCTGATCGAAACAACCAGCCTACTAATCCGCCCCCTAGCCCTCGGAGTCCGCCTTACAGCCAACCTTACAGCAGGACACTTACTCATCCAACTCATCTCTACAGCCTCCATTGCATTAATACCCACCCTTCCTGCAGTATCCATCCTAACAATAATCATCCTACTACTCCTAACCATCCTAGAAGTAGCAGTAGCCATAATCCAGGCCTACGTCTTCGTGCTCCTTCTAAGCCTATACTTACAAGAAAACATCTAATGGCACACCAAGCACACTCATACCACATAGTTGACCCAAGCCCTTGACCAATCTTCGGGGCAGCCGCCGCCCTACTCACAACCTCAGGATTAATCATGTGATTCCACTACAACTCATCCATACTACTAACCCTAGGCCTCATCTCAATACTCCTAGTAATACTCCAATGATGACGAGACATTGTACGAGAAAGCACCTTCCAAGGCCATCACACTCCCACAGTCCAAAAAGGCCTACGATACGGCATAATCCTTTTCATCACATCCGAAGCATTCTTCTTCTTAGGCTTCTTCTGAGCGTTCTTCCACTCGAGCCTGGCCCCAACCCCAGAACTAGGAGGCCAATGACCCCCAACAGGAATTAAACCACTCAACCCGATAGAAGTCCCCCTACTAAACACAGCCATCCTACTAGCCTCAGGCGTTACCGTAACGTGAGCCCATCACAGCATCACAGAAGGAAACCGAAAACATGCCATCCACGCCCTAACCCTAACGATCCTCTTGGGATTCTACTTCACAGCCCTACAAGCAATAGAATACCACGAAGCCCCATTCTCAATCGCTGATAGCGTCTACGGATCTACCTTCTTCGTTGCCACTGGATTCCACGGACTCCACGTAATCATCGGATCCTCCTTCCTGACCGTCTGCCTCTTCCGACTGATCAAGTTCCACTTTACATCAGACCACCACTTCGGATTCGAGGCAGCAGCCTGATACTGACACTTCGTAGACGTCATCTGACTATTCCTCTACATAACCATCTACTGATGAGGATCTTGCTCTTCTAGTATATTAATTACAATTGACTTCCAATCTCTAGAATCTGGTATAAACCCAGAGGAGAGCAATGAACGCACTCATGTTCATATTCGCCCTATCATCAATCCTAAGCGCCGCCCTAACCGCATTAAACTTCTGACTCGCCCAAATAAACCCCGACTCAGAGAAACTCTCACCGTACGAATGTGGATTCGACCCACTTGGATCTGCTCGATTACCATTCTCAGTCCGATTCTTCCTCAGTAGCCATCCTGTTCGTCCTATTCGACCTAGAAATCGCCCTCCTACTCCCCCTGCCATGAGCCGTCCAACTCCAATCCCCCCTAATGACCCTCACCTGAACTGTAGTGATCCTCCTTCTCCTAACACTCGGACTGGCCTACGAGTGAATTCAAGGGGGCCTAGAATGAGCAGAATAACAGAAAGTTAGTCTAACCAAAAAGATAGCTGGTTTCGACCCAGCAGATTACAGCCAACCCTGTAACTTTCTTATGTCGCCCCTACATTTAAGCTTCTACTCAGCCTTCATTTTCAGCGGACTAGGACTAGCCTTCCACCGAACCCACCTAGTATCCGCCCTACTATGCCTTGAAAGCATAATATTATCGATATTCGTAGGCCTATCAATATGATCCATCGAAAACCAAGTCTCCTCATTCACCATGGTACCAATTCTCATGCTAACCTTCTCAGCGTGTGAGGCGGGCACAGGCCTGGCCATCCTAGTAGCCTCCACCCGCACACATGGCTCCGACCATCTACACAACCTAAACCTCCTGCAATGCTAAAAATCATCCTACCCACAATCATACTTCTTCCAACAGCCCTGCTGTCTCCACCAAAATTTCTATGGACTAACACCACCTTATACAGCCTCCTAATCGCTGCCCTAAGCCTACAGTGATTAATCCCAACCTACTACCCCTACAAATTTTTATCCAACTGAACAGGAATTGACCAAATCTCATCCCCCCTCCTAGTACTATCCTGCTGACTACTCCCACTCATAATCATAGCAAGCCAAAACCACCTGCAACAAGAACCCCTACAACGCAAACGAATCTTTATCTCAACCTTAGTCGCAGTCCAGCCATTCATCCTACTAGCCTTTTCCACCACAGAACTAGCACTATTTTACATCTCATTTGAAGCAACCCTCATTCCCACCCTAATCTTAATCACCCGATGGGGGAACCAACCAGAACGCCTAAGCGCTGGCATCTACCTGCTATTCTACACGCCAGTAAGCTCTCTACCCCTGCTAATCACAATCATACACCTATACGTGAAAATTGGCACCCTGCACCTGCCAACCCTACAACTAACCCACCCAACCCTATCCACCTCATGGACAGGAATACTATCAGGTCTAGCACTGCTCATAGCATTCATAGTAAAAGCCCCACTATACGGCCTACACCTCTGACTGCCAAAAGCCCACGTAGAAGCACCCATCGCAGGCTCAATACTCCTCGCCGCCCTACTACTAAAGCTAGGAGGATACGGAATTATACGAGTCACTCTATTTATGGGCCCACTGTCCAACCTCCTGCACTACCCCTTCCTAACCCTGGCCCTATGAGGCGCCCTAATGACTAGCTCAATCTGCCTACGACAGACAGACCTAAAATCACTAATCGCTTATTCATCCGTTAGCCACATAAGCCTAGTTATCGCCGCAGGAATAATCCAAACCCACTGATCATTCTCAGGGGCAATGATCCTAATAATTTCCCATGGACTAACTTCCTCCATACTATTCTGCCTAGCCAACACAAACTATGAACGTACGCACAGCCGAATTCTACTACTCACACGAGGCCTACAACCTCTCCTACCACTCATAGCTACCTGATGATTGCTGGCCAATCTAACAAACATAGCCTTACCCCCAACAACAAACCTCATAGCAGAGCTAACCATTATAATCACCTTATTCAACTGATCTGCCTTCACGATCATCCTAACAGGAATCGCAACCCTACTAACCGCCTCCTACACCTTATTCATACTACTAATGACCCAACGAGGCTCAATCCCCTCCCACATCACATCTATGCAAAACTCAACCACGCGAGAACACCTGCTCATAACACTCCACATTATCCCAATATTCCTCCTAATCCTCAAACCCGAACTGATCTCCGGAATCCCCTCATGCAAGTATAGTTTAAACCAAACATTAGACTGTGATTCTAAGAATAGAAGTTCAAACCTTCTTACCTGCCGAGGGGAGGGTTTAACCAACAAGAGCTGCTAACTCTTACATCTGAGCCTAAAACCTCAGCCCCCTTACTTTTAAAGGATAACAGCAATCCACTGGTCTTAGGAACCACCCATCTTGGTGCAAATCCAAGTAAAAGTAGTGAACCCCACACTACTAATCAACTCCCTCACACTACTCACGCTGACAATCCTCCTAACCCCAATCATCCTGCCATTTCTATTTAAAAACTTTAAAAACACCCCACAAGCCACCACCCGCGCTGTTAAAACCGCATTCCTAATTAGCCTAGCCCCTACAACCGCATTCATCTACTCGGGAATAGAATCTGTCACCTGCCACTGGGAGTGAAAATTCATTATAAACTTTAAAATCCCCCTGAGCCTAAAAATAGACCAATACTCAATAACATTTCTTCCAATCGCCCTATTTGTAACATGATCAATCCTACAATTCGCCATATGATACATGGCCTCAGAGCCATACGTAACAAAATTTTTCACCTACCTACTGACATTCCTAGTCGCCATACTCCTCCTAACAACCGCAAACAACATATTCCTCCTATTCGTAGGCTGGGAAGGAGTACGAATCATGTCCTTCCTTCTCATCGGCTGATGACAAGGCCGAGCAGATGCCAACACCGCCGCCCTACAAGCCGTAATCTACAACCGAATCGGAGACGTCGGACTGACCCTGAGCATAGCATGACTAGCTTCAACATTCAACACCTGAGAGATCCAACAAGCCGTACACCCCCACCAAACCCCAATCCTCCCCCTCATAGGATTAATCCTCGCAGCCGCAGGAAAATCCGCCCAATTTGGACTCCACCCATGACTGCCCGCAGCAATAGAAGGCCCCACCCCAGTATCAGCCCTACTGCACTCCAGTACCATAGTAGTAGCCGGAATCTTCCTGCTCATCCGCATGCACCCCCTGCTAGCCACCAACCAGACAGCCCTAACTGCCTGCCTATGCCTAGGTGCTCTATCAACCCTATTCGCTGCCACATGCGCCCTAACCCAAAATGACATCAAAAAAATCATTGCTTTCTCAACATCCAGCCAACTAGGACTAATAATAGTCACTATCGGACTAAACCTCCCACAACTAGCCTTCCTACACATCTCAACCCATGCCTTCTTTAAAGCCATACTATTCCTATGCTCAGGGTCTATCATCCACAACCTAAACGGAGAACAAGATATCCGAAAGATAGGAGGCCTACAGAAAATACTCCCAGTCACTACTTCCTGCCTAACCATCGGAAACCTGGCGCTGATAGGAACCCCATTCCTAGCCGGATTCTACTCAAAAGACCTCATCATCGAAAGCTTAAACACATCATACCTAAATACTTGAGCCCTACTCCTAACCCTTATAGCCACAGCATTCACCGCAACCTACAGCATCCGCATAACCATCCTAGTCCAAGCTGGACAAACCCGAATCCCCCCAATAGTATCAATAAACGAAAACAACCCACTAATCACCGCCCCCCTAACCCGACTCGCCCTAGGCAGCATTACAGCAGGAATAATCATTACCTCTTTCATCACACCAACCAAAACCCCCCCAATAACCATACCCCTTATCACCAAAACCGCTGCCATCCTCATAACAATCCTAGGAATCATCCTAGCCCTAGAACTATCGAACATAACACACACCCTCACTCACCCCAAACCAAACCCCCTCATAAACTTCTCCTCTGCATTAGGGTACTTCAACCCCCTAGTACACCGATTCTTCTCCAAAAACCTACTAGAAAAGGGACAAAACATTGCCCTACACTTGATCGACCTCTCCTGACTCAAAAAAATAGGGCCAGAGGGCCTTGCTGAACTACAAGTAGCCGCAAGCAAAGCCGCAACCTCAATACACACAGGGCTAATTAAGGCCTACCTAGGATCCTTCGCCCTCTCCATCCTGGTAATAATCCTAATAACACACAGACTCACTAATGGCCCCTAACATCCGCAAATCCCATCCCCTACTAAAAATAATCAACAACTCCCTAATCGACCTACCCGCCCCCTCCAACATCTCTGCCTGATGAAACTTCGGCTCCCTTCTAGCCATCTGCTTAGCCACACAAATCCTAACAGGCCTGCTACTAGCCATACACTACACCGCAGACACTTCACTCGCCTTCTCCTCAGTAGCTCACACATGCCGAGACGTCCAGTACGGATGGCTCATCCGCAACCTCCACGCCAACGGTGCTTCGCTCTTCTTTATCTGCATCTACTTACACATCGGACGAGGCCTCTACTACGGCTCCTACCTATACAAAGAAACCTGAAACACAGGAGTAATCCTCCTACTCACCCTAATAGCAACTGCCTTCGTAGGGTATGTCCTACCATGAGGACAAATGTCATTCTGAGGGGCCACCGTAATCACCAACCTATTCTCAGCCATCCCGTACATTGGGCAAACTCTAGTAGAATGAGCCTGAGGAGGATTCTCAGTAGACAATCCAACCTTAACCCGATTCTTCGCCATCCACTTCCTACTGCCCTTCCTAATTGCAGGAATCACCCTAGTCCACCTAACCTTCCTACACGAATCAGGCTCAAATAACCCACTAGGAATCGTATCAGACTGCGACAAAATCCCATTCCACCCGTACTTCTCCATTAAAGACAGCTTAGGGCTTACCCTAATAATCACCCCTCTAATAGCACTAGCCCTATTTTCACCGAACCTCCTGGTTCTTGGAATCCTAGTTGGGAGTGGTTGGCCACATGAGATGTACAGGATTTTTACCTGTGATTTAGTCTTGACAAGGCTATGTAATTGGTTTACTAACGTCTCATAAGAAAGAAGCATGAGCGGTTAATGCAGTTGGCTTGAAACCCATCCCCAGTGGTGCCAGTGCACTCTCTGGACTCACTGCACTGCATGTCCAGTGGTGCCAGTGCACTCTCTGCACTCACTGCACTGCATCCCCAGTGGTGCCAGTGCACTCACTGGACTCACTGCAGTGCATTCCCTCTGGTGCCAGTGCACTCTGTGGACTCACTGCAGTGCATCCCCAGTGGTGCCATTGCACTCTCTGGACTCACTGCACTGCATCCCCAGTGGTGCCAGTGCACTCTCTGGACTCACTGCACTGCATCACCAGTGGTGCCAGAGCACTCTCTGGACTCACTGCACTGCATCCTCTGTGCTGCCAGTGCACTCTCTGGACTCACTGCAGTGCATCCCCAGTGGTGCCAGTGCACTCTCTGGACTCACTGCACTGCAGACCCAGTGGTGCCAGTGCACTCTCTGGACTCACTGCACTGCATCCCCAGTGGTGCCAATGCACTCTCTGGACTCACTGCACTGCATCCCCAGTGGTGCCAGTGCACTCTCTGGACTCACTGCACTGCATCCCCAGTGGTGCCAGTGCACTCTCTGGAGTCACAGCACTGCATCCCCAGTGGTGCTAGTGCACTCTGTGGACTCACTGCAGTGCATCCCCAGTGGTGCCAGTGCACTCTCTGGACTCACTGAAGGGCATTCTCAGTGGTGCCAGTGCACTCTCTGGACTCACTGCAGTGCATCCCCACTGGTGCCAGTACACTCACTGGACTGACTGCACTGCATTCCCAGTGGTGCCAGTGCACTCTCTGGACTCACCTCACCGCATCCCCAGTGGTGCCAGTGCACTCTCTGGAGTAACTGCAGTGCATCACCAGTGGTGCCAGTGCACTCTCTGGACTCACTGCACTGCATTCCCAGTGGTGCCAGTGCACTCTCTGGACTCACTGCACTGCATCCCCAGTGGTGCCAGAGCACTCTCTGGACTCACTGCAGTGCATCACCAGTGGTGCCAGTGCACTCTCTGGACTCACTGCACTGCATCCCCAGTGGTGCCAGTGCACTCTCTGGACTCCCGGCACCGCATCCCCAGTGGTGCCAGTGCACTCTCTGGGCTCACTGCAGTGCATCCCCAGTGGTGCCAGTGCACTCTCTTGACTCACTGCACTGCATCCCCAGTGGTGCCAGTGCACTCACTGGATTCACTGCACTGCATCCCCAGTGGTGCTAGTGCACTCTCTGGACTCACTGCAGTGCATCCCCAGTGGTACCAGTGCACTCTCTGGACTCACTGAAGTGCATTCTCAGTGGTGCCAGTGCACTCTGTGGACTCACTGCAGTGCATCCCCAGTGGTGCCAGTGCGCTCTCTGGACTCACTGCAGTGCATCCCCAGTGGTGCCAGTGCGCTCTCTGGACTCACTGCACTGCATCCCCAGTGGTGCCACTGCACTCTCTGGACTCACTGCAGTGCATCCCCAGTGGTGCCAGTGCACTCTCTGGACTCACTGCAGTGCATCCCCACTGGTGCCAGTGCACTCTCTGGACTCACTGCACTGCATCCCCAGTGGTACCAGTGCACTCTGTGGACTCACTGCAGTGCATCCCCAGTGGTGCCAGTGCACTCTCTGGACTCACTGCACTGCATCCCCAGTGGTGCCAATGCACTCTCTGGACTCACTGCAGTGCATCCCCACTGGTGCCAGTGCACTCTCTGGACTCACTGCACTGCATCCCAAGTGGTGCCAGTGCACTCTCTGGAGTCACTGCACTGCATCCCCAGTGGTGGCAGTGCACTCTCTCGAGTCACTGCACTACATCCCCAGTGGTGCCAGTGCACTCACTGGACTCACTGTACTGCATCATCAGTGGTGCCAGTGCACTCTCTGGACTCACTGCAGTGCATCCCCAGTGGTGCCAGTGCACTCTCTGGACTCACTGCACTGCATCCCCAGTGGTGCCAGTGCACTCACTGGACTCACTATACTGCATCACCAGTGGTGCCAGTGCACTCTCTGGACTCACTGCACTGCATCCCCAGTGTTGCCAGTGCATTCACTGGACTCACTGTACTGCATCTCCAGTGGTGCCAGTGCACTCTCTGGGCTCACTGCAGTGCATCCCCAGTGGTGCCAGTGCACTCTCTGGACTCACTGCAGTGCATCCCCACTGGTGCCAGTGCACTCACTGGATTCACTGCACTACATTCCCAGTGGTGCTAGTGCACTCTCTGGACTCACTGCAGTGCATCCCCAGTGGTGCCAGTGCACTCTCTGGACTCACTGAAGTGCATTCTCAGTGGTGCCAGTGCACTCTCTGGACTCACTGCAGTGCATCCCCAGTGGTGCCAGTGCGCTCTCTGGACTCACTGCAGTGCATCCCCAGTGGTGCCAGTGCACTCTCTGGACTCACTGCACTGCATCCCCAGTGGTGCCAGTGCGCTCTCTGGACTCACTGTACTGCATCCCCAGTGGTGACAGTGCACTCTCTGGACTCACTGCAGTGCATCCCCAGTGCTGCCAGTACACTCTCTGCACTCACTGCACTGCATCCCCAGTGGTGCTAGTGCACTCTGTGGACTCACTGCAGTGCATCCCCAGTGGTGCCAGTACACTCTCTGGACTCACTGAAGGGCATTCTCAGTGGTGCCAGTGCACTCTCTGGACTCACTGCAGTGCATCACCAGTGGTGCCAGTGCACTCTCTGGACTCTCCGCACCGCATCCCCAGTGGTGCCAGTGCACTCTCTGGAGTAACTGCAGTGCATCACCAGTGGTGCCAGTGCACTCTCTGGACTCACTGCACTGCATCCCCAGTGGTGCCAGTGCACTCTCTGGACTCACGGCACTGCATCCCCAGTGGTGCCAGAGCACTCTCTGGACTCACTGCACTGCATCCCCAGTGCTGCCAGTGCACTCTCTGGACTCACTGCAGTGCATCCCCAGTGGTGCCAGTGCACTCTCTGGACTCACTGAAGTGCATCCCCCGTGGTGCCAGTGCGATCTCTGGACTCACTTCACTGCATTCCCAGTGGTGCCAGTGCACACTCCGGGCTCACTGCACTGCATCCCCACTGGTGCCAGTGCACTCTCTGGACTCACTGCACTGCATCCCCAGTGTTGCCAGTGCACTCTCTGGACTCACTGCACTGCATCTACAGTGGTGCCAGTGCACTCTCTGGACTCACTGCAGTGCATCACCAGTGGTGCCAGTACACTCTCTGGACACACTGAAGTGCATTCTCAGTGGTGCCAGTGCACTCTCTGGACTCACTGCGCTGCATCCCCAGTGGTGCCTGTACACTCACTGGACTCACTGCACTGCATCCCCAGTGGTGCCAGTGCAGTCTCTGCACTCACTGAAGTGCATCTCCAGTGGTGCCAGTGAACTCTCTGGACTCACTGCAGTGCATCCCCAGTGGTGCCAGTGCACTCTCTGGACTCACTGCACTGCATCCCCAGTGGTGCCAGTGCACTCTCTGGACTCACTGCACTGCATCCCCAGTGGTGCCAGTGCACTCTCTGGACTCACTGCTCTGCATCCCCAGTGGTGCCAGTGCACTCTCTGGACTCACTGCACTGCATCCCAGGTGGTGCCAATGCACTCTCTGGACTCACTGCTGTGCATCCCCAGTGGTGCCAGTGCACTCTCTGGACTCACTGAAGTCCATTCTCAGTGGTGCAAGTGCACTCTCTGGACTCACAGCACTGCATCCCCAGTGGTGCCAGTGCGCTCTCTGGACTCACTGATGTGCATCCCCCTTGGTGCCTGTGCACTCTCTGGAGTAACTGCAGGGCATCCCCAGCGGTGCCAAAGCACTCTCTGGACTCCCGGCACCGCATCCCCAGTGGTGCCAGTGCACTCTCTGGAGTCACTGCACTGCATCCACAGTGGTGCCAATGCACTCTCTGGACCTCCGGCACCGCATCCCCAGTGGAGCCAGTGCACTCTCTGGACTCGCGGCACTGCATCCCCAGTGGTTCCAGTGCACTCTCTCGAGTCACTGCACTACATCCCCAGTTGTGCCAGTGCACTCACTGGACTCACTGTACTGCATCATCAGTGGTGCCAGTGCGCTCTCTGGACTCACTGCACTGCATCCCCAGTGGTGCCAGTGCACTCTCTGGACTCACTGCACTGCATCCCCAGTGGTGCCAGTGCACTCTGTGGACTCACTGCACTGCATCCCCAGTGGTGCCAGTGCTATCCCTGGACTCACTGTAGTGCATCCCCAGTGGTGCCAGTGCACTCTCTGGACTCACTGCAGTGCGTCCCAATGGTGCCAGTGCACTCTCTGGACTCACTGCACTGCATCCCCAGTGGTGCCAGTGCACTCACTGGACTCACTGCGCTGCATCCCAAGTGGTGCCAGTGCACTCTCTGGGCTCACTGCAGGGCATCCCCAGTGGTGCCAGAGCACTCTCTGGACTCACTGCACTGCATCCCCAGTGGTGCCAGTGCTATCCCTGGACTCACTGTAGTGCATCCCCAGTGGTGCAGGTGCACTCTCTGGACTCACTGCAGGGCATCCCCAGTGGTTCCAGTGCACTCTCTGGACTCACTGAAGTGCATCCCCAGTGCACTCTCTGGACTCACTGCAGTGCATTCCCGGTGGTGCCAGTGAACTCTCTGGACTCACTGCAGTGCATCCCCAGTGGTGCTAGTGCACTCTGGACTCACTGCAGTGCATCCCCAGTGGTGACAGTGCACTCTCTGGACTCACTGCACTGCATCCCCAGTGGTGCCAGTGCACTCTCTGGACTCACTGCAGTGCATCCCCCGTGGTGCCAGTGCGATCTCTGGACTCACTGCACTGCATTCCCAGTGGTGCCAGTGCACACTCTGGACTCACTGCACTGCATCCCCACTGGTGCCAGTGCACTCTCTGGACTAACTGCAGTGCATCCCCAGTGTTGCCAGTGCACTCTCTGGACTCACTGCACTGCATCCACAGTGGTGCCAGTGCACTCTCTGGACTCACTGCACTGCATCCCCAGTGGTGCCAGTGCACTCTCTGGACTCACTGTACTGCATCCCCAGTGGTGCCAGTGCACTCTCTGGACTCACTGCACTGCATCCCCAGTGGTGCCAATGCACTCTCTGGACTCACTGCTGTGCATCCCCAGTGGTGCCAGTGCACTCTCTGGACTCACTGAAGTGCATTCTCAGTGGTGCAAGTGCACTCTCTGGACTCACTGCACTGCATCCCCAGTGGTGCCAGTGCGCTCTCTGGACTCACTGAAGTGCATCCCCAGTGGTGCCAGTGCACTCTCTGGACTCACTGATGTGCATCCCCCTTGGTGCCTGTGCACTCTCTGGAGTAACTGCAGGCCATCCCCAGCGGTGCCAAAGCACTCTCTGGACTCCCGGCACCGCATCCCCAGTGGTGCCAGTGCACTCTCTGGGCTCACTGCACTGCATCCCCAGTGGTGCCAGTGCACTCTCTGGAGTCAGTGCACTGCATCCCCAGTGGTGCCAATGCACTCTCTGGACCTCCGGAACCGCATCCCCAGTGGAGCCAGTGCACTCTCTGGACTCGCGGCACTGCATCCCCAGTGGTTCCAGTGCACTCTCTCGAGTCACTGCACTACATCCCCAGTTGTGCCAGTGCACTCACTGGACTCACTGTACTGCATCATCAGTGGTGCCAGTGCACTCTCTGGACTCACTGCACTGCATCCCCAGTGGTGCCAGTGCACTCTCTGGACTCACTGCACTGCATCCCCAGTGGTGCCAGTGCACTCTGTGGACTCACTGCACTGCATCCCCAGTGGTGCCAGTGCTATCCCTGGACTCACTGTAGTGCATCCCCAGTGGTGCCAGTGCACTCTCTGGATTCACTGCAGTGCGTCCCAATGGTGCCAGTGCACTCTCTGGACTCACTGCACTGCATCCCCAGTGGTGCCAGTGCACTCTCTGGACTCACTGCACTGCATCCCCAGTGGTGCAGGTGCACTCTCTGGAGTCACTGCAGGGCATCCCCAGTGGTTCCAGTGCACTCTCTGGACTCACTGAAGTGCATCCCCAGTGCACTCTCTGGACTCACTGCAGTGCATTCCCGGTGGTGCCAGTGCACTCTCTGGACTCACTGCAGTGCATCCCCAGTGGTGCTAGTGCACTCTGGACTCACTGCAGTGCATCCCCAGTGGTGACAGTGCACTCTCTGGACTCACTGCACTGCATCCCCAGTGGTGCCAGTGCACTCTCTGGACTCACTGCAGTGCATTCCCCATTGCTGCCAGTGCACTCTCTGGACTCACTGCAGTGCATCCCCAGTGGTGCTAGTGCACTCTGGACTCACTGCAGTGCATCCCCAGTGGTGCCAGTGCACTCTCTGGACTCACTGTACTGCATCCCCAGTGGTGCCAGTGCACTCTCTGGACTCACCGCACTGCACCCTGAGTGGTGCCAGTGCACTCTCTGGACTCACTGCACCGCATCCCCACTGGTGCCAGTGCACTCTCTGGAGTCACTGCGCTGCATCCCCAGTGGTGCCAAAGCACTCTCTGGACTCCCGCCACCGCATCCCCAGTGGTTCCAGTGCACTCTCTGGACTCACTGCACCGCATCGCCAGTGGTGCCAGTGCACTCTCTGGAGTGACTGCTGTGCATCCCCAGTGGTGCCAGTGCACTCTCTGGACTCACTGCACTGCATCCCCAGTGCTGCCTGTGCATTCTCTGGACTCACTGCAGGGCATCCCCGGTGGAGCCAGTGTACTCTCAGGACTCACTGCAGCGCATCCCCAGTGGTGCCAGTGCACTCTCTGGACTCACTGCACTGCATCCCCAGTGGTGCCAGTGCACTCTCTGGACTGACTGCACTGCACCCCAGTGGTGCCAGTGCACTCTCTGGCGTCACTGCACTGCATCCCCCGTGGTGCAAGTGCACTCTCTGGACTCACTGGAGTGCATCACCTGTGGTGCCAGTGCACTCTCTGGACTCACTGCACTGCATCCCCAGTGCTGCCAGTGCACTCTCTGGACTCGCGTCACTGCATCCCCAGTGGTGCCAGTGCACTCTCTTGACTCACTGAAGTGCATCCCCAGTGGTGACAGTGCACTCTCTGGACTCACTGCAGTGCATTCCCGGTGGTGCCAGTGCACTCTCTGGACTCACTGCAGTGCATCCCCAGTGGTGCTAGTGCACTCTGGACTCACTGCAGTGCATCCCCAGTGGTGCCAGTGCACTCTCTGGACTCACTGTACTGCATCCCCAGTGGTGCCAGTGCACTCTCTGGACTCACCGCACTGCACCCTGAGTGGTGCCAGTGCACTCTCTGGACTCACTGCAGTGCATTCCCGGTGGTGCCAGTGCACTCTCTGGACTCACTGCAGTGCATCCCCAGTGGTGCTAGTGCACTCTGGACTCACTGCAGTGCATCCCCAGTGGTGCCAGTGCACTCTCTAGACTCACTGCACTGAATCCCCAGTGGTGCCAGTGTACTCTCTGGACTCACTGTACTGCATCCCCAGTGGTGCCAGTGCACTCTCTGGACTCACCGCACTGCACCCTGAGTGGTGCCAGTGTACTCTCTGGACTCACTGCACCGCATCCCCAGTGGTGCCAGTGCACTCTCTGGACTCACTGTACTGCATCCCCAGTGGTGCCAAAGCACTCTCTGGACTCCCGCCACCGCATCCCCAGTGGTTCCAGTGCACTCTCTGGACTCACTGCACTGCATCCCCAGTGGTACCAGTGCACTCTCTGGTCTCACTGCAGTGCATCCCCAGTTGTGCCAGTGCACTCTCTGGAGTGACTGCAGTGCATCCCCAGTGGTGCCAGTGCACTCTCTGGACTCGCGTCAATGCATCGCCAGTGGTGCTAATGCACTCTCAGGACTCACTGCACTGCATCCCGAGTGGTGCCAGTGCACTCTCTGGACTCACTGCAGTGCATCCCCAGTGGTGCCATTGCACTCTCTGGACTCACTGCAGTGCATCCCTAGTGGTGCCAGTGCACTCTCTGGACTCACTGCACTGCATCCCCAGTGCTGCCAGTGCTCTCTCTGGACTCACTGCACAGCATCCACAGTGCTGCCAGTACACTCACTGGACTCACTGCACTGCATCCCCAGTGGTGCCAGTGCAGTCTCTACACTCACTGAAGTGCATCTCCAGTGGCGCCAGTGAACTCTCTGGACTCACTGCACTGCATCCCCAGTGGTGCCAGTGCACTCTCTGGACTCACTGCACTGCATCCCTAATGGTGCCAGGGCACTCTCTGCAGACACTGCAGTGCATCCCCAAAGGTGACAGTGCACTCTCTGGACTCACTGCACTGCATCCCCAGTGGTGCCAGTGCACTCTCTGGACTCACTGCACTACTCCAGCCGCGGCAGTCGCTCCAGCCGCGGTAGCCCTCCAGCCTCGGCAGCCGCGGCAACCGCGGCAGCCGCTCCAGCCGCGGCAGCCGCTCCGTCCGCGGCATACGCGGCAGACTCTCCAACCGCGGCAGCCGCTCCAGCCGCGGAAGCCGCGGCAGCCGCTCCAAACGCGGCAGGCGCTCCAACCGCGGCAACCGCTCCAGCCGTGGCAGCCGCTCCACTCGGTAGCGGCTGGAGCGGCTGCCGCGGCTAGAGCGGCTGGAGCGGCTGCCGCGGCTGGAGCTCCTGCCGCGTTTGGAGCGGTTACCGCGGCTGGAGCGGCTGGAGCGGCTGCCGCGGCTGGAGCGGCTGCCGCGGCTGGAGGGGCTAACGCGGCTGGAGAGGCTGACGCGGTTGGAGCGTCTAGAGCGTCTGCCGCGGCTGGAGGGGCTACCGCGGCTGGAGCGGTTGACGCGGCTGGAGCGGAAACCAAGGCTGGAGCGCCACTCTCTGGACTCACTGCACTGCATCACCAGTGGTGCCAGTGCACTCTCTGGACTCACTGCACTGCATCACCAGTGGTGCCAGTGCACTCACTGGACTCACTGCAGTGCATCCCCAGTGGTGCCAGTGCACTCTCTGGACTCACTGCAGTGCATCCCCAGTGGCGCTAGTGCACTCTCTGGACTCACTGCAGTGCATCCCCAGTGGTGCCAGTGCACTCTCTGGACACACTGAAGTGCATTTTCAGTGGTGCCAGTGCACTCTCTGGACTCACTGCACTGCATCCCCAGTGGTGCCAGTGCACTCTCTGGACTCACTGCATTGAAGCCCCAGTGGTGCAGGTGCACTCTCTGGACTCACTGCAGTCCATCCCCAGTGGTGCCAGTGCACTCTCTGGACTCACTGCACTGCATCCCCAGTGGTGCCAGTGCACTCTGTGGACTCACTGCAGTGCATCCCCAGTGGTGCCAGTGCGCTCTCTGGACTCACTGCAGGGCATCCCCAGTGGTGCCAGTGCACTCTCTGGACTCACTGCACTGCATCCCCAGTCCTGCCAGTGCACTCTCTTGACTCACTGCACTGCATCCCCAGTGGTGCCAGTGCACTCTCTGGACTCACTGCACTGCATCCCCAGTCCTGCCAGTGCACTCTCTTGACTCACTGCACTGCATCCCCAGTGGTGCCAGTGCGATCTCTGGACTCACTGCACTGCATCCCCAGTGGTGCCAGTGCTATCCCTGGACTCACTGTAGTGCATCCCCAGTGGTGCCAGTGCACTCTCTGGACTCACTGCAGTGCATCCCCAGTGGTGCCAGTGCACTCTCTGGACTCACTGAAGTGCATTCTCAGTGGTGCCAGTGCACTCTCTGGACTCACTGCAGTGCATCCCCAGTGGTGCCAGTGCACTCACTGGACTCAATGCACTGCATCCCCAGTGGTGCCAGTGCACTCTCTGGGCTCACTGCAGGGCATCCCCAGTGGTGCCAGTGCACTCTCTGGACTCACTGCACTGCATCCCCAGTGGTGCCAGTGCTATCCCTGGACTCACTGCACTGCATCCCCAGTGGTGCCAGTGCACTCTCTGGACTCACTGCAGGGCATCCCCAGTGGTGCCAGTGCACTCTCTGGACTCAGTGCACTGCATCCCCAGTGGTGCCAGTGCACTCTCTGGACTCACTGCAGTGCATCCCCAGTAGTGCCATTGCACTCTCTGCACTCACTTCACTGCATCGCCAGTGGTGCCAGTGCACTCTCTGGACTCACTGCACTGCATTCCCAGTGGTGACAGTGAAGTCTTTGGACTCACTGCACTCCATCCCCACTGGTGCCTTTGCACTCCCTGGACTCACTGCACTGCTCCAGCCGCGGCAGCCGCTCCAGCCGCGGTAGTCCTCCAGCCGTGGCAGCCGCTCCACTCGGTAGCGGCTGGAGCGGCTGCCGCGGCTGGAGCGGCTGCCGCGGTTGGAGCGGCTGCCGCGGCTGGAGCGGCTGGAGCGGATGCCGCGGCTGGAGCGGCTGGAGCGGCTGCCGCGGCTGGAGCAGTGCAGTGAGTCCAGAGAGTGCACTGGCACCTTGGGGATGCAGTGCAGTGAGTAAAGAGAGTGCACTGGCACCATTGGGGATGTAGTGCAGTGAGTCCAGAGAGTGCACTGGCACCACTGGGGATGCAGTGCAGTGAGTCCAGAGAGTGCACTGGCACCAATGGGGATGCAGTGCCGTGAGTCCAGAGAATGCACTGGCAGCACTGGGGATACGGTGCCGGGAGTCCAGAGAGTGCTTTGGCACCACTGTGGATGCAGTGCAGTGAGTCCACAGACTGCACTGACACCAGTGGGAATGCGGTGCAGTGAGTCCAGAGAGTGCAATGGCACCACTGGGGATGCACTGCAGTGAGTCCACAGAGTGCACTAGCATCACTGGGGATGCAGAGCAGTGAGTCCAGAGAGTGCACTGGCACCACTGAGAATGCATTTCCGTGAGTCCAGAGAGTGGCGCTCCAGCCTCGGCATCCGCTCCAGCCGAGTCAACCCCGCGGTAGCCCCTCCAGCCGCGGCAGACGCTCCAGCCGCGGCAGCCGCTCCAGCCGCTCCAGCCGCGGCAGCCGCTCCAGCCCCTCCAGCCGCGCCAGCCTCTCCATCCGCGGCAGCCGCTCCAGCCGCGGCAGATGCTCCAGCCGCTCCAGCGGCGTCAGCCGCTCCAGCCGCTACCGAGTGGAGCGGCGTCCACGGCTGGAGGGCTACCGCGGCTGGAGCGGCTGCCGCGGCTGTAGCAGTGCAGTGAGTCCAGGGAGTGCATTGGCACCACTGGGGATGCAGCGCAGTGACTCCAGAGAGTGCACTGACACCACTGGGGATGCAGTGCAGTGAGTCAAGAGAGTGCACTGGCAGGACTGGGGATGAGGTGCAGTGAGTCTAGAGAGTGCACTGGCACCACTGGGGATGCCCTGCAGTGAGTCCAGAGAGGGCACTGGCACCACTGGGGATGCCCTGCAGTGAGTCCAGAGAGTGCACTGGCACCACTGGGGATCCAGTGCAGTGAGTCCAGAGAGTGCACTGGCACCAGAGGGATGCAGTGCAGTGAGTCCAGAGAGTGCACTGTCACCAGTGGGGATGCACTGCAGTGTCTGCAGAGAGTGCCCTGGCACCACGAGGGATGCAGTGCAGTGAGTCCAGTGAGTGTCCTGGCACCACTGGGGATGCAGCGCAGTGAGTCCAGAGAGTGCACTGGCACCACTGAGAATGCACTTCAGTGTGTCCAGAGAGTGTACTGGGACCACTGGTGATGCACTGCAGTGAGTCCAGAGAGTGCACTGGCACCACTGTGGTTGCAGTGCAGTGAGTCCAGAGAGAGCACTGGCAGCACAGGGGTTGCAGTGCAGTGAGTCCAGAGTGCATTAGCACCACTGGGGATGCATTGACGCGAGTCCAGAGAGTGCACTGGCACCACTGGGGATGCACTGCAGTCACTCCAGAGAGTGCACTGGCACCACTGGGGATGCGGTGCAGTGAGTCCAGAGAGTGCACTGGCACCACTGGGGATGCAGTGCAGTGAGTCCAGAGAGTGCACTGGAACCACTGGGGATGCGGTGGCGGGAGTCCGGAGAGTGCTTTGGCACCACTGGGGATGCAGTACAGTGAGTCCAGAGAGTGCCCTGGCACCACTGGGGATGCAGCGCAGTGACTCTAGAGAGTGCACTGGCACCACTGGTGATGCGGTGCAGTGAGTCCAGAGAGTGCACTGGCACCACTCAGGGTGCAGTGCGGTGAGTCCAGAGAGTGCACTGACACCACTGGGGATGCAGTACAGTGAGTCCAGAGAGTGCACTGGCACCACTGGGGATGCAGTGCAGTGAGTCCAGAGAGTGCACTGGCACCACTCAGGGTGCAGTGCGGTGAGTCCAGAGTGCACTAGCACCACTGGGGATGCACTGCAGTGAGTCCAGAGATTGCACTGGCACCACCGGGAATGCACTGCAGTGAGTCCAGAGAGTGCACTGGCACCACTGGGGATGCACTTCAGTGAGTCCAGAGAGTGCACTGGCACCACTGGGGATGCAGTGACGCGAGTCCAGAGAGTGCACTGGCAGCACTGGGGATGCACTGCAGTCACTCCAGAGAGTGCACTGGCACCACTGGGGATGCGCTGCAGTGAGTCCAGAGAGTGCACTGGCACAACTGGGGATGCAGCGCAGTGACTCTAGAGACTGCACTGGCACCACAGGTGATGCAGTGCAGTGAGTCCAGAGAGTGCACTGGCAGCAATGGGGATGCAGTGCAGTGAGTCCAGAGAGTGCACTGGCACCACAGGTGATGCACTCCAGTGAGTCCAGAGAGTGCACTTGCACCACGGGGGATGCAGTGCAGTGACGCCAGAGAGTGCACTGGCAGCATTGGGGTGCAGTGCAGTGAGTCCAGAGAGTGCACTGGCACCACTGGGGATGCAGTGCAGTGAGTCCAGAGAGTGCACTGGCACCACTGGGGATGCACTGCAGTGAGTCCTGAGAGTACACTGGCTCCACCGGGGATGCCCTGCAGTGAGTCCAGAGAGTGCACTGGCGATGCAGTGCCGTGAGTCCAGAGAGTGCACTGGCACCACTAGGGATGCAGCGCAGTGAGTCCAGAGAGTGCACTAGCCCCACTGGGGATGCACTGCAGTGAGTCCAGAGAGTGCACTGTCACTACTGGGGATGCAGTGCAGTGAGTCCAGAGAGTGCACTGGCACCACTGATAATGCACTTCAGTGAGTCCAGAGAGTGCACTGGCACCACTGGGGATGCACTTCAGTGAGTCCAGAGATTGCACTGGCACCACTGGGGATGCAGTTCAGTGAGTCCAGAGAGTGCACTGGCACCACTGGGGATGCAGTGCAGTGAGTCCAGAGAGTGCACTGCCACCACTGGGGATGCACTGCAGTGAGTCCAGAGAGTGCACTGGCTCCACTGGGGATGCACTGCAGTGACTCGAAAGAGTGCACTGGCACCACTGGGGAAGCAGTGCAGTGAGTCCAGAGAGTGCACTGGCACCACTGGGGATGCACTGCAGAGAGTCCAGAGAGTGCACTGCCACTACTGGGGATGCAGTGCAGTGAGTCCAGAGAGCGCACTGGCACCACTGGGGATGCAGTGCAGTGAGTCCAGAGAGTGCACTGGCACCACTGGGGATGCACTGCTGTGAGTCCAGAGAGTGCTCTTGCACCACAGGGGATGCGGTGCAGTGACTCAAGAGAGTGCACTGGCAGCACTGGGGATGCAGTGCAGTGAGTCCAGAGAGTGCACTGGCACCACTGGGGATGCATTGCAGTGAGTCCAGAGAGTGCAATGGCACCACTGCGGATGCACTGCAGTGAGTCCAGAGAGTGCACTGGCTCCACTGGGGATGCAGTGCAGTGAGTCCAGAGAGTGCACTGGCACCACTGGGGATGCACTGCAGTGAGTCCAGAGAGTGCACTGGCAGCACTGGGGATGCAGTGCAGTGAGTCCAGAGAGTGCACTGGCACCACTGAGAATGTACTTCAGTGAGTCCAGAGAGTGCACTGGCACCACTGGGGATGCAGTGCAGTGAGTCCAGAGATTGCACTGGCACCACTGGGGTTGCAGTGCTGTGACTCCAGAAAGCGCACAGGCACCACTGGGGATGCAGTGCAGTGTGTCCAGTGAGTGCACTGGCACCACTGGGGATGCACTGCAGTGAATCCAGTGAGTGCACTGGCACCACTGGGGATACAGTGCAGTGAGTCCAGAGAGTGCACTGGCACCACGGGGGATGCACTGCAGTGAGTCCAGAGAGTGCACTGGCACTACTGGGGATGCATTGCAGTGAGTCCAGAGAGTGCACTGGCACCACAGATGATGCAGTACAGTGAGTCCAGTGAGTGCACTGGCACCACTGGGGATGTAGTGCAGTGACTCGAGAGAGTGCACTTGCACCACTGGGGATGCAGTGCAGTGAGTCCAGAGAGTGCACTGGCACCACTGGGGATGCACTGCAGTGAGTCCAGAGAGTGCACTGGCACCACTGGGGATGCAGTGCAGTGAGTCCAGAGAGTGCACTGGCACCACTGGTGATGCACTGCAGTGAGTCCAGAGATTGCACTGGCACCACTGGGGATGCAGTGCAGTGAGTCCAGAGACTTCACTGGCACCACTGGGAATGCAGAGAAGTGAGTGCAGAGAGTGCACTGGCACCACTGGGGATGCAGTGCAGTGAGTCCAGAGAGTGCACTGGCACCACCTGTGATGCAGTGCAGTGAGTCCAGAGAGTGCACTGGCACCAATGGGGCTGCAGTGCAGTGAGTCCAAAGAGTGCACTGGCACCACTGGGAATGCACTGCAGTGAGTCCAGAGAGTGCACTGGCACAACTGGGGATGCAGTACAGTGAGTCCAGAGAGTGCACTGGCACCACTGGGGATGCACTGCAGTGAGTCCAGAGAGTGCACTGGCACCACTGGGGATGCACTACAGTGAGTCCAGAGATTGCACTGGCACCACTGGGGATGCAGTGCAGTGAGTCCAGAGAGTGCACTGGCACCACTGGGGATGCAGTGCAGTGAGTCCAGAGAGTGCACTGGCACCACTGGGGATGCACTGCAGTGAGTCCAGAGAGTACACTGGCACCAGTGGGGATGCAGTGCAGTGAGTCCAGAGAGTGCACTGGCACCACTGGGGATGCACTGCAGTGAGTCCAGAGAGTGCACTGGCACCACTGGGGATGTGTCCAGTGAGTCCAGACAGTGCACTGGCACCACTGGGGATGCAGTGCAGTGAGTCCAGAGAGTACACTGGCACCAGTGGGGATGCAGTGCAGTGAGTCCAGAGAGTGCACTGGCACCACTGGGGATGCAGTGCAGTCAGTCCAGTGAGTGCACTGGCACCACTGGGGGTGCAGTACAGTGAGTCCAGAGAGTGCACTGGCACCACTGGGGATGCACTGCAGTGAGTCCAGACAGTGCACTGGCACCACTGGGGATGCCCTGCAGTGAGTCCAGAGAGTGCACTGGCACCACTGAAGATGCAGTGCAGTGAGTCCAGAGAGTGCACTGGCACCACTGGGGATGCAGTGCAGTGAGTCCAGAGAGTGCACTGGCACCACTGGGGATGCACTGCAGTGAGTCCAGAGAGTGCACTGGCACCACTGGGGATGCAGTTCAGTGAGTCCAGAGAGTGCACTGTCACCACTGGGGATGCAGTACAGTGAGTCCACAGAGTGCACTGGCACCACTGGGCATGCAGTGCAGTGAGTCCAGAGAGTGCACTGGCACCACTGGGGATGCGGTGCTGGGAGTCCAGAGAGTGCTTTGGCACCAGTGGGGATGCAGTGCAGTTACTCCAGAGACTGCACTGGCACCACCGGGGATGCAGTGCAGTGAGTCCAGAGAGTGCACTGGCACCACTGGGGATGCAGTGCAGTGAGTCCAGAGATTGCACTGGCACCACTGGGGATGCAGTGCTGTGACTCCAGAGAGCGCACTGGCACCACTGGGGATGCAGTGCAGTGAGTCCAGAGAGTGCACTGGCACCACTGGGGATGCACTGCAGTGAGCCCAGAGAGTGCACTGGCACCAGTGGGGATGCACTGCAGTGAGTCCAGTGAGTGCACTGGCACCACTGGGGAAGCAGTGCAATGAGTCCAGAGAGTTCAGTGGCATAACTGGTGATGCAGTTTAGTGAGTCCAGAGAGTGCACTGGCACCACTGGGGATGTGTCCAGTGAGTCCAGTGAGTGCACTGGCACCACTGGGGATGCAGTGCAGTGAGTCCAGAGAGTACACTGGCACCAGTGGGGATGCAGTGCAGTGAGTCCAGAGAGTGCACTGGCACCACTGGGGATGCAGTGCAGTCAGTCCAGTGAGTGCACTGGCACCACTGGGGGTGCAGTACAGTGAGTCCAGAGAGTGCACTGGCATCACTGGGGATGCACTGCAGTGAGTCCAGACAGTGCACTGGCACCACTGGGGATGGCCTGCAGTGAGTCCAGAGAGTGCACTGGCACCACTGGGGATGCAGTGCAGTGAGTCCAGAGAGTGCACTGGCACCACTTGGGATGCAGTACAGTGAGTCCAGAGAGTGCACTGGCACCACTGGGGCTTCAGTGCAGTGAGTCCAGAGAGTGCACTGGCACCACTGGGGATGCACTGCAGTGAGTCCAGAGAGTGCACTGGCACCACTGGGGATGCAGTTCAGTGAGTCCAGAGAGTGCACTGTCACCACTGGGGATGCAGTACAGTGAGTCCACAGAGTGCACTGGCACCAGTGGGTATGCAGTACAGTGAGTCCAGAGAGTGCACTGGCACCACTGGGGAAGCAGTGCAGTGAGTCCAGAGAGTTCAGTGGCACCACTGGTGATGCAGTTTAGTGAGTCCAGAGAGTGCACTGGCACCACTGGGGATGTGTCCAGTGAGTCCAGTGAGTGCACTGGCACCACTGGGGATGCAGTGCAGTGAGTCCAGAGAGTACACTGGCACCAGTGGGGATGCAGTGCAGTGAGTCCAGAGAGTGCACTGGCACCACTGGGGATGCAGTGCAGTCAGTCCAGTGAGTGCACTGGCACCACTGGGGGTGCAGTACAGTGAGTCCAGAGAGTGCACTGGCATCACTGGGGATGCAATGCAGTGAGTCCAGACAGTGCACTGGCACCACTGGGGATGGCCTGCAGTGAGTCCAGAGAGTGCACTGGCACCACTGGGGATGCAGTGCAGTGAGTCCAGAGAGTGCACTGGCACCACTTGGGATGCACTGCAGTGAGTCCAGAGAGTGCACTGGCACCACTGGGGCTTCAGTGCAGTGAGTCCAGAGAGTGCACTGGCACCACTGGGGATGCACTGCAGTGAGTCCAGAGAGTGCACTGGCACCACTGGGGATGCACTGCAGTGAGTCCAGAGAGTGCACTGTCACCACTGGGGATGCAGTACAGTGAGTCCACAGAGTGCACTGGCACCAGTGGGTATGCAGTACAGTGAGTCCAGAGAGTGCACTGGCACCACTGGGCATGCAGTGCAGTGAGTCCAGAGAGTGCACTGGCACCACTGGGGATGCGGTGCTGGGAGTCCAGAGAGTGCTTTGGCACCAGTGGGGATGCAGTGCAGTGAGTCCAGAGATTGCACTGGCACCACTGGGGATGCAGTGCTGTGACTCCAGAGAGCGCACTGGCACCACTGGGGATGCAGTGCAGTGAGTCCAGAGAGTGCACTGGCACCACTGGGGATGCACTGCAGTGAGCCCAGAGAGTGCACTGGCACCAGTGGGGATGCACTGCAGTGAGTCCAGAGAGTGCACTGGCACCACTGGGGATGCAGTGCAGTGAGTCCAGAGAGTGCACTGGCACCAGTGGGGATGCACTGCAGTGAGTCCAGAGAGTGCACTGGCACCACTGGGGATGCAGTGCAGTGAGTCCAGAGAGTGCACTGGCACCACTGGGGAAGCAGTGCAGTGAGTCCAGAGAGTGCAGTGGCACCACTAGGGATGCAGTGCAGTGAGTCCAGAGAGTGCACTGGCACCACTGGGGATGCAGTGCAGTGAGTCCAGAGAGTGCACTGGCACCACTGGGGATGCAGTACAGTGAGTCCAGAGAGTGCACTGGCACCACTGGGCATGCAGTGCAGTGAGTCCAGAGAGTGCACTGGCACCACTGGGGATGCGGTGCTGGGAGTCCAGAGAGTGCTTTGGCACCAGTGGTGATGCAGTGCAGTTACTCCAGAGAGTGCACTGGCACCACTGGGGATGCAGTGCAGTGAGTCCAGAGAGTGCATTGGCACCACTGGGGATGCAGTGCAGTGAGTCCAGAGATTGCACTGGCACCACTGGGGATGCAGTGCTGTGACTCCAGAGAGCGCACTGGCACCACTGGGGATGCAGTGCAGTGAGTCCAGAGAGTGCACTGGCACCACTGGGGATGCACTGCAGTGAGCCCAGAGAGTGCACTGGCACCAGTGGGGATGCACTGCAGTGAGTCCAGTGAGTGCACTGGCACCACTGGGGAAGCAGTGCAGTGAGTCCAGAGAGTTCAGTGGCACCACTGGTGATGCAGTTTAGTGAGTCCAGAGAGTGCACTGGCACCACTGGGGATGTGTCCAGTGAGTCCAGTGAGTGCACTGGCACCACTGGGGATGCAGTGCAGTGAGTCCAGAGAGTACACTGGCACCAGTGGGGATGCAGTGCAGTGAGTCCAGAGAGTGCACTGGCACCACTGGGGATGCAGTGCAGTCAGTCCAGTGAGTGCACTGGCACCACTGGGGGTGCAGTACAGTGAGTCCAGAGAGTGCACTGGCATCACTGGGGATGCACTGCAGTGAGTCCAGACAGTGCACTGGCACCACTGGGGATGGCCTGCAGTGAGTCCAGAGAGTGCACTGGCACCACTGGGGATGCAGTGCAGTGAGTCCAGAGAGTGCACTGGCACCACTGGGGATGCACTGCAGTGAGTCCAGAGAGTGCACTGGCACCACTGGGGCTTCAGTGCAGTGAGTCCAGAGAGTGCACTGGCACCACTGGGGATGCACTGCAGTGAGTCCAGAGAGTGCACTGGCACCACTGGTGATGCACTGCAGTGAGTCCAGAGAGTGCACTGTCACCACTGGGGATGCAGTACAGTGAGTCCACAGAGTGCACTGGCACCAGTGGGTATGCAGTACAGTGAGTCCAGAGAGTGCACTGGCACCACTGGGCATGCAGTGCAGTGAGTCCAGAGAGTGCACTGGCACCACTGGGGATGCGGTGCTGGGAGTCCAGAGAGTGCTTTGGCACCAGTGGGGATGCAGTGCAGTGAGTCCAGAGATTGCACTGGCACCACTGGGGATGCAGTGCTGTGACTCCAGAGAGCGCACTGGCACCACTGGGGATGCAGTGCAGTGAGTCCAGAGAGTGCACTGGCACCACTGGGGATGCACTGCAGTGAGCCCAGAGAGTGCACTGGCACCAGTGGGGATGCACTGCAGTGAGTCCAGAGAGTGCACTGGCACCACTGGGGATGCAGTGCAGTGAGTCCAGAGAGTGCACTGGCACAACTGGGGATGCACTGCAGTGAGTCCAGAGAGTGCACTGGCACCACTGGGGATGCAGTGCAGTGAGTCCAGAGAGTGCACTGGCACCACTGGGGAAGCAGTGCAGTGAGTCCAGAGAGTGCAGTGGCACCACTAGGGATGCAGTGCAGTGAGTCCAGAGAGTGCACTGGCACCACTTGGGATGCAGTGCAGTGAGTCCAGAGAGTGCACTGGCACCACTGGGGATGCACTGCAGTGAGTCCAGAGAGTGCACTGGCACCACTGGGGATGCAGTGCAGTGAGTCCAGAGAGTGCACTGGCACCACTGTGGATGCACTTCAGTGACTCCAGAGAGTGCACTGGCACCACTGGGGATGCACCTCAGTGAGTCCAGAGAGTGCACTGGCACCACTGGTGATGCACTGCAGTGAGTCCAGAGAATGCACTGGCACCACTGGGGATGCAGTGCAGTGAGTCCAGAGAGTGCACTGGCACCACTGGGGATGTGTCCAGTGAGTCCAGTGAGTGCACTGGCACCACTGGGGATGCAGTGCAGTGAGTCCAGAGATTGCACTGGCACCACTGGGGATGCAGTGCTGTGACTCCAGAGAGCGCACTGGCACCACTGGGGATGCAGTGCAGTGAGTCCAGAGAGTACACTGGCACCAGTGGGGATGCAGTGCAGTGAGTCCAGAGAGTGCACTGGCACCAATGGGGATGCACTTCAGTGAGTCCACAGAGTGCACTGGCACCACTGGGGATGCAGTGCAGTGAGTCCAGAGAGTGCACTGGCCCATTGGAGATGCAGTGCAGTGAGTCCAGAGAGTGCACTGTCACCACTGGGGATGCAGTGCAGTGAGTCCAGAGAGTGCACTGGCACCACTGGGGATGCAGTGCAGTGAGTCCAGAGAGTGCACTGGCACCACTGGGGATGCACTGCAGTGAGTCCAGAGAGTTCACTGGCACCACTGGGGATGCACTTCAGTGAGTGCAGAGACTGCACTGGCACCACTGGGGATGCACTGCAGTGAGTCCAGTGAGTGTACTGGCACCACTGGGGATGCACTGCAGTGAGTCCAGAGAGTGCATTGGCACCACTTGGGATGCACTGCAGTGAGTCCAGACAGTGCACTTGCACCACTGGGGATGCAGTGCAGTGAGTCCAGAGAGTGCACTGGCACCACTGGGGATGCAGTGCAGTGAGTCCAGAGAGTGCACTGGCACCAATGGGGATGCACAGCAGTGAGTCCACAGAGTGCACTGGCACCACTGGGGATGCAGTACAGTGAGTCCAGAGAGTGCACTGGCACCACTGGGGATGCACTGCAGTGAGTCCAGAGAGTGCTCTGGCACCACTGGCGATGCAGTGCAGTGAGTCCAGAGAGTGCACTAGCACCACTGGGGATGCAGTGCAGTCAGTCCAGTGAGTGTACTGGCACCACTGGGGATGCACTGCAGTGAGTCCAGAGAGTGCACTGGCACCACTGAGAATGCACTTCAGTGAGTCCAGAGAGTGCACTGGCACCACTGGGGATGCAGTGCAGTGAGTCCACAGAGTGCACTGGCACCACTGGGGATGCACTGCAGTGAGTCCAGAGAGTGCACTGGCACAACTGGGGATGCACTTCAGTGAGTCCAGAGAGTGCACGGGCTCCACAGGGGAAGCAGTGCAGTGAGTCCAGAGAGTGCACTGGCAACACTGGGGATGCACTGCAGTGAGTCCAGAGAGTGCACTGGCACCACTGGGGATGCAGTGCAGTGAGTCCAGAGTGTGCACTGGCACCACTGGGAATGCAGTGCAGTGAGTCCAGAGATCGCACTGGCACCACGGGGGGTGCACTTCAGTGAGTCCAGAGAGTGCACTGGCACCACTGGGGATGCAGTGCAGTGAGTCCAGAGAGTGCACTGGCACGACTGGGGATGCACTGCAGTGAGTCCAGAGAGTGCACTGGCACCACTGGGGATGCAGTGCAGTGAGTCCAGAGAGTGCACTGGCACCACTGTGGATGCAGTGCAGTGAGTGCAGAGAGTGCACTGGCACCACTGGTGATGCACTTCACTGAGTCCAGAGAGTGCACTGGCACCACTGGGGATGGAGTGCAGTGAGTCCAGAGAGTGCACTGGCACCACTGGGGATGCACTACAGTGAGTCAAGAGAGTGCACTGGCACCACTGGGGATGCAGTGCAGTGAGTCCAGAGAGTGCTCTGGCACCACTGGGGATGCAGTGCAGTGAGTCCAGAGAGTGCACTGGCACCACTGGGGATGCAGTGCAGTTACTCCAGAGAGTGCACTGGCACCACTGGGGATGCGGTGCGGTGAGTCCAGAGAGTGCACTGGCACCACTGGTGATGCACTGCAGTGAGTCCAGAGAGTGCACTGGCACCACTGAGAATGCCCTTCAGTGAGTCCAGAGAGTGCACTGGCACCACTGGGGATGCACTGCAGTGAGTACAGAGAGTGCACTAGCACCACTGGGGATGCAGTGCAGTGAGTTCAGAGAGTGTACTGGCACCACTGGGGATGCACTGCAGTGAGTCCAGAGAGTGCACTGGCACCACTGAGAATGCACTTCAGTGAGTCCAGAGAGTGCACTGGCACCACTGGGGATGCAGTGCAGTGAGTCCAGAGAGTGCACTGGCACCACTGAGAATGCACTTCAGTGAGTCCAAAGAGTGCACTGGCACCACTGGGGATGCACTGCAGTGAGTCCATAGAGTGCACTAGCACCACTGGGAATGTAGTGCAGTGAATCCAGTGAGTGCACTGGCACCACTGGGGATGCAGTGCAGTGAGTCCAGAGAATGCACTGGCACCACTGGGGATGCAGTGCAGTGAGTCCAGAGAGTGCACTGGCACCACTGGGGATGCAGTGCAGTGAGTCCAGTGAGTGCACTGGCACCACTGGAGATGCAGTGCAGTGAGTCCAGTGAGTGCACTGGAACCACTGTGGATGCAGTGCAGTGAGTCCAGAGAGTGCACTGGCTCCACTGGGGATGCAGTGCAGTGAGTCCAGAGAGCGCACTGGCACCACTGGGGATGCACTGCAGTGAGTCCAGAGAGTGCACTGGCACCACTTGGGATGCAGTGCAGTGAGTCCAGAGAGTGCACTGACACCACTGGGGATGTACTTCAGTGACTCCAGAGAGTGCACTGGCACCACTGGGGATGCAGTGCAGTGAGTCCTAAGACTTCACTGGCAAAACTGGGGATGCAGTGCAGTGAGTCCAGAGAGTGCACTGGCACCACTGGGGATGCACTTCAGTGAGCCCAGAGAGTGCACTGGCACCACTGGGGATGCAGTGCAGTGAGTCCAGAGATTGCACTGGCACCACCGGGGCTGCAGTGCAGTGAGTCCAGAGACTGCACTGGCACCACTGGGGATGCACTGCAGTGAGTCCAGAGAGTGCACTGGCACCACTGGTGATGCAGTACAGTGAGTCCAGAGAGTGCACTGGCACCACTGGGGATGCACTGCAGTGAGTCCAGAGAGTGCACTGGCACCACTGGGGATGCACTACAGTGAGTCCAGAGATTGCACTGGCACCACTGGGGATGCAGTGCACTGAGTCCAGAGAGTGTACTGGCACCACTGGGGATGCACTGCAGTGAGTCCACAGAGTGCACTAGCACCACTGGGGATGCAGTGCAGTGAGTCCAGAGAGTGTACTGGCACCACTGGGGATGCACTGCAGTGAGTCCAGAGAGTGCACTGGCACCACTGAGAATGCACTTCAGTGAGTCCAGAGAGCGCACTGGCACCACTGGGGATGCAGTGCAGTGAGTCCAGAGAGTGCACTGGCACCACTGAGAATGCACTTCAGTGAGTCCAAAGAGTGCACTGGCACCACTGGGGATGCAGTGCAGTGAGTCCAGAGAGTGCACTAGCACCACTGGGAATGTAGTGCAGTGACTCGAGAGAGTGCACTGGCACCAGTGGGGATGCACTGCAGTGAGTCCAGAGAGTGCACTGGCACCACTGGGGATGCACTGCAGTGAGCCCAGAGAGTGCACTGGCACCACTGGAGATGCAGTACAGTGAGTCCAGTGAATGCACTGGCAACACTGGGGATGCAGTGCAGTGAGTCCAGAGAGTGCACTGGCACCACTGGTGATGCAGTATAGTGAGTCCAGTGAGTGCACTGGCACCACTGGGGATGCAGTGCAGTGAGTCCACAGAGTGCACTGGCACCACTGGGGATGCACTGCAGTGAGTCCAGAGAGTGCACTGGCACCACTGATGATGCAGTACAGTGAGTCCAGTGAGTGCACTGGGACCACTGCGGATGCAGTGCAGTGACTCCAGAGAGTGCACTGGCACAAATGGGGATGCAGTGCAGTGAGTCCACAGAGTGCACTGGCACCACTGGGGATGCAGTGCAGTGAGTCCAAAGAGTGCACTGGCACCGCTGGGGATGCAGTGCAGTGAGTCCAGAGAGTGCACTGGCACCACTGGTGATGCAGTGCAGTGAGTCCAGAGAGTGCACTGGCACCACTGAGAATGCACTTCAGTGAGTCCAAAGAGTGCACTGGCACCACTGGGGATGCACTGCAGTGAGTCCAGAGAGTGCACTAGCACCACTGGGAATGTAGTGCAGTGAATCCAGTGAGTGCACTGGCACCAGTGGGGATGCACTGCAGTGAGTCCAGAGAGTGCACTGGCACCACTGGTGATGCAGTATAGTGAGTCCAGTGAGTGCACTGGCACCACTGGGGATGCACTGCAGTGAGTCCAGAGAGTGCACTGGCACCACTGGGGATGCACTGCAGTGAGTCCAGAGAGTGCACTGGCACCACTGATGACGCAGTACAGTGAGTCCAGTGAGTGCACTGGCACCACTGGGGATGTAGTGCAGTGACTCGAGAGAGTGCACTGGCACCACTGGGGATGCAGTGCAGTGACTCCAGAGAGTGCACTGGCACCACTTGGGATGCAGTGCAGTGAGTCCAGAGAGTGCACTGGCACCACTGGGGATGCAGTGCAGTGAGTCCAGAGAGTGCATTGGCACCACTGGGGATGCAGTGCAGTGAGTCCAGAGAGTGCACTGGCACCAGAGGGAATGCACTGCAGTGAGTCCACAGAGTGCACTGGTACCACTGGGGATGCAGTGCAGTGAGTCCAGAGAGTGCACTGGAACCACTGGGGATGCAGTGCAGTGAGTCCAGAGAGTGCACTGGCACCACTGGGGATGCAGTGCAGTGAGTCCAGAGAGTGCACTGGCACCACTGGGGATGCAGTGCAGTGAGTCCAGAGAGTGCACTGGCAGCACTGGGGATGCAGTGCAGTGAGTCCAGAGAGTGCACTGGCACCACTGGGGATGCACTGCAGTGAGTCCACAGAGTGCACTGGCACCACTGAGAATGCACTTCAGTGAGTCCAGAGAGTGCACTGGTACCACTCGGGATGCACTGCAGTGAGTCCAGAGAGTGCACTAGCACCACTGGGGATGCAGTGCAGTGAATCCAGTGAGTGCACTGGCACCACTGGGGATGCAGTGCAGTGAGTCAAGAGAGTGCACTGGCACCACTGGGGATGCACTGCAGTGAGCCCAGAGAGTGCACTGGCACCACTGGGGATGCGGTGCCGGGAGTCCAGAGAGTGCACTGGCACCACTGGGGATGCAGTGCAGTGAGTCCAGAGAGTGCACTGGCACCACTGGGGATGCACTGCAGTGAGTCCAGAGAGTGCTCTGGCACCACAGGGGATGCAGTGCAGTGAGTCCAGAGAGTGCACTGGCACCAGAGGGAATGCACTGCAGTGAGTCCAGTGAGTGCACTGGCACCACTGGGGATGCAGTGCAGTGAGTGCAGAGAGTGCACTGGCACCACTGGGGATGCACTGCAGTGAGTCCAGTGAGTGCACTGGCACCACTGGGGATGCAGTGCAGTGAGTGCAGAGAGTGCACTGGCACCACTGGACATGCAGTGCAGTGAGTCCAGAGAGTGCAGTGGCACCACTGGGGATGCAGTGCAGTGAGTCCAGAGAGTGCACTGGCACCACTGGGGATGCAATGCAGTGAGTCCAGAGATTGCACTGGCAATACTGGGGATGCAGTGCAGTGAGTCCAGAGAGTGCAGTGGCACCACTGGGGATGCACTGCAGTGAGTCCAGAGAGTGCACTGGCACCACTGGGGATGCAGTGCAGTGAGTCCAGAGAGTGCTCTGGCACCACTGGGGATGCACTGAAGTGAGTCCAGCGAGTGCACTGGCACCACTGGGGATGCAGTGCAGTGAGTCCAGAGAGTGCACTGGCAACACTGGGGTTGCAGTGCAGTGAGTCCAGAGAGTGCACTGGCACCACTGAGAATGCACTTCAGTGAGTCCAGAGAGTGCACTGGCACCAGAGGGAATGCACTGCAGTGAGTCCAGTGAGTGCACTGGCACCACTGGGGATGCAGTGCAGTGAGTGCAGAGAGTGCACTGGCACCACTGGACATGCAGTGCAGTGAGTCCAGAGAGTGCAGTGGCACCACTGGGGATGCAGTGCAGTGAGTCCAGAGAGTGCACTGGCAGCACTGGGGATGCAGTGCAGTGAGTCCAGTGAGTACACTGGCACCACTGGGGATGCAGTGCAGTGAGTCAAGAGAGTGCACTGGCACCACTGGGGATGCACTGCAGTGAGTCCAGAGATTGCACTGGCACCAACGGGGATGCACTGCAGTGAGTCCAGAGAGTGCACTGGCACCACTGGGGATGCACTTCAGTGAGTCCAGAGAGTGCACGGGCTCCACTGTGGATGCAGTGCAGTGAGTCCAGAGAGTGCACTGGCACCACCGGGGATGCAGTGCAGTGAGTCCAGAGAGTGCACTGACACCACTGGGGATGCAGTGCAGTGAGTCCACAGAGTGCACTGGCACCACTGGGGATGCAGTGCAGTGAGTCCAGAGAGTGCACTGGCACCACTGGGGATGCAGTGTAGTGAGTGCAGAGAGTGCACTGTGAACACTGGGGATGCAGTGCAGTGAGTCCAGAGAGTGCACTGGCACCACTGGGGATGCAGTGCAGTGAGTCCAGAGTGTGCACTGGCACCACTGGGGATGCACTGCAGTGAGTCCAGAGATTGCACTGGCACCACTGGGGATGCACCTCAGTGAGTCCAGAGAGTGCACTGGCACCACTGGGGATGCAGTGCAGTGAGTCCAGAGAATGCACTGGCACCACTGGGGATGCAGTGCAGTGAGTCCAGAGAGTGCACTGGCACCACTGGGGATGCAGTGCAGTGAGTCCAGTGAGTGCACTGGCACCACTGGAGATGCAGTGCAGTGAGTCCAGTGAGTGCACTGGAACCACTGTGGATGCAGTGCAGTGAGTCCAGAGAGTGCACTGGCTCCACTGGGGATGCAGTGCAGTGAGTCCAGAGAGCGCACTGGCACCACTGGGGATGCACTGCAGTGAGTCCAGAGAGTGCACTGGCACCACTGGGGATGCACTGCAGTGAGTCCAGAGAGTGCACTGGCACCACTGGGGATGCAGTGCAGTGAGTCCAGAGAGTGCACTGACACCACTGGGGATGCACTTCAGTGACTCCAGAGAGTGCACTGGCACCACTGGGGATGCAGTGCAGTGAGTCCAAAGACTTCACTGGCAAAACTGGGGATGCAGTGCAGTAAGTCCAGAGAGTGCACTGGCACCACTGGGGATGCACTTCAGTGAGCCCAGAGAGTGCACTGGCACCACTGGGGATGCAGTGCAGTGAGTCCAGAGATTGCAATGGCACCACCGGGGCTGCAGTGCAGTGAGTCCAGAGACTGCACTGGCACCACTGGGGATGCACTGCAGTGAGTCCAGAGAGTGCACTGGCACCACTGGTGATGCAGTACAGTGAGTCCAGAGAGTGCACTGGCACCACTGGGGATGCAGTGCAGTGAGTCCAGAGAGTGCACTGGCACCACTGGGGATGCACTACAGTGAGTCCAGAGATTGCACTGGCACCACTGGGGATGCAGTGCACTGAGTCCAGAGAGTGTACTGGCACCACTGGGGATGCACTGCAGTGAGTCCACAGAGTGCACTAGCACCACTGGGGATGCAGTGCAGTGAGTCCAGAGAGTGTACTGGCACCACTGGGGATGCACTGCAGTGAGTCCAGAGAGTGCACTGGCACCACTGAGAATGCACTTCAGTGAGTCCAGAGAGCGCACTGGCACCACTGATGATGCAGTACAGTGAGTCCAGTGAGTGCACTGGGACCACTGCGGATGCAGTGCAGTGACTCCAGAGAGTGCACTGGCACAAATGGGGATGCAGTGCAGTGAGTCCACAGAGTGCACTGGCACCACTGGGGATGCAGTGCAGTGAGTCCAAAGAGTGCACTGGCACCGCTGGGGATGCAGTGCAGTGAGTCCAGAGAGTGCACTGGCACCACTGGTGATGCAGTGCAGTGAGTCCAGAGAGTGCACTGGCACCACTGAGAATGCACTTCAGTGAGTCCAAAGAGTGCACTGGCACCACTGGGGATGCACTGCAGTGAGTCCAGAGAGTACACTAGCACCACTGGGAATGTAGTGCAGTGAATCCAGTGAGTGCACTGGCACCAGTGGGGATGCACTGCAGTGAGTCCAGAGAGTGCACTGGCACCACTGGTGATGCAGTATAGTGAGTCCAGTGAGTGCACTGGCACCACTGGGGATGCACTGCAGTGAGTCCAGAGAGTGCACTGGCACCACTGGGGATGCACTGCAGTGAGTCCAGAGAGTGCACTGGCACCACTGATGACGCAGTACAGTGAGTCCAGTGAGTGCACTGGCACCACTGGGGATGTAGTGCAGTGACTCGAGAGAGTGCACTGGCACCACTGGGGATGCAGTGCAGTGACTCCAGAGAGTGCACTGGCACCACTTGGGATGCAGTGCAGTGAGTCCAGAGAGTGCACTGGCACCACTGGGGATGCAGTGCAGTGAGTCCAGAGAGTGCATTGGCACCACTGGGGATGCAGTGCAGTGAGTCCAGAGAGTGCACTGGCACCAGAGGGAATGCACTGCAGTGAGTCCACAGAGTGCACTGGTACCACTGGGGATGCAGTGCAGTGAGTCCAGAGAGTGCACTGGAACCACTGGGGATGCAGTGCAGTGAGTCCAGAGAGTGCACTGGCACCACTGGGGATGCAGTGCAGTGAGTCCAGAGAGTGCACTGGCACCACTGGGGATGCAGTGCAGTGAGTCCAGAGAGTGCACTGGCAGCACTGGGGATGCAGTGCAGTGAGTCCAGAGAGTGCACTGGCACCACTGGGGATGCACTGCAGTGAGTCCACAGAGTGCACTGGCACCACTGAGAATGCACTTCAGTGAGTCCAGAGAGTGCACTGGTACCACTGGGGATGCACTGCAGTGAGTCCAGAGAGTGCACTAGCACCACTGGGGATGCAGTGCAGTGAATCCAGAGAGTGCACTGGCACCACTGGGGATGCAGTGCAGTGAGTCAAGAGAGTGCACTGGCACCACTGGGGATGCACTGCAGTGAGCCCAGAGAGTGCACTGGCACCACTGGGGATGCGGTGCCGGGAGTCCAGAGAGTGCACTGGCACCACTGGGGATGCAGTGCAGTGAGTCCAGAGAGTGCACTGGCACCACTGGGGATGCACTGCAGTGAGTCCAGAGAGTGCTCTGGCACCACAGGGGATGCAGTGCAGTGAGTCCAGAGAGTGCACTGGCACCAGAGGGAATGCACTGCAGTGAGTCCAGTGAGTGCACTGGCACCACTGGGGATGCAGTGCAGTGAGTGCAGAGAGTGCACTGGCACCACTGGGGATGCAGTGCAGTGAGTCCAGTGAGTGCACTGGCACCACTGGGGATGCAGTGCAGTGAGTGCAGAGAGTGCACTGGCACCACTGGGGATGCACTTCAGTGACTCCAGAGAGTGCACTGGCACCACTGGGGATGCAGTGCAGTGAGTCCAGAGAGTGCACTGGCAGCACTGGGGATGCAGTGCAGTGAGTCCAGAGAGTGTACTGGCAATACTGGGGATGCAGTGCAGTGAGTCCAGAGAGTGCAGTGGCACCACTGGGGATGCACTGCAGTGAGTCCAGAGAGTGCACTGGCACCACTGGGGATGCAGTGCAGTGAGTCCAGAGAGTGCTCTGGCACCACTGGGGATGCACTGAAGTGAGTCCAGCGAGTGCACTGGCACCACTGGGGATGCAGTGCAGTGAGTCCAGAGAGTGCACTGGCAACACTGGGGTTGCAGTGCAGTGAGTCCAGAGAGTGCACTGGCACCACTGGGGATGCAGTGCAGTGAGTCCAGAGTGTGCACTGGCACGACTGGGAATGCAGTGCAGTGAGTCCAGAGATTGCACCGGCACCACTGGGGATGCACTTCAGTGAGTCCAGAGAGTGCACTGGCACCACAGGTGATGCACTGCAGTGAGTCCAGAGAGTGCACTGGCACCACTGGGGATGCAGTGCAGTGAGTCCAGAGAGTGCACTGGCACCACTGGGGATGCACTGCAGTGAGTCCAGAGAGTTCACTGGCACCAGAGGGAATGAACTGCAGTGAGTCCAGTGAGTGCACTGGCACCACTGGGTATGCAGTGCAGTGAGTGCAGAGAGTGCACTGGCACAACTGGGGATGCAGTGCAGTGATTCCAGAGAGTGCAGTGACACCACTGGGGATGCAGTGCAGTGAGTCCAGAGAGTGCACAGGCAGCACTGGGGATGCAGTGCAGTGAGTCCAGAGAGTGCACTGGCACCACTGGGGATGCAGTGCAGTGAGTCCAGAGAGTGCACTGGCACCACTGGGGATGCAGTGCAGTGAGTCCAGTGAGTGTACTGGCACCACTGGGGATGCACTGCAGTGAGTCCAGAGAGTGCACTGGCACCACTGAGAATGCAGTGCAGTGAGTCCAGAGAGTGCACTGGCACCACTGGGGATGTAGTGCAGTGACTCGAGAGAGTGCACTGGCACCACTGGGGATGCAGTGCAGTGAGTCCAGAGAGTGCACTGGTACCACTTGGGATGCAGTGCAGTGAGTCCAGAGAGTGCATTGGCACCACTGGGGATGCAGTGCAGTGAGTCCAGAGAGTGCACTGGCACCACTGGGGATGCACTGCAGTCACTCCAGAGAGTGCACTGGCACCACTGGGGATGCAGTACAGTGAGTCCAGTGAGCGCACTGGCATCACTTGGGATGTAGTGCAGTGACTCGAGAGAGTGCACTGGCACCACTGGGGATGCAGTTTAGTGAGTCCAGAGAGTGCACTGGCACCACTGGTGATGCAGTGCAGTGAGTCCAGAGAGTGCACTGGCACCACTGGGGATGCAGTGCAGTGAGTCCAGAGAGTGCATTGGCACCACTGGGGATGCAGTGCAGTGAGTCCAGAGAGTGCACTGGCACCACTGGGGATGCACTGCTGTGAGTCGGGAGAGTGCACTGGCAGCAGTGGGGATGCACTGCAGTGAGTCCAGAGAGTGCACTGGCACCACTGGGGATGCACTGCAGTGAGTCCAGAGAGTGCAGTGGCACCACTGGGGATGCAGTGCAGTGAGTCCAGAGAGTGCACTGTCAGCACTGGGGATGCACTGCAGTGAGTCCAGAGAGTGCACTGGCACCACTGGCGATGCAGTGCAGTGAGTCCAGAGAGTGCACTGGCAGCACTGGGGATGCAGTGCAGTGAGTCCAGAGAGTACACTGGCAACACTGGGGGTGCACTGCAGTGAGTCCAGAGAGCGCACTGGCACCACTGGGGATGCACTGCAGTGAGTCCACAGAGTGCACTGGCACCACTGAGAATGCACTTCAGTGAGTCCAGAGAGTGCACTGGCACCAGAGGGAATGCACTGCAGTGAGTCCAGTGAGTGCACTGGCACCACTGGGGATGCAGTGCAGTGAGTGCAGAGAGTGCACTGGCACCACTGGACATGCAGTGCAGTGAGTCCAGAGAGTGCAGTGGCACCACTGGGGATGCAGTGCAGTGAGTCCAGAGAGTGCACTGGCAGCACTGGGGATGCAGTGCAGTGAGTTCAGTGAGTACACTGGCACCACTGGGGATGCAGTGCAGTGAGTCAAGAGAGTGCACTGGCACCACTGGGGATGCACTGCAGTGAGTCCAGAGAGTGCACTAGCACCACTGGGGAATGCAGTGCAGTGAGTCCAGTGAGTACACTGGCACCACTGGGGATGCACTGCAGTGAGCCCAGAGAGTGCACTGGCACCACTGGGGATGCGGTGCCGGGAGTCCAGAGAGTGCTTTGGCACCACTGCGGATGCACTGCAGTTACTCCAGAGAGTGCACTGGCAACACTGGGGATGCAGTACAGTGAGTCCAGAGAGTGCACTGGCACCACTGGGGATGCACTGCAGTGAGTCCAGAGAGTGCACTGGCACCAACGGGGATGCACTGCAGTGAGTCCAGAGAGTGCACTGGCACCACTGGGGATGCACTTCAGTGAGTCCAGAGAGTGCACGGGCTCCACTGTGGATGCAGTGCAGTGAGTCCAGAGAGTGCACTGGCACCACTGGGGATGCAGTGCAGTGAGTCCAGAGAGTGCACTGACACCACTGGGGATGCAGTGCAGTGAGTCCACAGAGTGCACTGGCACCTCAGGGGATGCAGTGCAGTGAGTCCAGAGAGTGCACTGGCACCACTGGGGATGCAGTGTAGTGAGTGCAGAGAGTGCACTGTGAACACTGGGGATGCAGTGCAGTGAGTCCAGAGAGTGCACTGGCACCACTGGGGATGCAGTGCAGTGAGTCCAGAGTGTGCACTGGCACCACTGGGGATGCACTGCAGTGAGTCCAGAGATTGCACTGGCACCACTGGGGATGCACCTCAGTGAGTCCAGAGAGTGCACTGGCACCACTGGTGATGCACTGCAGTGAGTCCAGAGAATGCACTGGCACCACTGGGGATGCAGTGCAGTGAGTCCAGAGAGTGCACTGGCACCACTGGGGATGCAGTGCAGTGAGTCCAGTGAGTGCACTGGCACCACTGGAGATGCAGTGCAGTGAGTCCAGTGAGTGCACTGGAACCACTGTGGATGCACTGCAGTGAGTCCAGAGAGTGCACTGGCACCACTGGGGATGCAGTGCAGTGAGTCCAGAGAGTGCACTGGCACCACTGGGGATGCACTGCAGTGAGTCCAGAGAGTGCACTGGCACCACTGGGGATGCACTGCAGTGAGTCCAGAGAGTGCACTGGCACCACTGGGGATGCAGTGCAGTGAGTCCAGAGAGTGCACTGACACCACTGGGGATGCACTTCAGTGACTCCAGAGAGTGCACTGGCACCACTGGGGATGCAGTGCAGTGAGTCCAAAGACTTCACTGGCAAAACTGGGGATGCAGTGCAGTGAGTCCAGAGAGTGCACTGGCACCACTGGGGATGCAGTGCAGTGAGTCCAGAGATTGCACTGCCACCACTGGGGATGCAGTGCAGTGAGTCCAGAGATTGCACTGGCACCACCGGGGCTGCAGTGCAGTGAGTCCAGAGACTGCACTGGCACCACTGGGGATGCACTGCAGTGAGTCCAGAGAGTGCACTGGCACCACTGGTGATGCAGTACAGTGAGTCCAGAGAGTGCACTGGCACCACTGGGGATGCACTTCAGTGAGTCCAGAGAGTGCACTGGCACCACTGGGGATGCACTACAGTGAGTCCAGAGATTGCACTGGCACCACTGGGGATGCAGTGCACTGAGTCCAGAGAGTGCACTGGCACGACTGGGGATGCAGTGCATTCAGTCCAGAGAGTGCACTGGCACAACTGGGGATGCACTTCAGTGAGTCCAGAGAGTGCACTGGCACCACTGGTGATGCAGTGCAGTGAGTCCAGAGAGTGCTCTGGCACCACTGGGGATGCACTGCAGTGAGTCCAGAGAGTACACTGGCACCACTGGGGATGCAGTGCAGTGAGTCCAGAGAGTACACTGGCACCACTGGGGATGCAGTCCAGTGAGTCCAGTGAGTGCACTGGCACCACTGGGGATGCAGTGCAGTGACTGCAGAGAGTACACTGGCACCACCGGGGATTCACTGCAGTGAGTCCAGAGAGTGCACTGGCACCACCTGTGATGCAGTACAGTGAGTCCGGTGAGTGCACTGGCACCACTGGGGATGCAGTGCTGTGACTCCAGAGAGCGCACTGGCACCACTGGTGATGCAGTGCAGTCAGTCCAGTGAGTGCACTGGCACCACTGGGGGTGCAGTACAGTGAGTCCAGAGAGTGCACTGACACCACTGGGGATGCACTGCAGTGAGTCCAGACAGTGCACTGGCACCACTGGGGATGCAGTGCAGTGAGTCCAGAGAGTGCACTGGCACCACTGGGGATGCAGTGCAGTGAGACCAGAGAGTGCACTGTCAGCACTGGGGATGCACTGCAGTGAGTCCAGAGAGTGCACTGGCACCACTGGGGATGCAGTGCAGTGAGTCCAAAGACTTCACTGGCACCACTGGGGATGCAGTGCAGTGAGTCCAGAGAGTGCACTGGCACCACTGGGGATGCAGTGCAGTGAGTCCAGAGAGTGCACTGGCACCACTGGGGATGCAGTGCAGTGAGTCCAGAGAGTGCACTGGCACCACTGGGGATGCAGTGCAGTGAGTCCAGTGAGTGTACTGGCACCACTGGGGATGCACTTCAGTGAGCCCAGAGAGTGCACTGGCACCACTGAGAATGCACTTCAGTGAGTCCAGAGAGTGCACTGGCACCACTGGGGATGCACTGCAGTGAGTCCAGAGAGTGCACTAGCACCACTGGGGATGCAGTGCAGTGAATCCTGTGAGTACACTGGCACCACTGGGGATGCATAGCAGTGAGTCTAGAGAGCTCACTGGCACCACTGGGGATGCACTGCAGTGAGTCCAGAGAGTGCACTGGCACCACTGGGGATGCACTACAGTGAGTCCAGAGATTGCACTGGCACCATTGGGGATGCAGTGCACTGAGTCCAGAGAGTGCACTGGCACCACTGGGGATGCACTGCAGTGAGTCCACAGAGTGCACTAGCACCACTGGGGATGCAGTGCAGTGAGTCCAGAGAGTGTACTGGCACCACTGGGGATGCACTGCAGTGAGTCCAGAGAGTGCACTGGCACCACTGAGAATGCACTTCAGTGAGTCCAGAGAGCGCACTGGCACCACTGGGGATGCAGTGCAGTGAGTCCAGAGAGTGCACTGGCACCACTGAGAATGCACTTCAGTGAGTCCAAAGAGTGCACTGGCACCACTGGGGATGCAGTGCAGTGTGTCCAGAGAGTGCACTAGCACCACTGGGAATGTAGTGCAGTGAATCCAGTGAGTGCACTGGCACCAGTGGGGATGCACTGCAGTGAGTCCAGAGAGTGCACTGGCACCACTGGGGATGCACTGCAGTGAGTCCAGAGAGTGCACTGGCACCACTGGGGATGCACTGCAGTGAGTCCAGAGAGTGCACTGGCACCACTGGGGATGCACTGCAGTGAGTCCAGAGAGTGCACTGGCACCACTGGGGATGCAGTGCAGTGAGTCAAGAGAGTGCACTGGCACCACTGGGGATGCACTGCAGTGAGTCCAGAGATTGCACTGGCACCAACGGGGATGCACTGCAGTGAGTCCAGAGAGTGCACTGGCACCACTGGGGATGCAGTGCAGTGAGTCCAGAGAATGCACTGGCACCACTGGGGATGCAGTGCAGTGAGTCCAGAGAGTGCACTGGCACCACTGGGGATGCAGTGCAGTGAGTCCAGTGAGTGCACTGGCACCACTGGAGATGCAGTGCAGTGAGTCCAGTGAGTGCACTGGAACCACTGTGGATGCAGTGCAGTGAGTCCAGAGAGTGCACTGGCTCCACTGGGGATGCAGTGCAGTGAGTCCAGAGAGCGCACTGGCACCACTGGGGATGCACTGCAGTGAGTCCAGAGAGTGCACTGGCACCACTGGGGATGCACTGCAGTGAGTCCAGAGAGTGCACTGGCACCACTGGGGATGCAGTGCAGTGAGTCCAGAGAGTGCACTGACACCACTGGGGATGCACTTCAGTGACTCCAGAGAGTGCACTGGCACCACTGGGGATGCAGTGCAGTGAGTCCAAAGACTTCACTGGCAAAACTGGGGATGCAGTGCAGTAAGTCCAGAGAGTGCACTGGCACCACTGGGGATGCACTTCAGTGAGCCCAGAGAGTGCACTGGCACCACTGGGGATGCAGTGCAGTGAGTCCAGAGATTGCAATGGCACCACCGGGGCTGCAGTGCAGTGAGTCCAGAGACTGCACTGGCACCACTGGGGATGCACTGCAGTGAGTCCAGAGAGTGCACTGGCACCACTGGTGATGCAGTACAGTGAGTCCAGAGAGTGCACTGGCACCACTGGGGATGCACTGCAGTGAGTCCAGAGAGTGCACTGGCACCACTGGGGATGCACTACAGTGAGTCCAGAGATTGCACTGGCACCACTGGGGATGCAGTGCACTGAGTCCAGAGAGTGTACTGGCACCACTGGGGATGCACTGCAGTGAGTCCACAGAGTGCACTAGCACCACTGGGGATGCAGTGCAGTGAGTCCAGAGAGTGTACTGGCACCACTGGGGATGCACTGCAGTGAGTCCAGAGAGTGCACTGGCACCACTGAGAATGCACTTCAGTGAGTCCAGAGAGCGCACTGGCACCACTGATGATGCAGTACAGTGAGTCCAGTGAGTGCACTGGGACCACTGCGGATGCAGTGCAGTGACTCCAGAGAGTGCACTGGCACAAATGGGGATGCAGTGCAGTGAGTCCACAGAGTGCACTGGCACCACTGGGGATGCAGTGCAGTGAGTCCAAAGAGTGCACTGGCACCGCTGGGGATGCAGTGCAGTGAGTCCAGAGAGTGCACTGGCACCACTGGTGATGCAGTGCAGTGAGTCCAGAGAGTGCACTGGCACCACTGAGAATGCACTTCAGTGAGTCCAAAGAGTGCACTGGCACCACTGGGGATGCACTGCAGTGAGTCCAGAGAGTACACTAGCACCACTGGGAATGTAGTGCAGTGAATCCAGTGAGTGCACTGGCACCAGTGGGGATGCACTGCAGTGAGTCCAGAGAGTGCACTGGCACCACTGGTGATGCAGTATAGTGAGTCCAGTGAGTGCACTGGCACCACTGGGGATGCACTGCAGTGAGTCCAGAGAGTGCACTGGCACCACTGGGGATGCACTGCAGTGAGTCCAGAGAGTGCACTGGCACCACTGATGACGCAGTACAGTGAGTCCAGTGAGTGCACTGGCACCACTGGGGATGTAGTGCAGTGACTCGAGAGAGTGCACTGGCACCACTGGGGATGCAGTGCAGTGACTCCAGAGAGTGCACTGGCACCACTTGGGATGCAGTGCAGTGAGTCCAGAGAGTGCACTGGCACCACTGGGGATGCAGTGCAGTGAGTCCAGAGAGTGCATTGGCACCACTGGGGATGCAGTGCAGTGAGTCCAGAGAGTGCACTGGCACCAGAGGGAATGCACTGCAGTGAGTCCACAGAGTGCACTGGTACCACTGGGGATGCAGTGCAGTGAGTCCAGAGAGTGCACTGGAACCACTGGGGATGCAGTGCAGTGAGTCCAAGAGTGCACTGGCACCACTGGGGATGCAGTGCAGTGAGTCCAGAGAGTGCACTGGCACCACTGGGGATGCAGTGCAGTGAGTCCAGAGAGTGCACTGGCAGCACTGGGGATGCAGTGCAGTGAGTCCAGAGAGTGCACTGGCACCACTGGGGATGCACTGCAGTGAGTCCACAGAGTGCACTGGCACCACTGAGAATGCACTTCAGTGAGTCCAGAGAGTGCACTGGTACCACTGGGGATGCACTGCAGTGAGTCCAGAGAGTGCACTAGCACCACTGGGGATGCAGTGCAGTGAATCCAGTGAGTGCACTGGCACCACTGGGGATGCAGTGCAGTGAGTCAAGAGAGTGCACTGGCACCACTGGGGATGCACTGCAGTGAGCCCAGAGAGTGCACTGGCACCACTGGGGATGCGGTGCCGGGAGTCCAGAGAGTGCACTGGCACCACTGGGGATGCAGTGCAGTGAGTCCAGAGAGTGCACTGGCACCACTGGGGATGCACTGCAGTGAGTCCAGAGAGTGCTCTGGCACCACTGGGGATGCAGTGCAGTGAGTCCAGAGAGTGCACTGGCACCAGAGGGAATGCACTGCAGTGAGTCCAGTGAGTGCACTGGCACCACTGGGGATGCAGTGCAGTGAGTGCAGAGAGTGCACTGGCACCACTGGGGATGCAGTGCAGTGAGTCCAGTGAGTGCACTGGCACCACTGGGGATGCAGTGCAGTGAGTGCAGAGAGTGCACTGGCACCACTGGACATGCAGTGCAGTGAGTCCAGAGAGTGCAGTGGCACCACTGGGGATGCAGTGCAGTGAGTCCAGAGAGTGCACTGGCAGCACTGGGGATGCAGTGCAGTGAGTCCAGAGAGTGTACTGGCAATACTGGGGATGCAGTGCAGTGAGTCCAGAGAGTGCAGTGGCACCACTGGGGATGCACTGCAGTGAGTCCAGAGAGTGCACTGGCACCACTGGGGATGCAGTGCAGTGAGTCCAGAGAGTGCTCTGGCACCACTGGGGATGCACTGAAGTGAGTCCAGCGAGTGCACTGGCACCACTGGGGATGCAGTGCAGTGAGTCCAGAGAGTGCACTGGCAACACTGGGGTTGCAGTGCAGTGAGTCCAGAGAGTGCACTGGCACCACTGGGGATGCAGTGCAGTGAGTCCAGAGTGTGCACTGGCACGACTGGGAATGCAGTGCAGTGAGTCCAGAGATTGCACCGGCACCACTGGGGATGCACTTCAGTGAGTCCAGAGAGTGCACTGGCACCACAGGTGATGCACTGCAGTGAGTCCAGAGAGTGCACTGGCACCACTGGGGATGCAGTGCAGTGAGTCCAGAGAGTGCACTGGCACCACTGGGGATGCACTGCAGTGAGTCCAGAGAGTTCACTGGCACCAGAGGGAATGAACTGCAGTGAGTCCAGTGAGTGCACTGGCACCACTGGGTATGCAGTGCAGTGAGTGCAGAGAGTGCACTGGCACAACTGGGGATGCAGTGCAGTGATTCCAGAGAGTGCAGTGACACCACTGGGGATGCAGTGCAGTGAGTCCAGAGAGTGCACAGGCAGCACTGGGGATGCAGTGCAGTGAGTCCAGAGAGTGCACTGGCACCACTGGGGATGCAGTGCAGTGAGTCCAGAGAGTGCACTGGCACCACTGGGGATGCACTGCAGTGAGTCCAGTGAGTGTACTGGCACCACTGGGGATGCACTGCAGTGAGTCCAGAGAGTGCACTGGCACCACTGAGAATGCAGTGCAGTGAGTCCAGAGAGTGCACTGGCACCACTGGGGATGTAGTGCAGTGATTCGAGAGAGTGCACTGGCACCACTGGGGATGCAGTGCAGTGAGTCCAGAGAGTGCACTGGTACCACTTGGGATGCAGTGCAGTGAGTCCAGAGAGTGCATTGGCACCACTGGGGATGCAGTGCAGTGAGTCCAGAGAGTGCACTGGCACCACTGGGGATGCACTGCAGTCACTCCAGAGAGTGCACTGGCACCACTGGGGATGCAGTACAGTGAGTCCAGTGAGCGCACTGGCACCACTTGGGATGTAGTGCAGTGACTCGAGAGAGTGCACTGGCACCACTGGGGATGCAGTTTAGTGAGTCCAGAGAGTGCACTGGCACCACTGGTGATGCAGTGCAGTGAGTCCAGAGAGTGCACTGGCACCACTGGGGATGCAGTGCAGTGAGTCCAGAGAGTGCATTGGCACCACTGGGGATGCAGTGCAGTGAGTCCAGAGAGTGCACTGGCACCACTGGGGATGCACTGCTGTGAGTCGGGAGAGTGCACTGGCAGCAGTGGGGATGCACTGCAGTGAGTCCAGAGAGTGCACTGGCACCACTGGGGATGCACTGCAGTGAGTCCAGAGAGTGCAGTGGCACCACTGGGGATGCAGTGCAGTGAGTCCAGAGAGTGCACTGTCAGCACTGGGGATGCACTGCAGTGAGTCCAGAGAGTGCACTGGCACCACTGGCGATGCAGTGCAGTGAGTCCAGAGAGTGCACTGGCAGCACTGGGGATGCAGTGCAGTGAGTCCAGAGAGTACACTGGCAACACTGGGGGTGCACTGCAGTGAGTCCAGAGAGCGCACTGGCACCACTGGGGATGCACTGCAGTGAGTCCACAGAGTGCACTGGCACCACTGAGAATGCACTTCAGTGAGTCCAGAGAGTGCACTGGCACCAGAGGGAATGCACTGCAGTGAGTCCAGTGAGTGCACTGGCACCACTGGGGATGCAGTGCAGTGAGTGCAGAGAGTGCACTGGCACCACTGGACATGCAGTGCAGTGAGTCCAGAGAGTGCAGTGGCACCACTGGGGATGCAGTGCAGTGAGTCCAGAGAGTGCACTGGCAGCACTGGGGATGCAGTGCAGTGAGTTCAGTGAGTACACTGGCACCACTGGGGATGCAGTGCAGTGAGTCAAGAGAGTGCACTGGCACCACTGGGGATGCACTGCAGTGAGTCCAGAGAGTGCACTAGCACCACTGGGGAATGCAGTGCAGTGAGTCCAGTGAGTACACTGGCACCACTGGGGATGCACTGCAGTGAGCCCAGAGAGTGCACTGGCACCACTGGGGATGCGGTGCCGGGAGTCCAGAGAGTGCTTTGGCACCACTGCGGATGCACTGCAGTTACTCCAGAGAGTGCACTGGCAACACTGGGGATGCAGTACAGTGAGTCCAGAGAGTGCACTGGCACCACTGGGGATGCACTGCAGTGAGTCCAGAGAGTGCACTGGCACCAACGGGGATGCACTGCAGTGAGTCCAGAGAGTGCACTGGCACCACTGGGGATGCACTTCAGTGAGTCCAGAGAGTGCACGGGCTCCACTGTGGATGCAGTGCAGTGAGTCCAGAGAGTGCACTGGCACCACTGGGGATGCAGTGCAGTGAGTCCAGAGAGTGCACTGACACCACTGGGGATGCAGTGCAGTGAGTCCACAGAGTGCACTGGCACCTCAGGGGATGCAGTGCAGTGAGTCCAGAGAGTGCACTGGCACCACTGGGGATGCAGTGTAGTGAGTGCAGAGAGTGCACTGTGAACACTGGGGATGCAGTGCAGTGAGTCCAGAGAGTGCACTGGCACCACTGGGGATGCAGTGCAGTGAGTCCAGAGTGTGCACTGGCACCACTGGGGATGCACTGCAGTGAGTCCAGAGATTGCACTGGCACCACTGGGGATGCACCTCAGTGAGTCCAGAGAGTGCACTGGCACCACTGGTGATGCACTGCAGTGAGTCCAGAGAATGCACTGGCACCACTGGGGATGCAGTGCAGTGAGTCCAGAGAGTGCACTGGCACCACTGGGGATGCAGTGCAGTGAGTCCAGTGAGTGCACTGGCACCACTGGAGATGCAGTGCAGTGAGTCCAGTGAGTGCACTGGAACCACTGTGGATGCACTGCAGTGAGTCCAGAGAGTGCACTGGCACCACTGGGGATGCAGTGCAGTGAGTCCAGAGAGTGCACTGGCACCACTGGGGATGCACTGCAGTGAGTCCAGAGAGTGCACTGGCACCACTGGGGATGCACTGCAGTGAGTCCAGAGAGTGCACTGGCACCACTGGGGATGCAGTGCAGTGAGTCCAGAGAGTGCACTGACACCACTGGGGATGCACTTCAGTGACTCCAGAGAGTGCACTGGCACCACTGGGGATGCAGTGCAGTGAGTCCAAAGACTTCACTGGCAAAACTGGGGATGCAGTGCAGTGAGTCCAGAGAGTGCACTGGCACCACTGGGGATGCAGTGCAGTGAGTCCAGAGATTGCACTGGCACCACTGGGGATGCAGTGCAGTGAGTCCAGAGATTGCACTGGCACCACCGGGGCTGCAGTGCAGTGAGTCCAGAGACTGCACTGGCACCACTGGGGATGCACTGCAGTGAGTCCAGAGAGTGCACTGGCACCACTGGTGATGCAGTACAGTGAGTCCAGAGAGTGCACTGGCACCACTGGGGATGCACTGCAGTGAGTCCAGAGAGTGCACTGGCACCACTGGGGATGCACTACAGTGAGTCCAGAGATTGCACTGGCACCACTGGGGATGCAGTGCACTGAGTCCAGAGAGTGCACTGGCACGACTGGGGATGCAGTGCATTGAGTCCAGAGAGTGCACTGGCACAACTGGGGATGCACTTCAGTGAGTCCAGAGAGTGCACTGGCACCACTGGTGATGCAGTGCAGTGAGTCCAGAGAGTGCTCTGGCACCACTGGGGATGCACTGCAGTGAGTCCAGAGAGTACACTGGCACCACTGGGGATGCAGTGCAGTGAGTCCAGAGAGTACACTGGCACCACTGGGGATGCAGTCCAGTGAGTCCAGTGAGTGCACTGGCACCACTGGGGATGCAGTGCAGTGACTGCAGAGAGTACACTGGCACCACCGGGGATTCACTGCAGTGAGTCCAGAGAGTGCACTGGCACCACCTGTGATGCAGTACAGTGAGTCCGGTGAGTGCACTGGCACCACTGGGGATGCAGTGCTGTGACTCCAGAGAGCGCACTGGCACCACTGGTGATGCAGTGCAGTCAGTCCAGTGAGTGCACTGGCACCACTGGGGGTGCAGTACAGTGAGTCCAGAGAGTGCACTGACACCACTGGGGATGCACTGCAGTGAGTCCAGAGAGTGCACTGGCACCACTGGGGATGCAGTGCAGTGAGTCCAGAGAGTGCACTGGCACCACTGGGGATGCAGTGCAGTGAGACCAGAGAGTGCACTGTCAGCACTGGGGATGCACTGCAGTGAGTCCAGAGAGTGCACTGGCACCACTGGGGATGCAGTGCAGTGAGTCCAAAGACTTCACTGGCACCACTGGGGATGCAGTGCAGTGAGTCCAGAGAGTGCACTGGCACCACTGGGGATGCAGTGCAGTGAGTCCAGAGAGTGCACTGGCAACACTGGGGATGCAGTGCAGTGAGTCCAGAGAGTGCACTGGCACCACTGGGGATGCAGTGCAGTGAGTCCAGTGAGTGTACTGGCACCACTGGGGATGCACTTCAGTGAGCCCAGAGAGTGCACTGGCACCACTGAGAATGCACTTCAGTGAGTCCAGAGAGTGCACTGGCACCACTGGGGATGCACTGCAGTGAGTCCAGAGAGTGCACTAGCACCACTGGGGATGCAGTGCAGTGAATCCTGTGAGTACACTGGCACCACTGGGGATGCATAGCAGTGAGTCTAGAGAGCTCACTGGCACCACTGGGGATGCACTGCAGTGAGTCCAGAGAGTGCACTGGCACCACTGGGGATGCACTACAGTGAGTCCAGAGATTGCACTGGCACCATTGGGGATGCAGTGCACTGAGTCCAGAGAGTGCACTGGCACCACTGGGGATGCAGTGCAGTGAGTCCACAGAGTGCACTAGCACCACTGGGGATGCAGTGCAGTGAGTCCAGAGAGTGTACTGGCACCACTGGGGATGCACTGCAGTGAGTCCAGAGAGTGCACTGGCACCACTGAGAATGCACTTCAGTGAGTCCAGAGAGCGCACTGGCACCACTGGGGATGCAGTGCAGTGAGTCCAGAGAGTGCACTGGCACCACTGAGAATGCACTTCAGTGAGTCCAAAGAGTGCACTGGCACCACTGGGGATGCAGTGCAGTGTGTCCAGAGAGTGCACTAGCACCACTGGGAATGTAGTGCAGTGAATCCAGTGAGTGCACTGGCACCAGTGGGGATGCACTGCAGTGAGTCCAGAGAGTGCACTGGCACCACTGGGGATGCACTGCAGTGAGCCCAGAGAGTGCACTGGCACCACTGGAGATGCAGTACAGTGAGTCCAGTGAATGCACTGGCAACACTGGGGATGCAGTGCAGTGAGTCCAGAGAGTGCACTGGCACCACTGGTGATGCAGTATAGTGAGTCCAGTGAGTGCACTGGCACCACTGGGGATGCAGTGCAGTGAGTCCACAGAGTGCACTGGCACCACTGGGGATGCACTGCAGTGAGTCCAGAGAGTGCACTGGCACCACTGATGATGCAGTACAGTGAGTCCAGTGAGTGCACTGGGACCACTGGGGATGCAGTGCAGTGACTCCAGAGAGTGCACTGGCACAAATGGGGATGCAGTGCAGTGAGTCCACAGAGTGCACTGGCACCACTGGGGATGCAGTGCAGTGAGTCCAAAGAGTGCACTGGCACCGCTGGGGATGCAGTGCAGTGAGTCCAGAGAGTGCACTGGCACCACTGGGGATGCAGTGCAGTGAGTCCAGAGAGTGCACTGGCACCACTGGGGATGCAGTGCAGTGAGTCCAGAGAGTGCACTGGCACCACTGAGAATGCACTGCAGTGAGTCCAGAGAGTGCACTAGCACCACTGGGAATGTAGTGCAGTGAATCCAGTGAGTGCACTGGCACCAGTGGGGATGCACTGCAGTGAGTCCAGAGAGTGCACTGGCACCACTGGTGATGCAGTATAGTGAGTCCAGTGAGTGCACTGGCACCACTGGGGATGCACTGCAGTGAGTCCAGAGAGTGCACTGGCACCACTGGGGATGCACTGCAGTGAGTCCAGAGAGTGCACTGGCACCACTGATGACGCAGTACAGTGAGTCCAGTGAGTGCACTGGCACCACTGGGGATGTAGTGCAGTGACTCGAGAGAGTGCACTGGCACCACTGGGGATGCAGTGCAGTGACTCCAGAGAGTGCACTGGCACCACTTGGGATGCAGTGCAGTGAGTCCAGAGAGTGCACTGGCACCACTGGGGATGCAGTGCAGTGAGTCCAGAGAGTGCATTGGCACCACTGGGGATGCAGTGCAGTGAGTCCAGAGAGTGCAGTGGCACCACTGGGGATGCACTGCAGTGAGTCCACAGAGTGCACTGGTACCACTGGGGATGCAGTGCAGTGAGTCCAGAGAGTGCACTGGCACCACTGGGGATGCAGTGCAGTGAGTCCAGAGAGTGCACTGGCACCACTGGGGATGCAGTGCAGTGAGTCCAGAGAGTGCACTGGCACCACTGGGGATGCAGTGCAGTGAGTCCAGAGAGTGCACTGGCAGCACTGGGGATGCAGTGCAGTGAGTCCAGAGAGTGCACTGGCACCACTGGGGATGCACTGCAGTGAGTCCACAGAGTGCACTGGCACCACTGAGAATGCACTTCAGTGAGTCCAGAGAGTGCACTGGTACCACTGGGGATGCACTGCAGTGAGTCCAGAGAGTGCACTAGCACCACTGGGGATGCAGTGCAGTGAATCCAGTGAGTGCACTGGCACCACTGGGGATGCAGTGCAGTGAGTCAAGAGAGTGCACTGGCACCACTGGGGATGCACTGCAGTGAGCCCAGAGAGTGCACTGGCACCACTGGGGATGCGGTGCCGGGAGTCCAGAGAGTGCACTGGCACCACTGGGGATGCAGTGCAGTGAGTCCAGAGAGTGCACTGGCACCACTGGGGATGCACTGCAGTGAGTCCAGAGAGTGCTTTGGCACCACAGGGGATGCAGTGCAGTGAGTCCAGAGAGTGCACTGGCACCAGAGGGAATGCACTGCAGTGAGTCCAGTGAGTGCACTGGCACCACTGGGGATGCAGTGCAGTGAGTGCAGAGAGTGCACTGGCACCACTGGGGATGCACTGCAGTGAGTCCAGTGAGTGCACTGGCACCACTGGGGATGCAGTGCAGTGAGTGCAGAGAGTGCACTGGCACCACTGGACATGCAGTGCAGTGAGTCCAGAGAGTGCAGTGGCACCACTGGGGATGCAGTGCAGTGAGTCCAGAGAGTGCACTGGCAGCACTGGGGATGCAGTGCAGTGAGTCCAGAGAGTGTACTGGCAATACTGGGGATGCAGTGCAGTGAGTCCAGAGAGTGCACTGGCACCACTGGGGATGCAGTGCAGTGAGTCCAGAGAGTGCACTGGCACCACTGGGGATGCAGTGCAGTGAGTCCAGAGAGTGCTCTGGCACCACTGGGGATGCACTGAAGTGAGTCCAGCGAGTGCACTGGCACCACTGGGGATGCAGTGCAGTGAGTCCAGAGAGTGCACTGGCACCACTGGGGTTGCAGTGCAGTGAGTCCAGAGAGTGCACTGGCACCACTGGGGATGGAGTGCAGTGAGTCCAGAGTGTGCACTGGCACGACTGGGAATGCAGTGCAGTGAGTCCAGAGATTGCACCGGCACCACTGGGGATGCACTTCAGTGAGTCCAGAGAGTGCACTGGCACCACAGGTGATGCACTGCAGTGAGTCCAGAGAGTGCACTGGCACCACTGGGGATGCAGTGCAGTGAGTCCAGAGAGTGCACTGGCACCACTGGGGATGCACTGCAGTGAGTCCAGAGAGTGCACTGGCACCAGAGGGAATGAACTGCAGTGAGTCCAGTGAGTGCACTGGCACCACTGGGTATGCAGTGCAGTGAGTGCAGAGAGTGCACTGGCACAACTGGGGATGCAGTGCAGTGATTCCAGAGAGTGCAGTGACACCACTGGGGATGCAGTGCAGTGAGTCCAGAGAGTGCACAGGCAGCACTGGGGATGCAGTGCAGTGAGTCCAGAGAGTGCACTGGCACCACTGGGGATGCACCTCAGTGAGTCCAGAGAGTGCACTGGCACCACTGGGGATGCAGTGCAGTGAGTCCAGTGAGTGTACTGGCACCACTGGGGATGCACTGCAGTGAGTCCAGAGAGTGCACTGGCACCACTGAGAATGCAGTGCAGTGAGTCCAGAGAGTGCACTGGCACCACTGGGGATGTAGTGCAGTGACTCGAGAGAGTGCACTGGCACCACTGGGGATGCAGTGCAGTGAGTCCAGAGAGTGAACTGGTACCACTTGGGATGCAGTGCAGTGAGTCCAGAGAGTGCATTGGCACCACTGGGGATGCAGTGCAGTGAGTCCAGAGAGTGCACTGGCACCACTGGGGATGCAGTGCAGTGAGTCCAGAGAGTGCACTGGCACCGCTGGGGATGCAGTGCAGTGAGTCCAGTGAGCGCACTGGCACCACTTGGGATGTAGTGCAGTGACTCGAGAGAGTGCACTGGCACCACTGGGGATGCAGTTTAGTGAGTCCAGAGAGTGCACTGGCACCACTGGGGATGCAGTGCAGTGAGTCCAGAGAGTGCACTGGCACCACTGGGGATGCAGTGCAGTGAGTCCAGAGAGTGCATTGGCACCACTGGGGATGCAGTGCAGTGAGTCCAGAGAGTGCACTGGCACCACTGGGGATGCACTGCTGTGAGTCGGGAGAGTGCACTGGCAGCAGTGGGGATGCACTGCAGTTAGTCCAGAGAGTGCACTGGCACCACTGGGGATGCACTGCAGTGAGTCCAGAGAGTGCACTGGCACCACTGGGGATGCAGTGCAGTGAGTCCAGAGAGTGCACTGGCAGCACTGGGGATGCAGTGCAGTGAGTCCAGAGAGTGCACTGGCACCACTGGGGATGCACTGCAGTGAGTCCAGAGAGCGCACTGGCACCACTGGGGATGCACTGCAGTGAGTCCACAGAGTGCACTGGCACCACTGAGAATGCACTTCAGTGAGTCCAGAGAGTGCACTGGCACCAGAGGGAATGCACTGCAGTGAGTCCAGTGAGTGCACTGGCACCACTGGGGATGCAGTGCAGTGAGTGCAGAGAGTGCACTGGCACCACTGGACATGCAGTGCAGTGAGTCCAGAGAGTGCAGTGGCACCACTGGGGATGCAGTGCAGTGAGTCCAGAGAGTGCACTGGCAGCACTGGGGATGCAGTGCAGTGAGTCCAGTGAGTACACTGGCACCACTGGGGATGCAGTGCAGTGAGTCAAGAGAGTGCACTGGCACCACTGGGGATGCACTGCAGTGAGTCCAGAGAGTGCACTAGCACCACTGGGGAATGCAGTGCAGTGAGTCCAGTGAGTACACTGGCACCACTGGGGATGCACTGCAGTGAGCCCAGAGAGTGCACTGGCACCACTGGGGATGCGGTGCCGGGAGTCCAGAGAGTGCTTTGGCACCACTGCGGATGCACTGCAGTTACTCCAGAGAGTGCACTGGCAACACTGGGGATGCAGTACAGTGAGTCCAGAGAGTGCACTGGCACCACTGGGGATGCACTGCAGTGAGTCCAGAGAGTGCACTGGCACCAACGGGGATGCACTGCAGTGAGTCCAGAGAGTGCACTGGCACCACTGGGGATGCACTTCAGTGAGTCCAGAGAGTGCACGGGCTCCACTGTGGATGCAGTGCAGTGAGTCCAGAGAGTGCACTGGCACCACTGGGGATGCAGTGCAGTGAGTCCAGAGAGTGCACTGACACCACTGGGGATGCACTGCAGTGAGTCCACAGAGTGCACTGGCACCACTGGGGATGCAGTGCAGTGAGTCCAGAGAGTGCACTGGCACCACTGGGGATGCAGTGTAGTGAGTGCAGAGAGTGCACTGTGGACACTGGGGATGCAGTGCAGTGAGTTCAGAGAGTGCACTGGCACCACTGGGGATGCAGTGTAGTGAGTCCAGAGTGTGCACTGGCACCACTGGGGATGCACTGCAGTGAGTCCAGAGATTGCACTGGCACCACTGGGGATGCACCTCAGTGAGTCCAGAGAGTGCACTGGCACCACTGGTGATGCACTGCAGTGAGTCCAGAGAATGCACTGGCACCACTGGGGATGCAGTGCAGTGAGTCCAGAGAGTGCACTGGCACCACTGGGGATGCAGTGCAGTGAGTCCAGTGAGTGCACTGGCACCACTGGAGATGCAGTGCAGTGAGTCCAGTGAGTGCACTGGAACCACTGTGGATGCACTGCCGTGAGTCCAGAGAGTGCACTGGCACCACTGGGGATGCAGTGCAGTGAGTCCAGAGAGTGCACTGGCACCACTGGGGATGCAGTGCAGTGAGTCCAGAGAGTGCACTGACACCACTGGGGATGCACTTCAGTGACTCCAGAGAGTGCACTGGCACCACTGGGGATGCAGTGCAGTGAGTCCAAAGACTTCACTGGCAAAACTGGGGATGCAGTGCAGTGAGTCCAGAGAGTGCACTGGCACCACTGGGGATGCAGTGCAGTGAGTCCAGAGATTGCACAGGCACCACTGGGGATGCAGTGCAGTGAGTCCAGAGATTGCACTGGCACCACTGGGGCTGCAGTGCAGTGAGTCCAGAGACTACACTGGCACCACTGGGGATGCACTGCAGTGAGTCCAGAGAGTGCACTGGCACCACTGGTGATGCAGTACAGTGAGTCCAGACAGTGCACTGGCACCACTGGGGATGCACTGCAGTGAGTCCAGAGAGTGCACTGGCACCACTGGGGATGCACTACAGTGAGTCCAGAGATTGCACTGGCACCACTGGGGATGCAGTGCACTGAGTCCAGAGAGTGCACTGGCACCACTGGGGATGCAGTGCATTGAGTCCAGAGAGTGCACTGGCACAACTGGGGATGCACTTCAGTGAGTCCAGAGAGTGCACTGGCACCACTGGTGATGCAGTGCAGTGAGTCCAGAGAGTGCTCTGGCACCACTGGGGATGCACTGCAGTGAGTCCAGAGAGTACACTGGCACCACTGGGGATGCAGTGCAGTGAGTCCAGAGAGTTCACTGGCACCACTGGGGATGCAGTCCAGTGAGTCCAGTGAGTGCACTGGCACCACTGGGGATGCAGTGCAGTGACTGCAGAGAGTACACTGGAACCACCGGGGATTCACTGCAGTGAGTCCAGAGAGTGCACTGGCACCACGGGGGATGCAGTACAGTGAGTCCAGTGAGTGCACTGGCACCACTGGGGATGCAGTGCTGTGACTCCAGAGAGTGCACTGGCACCACTGGTGATGCAGTGCAGTCAGTCCAGTGAGTACACTGGCACCACTGGGGATGCACTGCAGTGAGTCCAGACAGTGCACTGGCACCACTGGGGATGCAGTGCAGTGAGTCCAGAGACTGCACTGGCACCACTGGGGATGCAGTGCAGTGAGACCAGAGAGTGCACTGTCAGCACTGGGGATGCACTGCAGTGAGTCCAGAGAGTGCACTGGCACCACTGGGGATGCAGTGCAGTGAGTCCAAAGACTTCACTGGCACCACTGGGGATGCAGTGCAGTGAGTCCACAGAGTGCACTGGCACCACTGGGGATGCAGTGAAGTGAGTGCAGAGAGTGTACTGGCACCACTGGGGATGCACTGCAGTGAGTCCAGAGAGTGCACTGGCACCACTGAGAATGCACTTCAGTGAGTCCAGAGAGCGCACTGGCACCACTGGGGATGCAGTGCAGTGAGTCCAGAGAGTGCACTGGCACCACTGAGAATGCACTTCAGTGAGTCCAAAGAGTGCACTGGCACCACTGGGGATGCAGTGCAGTGAGTCCAGAGAGTGCACTAGCACCACTGGGAATGTAGTGCAGTGACTCGAGAGAGTGCACTGGCACCAGTGGGGATGCACTGCAGTGAGTCCAGAGAGTGCACTGGCACCACTGGGGATGCACTGCAGTGAGCCCAGAGAGTGCACTGGCACCACTGGAGATGCAGTACAGTGAGTCCAGTGAATGCACTGGCAACACTGGGGATGCAGTGCAGTGAGTCCAGAGAGTGCACTGGCACCACTGGTGATGCAGTATAGTGAGTCCAGTGAGTGCACTGGCACCACTGGGGATGCAGTGCAGTGAGTCCACAGAGTGCACTGGCACCACTGGGGATGCACTGCAGTGAGTCCAGAGAGTGCACTGGCACCACTGATGATGCAGTACAGTGAGTCCAGTGAGTGCACTGGGACCACTGCGGATGCAGTGCAGTGACTCCAGAGAGTGCACTGGCACAAATGGGGATGCAGTGCAGTGAGTCCACAGAGTGCACTGGCACCACTGGGGATGCAGTGCAGTGAGTCCAAAGAGTGCACTGGCACCGCTGGGGATGCAGTGCAGTGAGTCCAGAGAGTGCACTGGCACCACTGGTGATGCAGTGCAGTGAGTCCAGAGAGTGCACTGGCACCACTGAGAATGCACTTCAGTGAGTCCAAAGAGTGCACTGGCACCACTGGGGATGCACTGCAGTGAGTCCAGAGAGTGCACTAGCACCACTGGGAATGTAGTGCAGTGAATCCAGTGAGTGCACTGGCACCAGTGGGGATGCACTGCAGTGAGTCCAGAGAGTGCACTGGCACCACTGGTGATGCAGTATAGTGAGTCCAGTGAGTGCACTGGCACCACTGGGGATGCACTGCAGTGAGTCCAGAGAGTGCACTGGCACCACTGGGGATGCACTGCAGTGAGTCCAGAGAGTGCACTGGCACCACTGATGACGCAGTACAGTGAGTCCAGTGAGTGCACTGGCACCACTGGGGATGTAGTGCAGTGACTCGACAGAGTGCACTGGCACCACTGGGGATGCAGTGCAGTGACTCCAGAGAGTGCACTGGCACCACTTGGGATGCAGTGCAGTGAGTCCAGAGAGTGCACTGGCACCACTGGGGATGCAGTGCAGTGAGTCCAGAGAGTGCATTGGCACCACTGGGGATGCAGTGCAGTGAGTCCAGAGAGTGCACTGGCACCAGAGGGAATGCACTGCAGTGAGTCCACAGAGTGCACTGGTACCACTGGGGATGCAGTGCAGTGAGTCCAGAGAGTGCACTGGAACCACTGGGGATGCAGTGCAGTGAGTCCAGAGAGTGCACTGGCACCACTGGGGATGCAGTGCAGTGAGTCCAGAGAGTGCACTGGCACCACTGGGGATGCAGTGCAGTGAGTCCAGAGAGTGCACTGGCAGCACTGGGGATGCAGTGCAGTGAGTCCAGAGAGTGCACTGGCACCACTGGGGATGCACTGCAGTGAGTCCACAGAGTGCACTGGCACCACTGAGAATGCACTTCAGTGAGTCCAGAGAGTGCACTGGTACCACTGGGGATGCACTGCAGTGAGTCCAGAGAGTGCACTAGCACCACTGGGGATGCAGTGCAGTGAATCCAGTGAGTGCACTGGCACCACTGGGGATGCAGTGCAGTGAGTCAAGAGAGTGCACTGGCACCACTGGGGATGCACTGCAGTGAGCCCAGAGAGTGCACTGGCACCACTGGGGATGCGGTGCCGGGAGTCCAGAGAGTGCACTGGCACCACTGGGGATGCAGTGCAGTGAGTCCAGAGAGTGCACTGGCACCACTGGGGATGCACTGCAGTGAGTCCAGAGAGTGCTCTGGCACCACAGGGGATGCAGTGCAGTGAGTCCAGAGAGTGCACTGGCACCAGAGGGAATGCACTGCAGTGAGTCCAGTGAGTGCACTGGCACCACTGGGGATGCAGTGCAGTGAGTGCAGAGAGTGCACTGGCACCACTGGGGATGCACTGCAGTGAGTCCAGTGAGTGCACTGGCACCACTGGGGATGCAGTGCAGTGAGTGCAGAGAGTGCACTGGCACCACTGGACATGCAGTGCAGTGAGTCCAGAGAGTGCAGTGGCACCACTGGGGATGCAGTGCAGTGAGTCCAGAGAGTGCACTGGCAGCACTGGGGATGCAGTGCAGTGAGTCCAGAGAGTGTACTGGCAATACTGGGGATGCAGTGCAGTGAGTCCAGAGAGTGCAGTGGCACCACTGGGGATGCACTGCAGTGAGTCCAGAGAGTGCACTGGCACCACTGGGGATGCAGTGCAGTGAGTCCAGAGAGTGCTCTGGCACCACTGGGGATGCACTGAAGTGAGTCCAGCGAGTGCACTGGCACCACTGGGGATGCAGTGCAGTGAGTCCAGAGAGTGCTCTGGCAACACTGGGGTTGCAGTGCAGTGAGTCCAGAGAGTGCACTGGCACCACTGGGGATGCAGTGCAGTGAGTCCAGAGTGTGCACTGGCACGACTGGGAATGCAGTGCAGTGAGTCCAGAGATTGCACCGGCACCACTGGGGATGCACTTCAGTGAGTCCAGAGAGTGCACTGGCACCACAGGTGATGCACTGCAGTGAGTCCAGAGAGTGCACTGGCACCACTGGGGATGCAGTGCAGTGAGTCCAGAGAGTGCACTGGCACCACTGGGGATGCAGTGCAGTGAGTCCAGAGAGTGCACTGGCACCAGAGGGAATGAACTGCAGTGAGTCCAGTGAGTGCACTGGCACCACTGGGTATGCAGTGCAGTGAGTGCAGAGAGTGCACTGGCACAACTGGGGATGCAGTGCAGTGATTCCAGAGAGTGCAGTGACACCACTGGGGATGCAGTGCAGTGAGTCCAGAGAGTGCACAGGCAGCACTGGGGATGCAGTGCAGTGAGTCCAGAGAGTGCACTGGCACCACTGGGGATGCAGTGCAGTGAGTCCAGAGAGTGCACTGGCACCACTGGGGATGCAGTTTAGTGAGTCCAGTGAGTGCACTGGCACCACTGGGGATGCAGTGCAGTGAGTCCAGAGAGTGCACTGGCACCACTGGGGATGCAGTGCAGTGAGTCCAGAGAGTGCATTGGCACCACTGGGGATGCAGTGCAGTGAGTCCAGAGAGTGCACTGGCACCACTGGGGATGCACTGCTGTGAGTCGGGAGAGTGCACTGGCAGCAGTGGGGATGCACTGCAGTGAGTCCAGAGAGTGCACTGGCACCACTGGGGATGCACTGCAGTGAGTCCAGAGAGTGCAGTGGCACCACTGGGGATGCAGTGCAGTGAGTCCAGAGAGTGCACTGTCAGCACTGGGGATGCACTGCAGTGAGTCCAGAGAGTGCACTGGCACCACTGGCGATGCAGTGCAGTGAGTCCAGAGAGTGCACTGGCAGCACTGGGGATGCAGTGCAGTGAGTCCAGAGAGTACACTGGCAACACTGGGGGTGCACTGCAGTGAGTCCAGAGAGCGCACTGGCACCACTGGGGATGCACTGCAGTGAGTCCACAGAGTGCACTGGCACCACTGAGAATGCACTTCAGTGAGTCCAGAGAGTGCACTGGCACCAGAGGGAATGCACTGCAGTGAGTCCAGTGAGTGCACTGGCACCACTGGGGATGCAGTGCAGTGAGTGCAGAGAGTGCACTGGCACCACTGGACATGCAGTGCAGTGAGTCCAGAGAGTGCAGTGGCACCACTGGGGATGCAGTGCAGTGAGTCCAGAGAGTGCACTGGCAGCACTGGGGATGCAGTGCAGTGAGTTCAGTGAGTACACTGGCACCACTGGGGATGCAGTGCAGTGAGTCAAGAGAGTGCACTGGCACCACTGGGGATGCACTGCAGTGAGTCCAGAGAGTGCACTAGCACCACTGGGGAATGCAGTGCAGTGAGTCCAGTGAGTACACTGGCACCACTGGGGATGCACTGCAGTGAGCCCAGAGAGTGCACTGGCACCACTGGGGATGCGGTGCCGGGAGTCCAGAGAGTGCTTTGGCACCACTGCGGATGCACTGCAGTTACTCCAGAGAGTGCACTGGCAACACTGGGGATGCAGTACAGTGAGTCCAGAGAGTGCACTGGCACCACTGGGGATGCACTGCAGTGAGTCCAGAGAGTGCACTGGCACCAACGGGGATGCACTGCAGTGAGTCCAGAGAGTGCACTGGCACCACTGGGGATGCACTTCAGTGAGTCCAGAGAGTGCACGGGCTCCACTGTGGATGCAGTGCAGTGAGTCCAGAGAGTGCACTGGCACCACTGGGGATGCAGTGCAGTGAGTCCAGAGAGTGCACTGACACCACTGGGGATGCAGTGCAGTGAGTCCACAGAGTGCACTGGCACCTCAGGGGATGCAGTGCAGTGAGTCCAGAGAGTGCACTGGCACCACTGGGGATGCAGTGTAGTGAGTGCAGAGAGTGCACTGTGAACACTGGGGATGCAGTGCAGTGAGTCCAGAGAGTGCACTGGCACCACTGGGGATGCAGTGCAGTGAGTCCAGAGTGTGCACTGGCACCACTGGGGATGCACTGCAGTGAGTCCAGAGATTGCACTGGCACCACTGGGGATGCACCTCAGTGAGTCCAGAGAGTGCACTGGCACCACTGGTGATGCACTGCAGTGAGTCCAGAGAATGCACTGGCACCACTGGGGATGCAGTGCAGTGAGTCCAGAGAGTGCACTGGCACCACTGGGGATGCAGTGCAGTGAGTCCAGTGAGTGCACTGGCACCACTGGAGATGCAGTGCAGTGAGTCCAGTGAGTGCACTGGAACCACTGTGGATGCACTGCAGTGAGTCCAGAGAGTGCACTGGCACCACTGGGGATGCAGTGCAGTGAGTCCAGAGAGTGCACTGGCACCACTGGGGATGCACTGCAGTGAGTCCAGAGAGTGCACTGGCACCACTGGGGATGCACTGCAGTGAGTCCAGAGAGTGCACTGGCACCACTGGGGATGCAGTGCAGTGAGTCCAGAGAGTGCACTGACACCACTGGGGATGCACTTCAGTGACTCCAGAGAGTGCACTGGCACCACTGGGGATGCAGTGCAGTGAGTCCAAAGACTTCACTGGCAAAACTGGGGATGCAGTGCAGTGAGTCCAGAGAGTGCACTGGCACCACTGGGGATGCAGTGCAGTGAGTCCAGAGATTGCACTGGCACCACTGGGGATGCAGTGCAGTGAGTCCAGAGATTGCACTGGCACCACCGGGGCTGCAGTGCAGTGAGTCCAGAGACTGCACTGGCACCACTGGGGATGCACTGCAGTGAGTCCAGAGAGTGCACTGGCACCACTGGTGATGCAGTACAGTGAGTCCAGAGAGTGCACTGGCACCACTGGGGATGCACTGCAGTGAGTCCAGAGAGTGCACTGGCACCACTGGGGATGCACTACAGTGAGTCCAGAGATTGCACTGGCACCACTGGGGATGCAGTGCACTGAGTCCAGAGAGTGCACTGGCACGACTGGGGATGCAGTGCATTGAGTCCAGAGAGTGCACTGGCACAACTGGGGATGCACTTCAGTGAGTCCAGAGAGTGCACTGGCACCACTGGTGATGCAGTGCAGTGAGTCCAGAGAGTGCTCTGGCACCACTGGGGATGCACTGCAGTGAGTCCAGAGAGTACACTGGCACCACTGGGGATGCAGTGCAGTGAGTCCAGAGAGTACACTGGCACCACTGGGGATGCAGTGCAGTGAGTCCAGTGAGTGCACTGGCACCACTGGGGATGCAGTGCAGTGACTGCAGAGAGTACACTGGCACCACCGGGGATTCACTGCAGTGAGTCCAGAGAGTGCACTGGCACCACCTGTGATGCAGTACAGTGAGTCCAGTGAGTGCACTGGCACCACTGGGGATGCAGTGCTGTGACTCCAGAGAGCGCACTGGCACCACTGGTGATGCAGTGCAGTCAGTCCAGTGAGTGCACTGGCACCACTGGGGGTGCAGTACAGTGAGTCCAGAGAGTGCACTGACACCACTGGGGATGCACTGCAGTGAGTCCAGACAGTGCACTGGCACCACTGGGGATGCAGTGCAGTGAGTCCAGAGGGTGCACTGGCACCACTGGGGATGCAGTGCAGTGAGACCAGAGAGTGCACTGTCAGCACTGGGGATGCACTGCAGTGAGTCCAGAGAGTGCACTGGCACCACTGGGGATGCAGTGCAGTGAGTCCAAAGACTTCACTGGCACCACTGGGGATGCAGTGCAGTGAGTCCAGAGAGTGCACTGGCACCACTGGGGATGCAGTGCAGTGAGTCCAGAGAGTGCACTGGCACCACTGGGGATGCAGTGCAGTGAGTCCAGAGAGTGCACTGGCACCACTGGGGATGCAGTGCAGTGAGTCCAGTGAGTGTACTGGCACCACTGGGGATGCACTTCAATGAGCCCAGAGAGTGCACTGGCACCACTGAGAATGCACTTCAGTGAGTCCAGAGAGTGCACTGGCACCACTGGGGATGCACTGCAGTGAGTCCAGAGAGTGCACTAGCACCACTGGGGATGCAGTGCAGTGAATCCTGTGAGTACACTGGCACCACTGGGGATGCATAGCAGTGAGTCTAGAGAGCTCACTGGCACCACTGGGGATGCACTGCAGTGAGTCCAGAGAGTGCACTGGCACCACTGGGGATGCACTACAGTGAGTCCAGAGATTGCACTGGCACCATTGGGGATGCAGTGCACTGAGTCCAGAGAGTGCACTGGCACCACTGGGGATGCACTGCAGTGAGTCCACAGAGTGCACTAGCACCACTGGGGATGCAGTGCAGTGAGTCCAGAGAGTGTACTGGCACCACTGGGGATGCACTGCAGTGAGTCCAGAGAGTGCACTGGCACCACTGAGAATGCACTTCAGTGAGTCCAGAGAGCGCACTGGCACCACTGGGGATGCAGTGCAGTGAGTCCAGAGAGTGCACTGGCACCACTGAGAATGCACTTCAGTGAGTCCAAAGAGTGCACTGGCACCACTGGGGATGCAGTGCAGTGTGTCCAGAGAGTGCACTAGCACCACTGGGAATGTAGTGCAGTGAATCCAGTGAGTGCACTGGCACCAGTGGGGATGCACTGCAGTGAGTCCAGAGAGTGCACTGGCACCACTGGGGATGCACTGCAGTGAGCCCAGAGAGTGCACTGGCACCACTGGAGATGCAGTACAGTGAGTCCAGTGAATGCACTGGCAACACTGGGGATGCAGTGCAGTGAGTCCAGAGAGTGCACTGGCACCACTGGTGATGCAGTATAGTGAGTCCAGTGAGTGCACTGGCACCACTGGGGATGCAGTGCAGTGAGTCCACAGAGTGCACTGGCACCACTGGGGATGCACTGCAGTGAGTCCAGAGAGTGCACTGGCACCACTGATGATGCAGTACAGTGAGTCCAGTGAGTGCACTGGGACCACTGGGGATGCAGTGCAGTGACTCCAGAGAGTGCACTGGCACAAATGGGGATGCAGTGCAGTGAGTCCACAGAGTGCACTGGCACCACTGGGGATGCAGTGCAGTGAGTCCAAAGAGTGCACTGGCACCGCTGGGGATGCAGTGCAGTGAGTCCAGAGAGTGCACTGGCACCACTGGGGATGCAGTGCAGTGAGTCCAGAGAGTGCACTGGCACCACTGGGGATGCAGTGGAGTGAGTCCAGAGAGTGCACTGGCACCACTGAGAATGCACTTCAGTGAGTCCAAAGAGTGCACTGGCACGACTGGGGATGCAGTGCAGTGAGTCCAGAGATTGCACCGGCACCACTGGGGATGCACTTCAGTGAGTCCAGAGAGTGCACTGGCACCACAGGTGATGCACTGCAGTGAGTCCAGAGAGTGCACTGGCACCACTGGGGATGCAGTGCAGTGAGTCCAGAGAGTGCACTGGCACCACTGGGGATGCACTGCAGTGAGTCCAGAGAGTGCACTGGCACCAGAGGGAATGAACTGCAGTGAGTCCAGTGAGTGCACTGGCACCACTGGGTATGCAGTGCAGTGAGTGCAGAGAGTGCACTGGCACAACTCGGGATGCAGTGCAGTGATTCCAGAGAGTGCAGTGACACCACTGGGGATGCAGTGCAGTGAGTCCAGAGAGTGCACAGGCAGCACTGGGGATGCAGTGCAGTGAGTCCAGAGAGTGCACTGGCACCACTGGGGATGCACCTCAGTGAGTCCAGAGAGTGCACTGGCACCACTGGGGATGCAGTGCAGTGAGTCCAGTGAGTGTACTGGCACCACTGGGGATGCACTGCAGTGAGTCCAGAGAGTGCACTGGCACCACTGAGAATGCAGTGCAGTGAGTCCAGAGAGTGCACTGGCACCACTGGGGATGTAGTGCAGTGACTCGAGAGAGTGCACTGGCACCACTGGGGATGCAGTGCAGTGAGTCCAGAGAGTGCACTGGTACCACTTGGGATGCAGTGCAGTGAGTCCAGAGAGTGCATTGGCACCACTGGGGATGCAGTGCAGTGAGTCCAGAGAGTGCACTGGCACCACTGGGGATGCAGTGCAGTGAGTCCAGAGAGTGCACTGGCACCACTGGGGATGCAGTACAGTGAGTCCAGTGAGCGCACTGGCACCACTTGGGATGTAGTGCAGTGACTCGAGAGAGTGCACTGGCACCACTGGGGATGCAGTTTAGTGAGTCCAGAGAGTGCACTGGCACCACTGGGGATGCAGTGCAGTGAGTCCAGAGAGTGCACTGGCACCACTGGGGATGCAGTGCAGTGAGTCCAGAGAGTGCATTGGCACCACTGGGGATGCAGTGCAGTGAGTCCAGAGAGTGCACTGGCACCACTGGGGATGCACTGCTGTGAGTCGGGAGAGTGCACTGGCAGCAGTGGGGATGCACTGCAGTGAGTCCAGAGAGTGCACTGGCACCACTGGGGATGCACTGCAGTGAGTCCAGAGAGTGCACTGGCACCACTGGGGATGCAGTGCAGTGAGTCCAGAGAGTGCACTGGCAGCACTGGGGATGCAGTGCAGTGAGTCCAGAGAGTGCACTGGCACCACTGGGGATGCACTGCAGTGAGTCCAGAGAGCGCACTGGCACCACTGGGGATGCACTGCAGTGAGTCCACAGAGTGCACTGGCACCACTGAGAATGCACTTCAGTGAGTCCAGAGAGTGCACTGGCACCAGAGGGAATGCACTGCAGTGAGTCCAGTGAGTGCACTGGCACCACTGGGGATGCAGTGCAGTGAGTGCAGAGAGTGCACTGGCACCACTGGGGATGCAGTGCAGTGAGTCCAGAGAGTGCAGTGGCACCACTGGGGATGCAGTGCAGTGAGTCCAGAGAGTGCACTGGCAGCACTGGGGATGCAGTGCAGTGAGTCCAGAGAGTACACTGGCACCACTGGGGATGCAGTGCAGTGAGTCAAGAGAGTGCACTGGCACCACTGGGGATGCACTGCAGTGAGTCCAGAGAGTGCACTAGCACCACTGGGGAATGCAGTGCAGTGAGTCCAGTGAGTACACTGGCACCACTGGGGATGCACTGCAGTGAGCCCAGAGAGTGCACTGGCACCACTGGGGATGCGGTGCCGGGAGTCCAGAGAGTGCTTTGGCACCACTGCGGATGCACTGCAGTTACTCCAGAGAGTGCACTGGCAACACTGGGGATGCAGTACAGTGAGTCCAGAGAGTGCACTGGCACCACTGGGGATGCACTGCAGTGAGTCCAGAGAGTGCACTGGCACCAACGGGGATGCACTGCAGTGAGTCCAGAGAGTGCACTGGCACCACTGGGGATGCACTTCAGTGAGTCCAGAGAGTGCACGGGCTCCACTGTGGATGCAGTGCAGTGAGTCCAGAGAGTGCACTGGCACCACTGGGGATGCAGTGCAGTGAGTCCAGAGAGTGCACTGACACCACTGGGGATGCACTGCAGTGAGTCCACAGAGTGCACTGGCACCACTGGGGATGCAGTGCAGTGAGTCCAGAGAGTGCAGAGGCACCACTGGGGATGCAGTGTAGTGAGTGCAGAGAGTGCACTGTGAACACTGGGGATGCAGTGCAGTGAGTTCAGAGAGTGCACTGGCACCACTGGGGATGCAGTGTAGTGAGTCCAGAGTGTGCACTGGCACCACTGGGGATGCACTGCAGTGAGTCCAGAGATTGCACTGGCACCACTGGGGATGCACCTCAGTGAGTCCAGAGAGTGCACTGGCACCACTGGTGATGCACTGCAGTGAGTCCAGAGAATGCACTGGCACCACTGGGGATGCAGTGCAGTGAGTCCAGAGAGTGCACTGGCACCACTGGGGATGCACTGCAGTGAGTCCAGAGAGTGCACTGGCACCACTGGTGATGCAGTACAGTGAGTCCAGACAGTGCACTGGCACCACTGGGGATGCACTGCAGTGAGTCCAGAGAGTGCACTGGCACCACTGGGGATGCACTACAGTGAGTCCAGAGATTGCACTGGCACCACTGGGGATGCAGTGCACTGAGTCCAGAGAGTGCACTGGCACCACTGGGGATGCAGTGCATTGAGTCCAGAGAGTGCACTGGCACAACTGGGGATGCACTTCAGTGAGTCCAGAGAGTGCACTGGCACCACTGGTGATGCAGTGCAGTGAGTCCAGAGAGTGCTCTGGCACCACTGGGGATGCACTGCAGTGAGTCCAGAGAGTACACTGGCACCACTGGGGATGCAGTGCAGTGAGTCCAGAGAGTTCACTGGCACCACTGGGGATGCAGTCCAGTGAGTCCAGTGAGTGCACTGGCACCACTGGGGATGCAGTGCAGTGACTGCAGAGAGTACACTGGCACCACCGGGGATTCACTGCAGTGAGTCCAGAGAGTGCACTGGCACCACGGGGGATGCAGTACAGTGAGTCCAGTGAGTGCACTGGCACCACTGGGGATGCAGTGCTGTGACTCCAGAGAGTGCACTGGCACTACTGGTGATGCAGTGCAGTCAGTCCAGTGAGTACACTGGCACCACTGGGGATGCACTGCAGTGAGTCCAGACAGTGCACTGGCACCACTGGGGATGCAGTGCAGTGAGTCCAGAGACTGCACTGGCACCACTGGGGATGCAGTGCAGTGAGACCAGAGAGTGCACTGTCAGCACTGGGGATGCACTGCAGTGAGTCCAGAGAGTGCACTGGCACCACTGGGGATGCAGTGCAGTGAGTCCAAAGACTTCACTGGCACCACTGGGGATGCAGTGCAGTGAGTCCAGAGAGTGCACTGGCACCACTGGGGATGCAGTGAAGTGAGTGCAGAGAGTGCACTGGCACCACTGGGGATGCACTGCAGTGAGTCCAAAGAGTGCACTGGCACCACTGGGGATGCACTACAGTGAGTCCAGAGAGTGCACTGGCACCACTGGGGATGCAGTGCAGTGAGTCCAGAGAGTGCACTGGCACCACTGGAGATGCAGTACAGTGAGTCCAGTGAATGCACTGGATCCACTGGGGATGCAGTGCAGTGAGTCCAGAGAGTGCACTGGCACCACTGGTGATGCAGTACAGTGAGTCCACAGAGTGCACTGGTACCACTGGGCCTGCAGTGCAGTGAGTCCAGAGAGTGCACTGGCACCACTGGGGATGCAGTGAAGTGAGTCCAGAGAGTGCACTGGCACCACCGATGATGCAGTACATTGAGTCCAGTGAGTGCACTGGCACCACTGGGGATGTAGTGCAGTGACTCGAGAGAGTGCACTGGCACCACTGGGGATGCACTGCAGTGAGTCCAGAGAGTGCACTGGCACCACTGGTAATGCAGTGCAGTGAGTCCAGAGAGTGCACTGGCACCACTGGGGATGCAGTGCAGTGAGTCCAGAGAGTGCACTGGCACCACTGGGGATGCAGTGCAGTGAGTCCAGAGACTTCACTGGCACCACTGGGAATGCAGTGCAGTGAGTCCACAGAGTGCACTGGCACCACTGGGGATGCAGTGCAGTGAGTCCAGAGAGTGCACTGGCACCACTGGGGATGCACTGCAGTGAGTCCAGAGAGTGCACTGGCACCACTGGGGATGCACTGCAGTGAGTCCAGAGAGTGCACTGGCACCACTGGGGATGCACTACAGTGAGTCCAGAGATTGCATTGGAACCACTGGGGATGCAGTGCAGTGAGTCCAGAGAGTGCACTGGCACCACTGGTGATGCAGTTCAGTGAGTCCAGAGAGTGCACTGGCACCACTGGGGATGCACTTCAGTGAGTCCAGAGAGTGTACTGACACCACTGGGGATGCGGTGCCGTGAGTCCAGAGAGTGCACTGGCACCACTGGGGATGCAGTGCAGTGAGTCCAGAGAGTGCTCTGGCACCACTGGGGATGCACTGCAGTGAGTCCAGAGACTGTACTGGCACCACTGGGGATGCAGTGCAGTGAGTCCAGAGAGTGCACTGGCACCACTGGGGATGCAGTGCAGTGAGTCCAGAGAGTGCACTGGCACCACTGGTGATGCAGTCCAGTGAGTCCAGTGAATGCACTGGCACCACTGGGGATGCTGTGCAGTGAGTGCAGAGAGTGCACTGGCACCACCTGTGATGCAGTACAGTGTGTCCAGTGAGTGCACTGGCACCACTGGGGATGCAGTGCTGTGACTCCGGAGAGCGCACTGGCACCACTGGGGATGCAGTGCAGTCAGTCCAGTGAGTGCACTGGCACCACTGGGGATGCAGTGCAGTGAATGCAGAGAGTGCAATGGCACCAATGGGGATGCACTTCAGTGAGTCCAGAGAGTGCACTGGCACCACTGGGGATGCAGTGCAGTGAGTCCAGAGATTGCACTGGCACCACTGAGGATGCAGTGCTGTGACTCCAGAGAGCGCACTGGCACCACTGGGGATGCAGTGCAGTGAGTCCAGAGAGTGCACTGGCACCACTGGGGCTGCAGTGCAGTGAGTCCAGAGAGTGCACTGGCACCACTGGGGATGCACTGCAGTGAGTCCAGAGATTGCACTGGCACCACTGGGGATGCAGTGCAGTGAGTCCAGAGAGTGCACTGGCACCACTGGGGATGCACTACAGTGAGTCCACAGAGTGCACTGGCACCACTGGGGATGCACTTCAGTGAATTCAGAGAGTGTACTTTCACCACTGGGGATGGGTTTCAAGCCAACTGCATTAGGTTAGGTGGACTAGGGTGATTCCTGCAATTAGGAAGGGCAGTAGGAAGTGGATGGCGAAGAATCGGGTTAAGGTTGGATTGTCTACTGAGAATCCTCCTCAGGCTCATTCTACTAGAGTTTGCCCAATGTACGGGATGGCTGAGAATAGGTTGGTGATTACGGTGGCCCCTCAGAATGACATTTGTCCTCATGGTAGGACATACCCTACGAAGGCAGTTGCTATTAGGGTGAGTAGGAGGATTACTCCTGTGTTTCAGGTTTCTTTGTATAGGTAGGAGCCGTAGTAGAGGCCTCGTCCGATGTGTAAGTAGATGCAGATAAAGAAGAGCGAAGCACCGTTGGCGTGGAGGTTGCGGATGAGCCATCCGTACTGGACGTCTCGGCATGTGTGAGCTACTGAGGAGAAGGCGAGTGAAGTGTCTGCGGTGTAGTGTATGGCTAGTAGCAGGCCTGTTAGGATTTGTGTGGCTAAGCAGATGGCTAGAAGGGAGCCGAAGTTTCATCAGGCAGAGATGTTGGAGGGGGCGGGTAGGTCGATTAGGGAGTTGTTGATTATTTTTAGTAGGGGATGGGATTTGCGGATGTTAGGGGCCATTAGTGAGTCTGTGTGTTATTAGGATTATTACCAGGATGGAGAGGGCGAAGGATCCTAGGTAGGCCTTAATTAGCCCTGTGTGTATTGAGGTTGCGGCTTTGCTTGCGGCTACTTGTAGTTCAGCAAGGCCCTCTGGCCCTATTTTTTTGAGTCAGGAGAGGTCGATCAAGTGTAGGGCAATGTTTTGTCCCTTTTCTAGTAGGTTTTTGGAGAAGAATCGGTGTACTAGGGGGTTGAAGTACCCTAATGCAGAGGAGAAGTTTATGAGGGGGTTTGGTTTGGGGTGAGTGAGGGTGTGTGTTATGTTCGATAGTTCTAGGGCTAGGATGATTCCTAGGATTGTTATGAGGATGGCAGCGGTTTTGGTGATAAGGGGTATGGTTATTGGGGGGGTTTTGGTTGGTGTGATGAAAGAGGTAATGATTATTCCTGCTGTAATGCTGCCTAGGGCGAGTCGGGTTAGGGGGGCGGTGATTAGTGGGTTGTTTTCGTTTATTGATACTATTGGGGGGATTCGGGTTTGTCCAGCTTGGACTAGGATGGTTATGCGGATGCTGTAGGTTGCGGTGAATGCTGTGGCTATAAGGGTTAGGAGTAGGGCTCAAGTATTTAGGTATGATGTGTTTAAGCTTTCGATGATGAGGTCTTTTGAGTAGAATCCGGCTAGGAATGGGGTTCCTATCAGCGCCAGGTTTCCGATGGTTAGGCAGGAAGTAGTGACTGGGAGTATTTTCTGTAGGCCTCCTATCTTTCGGATATCTTGTTCTCCGTTTAGGTTGTGGATGATAGACCCTGAGCATAGGAATAGTATGGCTTTAAAGAAGGCATGGGTTGAGATGTGTAGGAAGGCTAGTTGTGGGAGGTTTAGTCCGATAGTGACTATTATTAGTCCTAGTTGGCTGGATGTTGAGAAAGCAATGATTTTTTTGATGTCATTTTGGGTTAGGGCGCATGTGGCAGCGAATAGGGTTGATAGAGCACCTAGGCATAGGCAGGCAGTTAGGGCTGTCTGGTTGGTGGCTAGCAGGGGGTGCATGCGGATGAGCAGGAAGATTCCGGCTACTACTATGGTACTGGAGTGCAGTAGGGCTGATACTGGGGTGGGGCCTTCTATTGCTGCGGGCAGTCATGGGTGGAGTCCAAATTGGGCGGATTTTCCTGCGGCTGCGAGGATTAATCCTATGAGGGGGAGGATTGGGGTTTGGTGGGGGTGTACGGCTTGTTGGATCTCTCAGGTGTTGAATGTTGAAGCTAGTCATGCTATGCTCAGGATCAGTCCGATGTCTCCGATTCGGTTGTAGATTACGGCTTGTAGGGCGGCGGTGTTGGCATCTGCTCGGCCTTGTCATCAGCCGATGAGAAGGAAGGACATGATTCGTACTCCTTCCCAGCCTACGAATAGGAGGAATATGTTGTTTGCGGTTGTTAGGAGGAGTATGGCGACTAGGAATGTCAGTAGGTAGGTGAAAAATTTTGTTACGTATGGCTCTGAGGCCATGTATCATATGGCGAATTGTAGGATTGATCATGTTACAAATAGGGCGATTGGAAGAAATGTTATTGAGTATTGGTCTATTTTTAGGCTCAGGGGGATTTTAAAGTTTATAATGAATTTTCACTCCCAGTGGCAGGTGACAGATTCTACTCCCGAGTAGATGAATGCGGTTGTAGGGGCTAGGCTAATTAGGAATGCGGTTTTAACAGCGCGGGTGGTGGCTTGTGGGGTGTTTTTAAAGTTTTTAAATAGAAATGGCAGGATGATTGGGGTTAGGAGGATTGTCAGCGTGAGTAGTGTGAGGGAGTTGATTAGTAGTGTGGGGTTCACTACTTTTACTTGGATTTGCACCAAGATGGGTGGTTCCTAAGACCAGTGGATTGCTGTTATCCTTTAAAAGTAAGGGGGCTGAGGTTTTAGGCTCAGATGTAAGAGTTAGCAGCTCTTGTTGGTTAAACCCTCCCCTCGGCAGGTAAGAAGGTTTGAACTTCTATTCTTAGAATCACAGTCTAATGTTTGGTTTAAACTATACTTGCATGAGGGGATTCCGGAGATCAGTTCGGGTTTGAGGATTAGGAGGAATATTGGGATAATGTGGAGTGTTATGAGCAGGTGTTCTCGCGTGGTTGAGTTTTGCATAGATGTGATGTGGGAGGGGATTGAGCCTCGTTGGGTCATTAGTAGTATGAATAAGGTGTAGGAGGCGGTTAGTAGGGTTGCGATTCCTGTTAGGATGATCGTGAAGGCAGATCAGTTGAATAAGGTGATTATAATGGTTAGCTCTGCTATGAGGTTTGTTGTTGGGGGTAAGGCTATGTTTGTTAGATTGGCCAGCAATCATCAGGTAGCTATGAGTGGTAGGAGAGGTTGTAGGCCTCGTGTGAGTAGTAGAATTCGGCTGTGCGTACGTTCATAGTTTGTGTTGGCTAGGCAGAATAGTATGGAGGAAGTTAGTCCATGGGAAATTATTAGGATCATTGCCCCTGAGAATGATCAGTGGGTTTGGATTATTCCTGCGGCGATAACTAGGCCTATGTGGCTAACGGATGAATAAGCGATTAGTGATTTTAGGTCTGTCTGTCGTAGGCAGATTGAGCTAGTCATTAGGGCGCCTCATAGGGCCAGGGTTAGGAAGGGGTAGTGCAGGAGGTTGGACAGTGGGCCCATAAATAGAGTGACTCGTATAATTCCGTATCCTCCTAGCTTTAGTAGTAGGGCGGCGAGGAGTATTGAGCCTGCGATGGGTGCTTCTACGTGGGCTTTTGGCAGTCAGAGGTGTAGGCCGTATAGTGGGGCTTTTACTATGAATGCTATGAGCAGTGCTAGACCTGATAGTATTCCTGTCCATGAGGTGGATAGGGTTGGGTGGGTTAGTTGTAGGGTTGGCAGGTGCAGGGTGCCAATTTTCACGTATAGGTGTATGATTGTGATTAGCAGGGGTAGAGAGCTTACTGGCGTGTAGAATAGCAGGTAGATGCCAGCGCTTAGGCGTTCTGGTTGGTTCCCCCATCGGGTGATTAAGATTAGGGTGGGAATGAGGGTTGCTTCAAATGAGATGTAAAATAGTGCTAGTTCTGTGGTGGAAAAGGCTAGTAGGATGAATGGCTGGACTGCGACTAAGGTTGAGATAAAGATTCGTTTGCGTTGTAGGGGTTCTTGTTGCAGGTGGTTTTGGCTTGCTATGATTATGAGTGGGAGTAGTCAGCAGGATAGTACTAGGAGGGGGGATGAGATTTGGTCAATTCCTGTTCAGTTGGATAAAAATTTGTAGGGGTAGTAGGTTGGGATTAATCACTGTAGGCTTAGGGCAGCGATTAGGAGGCTGTATAAGGTGGTGTTAGTCCATAGAAATTTTGGTGGAGACAGCAGGGCTGTTGGAAGAAGTATGATTGTGGGTAGGATGATTTTTAGCATTGCAGGAGGTTTAGGTTGTGTAGATGGTCGGAGCCATGTGTGCGGGTGGAGGCTACTAGGATGGCCAGGCCTGTGCCCGCCTCACACGCTGAGAAGGTTAGCATGAGAATTGGTACCATGGTGAATGAGGAGACTTGGTTTTCGATGGATCATATTGATAGGCCTACGAATATCGATAATATTATGCTTTCAAGGCATAGTAGGGCGGATACTAGGTGGGTTCGGTGGAAGGCTAGTCCTAGTCCGCTGAAAATGAAGGCTGAGTAGAAGCTTAAATGTAGGGGCGACATAAGAAAGTTACAGGGTTGGCTGTAATCTGCTGGGTCGAAACCAGCTATCTTTTTGGTTAGACTAACTTTCTGTTATTCTGCTCATTCTAGGCCCCCTTGAATTCACTCGTAGGCCAGTCCGAGTGTTAGGAGAAGGAGGATCACTACAGTTCAGGTGAGGGTCATTAGGGGGGATTGGAGTTGGACGGCTCATGGCAGGGGGAGTAGGAGGGCGATTTCTAGGTCGAATAGGACGAACAGGATGGCTACTGAGGAAGAATCGGACTGAGAATGGTAATCGAGCAGATCCAAGTGGGTCGAATCCACATTCGTACGGTGAGAGTTTCTCTGAGTCGGGGTTTATTTGGGCGAGTCAGAAGTTTAATGCGGTTAGGGCGGCGCTTAGGATTGATGATAGGGCGAATATGAACATGAGTGCGTTCATTGCTCTCCTCTGGGTTTATACCAGATTCTAGAGATTGGAAGTCAATTGTAATTAATATACTAGAAGAGCAAGATCCTCATCAGTAGATGGTTATGTAGAGGAATAGTCAGATGACGTCTACGAAGTGTCAGTATCAGGCTGCTGCCTCGAATCCGAAGTGGTGGTCTGATGTAAAGTGGAACTTGATCAGTCGGAAGAGGCAGACGGTCAGGAAGGAGGATCCGATGATTACGTGGAGTCCGTGGAATCCAGTGGCAACGAAGAAGGTAGATCCGTAGACGCTATCGGCGATTGAGAATGGGGCTTCGTGGTATTCTATTGCTTGTAGGGCTGTGAAGTAGAATCCCAGGAGGATCGTTAGGGTTAGGGCGTGGATGGCGTGTTTTCGGTTTCCTTCTGTGATGCTGTGATGGGCTCACGTTACGGTAACGCCTGAGGCTAGTAGGATGGCTGTGTTTAGTAGGGGGACTTCTATCGGGTTGAGTGGTTTAATTCCTGTTGGGGGTCATTGGCCTCCTAGTTCTGGGGTTGGGGCCAGGCTCGAGTGGAAGAACGCTCAGAAGAACCCTAAGAAGAAGAATGCTTCGGATGTGATGAAAAGGATTATGCCGTATCGTAGGCCTTTTTGGACTGTGGGAGTGTGATGGCCTTGGAAGGTGCTTTCTCGTACAATGTCTCGTCATCATTGGAGTATTACTAGGAGTATTGAGATGAGGCCTAGGGTTAGTAGTATGGATGAGTTGTAGTGGAATCACATGATTAATCCTGAGGTTGTGAGTAGGGCGGCGGCTGCCCCGAAGATTGGTCAAGGGCTTGGGTCAACTATGTGGTATGAGTGTGCTTGGTGTGCCATTAGATGTTTTCTTGTAAGTATAGGCTTAGAAGGAGCACGAAGACGTAGGCCTGGATTATGGCTACTGCTACTTCTAGGATGGTTAGGAGTAGTAGGATGATTATTGTTAGGATGGATACTGCAGGAAGGGTGGGTATTAATGCAATGGAGGCTGTAGAGATGAGTTGGATGAGTAAGTGTCCTGCTGTAAGGTTGGCTGTAAGGCGGACTCCGAGGGCTAGGGGGCGGATTAGTAGGCTGGTTGTTTCGATCAGGATTAGTGCGGGGATTAGGGGTGTAGGGGTACCTTCGGGTAATAGGTGGGCTAAAGAGGCTGATGGTTGGTTTCGTAGGCCTGTTAGTAGTGTGGCGAGCCATAGTGGGAAGGCTAGGGCTATGTTCATAGATAGTTGGGTGGTTGGGGTGAATGTATATGGAAGGAGGCCTAGAAGGTTGATTGTAAGAAGTATGATTATTAGGGATGTAAATATTATGGCTCATTTGTGGCCATTTTTGTTGAGTGGGACTATTAGTTGTTTTGTGATTAGGTGAAGGAGTCATGTTTGGATAGTAGAAAGGCGGTTGTTGATTCATCGGTTGTTTGGGGACGGGAATAGTAGGGCTGGGAAGAGTAGGGATAGTAGGATTAAGGGGATGCCGAATAGATTGGGGCTGGAAAATTGGTCAAAGAAGCTTAGGTTCATGGTCAGGATCATGGTGTGGGTTTGGTAGTGAGGGAGGTCTTATTTGATGGGGGGTTGGTTGTGGTGAAGGCTAGTAGTTTTGGTTGGATGAGGAGTGCTAGGGTTAATCAGGTTATAATTATGATTGAAAATCATGGTGCGGGGTTAAGCTGTGGCATATCATTAAGGAGGGGGAAGTCCCTCTTTGGCTAGCTTAAAAGGCTAGTGCTGTTGCATAGCTTCTTAATGATTAGGATGATGATAGAAGGGACGATCAGGCCTCGAAATGTGGGAGTGGGGTTGATTCTACTACAATGGGTATGTAGCTGTGATTAGCCCCGCAAATTTCTGAGCATTGTCCGTAAAAAATCCCAGGCCGGGTGGTAATGAATGAAGTTTGGTTTAGTCGGCCTGGGATTGCGTCTGTTTTAACTCCGAGCGTTGGGACTGCTCAGGAGTGGAGTACGTCTCCTGCAGTAATGATCACGCGGATGGGGGATTCTATTGGGATAACTACGCGGTGGTCAACTTCTAGCAGTCGGAAGTGGCCGTTGGGTAAGTCTGGGGTGGGCACTATGTAGGAGTCGAATGATAGGTCTTTGAAGTCTGTGTATTCGTAGCTTCAGTATCATTGGTGGCCGATGGCTTTTAGGGTGAGGTCTGGTTCGTCGATTTTGTCCATTATGTAGAGGATTTGTAGGGATGGGAGGGCGAGGAGTACCAGGACGATAGCAGGTAGGATTGTCCAGATCAGCTCTACTTCTTGGGCGTCTACAGCATTGGACGAGAGTTTTTTCTGTTAGTATGTGGGCTAAAAGGTAGAGAACTAGGCTGCAGATAGCTAGGGCAACGATTAGGGCGTGGTCGTGGAATTCAACGAGTTCTTCTACGATGGGTGATGAGGCGTCTTGGAATCCTAGTTGGGAGTGGTTGGCCACATGAGATGTACAGGATTTTTACCTGTGATTTAGTCTTGACAAGGCTATGTAATTGGTTTACTAACGTCTCATAAGAAAGAAGCATGAGCGGTTAATGCAGTTGGCTTGAAACCAGCATGTGAGGGTTCGATTCCTTCCTTTCTTGTACTTGGACGAAGGCCGGTTCCTCGAAAGTATGGTATGGGGGAGGGCAGCCGTGGATTCATTCAACGTTTGTGGTAGTTAGTTCTGGTTGTAGGACTTTTCGTTTGGCCGAAAAGGCTTCTCAGATGATGAATATTAGTATGATTACGGCTACTATTGAGATTAGGGAGCCGATGGAGGAAATGGTGTTTCATAGTGTGTAGGCGTCGGGATAGTCCGAGTATCGTCGGGGTATTCCTGCTAGGCCTAGGAAGTGCTGGGGGAAGAACGTTAGGTTTACTCCTGTAAATATTACCCCGAAGTGGGCTTTTGCTCATGTTTGGTGTAGGGTAAACCCAGTGAGTAGTGGGAATCAGTGAGTAAATCCTGCTAGAGGCCATCCTAGTATAGGTAGAAGGTAAGTAAGGCCAATTTGGGGCTGTAAACTAGGATGATGGCGATTCAGCCTAAGTGGGAGATGGACGAGAAGGCTAGGATTTTGCGTGTTTGTGTTTGGTTCAGTCCTATTCAGCCTCCTAGTGCTGTTGAGGCTAGGGCCATGGCGGTGAGTAGAGCTGGGTCGAGGGATTTGGATGTTAGTAGGAGCAGGGTTAGTGGGGGGAATTTTATGAGGGTCGAGAGTAGCAGGGCTGTTATTAGTGGCGATCCTTGTAGTACTTCTGGGAATCAGAAGTGAAATGGCACTAGGCCCAGTTTAATAGCGATTGCTGCTGTCAGTAGTAGACAGGAGGTTGGGTGGTTTATTTGTGTGATGTCTCATTGGCCGGTGACTCAGGCATTGGTTATGCTAGAGAATAGGACCAGGGCGGAAGCAGCTGCTTGGGTTAGGAAGTATTTCGTTGCGGCTTCTACTGCTCGTGGGTGGTGGGATTTGGCAATTAGGGGAATGATGGCTAGTGCGTTGATCTCCAGTCCTGTCCAGGCCAGAACTCAGTGGTTGCTGGAAATTGTGATTGTGGTGCCCAAGATGAGGCTGAAGGTTATGATTGGGGTCGCGTAAGGGTTCATTAGTAGAGGAGGGGGTTAAACCATCATTTTCGGGGTATGGGCCCGATAGCTTGATTAGCTGACTCTACTAGAAAATAATATAAGGGAAGTATGGAGAATTTTGATTTCTCTTGTGTGGGTTCAATTCCTACTTTTCTAAGGTCAACAGGAAATGAGAGGGCTGTTATACCTCTATGTTCACTTTATCATAGTGACCCTTTGTAGTTCAGGCACATTTCCTTATGTAAGGAGGTAGGCCTGCATAGCAGATAGGTATGCTGATGTGTCAGAGGCACAGAGCTAGTGTGAGGGGTAGGAAGTTTTTTCATAGTAGGTGCATTAGTTGGTCATATCGGAATCGTGCGTATGAAGCTCGGACCCATAAGAAACCAGAAGATAGTAGGAGGACTTTTGTGGCTAGGATGACGGGGAATAGTTCTGTGGGTGGCCCTAGGGCGCTTGGGTTTAGGAATATGATGGCTGTAAGTGTATTTATTAGCATAATGTTTGCATATTCAGCTAGGAAGAATAAGGCGAAGGGTCCTGCGGCGTATTCAACGTTAAACCCTGAGACTAGCTCAGATTCACCCTCTGTGAGGTCAAAAGGAGCTCGGTTTGTCTCTGCTAGGGTGGATACGTATCATATTATTGCTAGGGGTCATGAGGAGAAAATGAAGTATAGAGGCTCCTGTGCGACGGCAAAGGAGCTGAGTGTGTAGCTTCCGCTTAGTATGATTATTGATAGCAGGATTATGGCCAGTGTCACTTCGTATGAAATGGTCTGTGCTACTGCCCGTAGGGCTCCGATTAGTGCGTATTTTGAGTTCGAGGCTCAGCCTGATCATAGGACTGAGTAGACGGCTAGGCTTGACATGGCTATTAGGAAGAGAACTCCGAGGTTTAGATCTGCTAGGGGAAATGGGAGTGGTAGTGGTGCTCAAGTGGTGAGGGCTAGGACAAGGGCTAGTATTGGTATCAGAATGAATAGAAGTGGGGAAGAGGTAGAGGGTCGGATGGGCTCTTTGGTAAATAGTTTCAGTCCGTCCGCAAATGGTTGAAGTAGGCCAAAAGGCCCGACAACGTTAGGGCCTTTGCGGGATTGTATGTAGCTTAGGATTTTCCGTTCTACTAGGGTTAGGAAGGCTACGGCAATCAGGATTGGGATGATGTATAGGAGGGATATAACGAGGCAGCTTAGTGTTGTTATTTGAATCATGGGTGAAGCTAGGGAGAGGATTTGAACCTCTGGGGAAAGGGCTTAAGCCTTCTGCACTTGCCGGGCTCTGCCACTCTAGCTGGTCCTTTTCTAGGATTGAAAGTGGTGGGGGAAGGCCCTCTTCACGGTTTAGTTGGTTTCACTGCTTAGAGGGGGGGGGGCGTGCTTGTGGTATTGGCCCCACTTTCCCGGTCCTTTCGTACTGGGGAGAGTGTGTCATAGATAGAAACCGACCTGGATTGCTCCGGTCTGAACTCAGATCACGTAGGACTGTTAATCGTTGAACAAACGAACCCTTAATAGCGGCTGCACCATTAGGATGTCCTGATCCAACATCGAGGTCGTAAACCCCCCTGTCGATATGGGCTCTTGAGGGGGATTGCGCTGTTATCCCTGGGGTAGCTTGGTCCATTAATCAATTATATTGGGTCTGGTCACTGTTAGCACTTTGAGGGGTAGCTCTAGGTAAAGAGGTATGGTCTTGTTTTTGGAGGATTTGTTCTCCTCCAAGGTCGCCCCAACCGAAAAATATCGACCAGGCTCTGCGATGGTAGTGGCCCCAGTGGGGTTGATTGAGGATTCGCGGTGGTCGTTGATTTTTAAGTTCCACAGGGTCTTCTCGTCTTATGTTCACATCCCCGCTTTTGCACGGGGAGATCAATTTCACTGATTATCTGTGAGAGACAGTTAAGACCTCGTTTAGCCATTCATACAAGTCTCGATTTATGGGACAATTGATTGCGCTACCTTTGCACGGTTAGGATACCGCGGCCGTTAAACCTAAGTCACCGGGCAGGCATCACCTTCAATACTTGTTTAATTTGCTGAAGGCTATGTTTTTGGTAAACAGTCGGGCCTTATTAATTTGCCGAGTTCCTTTCACAGATTTTAATCGCTCTTATAGGTGCTCCTGAGTCGGGTTAACAGGGTTAGTTAATACGTGGTCTTGTAGGGGTTTTTGTATCTGTCTAGGTCTGTTAATAATGTTTCTATGTAAGCTTGCGCCGTTAGAGGGGTGTGGCCCTGAGTTACTTATTTTAGCATTAATTCTCCTATATTCATAGGTTGACCTGTTTGTGATAAGGGAATCATCTTATTTTGGTATTTTTAGGTGGTGGAGCTTTGACGCACTCTTTTTTGATGGCTGCTTTAGGGCCCACGGTAGGATCAGTAGTAAGAATTATCCGCTAGTCGAGGTTGTGTCCTTTTTTAATGGAGCTGTCCCTCCATTAAATAGCTCTTAATCATCTCATTAGGGTTCAGGATGTCCGGTAGGGAGGATTAAGGGGGAACTTAGATTCGTTTCACAGGTAACCAGCTATCACCCAGCTCGGTTGGCTTTTCACCTCTACTGACAAGTCATCCCACTCTTTTGCAACAGAGACGGGTTCGCTCTCTTTAACTGCTTGAAAGTAGCTCGCTTGGGTTTCGGGGGGGCAAACTTTAGTTCACTTTGCTTGGTTGTTCTCGCTAAACCATGATGCAAAAGGTACAAGGGTTGATCTTTGCTGTCTGTCGCTTTGATTGTTTCACTGCTATTTCATCTTTCCCTTACGGTACTGGGGTCTCTATCGCGTCTAAGTGTCTTTTCTATCGCCTATACTAAGACTGTAAAATGCTTTAGTTTAATTAGTTTAGTAAATTCTTTAGTTTTGGTGTACTATTTGTGTGGTTGAGCTAGAGGGGGGGCTTCAAGACGATCCGGTCTAGTAGATATCTTTCAGGTGTAAGCTGAGTGCTTTGGTGTTATAGCTACGTCTTGATATTCTAAGTACACCTTCCGGTACACTTACCTTGTTACGACTTACCTCATCTTCAGCGTATTTATGGTATTAGTTATGTGGGATGTGGCTTTTGAGGAGGGTGACGGGCGGTATGTACGTGCCCCAGGGCCGGCTTAAAGTAGGCTCTATTGTCCCACTTTACTGCTAAATCCGCCTTCCAGAAGTGGTTTCACGCTTCTTTCCGTGTGCCCTATGAATAGGGAATGTAGCCCATTTCTTCCACTCCATAGGCTATACCTTGACCTGTCTTATTAGCGGGGTGCTATTGTGTCCACTGTTGTGCTCTCATTCGAGGTGGGCTGGCGACGGCGGTATGTAGGCTGTGTTGGCAAGGGGTGGTTGGGTTAATCGGGGATTATCGATTGTAGAACAGGCTCCTCTAGGTGGGTTTGGGGCACCGCCAAGTCCTTAGAGTTTTAAGCGTTTGTGCTCGTAGTTCTCTGGCGGATACTTCGGTAAAGTAAGTATCAAGATTTAGGGCCAGGCATAGTGGGGTATCTAATCCCAGTTTGGGCCCTGGCTTTCGTGGGTTTAAATCAGTCGTTAGTTCCTAAGATCATCTTAATGGTGTGTTTAGGTGCATCTTGGGCTTATGACAGCTCAGTTGCATTTTGATCTTAGTTAGCTAGGATAGGCATTTTACCACTCTTTACGCTGTGTCAATAGGACGGTTGATTTGGGTTTCTTGTATGACCGCGGTGGCTGGCACAAGATTTACCAACCCTTGAAGTTAGGCTGTTGCTATAACTAAGTCAAGTTTGCACTCATTGCTTAATGTTAATTACTGCTGAATACCCGTGGGGGCGTGGCTTAGCGAGGCGTCTTGGGCTACTACTTGGGTGTGCCTGATACCCGCTCCTCAAGGCCTGTATGGGGGTAGGTGGTCGAGGGCGTTTACACTGGGGCGCGGATACTTGCATGTATATATTTAGCAAAAACCAACCGTAAGGTTAGGACTAAGTCTTTTGTCCGCAGGCATGTTTTATGCCATCTTGGCAACTTCAGTGCCATGCTTTGTGTTAAGCTATGTGGACGGGGGTGTGGTTAGCTGATAGTTGAGTGGTGAGTGAGAGTGAAGTATATGAAATTATTGCTTGTGTTTACTATTTTTAGTACTGGAGTTTCTCTAATAAGTTTAAGTTATTTTGTATGTGTTTGTGTGTATATATACATCGTTCCGATGATGTCATGGAAGGGATGATTAATGGAGTTTTAGAGGTAGTTTGCTGGGATTGGGCGATGAAGGTTTATGCTACATGGTGGTTAGCGAAAGTTTACTGGTTTAGTTTGTGAAGCGCAGGGGTTGCGCTTAATGATTTGTTGTTTTGTGCTATGTCCAACGAGCATTCATCCAATAGCCCCATTTAACCCGGAGGGTGGAGGTAACATTAACTGAATGTGGTCAAAGTGCATCAGTGTCAGGATGATTCCCCATATACGCCAACCGTCTCATCGAGGGACCCTTGAAATATAGGATAGGCCGTGAGGCAGGTGTGTCCAGGCTTAGATTGTGGGACCCCCGAGATCACTGGGAATAGCCACCTGTGAGGTAACCCCGGAAAAAATAAGAGGAACCAGAGGCGCCAAAAAGCTGGAACATGCCGCGATTACGCATTGAGAAGGTGAAAGTACTCACAGATGCCACTTTGAAGGGCAAGGAGGGGTGAGTGAACCCAATGGATGGCCCTGACCGAGGAACCAGAGGCGCAAAAATGTGAGGAGGGCGAGGGGTTTAGGGGGAACGTATGGGCCTGAAGCTAGTCATACCGGACATTATGTGCAACGGGTTGCTGATTTCACGTGAGGAGTACGATTAATAAATCCGTCTGATACGAACTGCATGAGATATGTGGTGGAGAGTTGTTGTTGGAGCATGTCCTGTGAGCATTCATTAAAATGGGGTCTTGTTATGCGCTTGAGTGGAGTTGTATTGGGTGTTGTGGGGTATGGTCCTAGAACATTCATGCCGGGTGGTTTGGTAGGAGTGTGTTTAAGGGTTTAATGGCCGTGTACATGTATGGGTTTAGCACCTGCTTATAAGATAGTCCGTATATAATGTATATTACTGGTACTATAGTATGTATGTATATGGGGTATATAAATTTATGCACGAATATGCATAACCAAATACCCCCGCCTCGGGGGGGGAGGGGGGGGGGGTTAAGCATAATGGCATAGATGGGGTAGAATTATTGGGGGCTTGCGGTTAGTTCCTGTAGTTGAGAACAATGGCGGCTTTTCGAGCCGCAGGCCTCGGGTAGTGTCCGGGCAGGAATAATGACTTATTTTATGTTTTTTTTAGGGATTTGCTTTGCGGTGGGTGTTTTGGGTGTGGCGTCGAATCCTTCGCCGTATTATGGGGTTGTTGGTTTGGTGTTAGCGTCTGTGGCGGGGTGCGGGTGGTTGCTGGGCCTTGGGGTTTCGTTCGTGGCTTTAGTGCTGTTTATGGTGTATTTGGGGGGTATGCTGGTGGTGTTTGTTTATTCAGTAGCTTTAGCAGCGGAGCCTTTCCCTGGGGCTTGGGGGGATTGACGGGTGATTGGATGTGCAGTAGCGTTTGTGGCAATTGTTTTTGGGGGGTTGGTGTTTGGGGGGTTTATGGGGGCTTGGAAGTTCGGGGTTTCTACTGTGAATAATGTTGGGGTGTTTGTTGTTCGGTCGGATTTTAGTGGAGTTTCCATGTTTTATTCACATGGGGCAGGGATGTTTTTAGTGGCGGGTTGGGGGCTGTTGTTGACTTTGTTTGTTGTATTGGAGCTTGTGCGGGGGTTGTCGCGGGGTGCTATTCGGGCGGTTTAGGGGTTAGGGTCAGAGAATAGTTTATTGAAAATGCCAGCTTTGGGAGCTGGAGATAAAGGTTTGAGTCCTTTTTTTCTGAGTTTGGGGTACTCTAAGAAGTGGTAAGTCTTCAATCTTTGGTTTACAAGACCAATGTTTTTATAAACTATTAGAGTATTTAGCAGTTGAGTATTTTGTTTTCTAGGGCGCTTGCGGCGGGGAGGAGAAATAGGAGGATAGTGAAGTAGGCGATTGAAGCGAGTTGGCCGATGATGATGAATGGGTGTTCGACGGGTTGGCTTCCTACTCATGTTAGGACGAGGAGGTCGGCGACTAGTACTCAGAATAGGAGCTGGGAGAGTGGTCGGAATGTTATTGCTCGTTGTTTTGATTTGTGCAGGAATGGGATTAGGAATAGGATCAGTACGGAGGCGGCCAGTGCTAATACGCCTCCTAGTTTATTTGGGATTGAACGTAGGATGGCGTAGGCGAATAGGAAGTATCATTCTGGCTTGATGTGTGGTGGGGTTACTAGTGGGTTTGCTGGGGTGAAGTTTTCTGGGTCTCCCAGGAGGTTAACCGCTCATGCTTCTTTCTTATGAGACGTTAGTAAACCAATTACATAGCCTTGTCAAGACTAAATCACAGGTAAAAATCCTGTACATCTCATGTGGCCAACCACTCCCAACTAGGATTCCAAGACGCCTCATCACCCATCATAGAAGAACTCGTTGAATTCCACGACCACGCCCTAATCGTTGCCCTAGCTATCTGCAGCCTAGTTCTCTACCTTTTAGCCCACATACTAACAGAAAAACTCTCGTCCAATGCTGTAGACGCCCAAGAAGTAGAGCTGATCTGGACAATCCTACCTGCTATCGTCCTGGTACTCCTCGCCCTCCCATCCCTACAAATCCTCTACATAATGGACGAAATCGACGAACCAGACCTCACCCTAAAAGCCATCGGCCACCAATGATACTGAAGCTACGAATACACAGACTTCAAAGACCTATCATTCGACTCCTACATAGTGCCCACCCCAGACTTACCCAACGGCCACTTCCGACTGCTAGAAGTTGACCACCGCGTAGTTATCCCAATAGAATCCCCCATCCGCGTGATCATTACTGCAGGAGACGTACTCCACTCCTGAGCAGTCCCAACGCTCGGAGTTAAAACAGACGCAATCCCAGGCCGACTAAACCAAACTTCATTCATTACCATCCGGCCTGGGATTTTTTACGGACAATGCTCAGAAATTTGCGGGGCTAATCACAGCTACATACCCATTGTAGTAGAATCAACCCCACTCCCACATTTCGAGGCCTGATCGTCCCTTCTATCATCATCCTAATCATTAAGAAGCTATGCAACAGCACTAGCCTTTTAAGCTAGCCAAAGAGGGACTTCCCCCTCCTTAATGATATGCCACAGCTTAACCCCGCACCATGATTTTCAATCATAATTATAACCTGATTAACCCTAGCACTCCTCATCCAACCAAAACTACTAGCCTTCACCACAACCAACCCCCCATCAAATAAGACCTCCCTCACTACCAAACCCACACCATGATCCTGACCATGAACCTAAGCTTCTTTGACCAATTTTCCAGCCCCAATCTATTTGGCATCCCCTTAATCCTACTATCCCTACTCTTCCCAGCCCTACTATTCCCGTCCCCAAACAACCGATGAATCAACAACCGCCTTTCTACTATCCAAACATGACTCCTTCACCTAATCACAAAACAACTAATAGTCCCACTCAACAAAAATGGCCACAAATGAGCCATAATATTTACATCCCTAATAATCATACTTCTTACAATCAACCTTCTAGGCCTCCTTCCATATACATTCACCCCAACCACCCAACTATCTATGAACATAGCCCTAGCCTTCCCACTATGGCTCGCCACACTACTAACAGGCCTACGAAACCAACCATCAGCCTCTTTAGCCCACCTATTACCCGAAGGTACCCCTACACCCCTAATCCCCGCACTAATCCTGATCGAAACAACCAGCCTACTAATCCGCCCCCTAGCCCTCGGAGTCCGCCTTACAGCCAACCTTACAGCAGGACACTTACTCATCCAACTCATCTCTACAGCCTCCATTGCATTAATACCCACCCTTCCTGCAGTATCCATCCTAACAATAATCATCCTACTACTCCTAACCATCCTAGAAGTAGCAGTAGCCATAATCCAGGCCTACGTCTTCGTGCTCCTTCTAAGCCTATACTTACAAGAAAACATCTAATGGCACACCAAGCACACTCATACCACATAGTTGACCCAAGCCCTTGACCAATCTTCGGGGCAGCCGCCGCCCTACTCACAACCTCAGGATTAATCATGTGATTCCACTACAACTCATCCATACTACTAACCCTAGGCCTCATCTCAATACTCCTAGTAATACTCCAATGATGACGAGACATTGTACGAGAAAGCACCTTCCAAGGCCATCACACTCCCACAGTCCAAAAAGGCCTACGATACGGCATAATCCTTTTCATCACATCCGAAGCATTCTTCTTCTTAGGCTTCTTCTGAGCGTTCTTCCACTCGAGCCTGGCCCCAACCCCAGAACTAGGAGGCCAATGACCCCCAACAGGAATTAAACCACTCAACCCGATAGAAGTCCCCCTACTAAACACAGCCATCCTACTAGCCTCAGGCGTTACCGTAACGTGAGCCCATCACAGCATCACAGAAGGAAACCGAAAACATGCCATCTACGCCCTAACCCTAACGATCCTCTTGGGATTCTACTTCACAGCCCTACAAGCAATAGAATACCACGAAGCCCCATTCTCAATCGCTGATAGCGTCTACGGATCTACCTTCTTCGTTGCCACTGGATTCCACGGACTCCACGTAATCATCGGATCCTCCTTCCTGACCGTCTGCCTCTTCCGACTGATCAAGTTCCACTTTACATCAGACCACCACTTCGGATTCGAGGCAGCAGCCTGATACTGACACTTCGTAGACGTCATCTGACTATTCCTCTACATAACCATCTACTGATGAGGATCTTGCTCTTCTAGTATATTAATTACAATTGACTTCCAATCTCTAGAATCTGGTATAAACCCAGAGGAGAGCAATGAACGCACTCATGTTCATATTCGCCCTATCATCAATCCTAAGCGCCGCCCTAACCGCATTAAACTTCTGACTCGCCCAAATAAACCCCGACTCAGAGAAACTCTCACCGTACGAATGTGGATTCGACCCACTTGGATCTGCTCGATTACCATTCTCAGTCCGATTCTTCCTCAGTAGCCATCCTGTTCGTCCTATTCGACCTAGAAATCGCCCTCCTACTCCCCCTGCCATGAGCCGTCCAACTCCAATCCCCCCTAATGACCCTCACCTGAACTGTAGTGATCCTCCTTCTCCTAACACTCGGACTGGCCTACGAGTGAATTCAAGGGGGCCTAGAATGAGCAGAATAACAGAAAGTTAGTCTAACCAAAAAGATAGCTGGTTTCGACCCAGCAGATTACAGCCAACCCTGTAACTTTCTTATGTCGCCCCTACATTTAAGCTTCTACTCAGCCTTCATTTTCAGCGGACTAGGACTAGCCTTCCACCGAACCCACCTAGTATCCGCCCTACTATGCCTTGAAAGCATAATATTATCGATATTCGTAGGCCTATCAATATGATCCATCGAAAACCAAGTCTCCTCATTCACCATGGTACCAATTCTCATGCTAACCTTCTCAGCGTGTGAGGCGGGCACAGGCCTGGCCATCCTAGTAGCCTCCACCCGCACACATGGCTCTGACCATCTACACAACCTAAACCTCCTGCAATGCTAAAAATCATCCTACCCACAATCATACTTCTTCCAACAGCCCTGCTGTCTCCACCAAAATTTCTATGGACTAACACCACCTTATACAGCCTCCTAATCGCTGCCCTAAGCCTACAGTGATTAATCCCAACCTACTACCCCTACAAATTTTTATCCAACTGAACAGGAATTGACCAAATCTCATCCCCCCTCCTAGTACTATCCTGCTGACTACTCCCACTCATAATCATAGCAAGCCAAAACCACCTGCAACAAGAACCCCTACAACGCAAACGAATCTTTATCTCAACCTTAGTCGCAGTCCAGCCATTCATCCTACTAGCCTTTTCCACCACAGAACTAGCACTATTTTACATCTCATTTGAAGCAACCCTCATTCCCACCCTAATCTTAATCACCCGATGGGGGAACCAACCAGAACGCCTAAGCGCTGGCATCTACCTGCTATTCTACACGCCAGTAAGCTCTCTACCCCTGCTAATCACAATCATACACCTATACGTGAAAATTGGCACCCTGCACCTGCCAACCCTACAACTAACCCACCCAACCCTATCCACCTCATGGACAGGAATACTATCAGGTCTAGCACTGCTCATAGCATTCATAGTAAAAGCCCCACTATACGGCCTACACCTCTGACTGCCAAAAGCCCACGTAGAAGCACCCATCGCAGGCTCAATACTCCTCGCCGCCCTACTACTAAAGCTAGGAGGATACGGAATTATACGAGTCACTCTATTTATGGGCCCACTGTCCAACCTCCTGCACTACCCCTTCCTAACCCTGGCCCTATGAGGCGCCCTAATGACTAGCTCAATCTGCCTACGACAGACAGACCTAAAATCACTAATCGCTTATTCATCCGTTAGCCACATAGGCCTAGTTATCGCCGCAGGAATAATCCAAACCCACTGATCATTCTCAGGGGCAATGATCCTAATAATTTCCCATGGACTAACTTCCTCCATACTATTCTGCCTAGCCAACACAAACTATGAACGTACGCACAGCCGAATTCTACTACTCACACGAGGCCTACAACCTCTCCTACCACTCGTAGCTACCTGATGATTGCTGGCCAATCTAACAAACATAGCCTTACCCCCAACAACAAACCTCATAGCAGAGCTAACCATTATAATCACCTTATTCAACTGATCTGCCTTCACGATCATCCTAACAGGAATCGCAACCCTACTAACCGCCTCCTACACCTTATTCATACTACTAATGACCCAACGAGGCTCAATCCCCTCCCACATCACATCTATGCAAAACTCAACCACGCGAGAACACCTGCTCATAACACTCCACATTATCCCAATATTCCTCCTAATCCTCAAACCCGAACTGATCTCCGGAATCCCCTCATGCAAGTATAGTTTAAACCAAACATTAGACTGTGATTCTAAGAATAGAAGTTCAAACCTTCTTACCTGCCGAGGGGAGGGTTTAACCAACAAGAGCTGCTAACTCTTACATCTGAGCCTAAAACCTCAGCCCCCTTACTTTTAAAGGATAACAGCAATCCACTGGTCTTAGGAACCACCCATCTTGGTGCAAATCCAAGTAAAAGTAGTGAACCCCACACTACTAATCAACTCCCTCACACTACTCACGCTGACAATCCTCCTAACCCCAATCATCCTGCCATTTCTATTTAAAAACTTTAAAAACACCCCACAAGCCACCACCCGCGCTGTTAAAACCGCATTCCTAATTAGCCTAGCCCCTACAACCGCATTCATCTACTCGGGAGTAGAATCTGTCACCTGCCACTGGGAGTGAAAATTCATTATAAACTTTAAAATCCCCCTGAGCCTAAAAATAGACCAATACTCAATAACATTTCTTCCAATCGCCCTATTTGTAACATGATCAATCCTACAATTCGCCATATGATACATGGCCTCAGAGCCATACGTAACAAAATTTTTCACCTACCTACTGACATTCCTAGTCGCCATACTCCTCCTAACAACCGCAAACAACATATTCCTCCTATTCGTAGGCTGGGAAGGAGTACGAATCATGTCCTTCCTTCTCATCGGCTGATGACAAGGCCGAGCAGATGCCAACACCGCCGCCCTACGAGCCGTAATCTACAACCGAATCGGAGACATCGGACTGATCCTGAGCATAGCATGACTAGCTTCAACATTCAACACCTGAGAGATCCAACAAGCCGTACACCCCCACCAAACCCCAATCCTCCCCCTCATAGGATTAATCCTCGCAGCCGCAGGAAAATCCGCCCAATTTGGACTCCACCCATGACTGCCCGCAGCAATAGAAGGCCCCACCCCAGTATCAGCCCTACTGCACTCCAGTACCATAGTAGTAGCCGGAATCTTCCTGCTCATCCGCATGCACCCCCTGCTAGCCACCAACCAGACAGCCCTAACTGCCTGCCTATGCCTAGGTGCTCTATCAACCCTATTCGCTGCCACATGCGCCCTAACCCAAAATGACATCAAAAAAATCATTGCTTTCTCAACATCCAGCCAACTAGGACTAATAATAGTCACTATCGGACTAAACCTCCCACAACTAGCCTTCCTACACATCTCAACCCATGCCTTCTTTAAAGCCATACTATTCCTATGCTCAGGGTCTATCATCCACAACCTAAACGGAGAACAAGATATCCGAAAGATAGGAGGCCTACAGAAAATACTCCCAGTCACTACTTCCTGCCTAACCATCGGAAACCTGGCGCTGATAGGAACCCCATTCCTAGCCGGATTCTACTCAAAAGACCTCATCATCGAAAGCTTAAACACATCATACCTAAATACTTGAGCCCTACTCCTAACCCTTATAGCCACAGCATTCACCGCAACCTACAGCATCCGCATAACCATCCTAGTCCAAGCTGGACAAACCCGAATCCCCCCAATAGTATCAATAAACGAAAACAACCCACTAATCACCGCCCCCCTAACCCGACTCGCCCTAGGCAGCATTACAGCAGGAATAATCATTACCTCTTTCATCACACCAACCAAAACCCCCCCAATAACCATACCCCTTATCACCAAAACCGCTGCCATCCTCATAACAATCCTAGGAATCATCCTAGGCCCCTCATGTACAGGGCCACACCCCTCTAACGGCGCAAGCTTACATAGAAACATTATTAACAGACCTAGACAGATACAAAAACCCCTACAAGACCACGTATTAACTAACCCTGTTAACCCGACTCAGGAGCGCCTATAAGAGCGATTAAAATCTGTGAAAGGAACTCGGCAAATTAATAAGGCCCGACTGTTTACCAAAAACATAGCCTTCAGCAAATTAAACAAGTATTGAAGGTGATGCCTGCCCGGTGACTTAGGTTTAACGGCCGCGGTATCCTAACCGTGCAAAGATAGCGCAATCAATTGTCCCATAAATCGAGACTTGTATGAATGGCTAAACGAGGTCTTAACTGTCTCTCACAGATAATCAGTGAAATTGATCTCCCCGTGCAAAAGCGGGGATGTGAACATAAGACGAGAAGACCCTGTGGAACTTAAAAATCAACGACCACCGCGAATCCTCAATCAACCCCACTGGGGCCACTACCATCGCAGAGCCTGGTCGATATTTTTCGGTTGGGGCGACCTTGGAGGAGAACAAATCCTCCAAAAACAAGACCATACCTCTTTACCTAGAGCTACCCCTCAAAGTGCTAACAGTGACCAGACCCAATATAATTGATTAATGGACCAAGCTACCCCAGGGATAACAGCGCAATCCCCCTCAAGAGCCCATATCGACAGGGGGGTTTACGACCTCAATGTTGGATCAGGACATCCTAATGGTGCAGCCGCTATTAAGGGTTCGTTTGTTCAACGATTAACAGTCCTACGTGATCTGAGTTCAGACCGGAGCAATCCAGGTCGGTTTCTATCTATGACACACTCTCCCCAGTACGAAAGGACCGGGAAAGTGGGGCCAATACCACAAGCACGCCCCCCCCCCTCTAAGCAGTGAAACCAACTAAACCGTGAAGAGGGCCTTCCCCCACCACTTTCAATCCTAGAAAAGGACCAGCTAGAGTGGCAGAGCCCGGCAAGTGCAGAAGGCTTAAGCCCTTTCCCCAGAGGTTCAAATCCTCTCCCTAGCTTCACCCATGATTCAAATAACAACACTAAGCTGCCTCGTTATATCCCTCCTATACATCATCCCAATCCTGATTGCCGTAGCCTTCCTAACCCTAGTAGAACGGAAAATCCTAAGCTACATACAATCCCGCAAAGGCCCTAACGTTGTCGGGCCTTTTGGCCTACTTCAACCATTTGCGGACGGACTGAAACTATTTACCAAAGAGCCCATCCGACCCTCTACCTCTTCCCCACTTCTATTCATTCTGATACCAATACTAGCCCTTGTCCTAGCCCTCACCACTTGAGCACCACTACCACTCCCATTTCCCCTAGCAGATCTAAACCTCGGAGTTCTCTTCCTAATAGCCATGTCAAGCCTAGCCGTCTACTCAGTCCTATGATCAGGCTGAGCCTCGAACTCAAAATACGCACTAATCGGAGCCCTACGGGCAGTAGCACAGACCATTTCATACGAAGTGACACTGGCCATAATCCTGCTATCAATAATCATACTAAGCGGAAGCTACACACTCAGCTCCTTTGCCATCGCACAGGAGCCTCTATACTTCATTTTCTCCTCATGACCCCTAGCAATAATATGATACGTATCCACCCTAGCAGAGACAAACCGAGCTCCTTTTGACCTCACAGAGGGTGAATCTGAGCTAGTCTCAGGGTTTAACGTTGAATACGCCGCAGGACCCTTCGCCTTATTCTTCCTAGCTGAATATGCGAACATTATGCTAATAAATACACTTACAGCCATCATATTCCTAAACCCAAGCGCCCTAGGGCCACCCACAGAACTATTCCCCGTCATCCTAGCCACAAAAGTCCTCCTACTATCTTCTGGTTTCTTATGGGTCCGAGCTTCATACCCACGATTCCGATATGACCAACTAATGCACCTACTATGAAAAAACTTCCTACCCCTCACACTAGCTCTGTGCCTCTGACACATCAGCATACCTATCTGCTATGCAGGCCTACCTCCTTACATAAGGAAATGTGCCTGAACTACAAAGGGTCACTATGATAAAGTGAACATAGAGGTATAACAGCCCTCTCATTTCCTGTTGACCTTAGAAAAGTAGGAATTGAACCCACACAAGAGAAATCAAAATTCTCCATACTTCCCTTATATTATTTTCTAGTAGAGTCAGCTAATCAAGCTATCGGGCCCATACCCCGAAAATGATGGTTTAACCCCCTCCTCTACTAATGAACCCTTACGCGACCCCAATCATAACCTTCAGCCTCATCTTGGGCACCACAATCACAATTTCCAGCAACCACTGAGTTCTGGCCTGGACAGGACTGGAGATCAACACACTAGCCATCATTCCCCTAATTGCCAAATCCCACCACCCACGAGCAGTAGAAGCCGCAACGAAATACTTCCTAACCCAAGCAGCTGCTTCCGCCCTGGTCCTATTCTCTAGCATAACCAATGCCTGAGTCACCGGCCAATGAGACATCACACAAATAAACCACCCAACCTCCTGTCTACTACTGACAGCAGCAATCGCTATTAAACTGGGCCTAGTGCCATTTCACTTCTGATTCCCAGAAGTACTACAAGGATCGCCACTAATAACAGCCCTGCTACTCTCGACCCTCATAAAATTCCCCCCACTAACCCTGCTCCTACTAACATCCAAATCCCTCGACCCAGCTCTACTCACCGCCATGGCCCTAGCCTCAACAGCACTAGGAGGCTGAATAGGACTGAACCAAACACAAACACGCAAAATCCTAGCCTTCTCGTCCATCTCCCACTTAGGCTGAATCGCCATCATCCTAGTTTACAGCCCCAAATTGGCCTTACTTACCTTCTACCTATACACAATCATAACATCAGCCGTATTCCTAGCCCTTAACAAAATCAAAGCCCTTAACCTATCCATGATCACAACCTCATGAACAAAAACCCCAGTGCTAAACGCCACCCTAATACTAGTACTTTTATCCCTAGCAGGCCTCCCCCCATTAACAGGCTTTATACCAAAGTGACTTATCATCCAAGAACTAACTAAACAGGAAATAACACCAGCAGCCATGGCAATTGCCATGCTATCACTGCTCAGCCTCTTCTTCTACCTACGCCTCGCATACCACTCAACAATTACCCTTCCCCCCAACTCCTCTAACCACATAAAACAATGATACACTAGCAAAGCCCCAAGCACACCTACTGCGGTCCTTGCCTCACTATCAATCCTCTTACTTCCCCTGTCCCCAATAATACATGCCATTGTCTAGAAACTTAGGATAACACCCCAAACCGAAGGCCTTCAAAGCCTTAAATAAGAGTTAAACCCTCTTAGTTTCTGCACATTAAGACTTACAGAATATTAACCTGTATCTTCTGAATGCAAGTCAGACGCTTTAATTAAGCTAAAGCCTCCCTAGACAGATGGGCTTCGATCCCACAAAACTCTAGTTAACAGCTAAATGCCTAAACCAATTGGCTTCTGCCTACAAAGACCCTGACGCACCCTAGTGCGCATCGATGAGCTTGCAACTCAACATGAATTTCACTACAGAGCCGATAAGAAGAGGAATTAAACCTCTGTAAAAAGGACTACAGCCTAACGCTTCAACACTCAGCCATCTTACCCGTCACCTTCATCAACCGATGACTATTTTCCACTAACCATAAGGATATTGGCACCCTGTACCTCATCTTCGGGGCATGAGCAGGAATAGTCGGCACCGCACTCAGCCTATTAATCCGCGCAGAACTAGGACAACCAGGAACTCTCCTAGGCGACGACCAAATTTACAATGTAATCGTTACCGCTCACGCCTTTGTAATAAGCTTCTTTATAGTCATACCCATCATGATCGGAGGATTCGGCAACTGATTAGTCCCCCTCATAATCGGTGCCCCCGACATAGCATTCCCGCGAATAAACAACATAAGCTTTTGACTCCTCCCCCCATCATTCCTCCTCCTACTAGCCTCATCCACTGTAGAAGCTGGCGCCGGCACAGGCTGAACTGTCTACCCTCCCCTAGCAGGTAACCTTGCCCACGCCGGAGCTTCAGTAGACCTGGCTATCTTCTCACTCCACTTAGCCGGTATCTCCTCCATCCTTGGGGCCATCAACTTTATCACCACAGCCATCAACATAAAACCCCCCGCACTCTCACAATACCAAACCCCACTATTTGTCTGATCCGTACTAATTACCGCCATCCTACTCCTTCTATCACTCCCCGTACTCGCCGCCGGTATTACAATATTACTAACTGATCGAAACCTAAACACCACATTCTTCGACCCCGCTGGAGGAGGAGACCCAATCCTGTACCAACACCTATTCTGATTCTTCGGACACCCAGAAGTCTATATTCTGATCCTACCGGGGTTCGGAATCATCTCACACGTAGTCACGTACTACTCAGGCAAAAAGGAGCCCTTCGGCTACATGGGAATAGTCTGAGCCATACTATCCATCGGCTTCCTAGGATTCATCGTCTGAGCTCACCACATGTTTACAGTAGGAATAGACGTTGATACCCGAGCCTACTTTACATCAGCCACTATAATCATTGCCATCCCTACCGGAATCAAAGTATTTAGCTGACTAGCCACCCTGCACGGAGGAACAATCAAATGAGACCCCCCCAATACTATGAGCTCTAGGATTTATCTTCCTATTTACCATCGGAGGATTAACAGGAATCGTTCTTGCAAACTCTTCCCTAGACATCGCCCTGCACGACACGTACTACGTAGTTGCCCACTTCCACTACGTCCTATCCATAGGCGCTGTCTTTGCCATTCTAGCAGGATTTACTCACTGATTCCCACTACTCACTGGGTTTACCCTACACCAAACATGAGCAAAAGCCCACTTCGGGGTAATATTTACAGGAGTAAACCTAACGTTCTTCCCCCAGCACTTCCTAGGCCTAGCAGGAATACCCCGACGATACTCGGACTATCCCGACGCCTACACACTATGAAACACCATTTCCTCCATCGGCTCCCTAATCTCAATAGTAGCCGTAATCATACTAATATTCATCATCTGAGAAGCCTTTTCGGCCAAACGAAAAGTCCTACAACCAGAACTAACTACCACAAACGTTGAATGAATCCACGGCTGCCCTCCCCCATACCATACTTTCGAGGAACCGGCCTTCGTCCAAGTACAAGAAAGGAAGGAATCGAACCCTCACATGCTGGTTTCAAGCCAACTGCATTAACCGCTCATGCTTCTTTCTTATGAGACGTTAGTAAACCAATTACATAGCCTTGTCAAGACTAAATCACAGGTAAAAATCCTGTACATCTCATGTGGCCAACCACTCCCAACTAGGATTCCAAGACGCCTCATCACCCATCGTAGAAGAACTCGTTGAATTCCACGACCACGCCCTAATCGTTGCCCTAGCTATCTGCAGCCTAGTTCTCTACCTTTTAGCCCACATACTAACAGAAAAAACTCTCGTCCAATGCTGTAGACGCCCAAGAAGTAGAGCTGATCTGGACAATCCTACCTGCTATCGTCCTGGTACTCCTCGCCCTCCCATCCCTACAAATCCTCTACATAATGGACAAAATCGACGAACCAGACCTCACCCTAAAAGCCATCGGCCACCAATGATACTGAAGCTACGAATACACAGACTTCAAAGACCTATCATTCGACTCCTACATAGTGCCCACCCCAGACTTACCCAACGGCCACTTCCGACTGCTAGAAGTTGACCACCGCGTAGTTATCCCAATAGAATCCCCCATCCGCGTGATCATTACTGCAGGAGACGTACTCCACTCCTGAGCAGTCCCAACGCTCGGAGTTAAAACAGACGCAATCCCAGGCCGACTAAACCAAACTTCATTCATTACCACCCGGCCTGGGATTTTTTACGGACAATGCTCAGAAATTTGCGGGGCTAATCACAGCTACATACCCATTGTAGTAGAATCAACCCCACTCCCACATTTCGAGGCCTGATCGTCCCTTCTATCATCATCCTAATCATTAAGAAGCTATGCAACAGCACTAGCCTTTTAAGCTAGCCAAAGAGGGACTTCCCCCTCCTTAATGATATGCCACAGCTTAACCCCGCACCATGATTTTCAATCATAATTATAACCTGATTAACCCTAGCACTCCTCATCCAACCAAAACTACTAGCCTTCACCACAACCAACCCCCCATCAAATAAGACCTCCCTCACTACCAAACCCACACCATGATCCTGACCATGAACCTAAGCTTCTTTGACCAATTTTCCAGCCCCAATCTATTTGGCATCCCCTTAATCCTACTATCCCTACTCTTCCCAGCCCTACTATTCCCGTCCCCAAACAACCGATGAATCAACAACCGCCTTTCTACTATCCAAACATGACTCCTTCACCTAATCACAAAACAACTAATAGTCCCACTCAACAAAAATGGCCACAAATGAGCCATAATATTTACATCCCTAATAATCATACTTCTTACAATCAACCTTCTAGGCCTCCTTCCATATACATTCACCCCAACCACCCAACTATCTATGAACATAGCCCTAGCCTTCCCACTATGGCTCGCCACACTACTAACAGGCCTACGAAACCAACCATCAGCCTCTTTAGCCCACCTATTACCCGAAGGTACCCCTACACCCCTAATCCCCGCACTAATCCTGATCGAAACAACCAGCCTACTAATCCGCCCCCTAGCCCTCGGAGTCCGCCTTACAGCCAACCTTACAGCAGGACACTTACTCATCCAACTCATCTCTACAGCCTCCATTGCATTAATACCCACCCTTCCTGCAGTATCCATCCTAACAATAATCATCCTACTACTCCTAACCATCCTAGAAGTAGCAGTAGCCATAATCCAGGCCTACGTCTTCGTGCTCCTTCTAAGCCTATACTTACAAGAAAACATCTAATGGCACACCAAGCACACTCATACCACATAGTTGACCCAAGCCCTTGACCAATCTTCGGGGCAGCCGCCGCCCTACTCACAACCTCAGGATTAATCATGTGATTCCACTACAACTCATCCATACTACTAACCCTAGGCCTCATCTCAATACTCCTAGTAATACTCCAATGATGACGAGACATTGTACGAGAAAGCACCTTCCAAGGCCATCACACTCCCACAGTCCAAAAAGGCCTACGATACGGCATAATCCTTTTCATCACATCCGAAGCATTCTTCTTCTTAGGGTTCTTCTGAGCGTTCTTCCACTCGAGCCTGGCCCCAACCCCAGAACTAGGAGGCCAATGACCCCCAACAGGAATTAAACCACTCAACCCGATAGAAGTCCCCCTACTAAACACAGCCATCCTACTAGCCTCAGGCGTTACCGTAACGTGAGCCCATCACAGCATCACAGAAGGAAACCGAAAACACGCCATCCACGCCCTAACCCTAACGATCCTCCTGGGATTCTACTTCACAGCCCTACAAGCAATAGAATACCACGAAGCCCCATTCTCAATCGCCGATAGCGTCTACGGATCTACCTTCTTCGTTGCCACTGGATTCCACGGACTCCACGTAATCATCGGATCCTCCTTCCTGACCGTCTGCCTCTTCCGACTGATCAAGTTCCACTTTACATCAGACCACCACTTCGGATTCGAGGCAGCAGCCTGATACTGACACTTCGTAGACGTCATCTGACTATTCCTCTACATAACCATCTACTGATGAGGATCTTGCTCTTCTAGTATATTAATTACAATTGACTTCCAATCTCTAGAATCTGGTATAAACCCAGAGGAGAGCAATGAACGCACTCATGTTCATATTCGCCCTATCATCAATCCTAAGCGCCGCCCTAACCGCATTAAACTTCTGACTCGCCCAAATAAACCCCGACTCAGAGAAACTCTCACCGTACGAATGTGGATTCGACCCACTTGGATCTGCTCGATTACCATTCTCAGTCCGATTCTTCCTCAGTAGCCATCCTGTTCGTCCTATTCGACCTAGAAATCGCCCTCCTACTCCCCCTGCCATGAGCCGTCCAACTCCAATCCCCCCTAATGACCCTCACCTGAACTGTAGTGATCCTCCTTCTCCTAACACTCGGACTGGCCTACGAGTGAATTCAAGGGGGCCTAGAATGAGCAGAATAACAGAAAGTTAGTCTAACCAAAAAGATAGCTGGTTTCGACCCAGCAGATTACAGCCAACCCTGTAACTTTCTTATGTCGCCCCTACATTTAAGCTTCTACTCAGCCTTCATTTTCAGCGGACTAGGACTAGCCTTCCACCGAACCCACCTAGTATCCGCCCTACTATGCCTTGAAAGCATAATATTATCGATATTCGTAGGCCTATCAATATGATCCATCGAAAACCAAGTCTCCTCATTCACCATGGTACCAATTCTCATGCTAACCTTCTCAGCGTGTGAGGCGGGCACAGGCCTGGCCATCCTAGTAGCCTCCACCCGCACACATGGCTCTGACCATCTACACAACCTAAACCTCCTGCAATGCTAAAAATCATCCTACCCACAATCATACTTCTTCCAACAGCCCTGCTGTCTCCACCAAAATTTCTATGGACTAACACCACCTTATACAGCCTCCTAATCGCTGCCCTAAGCCTACAGTGATTAATCCCAACCTACTACCCCTACAAATTTTTATCCAACTGAACAGGAATTGACCAAATCTCATCCCCCCTCCTAGTACTATCCTGCTGACTACTCCCACTCATAATCATAGCAAGCCAAAACCACCTGCAACAAGAACCCCTACAACGCAAACGAATCTTTATCTCAACCTTAGTCGCAGTCCAGCCATTCATCCTACTAGCCTTTTCCACCACAGAACTAGCACTATTTTACATCTCATTTGAAGCAACCCTCATTCCCACCCTAATCTTAATCACCCGATGGGGGAACCAACCAGAACGCCTAAGCGCTGGCATCTACCTGCTATTCTACACGCCAGTAAGCTCTCTACCCCTGCTAATCACAATCATACACCTATACGTGAAAATTGGCACCCTGCACCTGCCAACCCTACAACTAACCCACCCAACCCTATCCACCTCATGGACAGGAATACTATCAGGTCTAGCACTGCTCATAGCATTCATAGTAAAAGCCCCACTATACGGCCTACACCTCTGACTGCCAAAAGCCCACGTAGAAGCACCCATCGCAGGCTCAATACTCCTCGCCGCCCTACTACTAAAGCTAGGAGGATACGGAATTATACGAGTCACTCTATTTATGGGCCCACTGTCCAACCTCCTGCACTACCCCTTCCTAACCCTGGCCCTATGAGGCGCCCTAATGACTAGCTCAATCTGCCTACGACAGACAGACCTAAAATCACTAATCGCTTATTCATCCGTTAGCCACATAGGCCTAGTTATCGCCGCAGGAATAATCCAAACCCACTGATCATTCTCAGGGGCAATGATCCTAATAATTTCCCATGGACTAACTTCCTCCATACTATTCTGCCTAGCCAACACAAACTATGAACGTACGCACAGCCGAATTCTACTACTCACACGAGGCCTACAACCTCTCCTACCACTCGTAGCTACCTGATGATTGCTGGCCAATCTAACAAACATAGCCTTACCCCCAACAACAAACCTCATAGCAGAGCTAACCATTATAATCACCTTATTCAACTGATCTGCCTTCACGATCATCCTAACAGGAATCGCAACCCTACTAACCGCCTCCTACACCTTATTCATACTACTAATGACCCAACGAGGCTCAATCCCCTCCCACATCACATCTATGCAAAACTCAACCACGCGAGAACACCTGCTCATAACACTCCACATTATCCCAATATTCCTCCTAATCCTCAAACCCGAACTGATCTCCGGAATCCCCTCATGCAAGTATAGTTTAAACCAAACATTAGACTGTGATTCTAAGAATAGAAGTTCAAACCTTCTTACCTGCCGAGGGGAGGGTTTAACCAACAAGAGCTGCTAACTCTTACATCTGAGCCTAAAACCTCAGCCCCCTTACTTTTAAAGGATAACAGCAATCCACTGGTCTTAGGAACCACCCATCTTGGTGCAAATCCAAGTAAAAGTAGTGAACCCCACACTACTAATCAACTCCCTCACACTACTCACGCTGACAATCCTCCTAACCCCAATCATCCTGCCATTTCTATTTAAAAACTTTAAAAACACCCCACAAGCCACCACCCGCGCTGTTAAAACCGCATTCCTAATTAGCCTAGCCCCTACAACCGCATTCATCTACTCGGGAGTAGAATCTGTCACCTGCCACTGGGAGTGAAAATTCATTATAAACTTTAAAATCCCCCTGAGCCTAAAAATAGACCAATACTCAATAACATTTCTTCCAATCGCCCTATTTGTAACATGATCAATCCTACAATTCGCCATATGATACATGGCCTCAGAGCCATACGTAACAAAATTTTTCACCTACCTACTGACATTCCTAGTCGCCATACTCCTCCTAACAACCGCAAACAACATATTCCTCCTATTCGTAGGCTGGGAAGGAGTACGAATCATGTCCTTCCTTCTCATCGGCTGATGACAAGGCCGAGCAGATGCCAACACCGCCGCCCTACGAGCCGTAATCTACAACCGAATCGGAGACATCGGACTGATCCTGAGCATAGCATGACTAGCTTCAACATTCAACACCTGAGAGATCCAACAAGCCGTACACCCCCACCAAACCCCAATCCTCCCCCTCATAGGATTAATCCTCGCAGCCGCAGGAAAATCCGCCCAATTTGGACTCCACCCATGACTGCCCGCAGCAATAGAAGGCCCCACCCCAGTATCAGCCCTACTGCACTCCAGTACCATAGTAGTAGCCGGAATCTTCCTGCTCATCCGCATGCACCCCCTGCTAGCCACCAACCAGACAGCCCTAACTGCCTGCCTATGCCTAGGTGCTCTATCAACCCTATTCGCTGCCACATGCGCCCTAACCCAAAATGACATCAAAAAAATCATTGCTTTCTCAACATCCAGCCAACTAGGACTAATAATAGTCACTATCGGACTAAACCTCCCACAACTAGCCTTCCTACACATCTCAACCCATGCCTTCTTTAAAGCCATACTATTCCTATGCTCAGGGTCTATCATCCACAACCTAAACGGAGAACAAGATATCCGAAAGATAGGAGGCCTACAGAAAATACTCCCAGTCACTACTTCCTGCCTAACCATCGGAAACCTGGCGCTGATAGGAACCCCATTCCTAGCCGGATTCTACTCAAAAGACCTCATCATCGAAAGCTTAAACACATCATACCTAAATACTTGAGCCCTACTCCTAACCCTTATAGCCACAGCATTCACCGCAACCTACAGCATCCGCATAACCATCCTAGTCCAAGCTGGACAAACCCGAATCCCCCCAATAGTATCAATAAACGAAAACAACCCACTAATCACCGCCCCCCTAACCCGACTCGCCCTAGGCAGCATTACAGCAGGAATAATCATTACCTCTTTCATCACACCAACCAAAACCCCCCCAATAACCATACCCCTTATCACCAAAACTGCTGCCATCCTCATAACAATCCTAGGAATCATCCTAGCCCTAGAACTATCGAACATAACACACACCCTCACTCACCCCAAACCAAACCCCCTCATAAACTTCTCCTCTGCATTAGGGTACTTCAACCCCCTAGTACACCGATTCTTCTCCAAAAACCTACTAGAAAAGGGACAAAACATTGCCCTACACTTGATCGACCTCTCCTGACTCAAAAAAATAGGGCCAGAGGGCCTTGCTGAACTACAAGTAGCCGCAAGCAAAGCCGCAACCTCAATACACACAGGGCTAATTAAGGCCTACCTAGGATCCTTCGCCCTCTCCATCCTGGTAATAATCCTAATAACACACAGACTCACTAATGGCCCCTAACATCCGCAAATCCCATCCCCTACTAAAAATAATCAACAACTCCCTAATCGACCTACCCGCCCCCTCCAACATCTCTGCCTGATGAAACTTCGGCTCCCTTCTAGCCATCTGCTTAGCCACACAAATCCTAACAGGCCTGCTACTAGCCATACACTACACCGCAGACACTTCACTCGCCTTCTCCTCAGTAGCTCACACATGCCGAGACGTCCAGTACGGATGGCTCATCCGCAACCTCCACGCCAACGGTGCTTCGCTCTTCTTTATCTGCATCTACTTACACATCGGACGAGGCCTCTACTACGGCTCCTACCTATACAAAGAAACCTGAAACACAGGAGTAATCCTCCTACTCACCCTAATAGCAACTGCCTTCGTAGGGTATGTCCTACCATGAGGACAAATGTCATTCTGAGGGGCCACCGTAATCACCAACCTATTCTCAGCCATCCCGTACATTGGGCAAACTCTAGTAGAATGAGCCTGAGGAGGATTCTCAGTAGACAATCCAACCTTAACCCGATTCTTCGCCATCCACTTCCTACTGCCCTTCCTAATTGCAGGAATCACCCTAGTCCACCTAACCTTCCTACACGAATCAGGCTCAAATAACCCACTAGGAATCGTATCAGACTGCGACAAAATCCCATTCCACCCATACTTCTCCATTAAAGACAGCTTAGGGCTTACCCTAATAATCACCCCTCTAATAGCACTAGCCCTATTTTCACCGAACCTCCTGGTTCTTGGAATCCTAGTTGGGAGTGGTTGGCCACATGAGATGTACAGGATTTTTACCTGTGATTTAGTCTTGACAAGGCTATGTAATTGGTTTACTAACGTCTCATAAGAAAGAAGCATGAGCGGTTAATGCAGTTGGCTTGAAACCCATCCCCAGTGGTGCCAGTGCACTCTCTGGACTCACTGCACTGCATGTCCAGTGGTGCCAGTGCACTCTCTGCACTCACTGCACTGCATCCCCAGTGGTGCCAGTGCACTCTCTGGACTCACTGCAGTGCATTCCCTCTGGTGCCAGTGCACTCTGTGGACTCACTGCAGTGCATCCCCAGTGGTGCCATTGCACTCTCTGGACTCACTGCACTGCATCCCCAGTGGTGCCAGTGCACTCTCTGGACTCACTGCACTGCATCACCAGTGGTGCCAGAGCACTCTCTGGACTCACTGCACTGCATCCTCTGTGCTGCCAGTGCACTCTCTGGACTCACTGCACTGCATCCCCAGTGGTGCCAGTGCACTCTCTGGACTCACTGCACTGCAGACCCAGTGGTGCCAGTGCACTCTCTGGACTCACTGCACTGCATCCCCAGTGGTGCCAATGCACTCTCTGGACTCACTGCACTGCATCCCCAGTGGTTCCAGTGCATTCACTGGACTCACTGTACTGCATCACCAGTGGTGCCAGTGCACTCTCTGGACTCACTGCACTGCATCCCCAGTGGTGCCAGTGAGCTCTCTGGACTCACTGCACTGCATCCCCAGTGGTGCCAGTGTACTAACAGGATTCACTGCACTGCATCCCCAGTGGTGCTACTGCACTCTCTGGACTCACTCCAGTGCATCCCCAGTGGTGCCAGTGCACTCTCTGGACTCACTGCACTGCATCCCCAGTGGTGCCAGTGAAGTCTTTGGACTCACTGCACTGCATCCCCAGTGGTGCCAGTGCACTCTGTGGAGTCACTGAAGTGCATCCCCAGTGGTGCCAGTGCACTCTCTGGACTCACTGCACTGCATGTCCAGTGGTGCCAGTTCACTCTCTGAAGTCACTGTACTGCATCCCCACTGGTGCCAGTGCACTATGTGGACTCACTGTACTGCATCCCCAGTGGTGACAGTGCACTCTCTGGACTAACTGCAGTGCATCCCCAGTGGTGCCAGTGCACTCTCTGGACTCACTGCACTGCATCCCCAGTGCTGCCAGTGCACTCTCTGGACTCACTGTACTGCATCACCAGTGGTGCCAGTGCACTCTCTGGACTCACTGCAGTGCATCCCCAGTGGTGCCAGTGCACTCTCTGGACTCACTGCAGTGCATCCCCAGTGGCGCCAGTGCACTCTCTGGACTCACTGCACTGCATCCCCAGTGGTGCCAGTGCACTCTCTGCACTCACTGCACTGCATTCCCAGTGGTGCCAGTGAAGTCTCTGGACTCACTGCACTGCATCCCCAGTGGTGCCAGTGCACTCTCTGGACTCACTGCACTGCATCCCCACTGCTGCCAGTGCACTCTCTGGACTCACTGCACTGCATCCCCAGTGGTGCCAGTGCACTCTCTCGAGTCACTGCACTACATCCCCAGTAGTGCCAGTGCACTTCACTGGACTCACTGTACTGCATCATCGGTGGTGCCAGTGCACTCTCTGGACTCACTGCACTGCATCCCCAGTGGTGCCAGTGTACTCTCTGGACTCACTGCACTGCAGGCCCAGTGGTACCAGTGCACTCACTGGACTCACTGTACTGCATCACCAGTGGTGCCAGTGCACTCTCTGGACTCACTGTACTGCATCCCCAGTGCTTCCAGTGCATTCACTGGACTCACTGTACTGCATCTCCAGTGGTGCCAGTGCACTCTCTGGACTCACTGCACTGCATCCCCAGTGGTGCCAGTGAGCTCTCTGGACTCACTGCACTGCATCCCCAGTGGTGCCAGTGTACTCACAGGATTCACTGCACTGCATCCCCAGTGGTGCTAGTGCAGTCTCTGGACTCACTGCAGTGCATCCCCAGTGGTGCCAGTGCACTCTCTGGACTCACTGAAGTGCATTCTCAGTGGTGCCAGTGCACTCTCTGGGCTCACTGAAGTGCATCCCCAGTGGTGCCAGTACACTCACTGGACTCACTGCACTGCATGCCCAGTGGTACCAGTGCACTCTCTGGACTCACTGTAGTGCATCCCCAGTGGTGCCAGTGCACTCTCTGGACTCACTGCAGTGCATCCCCAGTGGTGCCAGAGCACTCTCTGGACTCACTACACTGCATCCCCAGTGGTGCCAGTGAAGTCTTTGGACTCACTGCACTGCATCCCCAGTGGTGAAAGTGCACTCTGTGGAGTCACTGAAGTGCATCCCCAGTGGTGCCAGTGCACTCTCTGGACTCACTGCACTGCATGTCCAGTGGTGCCAGTGCACTCTCTGGACTCACTGTACTGCATCCCCAGTGGTGCCAGTGCACTATGTGGACTCACTGTACTGCATCCCCAGTGGTGACAGTGCACTCTCTGGACTAACTGCAGTGCATCCCCAGTGGTGCCAGTGCACTCTCTGGACTCACTGCAGTGCATCCCCAGTGGTGCCAGTGCAGTCTCTGGACTCACTGCACTGCTTCCACAGTGGTGCCAGTGCACTGTCTGGACTCACTGCAGTGCATCCCCAGTGGTGTCAGTGCACTCTCTGGACTCACTGTACTGCACCCCCAGTGGTGCCAGTGCACTCACTGGACTGACTGCACTGCATCCCCAGTGGTGCCAGTGCGCTCTCTGGAGTCACAGCACTGCATCCCCAGTGGTGCCAGTGCACTCACTGGACTCACTGCACTGCATCACAGGTGGTGCCAGTGCACTCTCTGGACTCACTGCAGTGAATCCCCGGTGGTGCCAGTGTACTCTCTGCAGTCACTGCACTGCATCCCCAGTGTTGCCAGTGCACTCACTGGACTGCATCCCCAGTGGTGCCAGTGCACTCTCTGGACTCACTGCACTGCATCCCCAGTGGTGCCAGTGTACTCTCTGGACTCACTGCAGTGCATCCCCAGTGGTGCCAGAGCACTCTGTGGACTCACTGCACTGCATCCCCAGTGGTGCCACTGCACTCTCTGGACTCACTGCACTGCATCCCCAGTGGTGTCAGTGCACTCTCTGGACTCACTGAAGTGCATACCCAGTTGTGCCAGTGCACTCTCTGGACTCAATGCACTGCATCCCCAGTGGTGCCAGTGCACTCTCTGGACTCAGTGCACTGCATCCCCAGTGCTGCCAGTGCAATCTCTGGACTCACTGTAGTGCATCCCCAGTGGTGCCAGTGCACTCTCTGGACTCACTGCACTGCATCCCCAGTGGTGCCAGTGCACTCTCTGGACTCACTGTACTGCATCCCCAGTGGTGCCAGTGCACTCTCTGGACTCACTGCAGTGCATCCCCAGTGGTGCCAGTGCACTCTCTGGACTCACTGCACTGCATCCCCAGTGGTGCCAGTGCACTCTCTGGAGTCACTGCAATGCATCCCCAGTGGTGCCAGTGCACTCTCTGGACTCACTGCACTGCATGCCCAGTGGTGCCAGTGCACTCTCTGGACTCCCTGTACTGCATCCCCACTTGTACCAGTGCACTCTGTGGACTCACTGTACTGCATCCCCAGTGGTGACAGTGCACTCTCTGGAGTCACTGAAGTGCATCCCCAGTGGTGCCAGTGCACTCTCTGGACTCACTGCAGTGCATCCCCAGTGGTGCCAGTGCACTCTCTGGACTCACTGCACTGCATCCCCAGTGCTGCCAGTGCACTCTCTGGACTCACTGTAGTGCATCCACAGTGGTGCCAGTGCACTCACTGGACTCACTGCAGTGCATTCCCTCTGTTGCCAGTGCACTCTCTGGACTCACTGCACTGCATCCCCAGTGGTGCCAGTGCACTCTCTGGACTCACTGCACTGCATCCCCAGTGGTGCCAGTGCATTCTCTGGACTCACTGAGGTGCATCCCCAGTGGTGCCAGTGCACTCTCTGGAGTCACTGAAGTGCATCCCCAGTGGTGCCAGTGCACTCTCTGGACTCACTGCACTGCATCCCCAGTGGTGCCAGTGCACTGTCTGGACTCACTGAACTGCATCCCCAGTGGTGCCAGTGCACTCTCTGGACTCACTGCACTGCATCCCCAGTGGTGCCAGTGCACTCTCTGGACTCACTGCACTGCATCCCTAGTGGTGCCACTGCACTCTCTGGACTCACTGCACTGCTTCCCCAGTGGTGCCAGTGCACTCTCTGGACTCACTGCACTGCATCCCCAGTGGTGCCAGTGCACTCTCTGGACTCACTGCAGTGCATCCCCACTGGTGCCAGTGCACTCTCTGGACTCACTGCACTGCATTCCCAGTGGTGCCAGTGCACTCTCTGGACTCACTGCAGTGCATCCCCACTGGTGCCAGTGCACTCTCTGGGCTCACTGCAGTGCATCCCCAGTGATGCCAGTGCACTCTCTGGACTCACTGCACTGCATCCCCAGTGGTGCCAGTGCGCTCTCTGGAGTCACAGCACTGCATCCCCAGTGGTGCCAGTGCAATCTCTGGACTCACTGCACTGCATCCCCACTGGTGCCAAAGCACTCTCTGGACTCCCAGCACCGCATCCCCAGTGGTGCCAGTGCACTCTCTGGACTCACTGCACTGCATGTCCAGTGGTGCCAGTGCACTCTCTGGACTCACTGTACTGCATACCCACTGGTGCCAGTGCACTCTGTGGACTCACTGTACTGCATCCCCAGTGGTGCCAGTGCACTCTCTGGACTCACTGCAGTGCATCCCCAGTGGTGCCAGTGCACTCTGTGGACTCACTGCACTGAAGCCCCAGTGGTGCCAGTGCACTATCTGGACTCACTGCAGTGCATCCCCAGTGGTGCCAGTGCACTCTCTGGACTCACTGCTCTGCATCCCCAGTGGTGCCAGTGCACTCTCTGGACTCACTGCAGGCCATCCCCAGTGGTGCCAGTGCACTGTCTGGACTCACTGCAGTGCATCCCCAGTGGTGCCAGTGCACTCTCTGGACTCACTGTACTGCACCCCCAGTGGTGCCAGTGCACTCACTGGACTGACTGCACTGCATCCCCAGTAGTGCCAGTGCACTCTCTGGACTCACTGCAGTGCATCCCCAGTGGTGCCAGTGTACTCTCTGGACTCACTGCACTGCATCCCCAGTGGTGCCAGTGCACTCACTGGACTCACTGGACACATCCCCAGTGGTGCCAGTGCACTCTCTGGACTCACTAAACTGCATCACCAGTGGTGCCACTGAACTCTCTGGACTCACTGCACTGCTTCCCCAGTGGTGCCAGTGCACTCACTGGACTCACTGCAGTGCATCCCCACTGGTGCCAGTGCACTCTCTGGGCTCACTGCAGTGCATCCCCAGTGGTGCCAGTGCACTCTCTGGACTCACTGCACTGCATCCCCAGTGGTGCCAGTGCGCTCTCTGGAGTCACAGCACTGCATCCCCAGTGGTGCCAAAGCACTCTCTGGACTCCCAGCACCGCATCCCCAGTGGTGCCAGTGCACTCTCTGGACTCACTGCACTGCATGCCCAGTGGTGCCAGTGCACTCTCTGGACTCACTGTACTGCATACCCACTGGTGCCAGTGCACTCTGTGGACTCACTGTACTTCATCCCCAGTGGTGACAGTGCACTCTCTGGACTCACTGAACTGCATCCCCAGTGGTGCCAGTGCACTCTCTGGACTCACTGCAGTGCATCCCCAGTGGTGCCAGTGCACTCTCTGGACTCACTGCACTGAAGCCCCAGTGGTGCCAGTGCACTCTCTGGACTCACTGCAGTGCATCCCCAGTGGTGCCAGTGCACTCTCTGGACTCACTGTACTGCACCCCCAGTGGTGCCAGTGCACTCACTGGACTGACTGCACTGCATCACCAGTAGTGCCAGTGCACTCTCTGGACTCACTGCACTGCATCCCCACTGGTGCCAGTGTACTCTCTGGACTCACTGCACTGCATCCCCAGTGGTGCCAGTGCACTCACTGGACTCACTGGACACATCCCCAGTGGTGCCAGTGCACTCTCTGGACTCACTAAACTGCATCACCAGTGGTGCCACTGAACTCTCTGGACTCACTGCACTGCTTCCCCAGTGGTGCCAGTGCACTCACTGGACTCACTGCAGTGCATCCCCACTGGTGCCAGTGCACTCTCTGGGCTCACTGCAGTGCATCCCCAGTGGTGCCAGTGCACTCTCTGGACTCACTGCACTGCATCCCCAGTGGTGCCAGTGCGCTCTCTGGAGTCACAGCACTGCATCCCCAGTGGTGCCAAAGCACTCTCTGGACTCCCAGCACCGCATCCCCAGTGGTGCCAGTGCACTCTCTGGACTCACTGCACTGCATGCCCAGTGGTGCCAGTGCACTCTCTGGACTCACTGTACTGCATACCCACTGGTGCCAGTGCACTCTGTGGACTCACTGTACTTCATCCCCAGTGGTGACAGTGCACTCTCTGGACTCACTGAACTGCATCCCCAGTGGTGCCAGTGCACTCTCTGGACTCACTGCACTGCATCCCCAGTGGTGCCAGTGCACTCTCTGGACTCACTGCACTGAAGCCCCAGTGGTGCCAGTGCACTCTCTGGACTCACTGCACTGCATCCCCAGTGGTGCCAGTGCACTCTCTGGACTCACTGCACTGCATCCCCAGTGGTGCCAGTGCACTCTCTGGACTCACTGCAGGGCATCCCCAGTGGTGCCAGTGCACTGTCTGGACTCACTGCAGTGCATCCCCAGTGGTGCCAGTGCACTCTCTGGACTCACTGTACTGCACCCCCAGTGGTGCCAGTGCACTCACTGGACTGACTGCACTGCATCCCCAGTGGTGCCAGTGCACTCTCTGGACTCACTGCACTGCATCCCCACTGGTGCCAGTGTACTCTCTGGACTCACTGCACTGCATCCCCAGTGGTGCCAGTGCACTCACTGGACTCACTGGACACATCCCCAGTGGTGCCAGTGCACTCTCTGGACTCACTGCAGTGCATCCCCAGTGGTGCCAGTGCACTCTCTGGACTCACTGCACTGCATCCCCACTGGTGCCAGTGTACTCTCTGGACTCACTGCAGTGCATCCCCAGTGGTGCCAGTGCACTCTCTGGACTCACTGCACTGCATCCCCAGTGGTGCCAGTGCACTCTCTGGACTCACTGCACTGCATCCCCAGTGGTGCCAGTGCAATCTCTGGACTCACTGTAGTGCATCCCCAGTGGTGCCAGTGCACTCTCTGGACTCACTGCAGTGCATCCCCAGTGGTGCCAGTGCACTCTCTGGACTCACTGTACTGCATCCCCAGTGGTGCCAGTGCACTCTCTGGACTCACTGCACTGCATTCCCAGTGGTGCCAGTGCACTCTTTGGACTCACTGCACTGCAGCCCCATTGGTGCCAGTGCACTCTCTGGACTCACTGCACTGCATCACAGGTGGTGCCAGTGCACTCTCTGGACTCACTGCACTGCATCCCCAGTGGTGCCAGTGCACTCTCTGCACTCACTTCTCTGCATTCCCAGTGGTGCCAGTGAAGTCTCTGGACTCACTGCACTGCATCCCCAGTGGTGCCAGTGCAATCTCTGGACTCACTGCAGTGCATCACCAGTGGTGACAGTGCACTCTCTGGACTCAATGCAGTGCATCCCCAGTGGTGCCAGTGCACTCTCTGGACTCACTGCACTGCATCCCCAGTGGTGCCAGTGCACTCTCTGGAGTCACAGCACTGCATCCCCAGTGGTGCCAGTGCACTCTCTGGACTCACTGCAGTGCATCCCCAGTGGTGCCAGTGCACTCTCTGGACTCACTGCACTGCATCCCCAGTGGTGCAAGTGCACTCTCTCGAGTCACTGCACTACATCCCCAGTGGTGCCAGTGCACTCACTGGACTCACTGTACTGCATCATCTGTGGTGCCAGTGCACTCTCTGGACTCACTGCAATGCATCCCCAGTGGTGCCAGTGCACTCTCTGGACTCACTGCAGTGCATCCCCCGTGGTGCCAGTGCACTCTCTGGACTCACTGCACTGTATCCCCAGTGGTGCCAGTGCACTCACTGGATTCACTGCAGTGCATCCCCAGTGGTGCCAGTGCACTCTCTGGACACACTGCACTGCATCCCCAGTGGTGCCAGTGCACTCTGTGGACTCACTGCACTGCATCCCCAGTGGTGCCAGTGCACTCTCTGGACTCACTGCAGTGCATCCCCAGTGGTGACAGTGCACTCTCTGGACTCAATGCAGTGCATCCCCAGTGGTGCCAGTGCACTCTCTGGACTCCCGGCACCGCATCCCCAGTGGTGCCAGTGCACTCTCTGGACTCACTGCACTGCATCCCCAGTGGTGCCAGTGCACTCTCTGGAGTCACAGCACTGCATCCCCAGTGGTGCCAGTGCACTCTCTGGACTCACTGAAGTGCATCCCCAGTGGTGCCAGTGCACTCTCTGGACTCACTGAAGTGCATTCTCAGTGGTGCCAGTGCACTCTCTGGACTCACTGCACTGCATCCCCAGTGGTGCCAGTACACTCACTGGACTCACTGCACTGCATCCCCAGTGGACCCAGTGCACTCTCTGGACTCACTAAACTGCATCACCAGTGGTGCCTCTGCACTCTCTGGACTCACTGCACTGCATCCCCAGTGGTGCCAGTGCACTCACTGGTCTCACTGCAGTGCATCCCCAGTGGTGCCAGTGCACTCTCTGGGCTCACTGCAGTGCATCCCCAGTGGTGCCAGTGCACTCTCTGGACTCACTGCACTGCATCCCCAGTGGTGCCTGTGCGCTTTCTGGAGTCACAGCACTGCAACCCCAGTGGTGCCAGTGCAATCTCTGGACTCACTGCACTGCATCCCCAGTGGTGCCAGTGCACTCTCTGGACTCACTGAAGTACATTCTCAGTGGTGCCAGTGCACTCTCTGGACTCACTGCACTGCATCCCCAGTGGTGCCAGTGCACTCTCTGGACTCACTGAACTGCATCCCCAGTTGTTGCAGTGCACTCTCTGGACTCACTGCACTGCATCCCCAGTGCTGCCAGTGCACTCTCTGGACTCACTGCACTGCATCCCCAGTGCTGCCAGTGCACTCTCTGGACTCACTGCACTGCATCCCCAGTGGTGCCAGTGCACTCTCTGGACTCACTGCACTGCTTCCCCAGTGGTGCCAGTGCACTCTCTGGACTCAATGCACTGCATCCACAGTGGTGCCAGTGCACTCACTGGACTCACTGCAGTGCATCCCCACTGGTGCCAGTGCACTCTCTGGACTCACTGCACTGCATCCCCAGTGGTGCCAGTGCACTCTCTGGACTCACTGCACTGCATCCCCAGTGGTGCTAGTGCACTCTGTGGACTCACTGCAGTGCATCCCCAGTGGTGCCAGTGCACTCTCTGGACTCACTGAAGTGCATTCTCAGAGGTGCCAGTGCACTCTCTGGACTCACTTCAGTGCATCCTCAGTGGTGCCAGTGCACTCTCTGGACTCACTGCAGTGCATCCCCAGTGGTGCCAGTGCACTCTCTGGACTCACTGCAGTGCATCCCCAGTGGAGCCAGTGCACTCTCTGGACTCACTGCACTGCATCCGCAGTGGTGCCATTGCACTCTCTGGACTCACTGCAATGCATCTCCAGTGGTGCCAGTGCACTCTCTGGACTCACTGCACTGCATCCCCAGTGCTGCCAGTGCACTCTCTTGAGTCACTGCACCGCATCCCCTGTGGTGCAAGAGCACTCTCTGGACTCAAAGCAGTGCATCCCCAGTGGTGCCAGTGCACTCTCTGGACTCACTGCACTGCATCCCCAGTGGTGCCAGTGCACTCTCTGCACTCACTTCTCTGCAATCCCAGTGGTGCCAGTGAAGTCTCTGGACTCACTGCACTGCATCCCCATTGGTGCCAGTGCAATCTCTGGACTCACTGCAGTGCATCACCAGTGGTGCCAGTGCACTCTCTGGACTCACTGCACTGCATCCCCAGTGGTGCCAGTGCACTCTCTGGACTCACTGCAGTGCATCCCCAGTGGTGCCAGTGCACTCTCTGGACTCACTGCACTGCATCCCCAGTGGTGCAAGTGCACTCTCTCGAGTCACTGCACTACATCCCCAGTGGTGCCAGTGCACTCACTGGACTCACTGTACTGCATCATCTGTGGTGCCAGTGCACTCTCTGGACTCACTGCAATGCATCCCCAGTGGTGCCAGTGCACTCTCTGGACTCACTGCAGTGCATCCCCCGTGGTGCCAGTGCACTCTCTGGACTCACTGCACTGTATCCCCAGTGGTGCCAGTGCACTCACTGGATTCACTGCAGTGCATCCCCAGTGGTGCCAGTGCACTCTCTGGACACACTGCACTGCATCCCCAGTGGTGCCAGTGCACTCTGTGGACTCACTGCACTGCATCCCCAGTGGTGACAGTGCACTCTCTGGACTCACTGCAGTGCATCCCCAGTGGTGACAGTGCACTCTCTGGACTCAATGCAGTGCATCCCCAGTGGTGCCAGTGCACTCTCTGGACTCACTGCACTGCATCCCCAGTGGTGCCAGTGCAGTCTCTGGAGTAACTGCAGTGCATCCCCACTGGTGCCAAAGCACTCTCTGGACTCCCGGCACCGCATCCCCACTGGTGCCAGTGCACTCTCTGGACTCACTGCACTGCATCCCCAGTGGTGCCAGTGCACTCTCTGGAGTCACAGCACTGCATCCCCAGTGGTGCCAGTGCACTCTCTGGACTCACTGAAGTGCATCCCCAGTGGTGCCAGTGCACTCTCTGGACTCACTGAAGTGCATTCTCAGTGGTGCCAGTGCACTCTCTGGACTCACTGCACTGCATCCCCAGTGGTGCCAGTACACTCACTGGACTCACTGCACTGCATCCCCAGTGGACCCAGTGCACTCTCTGGACTCACTAAACTGCATCCCCATTTGTGCCAGTGCACTCTCTGGACTCACTGCACTGCATCCCCAGTGGTGCCAGTGCACTCACTGGTCTCACTGCAGTGCATCCCCAGTGGTGCCAGTGCACTCTCTGGGCTCACTGCAGTGCATCCACAGTGGTGCCAGTGCACTCTCTGGACTCACTGCACTGCATCCCCGGTGGAGCCTGTGCGCTTTCTGGAGTCACAGCACTGCAACCCCAGTGGTGCCAGTGCAATCTCTGGACTCACTGCACTGCATCCCCAGTGGTGCCAGTGCACTCTCTGGACTCACTGAAGTACATTCTCAGTGGTGCCAGCGCACTCTCTGGACTCACTGCACTGCATCCCCAGTGGTGCCAGTGCACTCTCTGGACTCACTGAACTGCATCCCCAGTTGTGCCAGTGCACTCTCTGGACTCACTGCACTGCATCCCCAGTGCTGCCAGTGCACTCTCTGGACTCACTGCACTGCATCCCCAGTGGTGCCAGTGCACTCTCTGGACTCACTGCACTGCATCCCCAGTGGTGCCAGTGCACTCTCTGGACTCACTGCACTGCTTCCCCAGTGGTGCCAGTGCACTCTCTGGACTCAATGCACTGCATCCACAGTGGTGCCAGTGCACTCACTGGACTCACTGAAGTGCATCCCCACTGGTGCCAGTGCACTCTCTGGACTCACTGCACTGCATCCCCAGTGGTGCTTGTGCATTCTCTGGACTCACTGCACTGCATCCCCAGTGGTGCTAGTGCACTCTGTGGACTCACTGCAGTGCATCCCCAGTGGTGCCAGTGCACTCTCTGGACTCACTGAAGTGCATTCTCAGAGGTGCCAGTGCACTCTCTGGACTCACTTCAGTGCATCCTCAGTGGTGCCAGTGCACTCTCTGGACTCACTGCAGTGCATCCCCAGTGGTGCCAGTGCACTCTCTGGACTCACTGCAGTGCATCCCCAGTGGAGCCAGTGCACTCTCTGGACTCACTGCAGTGCATCCGCAGTGGTGCCATTGCACTCTCTGGACTCACTGCAATGCATCTCCAGTGGTGCCAGTGCACTCTCTGGACTCACTGCACTGCATCCCCAGTGCTGCCAGTGCACTCTCTTGAGTCACTGCACCGCATCCCCTGTGGTGCAAGAGCACTCTCTGGACTCACAGCAGTGCATCCCCAGTGGTGCCAGTGCACTCTCTGGACTCACTGCACTGCATCCCCACTGGTGCCAGTGCGCTCTCTGGAGTCACAGCACTGCATCCCCAGTGGTGCCAGTGCAATCTCTGGACTCACTGCAGTGCATCCCCCGTGGTGCCAGTGCACTCTCTGGACTCACTGAAGTGCATTCTCAGTGGTGCCAGTGCACTCTCTGGACTCACTGCACTGCATCCCCAGTAGTGGCAGTGCACTCTCTGGACTCACTGCAGTGCATCCCCAGTGGTGCCAGTGCACTCTCTGGACTCACTGCACTGCTTCCCCAGTGGTGCCAGTGCACTCTTTCGAGTCTCTGCAGTGCATCCCCAGTGGAGCCAGTGCACTCTCTGGACTCACTGCACTGCATCCCCAGTGGTGGCAGTGCACTCTCTGGACTCACTGCAGTGCATCCCCAGTGGTGCCAGTGCACTCTCTGGAGTCACAGCACTGCATCCACAGTGGTGCCAGTGCAATCTCTGGACTCACTGCACTGCATCCCCAGTGGTGCCAGTGCACTCTCTGGACTCACTGAAGTGCATTCTCAGTGGTGCCAGTGCACTCTCTGGACTCACTGCACTGCATCCCCAGTGGTGCCAGTGCACTCTCTGGACTCACTGAACTGCATCCCCAGTGGTGCCAGTGCAATCTCTGGACTCACTGAAGTGCATCCCCAGTGGTGCCAGTGCACTCTCTGGACTCACTGCAGTGCATCCCCAGTGGGGCCAGTGCACTCTCTGGACTCACTGCGCTGCATCCCTAGTGGTGCCAGTGCACTCTCTGGACTCACGGCACTGCATCGCCAGTGCACTCTCTGGACTCACTGCAGGGCATCCCCGGTGGAGCCAGTGTACTCTCAGGACTCACTGCAGTGCATCCCCAGTGGTGCCAGTGCACTCTCTGGACTCACTGCACTGCATCCCCAGTGGTGCCAGTGCACTCTCTGGACTCACTGCACTGCACCCCAATGCTGCCAGTGCACTCTCTGGCGTCACTGCACTGCATCCCCCGTGGTGCAAGTGCACTCTCTGGACTCACTGGAGTGCATCACCTGTGGTGCCAGTGCACTCTCTGGACTCACTGCACTGCATCCCCATTGCTGCCAGTGCACTCTCTGGACTCACTGCACTGCATCACCTGTGGTGCCAGTGCACTCTCTAGAGTCACTGCGCTGCATCCCCAGTTGTGCCAGTGCACTCTCTGGACTCACTGCAGCGCATCCCCAGTGGTGCCAGTGCACTCTCTGGAGTGACTGCAGTGCATCCCCAGTGGTGCCAGTGCACTCTCTGGACTCGCGTCACTGCATCCCCAGTGGTGCCAGTGCACTCTCTGGACTCACTGAAGTGCATCCCCAGTGGTGCCAGTGCACTCTCTGGACTCACTGCAGTCAATTCCCGGTGGTGCCAGTGCAATCTCTGGACTCACTGCAGTGCATCCCCAGTGGTGCTAGTGCACTCTGGACTCACTGCAGTGCATCCCCAGTGGTGACAGTGCACTCTCTGGACTCACTGCACTGCATCCCCACTGGTGCCAGTGCACTCTCTGGACTCACTGTACTGCATCCCCAGTGGTGTCAGTGCACTCTCTGGACTCACCGCACTGCACCCTGAGTGGTGCCAGTGCACTCTCTGGACTCACTGCACCGCATCCCCAGTGGTGCCAGTGCACTCTCTAGAGTCACTGCGCTGCATCCCCAGTGGTGCCAGTGCACTTCACTGGACTCACTGTACTGCATCATCGGTGGTGCCAGTGCACTCTCTGGACTCACTGCACTGCATCCCCAGTGGTGCCAGTGTACTCTCTGGACTCACTGCACTGCAGGCCCAGTGGTACCAGTGCACTCACTGGACTCACTGTACTGCATCACCAGTGGTGCCAGTGCACTCTCTGGACTCACTGTACTGCATCCCCAGTGGTTCCAGTGCATTCACTGGACTCACTGTACTGCAACTCCAGTGGTGCCAGTGCACTCTCTGGACTCACTGCACTGCATCCCCAGTGGTGCCAGTGAGCTCTCTGGACTCACTGCACTGCATCCCCAGTGGTGCCAGTGTACTCACAGGATTCACTGCACTGCATCCCCAGTGGTGCTAGTGCAGTCTCTGGACTCACTGCAGTGCATCCCCAGTGGTGCCAGTGCACTCTCTGGACTCACTGAAGTGCATTCTCAGTGGTGCCAGTGCACTCTCTGGGCTCACTGAAGTGCATCCCCAGTGGTGCCAGTACACTCACTGGACTCACTGCACTGCATGCCCAGTGGTACCAGTGCACTCTCTGGACTCACTGTAGTGCATCCCCAGTGGTGCCAGTGCACTCTCTGGACTCACTGCAGTGCATCCCCAGTGGTGCCAGAGCACTCTCTGGACTCACTACACTGCATCCCCAGTGGTGCCAGTGAAGTCTTTGGACTCACTGCACTGCATCCCCAGTGGTGAAAGTGCACTCTGTGGAGTCACTGAAGTGCATCCCCAGTGGTGCCAGTGCACTCTCTGGACTCACTGCACTGCATGTCCAGTGGTGCCAGTGCACTCTCTGGACTCACTGTACTGCATCCCCACTGGTGCCAGTGCACTATGTGGACTCACTGTACTGCATCCCCAGTGGTGACAGTGCACTCTCTGGACTAACTGCAGTGCATCCACAGTGGTGCCAGTGCACTCTCTGGACTCACTGCAGTGCATCCCCAGTGGTGCCAGTGCACTCTCTGGTCTCACTGCAGTGCATCCCCAGTGGTGCCAGTGCAGTCTCTGGACTCACTGCACTGCTTCCACAGTGGTGCCAGTGCACTGTCTGGACTCACTGCAGTGCATCCCCAGTGGTGTCAGTGCACTCTCTGGACTCACTGTACTGCACCCCCAGTCGTGCCAGTGCACTCACTGGACTGACTGCACTGCATCCCCAGTGGTGCCAGTGCGCTCTCTGGAGTCACAGCACTGCATCCCCAGTGGTGCCAGTGCACTCACTGGACTCACTGCACTGCATCACAGGTGGTGCCAGTGCACTCTCTGGACTCACTGCAGTGAATCCCCGGTGGTGCCAGTGTACTCTCTGCAGTCACTGCACTGCATCCCCAGTGTTGCCAGTGCACTCACTGGACTGCATCCCCAGTGGTGCCAGTGCACTCTCTGGACTCACTGCACTGCATCCCCAGTGGTGCCAGTGTACTCTCTGGACTCACTGCAGTGCATCCCCAGTGGTGCCAGAGCACTCTCTGGACTCACTGCACTGCATCCCCAGTGGTGCCACTGCACTCTCTGGACTCACTGCACTGCATCCCCAGTGGTGTCAGTGCACTCTCTGGACTCACTGAAGTGCATACCCAGTTGTGCCAGTGCACTCTCTGGACTCAATGCACTGCATCCCCAGTGGTGCCAGTGCACTCTCTGGACTCAGTGCACTGCATCCCCAGTGCTGCCAGTGCAATCTCTGGACTCACTGTAGTGCATCCCCAGTGGTGCCAGTGCACTCTCTGGACTCACTGCAGTGCATCCCCAGTGGTGCCAGTGCACTCTCTGGACTCACTGTACTGCATCCCCAGTGGTGCCAGTGCACTCTCTGGACTCACTGCAGTGCATCCCCAGTGGTGCCAGTGCACTCTCTGGACTCACTGCACTGCATCCCCAGTGGTGCCAGTGCACTCTCTGGAGTCACTGAAGTGCATCCCCAGTGGTGCCAGTGCACTCTCTGGACTCACTGCACTGCATGCCCAGTGGTGCCAGTGCACTCTCTGGACTCACTGTACTGCATCCCCACTGGTACCAGTGCACTCTGTGGACTCACTGTACTGCATCCCCAGTGGTGACAGTGCACTCTCTGGACTCACTGCAGTGCATCCCCAGTGGTGCCAGTGCACTCTCTGGACTCACTGCAGTGCATCCCCAGTGGTGCCAGTGCACTCTCTGGACTCACTGCACTGCATCCCCAGTGCTGCCAGTGCACTCTCTGGACTCACTGCAGTGCATCCACAGTGGTGCCAGTGCACTCACTGGACTCACTGCAGTGCATTCCCTCTGTTGCCAGTGCACTCTCTGGACTCACTGCACTGCATCCCCAGTGGTGCCAGTGCACTCTCTGGACTCACTGCACTGCATCCCCAGTGGTGCCAGTGCATTCTCTGGACTCACTGCAGTGCATCACCAGTGGTGCCAGTGCACTCTCTGGACTCACTGAGGTGCATCCCCAGTGGTGCCAGTGCACTCTCTGGAGTCACTGAAGTGCATCCCCATTGGTGCCAGTGCACTCTCTGGACTCACTGCACTGCATCCCCAGTGGTGCCAGTGCACTCTCTGGACTCACTGAACTGCATCCCCAGTGGTGCCAGTGCACTCTCTGGACTCACTGCACTGCATCCCCAGTGGTGCCAGTGCACTCTCTGGACTCACTGCACTGCATCCCTAGTGGTGCCACTGCACTCTCTGGACTCACTGCACTGCTTCCCCAGTGGTGCCAGTGCACTCTCTGGACTCACTGCAGTGCATCCCCAGTGGTGCCAGTGCACTCTCTGGACTCACTGCAGTGCATCCCCACTGGTGCCAGTGCACTCTCTGGACTCACTGCACTGCATCCCCAGTGGTGCCAGTGCACTCTCTGGACTCACTGCAGTGCATCCCCACTGGTGCCAGTGCACTCTCTGGGCTCACTGCAGTGCATCCCCAGTGGTGCCAGTGCACTCTCTGGACTCACTGCACTGCATCCCCAGTGGTGCCAGTGCGCTCTCTGGAGTCACAGCACTGCATCCCCAGTGGTGCCAGTGCAATCTCTGGACTCACTGCACTGCATCCCCACTGGTGCCAAAGCACTCTCTGGACTCCCAGCACCGCATCCCCAGTTGTGCCAGTGCACTCTCTGGACTCACTGCACTGCATGCCCAGTGGTGCCAGTGCACTCTCTGGACTCACTGTACTACATACCCACTGGTGCCAGTGCACTCTGTGGACTCACTGTACTGCATCCCCAGTGGTGACAGTGCACTCTCTGGACTCACTGCAGTGCATCCCCAGTGGTGCCAGTGCACTCTCTGGACTCACTGCAGTGCATCCCCAGTGGTGCCAGTGCACTCTCTGGACTCACTGCACTGAAGCCCCAGTGGTGCCAGTGCACTCTCTGGACTCACTGCAGTGCATCCCCAGTGGTGCCAGTGCACTCTCTGGACTCACTGCACTGCATCCCCAGTGGTGCCAGTGCACTCTCTGGACTCACTGCAGGCCATCCCCAGTGGTGCCAGTGCACTGTCTGGACTCACTGCAGTGCATCCCCAGTGATGCCAGTGCACTCTCTGGACTCACTGTACTGCACCCCCAGTGGTGCCAGTGCACTCACTGGACTGACTGCACTGCATCCCCAGTGGTGCCAGTGCACTCTCTGTACTCACTGCACTGCATCCCCACTGGTGCCAGTGTACTCTCTGGACTCACTGCACTGCATCCCCAGTGGTGCCAGTGCACTCACTGGACTCACTGGACACATCCCCAGTGGTGCCAGTGCACTCTCTGGACTCACTAAACTGCATCACCAGTGGTGCCACTGAACTCTCTGGACTCACTGCACTGCTTCCCCAGTGGTGCCAGTGCACTCACTGGACTCACTGCAGTGCATCCCCACTGGTACCAGTGCACTCTGTGGACTCACTGTACTGCATCCCCAGTGGTGACAGTGCACTCTCTGGACTCACTGCAGTGCATCCCCAGTGGTGCCAGTGCACTCTCTGGACTCACTGCAGTGCATCCCCAGTGGTGCCAGTGCACTCTCTGGACTCACTGCACTGCATTCCCAGTGCTGCCAGTGCACTCTCTGGACTCACTGCAGTGCATCCACAGTGGTGCCAGTGCACTCACTGGACTCACTGCAGTGCATTCCCTCTGTTGCCAGTGCACTCTCTGGACTCACTGCACTGCATCCCCAGTGGTGCCAGTGCACTCTCTGGACTCACTGCACTGCATCCCCAGTGGTGCCAGTGCATTCTCTGGACTCACTGCAGTGCATCACCAGTGGTGCCAGTGCACTCTCTGGACTCACTGAGGTGCATCCCCAGTGGTGCCAGTGCACTCTCTGGAGTCACTGAAGTGCATCCACAGTGGTGCCAGTGCACTCTCTGGAGTCACAGCACTGCATCCCCAGTGGTGCCAGTGCACTCTCTGGACTCACTGCAGTGCATCCCCAGTGGTGCCAGTGCACTCTCTGGACTCACTGCACTGCATCCCCAGTGGTGCCAGTGCACTCTCTGGACTCACTGCACTGCATCCCTAGTGGTGCCACTGCACTCTCTGGACTCACTGCACTGCTTCCCCAGTGGTGCCAGTGCACTCTCTGGACTCACTGCACTGCATCCCCAGTGGTGCCAGTGCACTCTCTGGACTCACTGCAGTGCATCCCCAGTTGTGCCAGTGCACTCTCTGGACTCACTGCACTGCATCCCCAGTGGTGCCAGTGCACTCTCTGGACTCACTGCAGTGCATCCCCACTGGTGCCAGTGCACTCTCTGGGCTCACTGCAGTGCATCCCCAGTGGTGCCAGTGCACTCTCTGGACTCACTGCACTGCATCCCCAGTGGTGCCAGTGCGCTCTCTGGAGTCACAGCACTGCATCCCCAGTGGTGCCAGTGCAATCTCTGGACTCACTGCACTGCATCCCCACTGGTGCCAAAGCACTCTCTGGACTCCCAGCACCGCATCCCCAGTGGTGCCAGTGCACTCTCTGGACTCACTGCACTGCATGCCCAGTGGTGCCAGTGCACTCTCTGGACTCACTGTACTGCATACCCACTGGTGCCAGTGCACTCTGTGGACTCACTGTACTGCATCCCCAGTGGTGACAGTGCACTCTCTGGACTCACTGCAGGCCATCCCCAGTGTTGCCAGTGCACTGTCTGGACTCACTGCAGTGCATCCCCAGTGATGCCAGTGCACTCTCTGGACTCACTGTACTGCACCCCCAGTGGTGCCAGTGCACTCACTGGACTGACTGCACTGCATCCCCAGTGGTGCCAGTGCACTCTCTGGACTCACTGCACTGCATCCCCACTGGTGCCAGTGTACTCTCTGGACTCACTGCACTGCATCCCCAGTGGTGCCAGTGCACTCACTGGACTCACTGGACACATCCCCAGTGGTGCCAGTGCACTCTCTGGACTCACTAAACTGCATCACCAGTGGTGCCACTGAACTCTCTGGACTCACTGCACTGCTTCCCCAGTGGTGCCAGTGCACTCACTGGACTCACTGCAGTGCATCCCCACTGGTGCCAGTGCACTCTCTGGGCTCACTGCAGTGCATCCCCAGTGGTGCCAGTGCACTCTCTGGACTCACTGCACTGCATCCCCAGTGGTGCCAGTGCGCTCTCTGGACTCACTGCACTGCATCCCCGGTGGTGCCAGTGCACTCACTGGACTCACTGCAGTGCATCCCCACTGGTGCCAGTGCACTCTCTGGGCTCACTGCAGTGCATCCCCAGTGGTGCCAGTGCACTCTCTGGACTCACTGCACTGCATCCCCAGTGGTGCCAGTGCGCTCTCTGGACTCACTGCACTGCTTCCCCAGTGGTGCCAGTGCACTCACTGGACTCACTGCAGTGCATCCCCACTGGTGCCAGTGCACTCTCTGGGCTCACTGCACTGCATCCCCAGTGGTGCCAGTGCAATCTCTGGACTCACTGCACTGCATCCCCAGTGGTGCCAGTGCACTCTCTGGACTCACTGCACTGCATCCCCGGTGGTGCCAGTGCAGTCTCTGGAGTAACTGCACTGCATCCCCACTGGTGCCAAAGCACTCTCTGGACTCCCAGCACCGCATCCCCAGTGGTGCCAGTGCACTCTCTGGACTCACTGCACTGCATGCCCAGTGGTGCCAGTGCACTCTCTGGACTCACTGTACTGCATCCCCAGTGGTGCCAGTGCACTCTCTGGACTCACTGCACTGCATCCCCAGTGGTGCCAGTGCACTCTCTGGACTCACTGCACTGCATCCCTAGTGGTGCCACTGCACTCTCTGGACTCACTGCACTGCTTCCCCAGTGGTGCCAGTGCACTCTCTGGACTCACTGCAGTGCATCCCCAGTGGTGCCAGTGCACTCTCTGGACTCACTGCAGTGCATCCCCACTGGTGCCAGTGCACTCTCTGGACTCACTGCACTGCATCCCCAGTGGTGCCAGTGCACTCTCTGGACTCACTGCAGTGCATCCCCACTGGTGCCAGTGCACTCTCTGGGCTCACTGCAGTGCATCCCCAGTGGTGCCAGTGCACTCTCTGGACTCACTGCACTGCATCCCCAGTGGTGCCAGTGCGCTCTCTGGAGTCACAGCACTGCATCCCCAGTGGTGCCAGTGCAATCTCTGGACTCACTGCACTGCATCCCCACTGGTGCCAAAGCACTCTCTGGACTCCCAGCACCGCATCCCCAGTGGTGCCAGTGCACTCTCTGGACTCACTGCACTGCATGCCCAGTGGTGCCAGTGCACTCTCTGGACTCACTGTACTGCATACCCACTGGTGCCAGTGCACTCTGTGGACTCACTGTACTGCATCCCCAGTGGTGACAGTGCACTCTCTGGACTCACTGCAGTGCATCCCCAGTGGTGCCAGTGCACTCTCTGGACTCACTGAACTGCATCCCCAGTGGTGCCAGTGCACTCTCTGGACTCACTGCACTGAAGCCCCAGTGGTGCCAGTGCACTCTCTGGACTCACTGCAGTGCATCCCAAGTGGTGCCAGTGCACTCTCTGGACTCACTGCACTGCATCCCCAGTGGTGCCAGTGCACTCTCTGGACTCACTGCAGTGCATCCCCAGTGGTGCCAGTGCACTCTCTGGACTCACTGCAGTGCATCCCCAGTGGTGCCAGTGCACTCTCTGGACTCACTGCACTGCATCCCCAGTGCTGCCAGTGCACTCTCTGGACTCACTGCAGTGCATCCACAGTGGTGCCAGTGCACTCACTGGACTCACTGCAGTGCATTCCCTCTGTTGCCAGTGCACTCTCTGGACTCACTGCACTGCATCCCCAGTGGTGCCACTGCACTCTCTGGACTCACTGCACTGCATCCCCAGTGGTGCCAGTGCATTCTCTGGACTCACTGCAGTGCATCACCAGTGGTGCCAGTGCACTCTCTGGACTCACTGAGGTGCATCCCCAGTGGTGCCAGTGCACTCTCTGGAGTCACTGAAGTGCATCCACAGTGGTGCCAGTGCACTCTCTGGACTCACTGCACTGCATCCCCAGTGGTGCCAGTGCACTCTCTGGACTCACTGCAGTGCATCCCCAGTGGTGCCAGTGCACTCTCTGGACTCACTGCACTGCATCCCCAGTGGTGCCAGTGCACTCTCTGGACTCACTGCACTGCATCCCTAGTGGTGCCACTGCACTCTCTGGACTCACTGCACTGCTTCCCCAGTGGTGCCAGTGCACTCTCTGGACTCACTGCACTGCATCCCCAGTGGTGCCAGTGCACTCTCTGGACTCACTGCAGTGCATCCCCAGTTGTGCCAGTGCACTCTCTGGACTCACTGCACTGCATCCCCAGTGGTGCCAGTGCACTCTCTGGACTCACTGCAGTGCATCCCCACTGGTGCCAGTGCACTCTCTGGGCTCACTGCAGTGCATCCCCAGTGGTGCCAGTGCACTCTCTGGACTCACTGCACTGCATCCCCAGTGGTGCCAGTGCGCTCTCTGGAGTCACAGCACTGCATCCCCAGTGGTGCCAGTGCAATCTCTGGACTCACTGCACTGCATCCCCACTGGTGCCAAAGCACTCTCTGGACTCCCAGCACCGCATCCCCAGTGGTGCCAGTGCACTCTCTGGACTCACTGCACTGCATGCCCAGTGGTGCCAGTGCACTCTCTGGACTCACTGTACTGCATACCCACTGGTGCCAGTGCACTCTGTGGACTCACTGTACTGCATCCCCAGTGGTGACAGTGCACTCTCTGGACTCACTGCAGGCCATCCCCAGTGGTGCCAGTGCACTGTCTGGACTCACTGCAGTGCATCCCCAGTGATGCCAGTGCACTCTCTGGACTCACTGTACTGCACCCCCAGTGGTGCCAGTGCACTCACTGGACTGACTGCACTGCATCCCCAGTGGTGCCAGTGCACTCTCTGGACTCACTGCACTGCATCCCCACTGGTGCCAGTGTACTCTCTGGACTCACTGCACTGCATCCCCAGTGGTGCCAGTGCACTCACTGGACTCACTGGACACATCCCCAGTGGTGCCAGTGCACTCTCTGGACTCACTAAACTGCATCACCAGTGGTGCCACTGAACTCTCTGGACTCACTGCACTGCTTCCCCAGTGGTGCCAGTGCACTCACTGGACTCACTGCAGTGCATCCCCACTGGTGCCAGTGCACTCTCTGGGCTCACTGCAGTGCATCCCCAGTGGTGCCAGTGCACTCTCTGGACTCACTGCACTGCATCCCCAGTGGTGCCAGTGCGCTCTCTGGAGTCACAGCACTGCATCCCCAGTGGTGCCAGTGCAATCTCTGGACTCACTGCACTGCATCCCCAGTGGTGCCAGTGCACTCTCTGGACTCACTGCACTGCATCCCCGGTGGTGCCAGTGCAGTCTCTGGAGTAACTGCACTGCATCCCCACTGGTGCCAAAGCACTCTCTGGACTCCCAGCACCGCATCCCCAGTGGTGCCAGTGCACTCTCTGGACTCACTGCACTGCATGCCCAGTGGTGCCAGTGCACTCTCTGGACTCACTGTACTGCATCCCCAGTGGTGCCAGTGCACTCTCTGGACTCACTGCACTGCATCCCCAGTGGTGCCAGTGCACTCTCTGGACTCACTGCACTGCATCCCTAGTGGTGCCACTGCACTCTCTGGACTCACTGCACTGCTTCCCCAGTGGTGCCAGTGCACTCTCTGGACTCACTGCACTGCATCCCCAGTGGTGCCAGTGCACTCTCTGGACTCACTGCAGTGCATCCCCACTGGTGCCAGTGCACTCTCTGGACTCACTGCACTGCATCCCCAGTGGTGCCAGTGCACTCTCTGGACTCACTGCAGTGCATCCCCACTGGTGCCAGTGCACTCTCTGGGCTCACTGCAGTGCATCCCCAGTGGTGCCAGTGCACTCTCTGGACTCACTGCACTGCATGCCCAGTGGTGCCAGTGCGCTCTCTGGAGTCACAGCACTGCATCCCCAGTGGTGCCAGTGCAATCTCTGGACTCACTGCACTGCATCCCCACTGGTGCCAAAGCACTCTCTGGACTCCCAGCACCGCATCCCCAGTGGTGCCAGTGCACTCTCTGGACTCACTGCACTGCATGCCCAGTGGTGCCAGTGCACTCTCTGGACTCACTGTACTGCATACCCACTGGTGCCAGTGCACTCTGTGGACTCACTGTACTGCATCCCCAGTGGTGACAGTGCACTCTCTGGACTCACTGCAGTGCATCCCCAGTGGTGCCAGTGCACTCTCTGGACTCACTGCAGTGCATCCCCAGTGGTGCCAGTGCACTCTCTGGACTCACTGCACTGAAGCCCCAGTGGTGCCAGTGCACTCTCTGGACTCACTGCAGTGCATCCCAAGTGGTGCCAGTGCACTCTCTGGACTCACTGCACTGCATCCCCAGTGGTGCCAGTGCACTCTCTGGACTCACTGCAGGCCATCCCCAGTGGTGCCAGTGCACTGTCTGGACTCACTGCAGTGCATCCCCAGTGATGCCAGTGCACTCTCTGGACTCACTGTACTGCACCCCCAGTGGTGCCAGTGCACTCACTGGACTGACTGCACTGCATCCCCAGTGGTGCCAGTGCACTCTCTGGACTCACTGCACTGCATCCCCTCTGGTGCCAGTGTACTCTCTGGACTCACTGCACTGCATCCCCAGTGGTGCCAGTGCACTCACTGGACACATCCCCAGTGGTGCCAGTGCACTCTCTGGACTCACTAAACTGCATCACCAGTGGTGCCACTGAACTCTCTGGACTCACTGCACTGCTTCCCCAGTGGTGCCAGTGCACTCACTGGACTCACTGCAGTGCATCCCCACTGGTGCCAGTGCACTCTCTGGGCTCACTGCAGTGCATCCCCAGTGGTGCCAGTGCACTCTCTGGACTCACTGCACTGCATCCCCAGTGGTGCCAGTGCGCTCTCTGGAGTCACAGCACTGCATCCCCAGTGGTGCCAGTGCAATCTCTGGACTCACTGCACTGCATCCCCAGTGGTGCCAGTGCACTCTCTGGACTCACTGCACTGCATCCCCGGTGGTGCCAGTGCAGTCTCTGGAGTAACTGCACTGCATCCCCACTGGTGCCAAAGCACTCTCTGGACTCCCAGCACCGCATCCCCAGTGGTGCCAGTGCACTCTCTGGACTCACTGCACTGCATGCCCAGTGGTGCCAGTGCACTCTGTGGACTCACTGTACTGCATCCCCAGTGGTGACAGTGCACTCTCTGGACTCACTGAACTGCATCCCCAGTGGTGCCAGTGCACTCTCTGGACTCACTGCAGTGCATCCCCAGTGGTGCCAGTGCACTCTCTGGACTCACTGCACTGCATCCCCAGTGGTGCCAGTGCACTCTCTGGACTCACTGCAGTGCATCCCCAGTGGTGCCAGTGCACTCTCTGGACTCACTGCAGGGCATCCCCAGTGGTGCCAGTGCACTGTCTGGACTCACTGCAGTGCATCCCCAGTGGTGCCAGTGCACTCTCTGGACTCACTGTACTGCACCCCCAGTGGTGCCAGTGCACTCACTGGACTGACTGCACTGCATCCCCAGTGGTGCCAGTGCACTCTCTGGACTCACTGCACTGCATCCCCACTTGTGCCAGTGTACTCTCTGGACTCACTGCACTGCATCCCCAGTGGTGCCAGTGCACTCACTGGACTCACTGGACACATAGCCAGTGGTGCCAGTGCACTCTCTGGACTCACTGCAGTGCATCCCCAGTGGTGCCAGTGCACTCTCTGGACTCACTGCACTGCATCCCCACTGGTGCCAGTGTACTCTCTGGACTCACTGCAGTGCATCCCCAGTGGTGCCAGTGCACTCTCTGGACTCACTGCACTGCATCCCCAGTGGTGCCAGTGCACTCTCTGGACTCACTGCACTGCATCCCCAGTGGTGACAGTGCAATCTCTGGACTCACTGTAGTGCATCCCCAGTGGTGCCAGTGCACTCTCTGGACTCACTGCAGTGCATCCCCAGTGGTGCCAGTGCACTCTCTGGACTCACTGTACTGCATCCCCAGTGGTGCCAGTGCACTCTCTGGACTCACTGCAGTGCATTCCCAGTGGTGCCAGTGCACTCTTTGGACTCACTGCACTGCAGCCCCATTGGTGCCAGTGCACTCTCTGGACTCACTGCACTGCATCACAGGTGGTGCCAGTGCACTCTCTGGACTCACTGCACTGCATCCCCAGTGGTGCCAGTGCACTCTCTGCACTCACTTCTCTGCATTCCCAGTGGTGCCAGTGAAGTCTCTGGACTCACTGCACTGCATCCCCAGTGGTGCCAGTGCAATCTCTGGACTCACTGCAGTGCATCACCAGTGGTGCCAGTGCACTCTCTGGACTCACTGCACTGCATCCCCAGTGGTGCCAGTGCACTCTCTGGACTCACTGCAGTGCATCCCCAGTGGTGCCAGTGCACTCTCTGGACTCACTGCACTGCATCCCCAGTGGTGCAAGTGCACTCTCTCGAGTCACTGCACTACATCCCCAGTGGTGCCAGTGCACTCACTGGACTCACTGTACTGCATCTCCAGTGGTGCCAGTGCACTCTCTGGACTCACTGCAATGCATCCCCAGTGGTGCCAGTGCACTCTCTGGACTCACTGCAGTGCATCCCCCGTGGTGCCAGTGCACTCTCTGGACTCACTGCACTGTATCCCCAGTGGTGCCAGTGCACTCACTGGATTCACTGCAGTGCATCCCCAGTGGTGCCAGTGCACTCACTGGACACACTGCAGTGCATCCCCAGTGGTGCCAGTGCACTCTCTGGACTCACTGTACTGCATCCCCAGTGGTGCCAGTGCACTCTCTGGACTCACTGCAGTGCATTCCCAGTGGTGCCAGTGCACTCTTTGGACTCACTGCACTGCAGCCCCATTGGTGCCAGTGCACTCTCTGGACTCACTGCACTGCATCACAGGTGGTGCCAGTGCACTCTCTGGACTCACTGCACTGCATCCCCAGTGGTGCCAGTGCACTCTCTGCACTCACTTCTCTGCATTCCCAGTGGTGCCAGTGAAGTCTCTGGACTCACTGCACTGCATCCCCAGTGGTGCCAGTGCAATCTCTGGACTCACTGCAGTGCATCACCAGTGGTGCCAGTGCACTCTCTGGACTCACTGCACTGCATCCCCACTGGTGCCAGTGCACTCTCTGGACTCACTGCAGTGCATCCCCAGTGGTGCCAGTGCACTCTCTGGACTCACTGCACTGCATCCCCAGTGGTGCAAGTGCACTCTCTCGAGTCACTGCACTACATCCCCAGTGGTGCCAGTGCACTCACTGGACTCACTGTACTGCATCATCTGTGGTGCCAGTGCACTCTCTGGACTCACTGCAATGCATCCCCAGTGGTGCCAGTGCACTCTCTGGACTCACTGCAGTGCATCCCCCGTGGTGCCAGTGCACTCTCTGGACTCACTGCACTGTATCCCCAGTGGTGCCAGTGCACTCACTGGATTCACTGCAGTGCATCCCCAGTGGTGCCAGTGCACTCACTGGACACACTGCACTGCATCCCCAGTGGTGCCAGTGCACTCTGTGGACTCACTGCACTGCATCCCCAGTGGTGACAGTGCACTCTCTGGACTCACTGCAGTGCATCCCCAGTGGTGACAGTGCACTCTCTGGACTCAATGCAGTGCATCCCCAGTGGTGCCAGTGCACTCTCTGGACTCACTGCACTGCATCCCCAGTGGTGCCAGTGCAGTCTCTGGAGTAACTGCAGTGCATCCCCACTGGTGCCAAAGCACTCTCTGGACTCCCGGCACCGCATCCCCAGTGGTGCCAGTGCACTCTCTGGACTCACTGCACTGCATCCCCAGTGGTGCCAGTGCACTCTCTGGAGTCACAGCACTGCATCCCCAGTGGTGCCAGTGCCCTCTCTGGACTCACTGCAGTGCATCCCCAGTGGTGCCAGTGCACTCTCTGGACTCACTGAAGTGCATTCTCAGTGGTGCCAGTGCACTCTCTGGACTCACTGCACTGCATCCCCAGTGGTGCCAGTACACTCACTGGACTCACTGCACTGCATCCCCAGTGGACCCAGTGCACTCTCTGGACTCACTAAACTGCATCACCAGTGGTGCCTCTGCACTCTCTGGACTCACTGCACTGCATCCCCAGTGGTGCCAGTGCACTCACTGGTCTCACTGCACTGCATCCCCAGTAGTGGCAGTGCACTCTCTGGACTCACTGCAGTGCATCCCCAGTGGTGCCAGTGCACTCTCTGGACTCACTGCACTGCATCCCCAGTGGTGCCTGTGCGCTTTCTGGAGTCACAGCACTGCAACCCCAGTGGTGCCAGTGCAATCTCTGGACTCACTGCACTGCATCCCCAGTGGTGCCAGTGCACTCTCTGGACTCACTGAAGTACATTCTCAGTGGTGCCAGTGCACTCTCTGGACTCACTGCACTGCATCCCCAGTGGTGCCAGTGCACTCTCTGGACTCACTGAACTGCATCCCCAGTTGTGCCAGTGCACTCTCTGGACTCACTGCACTGCATCCCCAGTGCTGCCAGTGCACTCTCTGGACTCACTGCAGTGCATCCCCAGTGGTGCCAGTGCACTCTCTGGACTCACTGCACTGCATCCCCAGTGGAGCCAGTGCACTCTCTGGACTCACTGCAGTGCATCCGCAGTGGTGCCATTGCACTCTCTGGACTCACTGCAATGCATCCCCAGTGGTGCCAGTGCACTCTCTGGACTCACTGCACTGCATCCCCAGTGCTGCCAGTGCACTCTCTTGAGTCACTGCACCGCATCCCCTGTGGTGCAAGAGCACTCTCTGGACTCACAGCAGTGCATCCCCAGTGGTGCCAGTGCACTCTCTGGACTCACTGCACTGCATCCCCAGTGGTGCCAGTGCGCTCTCTGGAGTCACAGCACTGCATCCCCAGTGGTGCCAGTGCAATCTCTGGACTCACTGCACTGCATCCCCAGTGGTGCCAGTGCACTCTCTGGACTCACTGAAGTGCATTCTCAGTGGTGCCAGTGCACTCTCTGGACTCACGGCACTGCATCGCCAGTGCACTCTCTGGACTCACTGCAGGGCATCCCCGGTGGAGCCAGTGTACTCTCAGGACTCACTGCAGTGCATCCCCAGTGGTGCCAGTGCACTCTCTGGACTCACTGCACTGCACCCCAATGCTGCCAGTGCACTCTCTGGCGTCACTGCACTGCATCCCCCGTGGTGCAAGTGCACTCTCTGGACTCACTGGAGTGCATCACCTGTGGTGCCAGTGCACTCTCTGGACTCACTGCACTGCATCCCCATTGCTGCCAGTGCACTCTCTGGACTCACTGCACTGCATCACCTGTGGTGCCAGTGCAGTCTCTAGAGTCACTGCGCTGCATCCCCAGTTGTGCCAGTGCACTCTCTGGACTCACTGCAGCGCATCCCCAGTGGTGCCAGTGCACTCTCTGGAGTGACTGCAGTGCATCCCCAGTGGTGCCAGTGCACTCTCTGGACTCGCGTCACTGCATCCCCAGTGGTGCCAGTGCACTCTCTGGACTCACTGAAGTGCATCCCCAGTGGTGCCAGTGCACTCTCTGGACTCACTGCAGTGCATTCCCGGTGGTGCCAGTGCAATCTCTGGACTCACTGCAGTGCATCCCCAGTGGTGCTAGTGCACTCTGGACTCACCGCACTGCACCCTGAGTGGTGCCAGTGCACTCTCTGGACTCACTGCACTGCATCCCCAGTGGTGCCAGTGCACTCTCTGGACTCACTGTACTGCATCCCCAGTGGTGTCAGTGCACTCTCTGGACTCACCGCACTGCACCCTGAGTGGTGCCAGTGCACTCTCTGGACTCACTGCACCGCATCACCAGTGGTGCCAGTGCACTCTCTAGAGTCACTGCGCTGCATCCCCAGTGGTGCCAGGGCACTCTCTGGACTCACTGTACTGCATCCCCAGTGGTGCCAAAGCACTCTCCGGACTCCCGCCACCGCATCCCCAGTGGTTCCAGTGCACTCTCTGGACTCACTGTACTGCACCCCCAGTGGTGCCAGTGCACTCACTGGACTGACTGCACTGCATCCCCAGTGGTGCCAGTGCACTCTCTGGACTCACTGCACTGCATCCCCAGTGGTGCCAGTGCACTCTCTGGACTCACTGCAGTGCATCCCCACTGGTGCCAGTGCACTCTCTGGGCTCACTGCAGTGCATCCCCAGTGGTGCCAGTGCACTCTCTGGACTCACTGCACTGCATCCCCAGTGGTGCCAGTGCGCTCTCTGGAGTCACAGCACTGCATCCCCAGTGGTGCCAGTGCAATCTCTGGACTCACTGCACTGCATCCCCACTGGTGCCAAAGCACTCTCTGGACTCCCAGCACCGCATCCCCAGTGGTGCCAGTGCACTCTCTGGACTCACCGGGGTGCATCCCCAGTGGTGCCAGTGCACTCTCTGGACTCACTGTACTGCATACCCACTGGTGCCAGTGCACTCTGTGGACTCACTGTACTGCATCCCCAGTGGTGCCAGTGCACTCTCTGGACTCACTAAACTGCATCACCAGTGGTGCCACTGCACTCTCTGGACTCACTGCACTGCTTCCCCAGTGGTGCCAGTGCACTCTCTGGACTCACTGCACTGCATCCCCAGTGGTGCCAGTGCACTCTCTGGACTCACTGCAGTGCATCCCCAGTTGTGCCAGTGCACTCTCTGGACTCACTGCACTGCATCCCCAGTGGTGCCAGTGCACTCTCTGGACTCACTGCAGTGCATCCCCACTGGTGCCAGTGCACTCTCTGGGCTCACTGCAGTGCATCCCCAGTGGTGCCAGTGCACTCTCTGGACTCACTGCACTGCATCCCCAGTGGTGCCAGTGCGCTCTCTGGAGTCACAGCACTGCATCCCCAGTGGTGCCAGTGCAATCTCTGGACTCACTGCACTGCATCCCCACTGGTGCCAAAGCACTCTCTGGACTCCCAGCACCGCATCCCCAGTGGTGCCAGTGCACTCTCTGGACTCACCGGGGTGCATCCCCAGTGGTGCCAGTGCACTCTCTGGACTCACTGTACTGCATACCCACTGGTGCCAGTGCACTCTGTGGACTCACTGTACTGCATCCCCAGTGGTGACAGTGCACTCTCTGGACTCACTGCAGTGCATCCCCAGTGGTGCCAGTGCACTCTCTGGACTCACTGCAGTGCATCCCCAGTGGTGCCAGTGCACTCTCTGGACTCACTGCACTGAAGCCCCAGTGGTGCCAGTGCACTCTCTGGACTCACTGCAGTGCATCCCCAGTGGTGCCAGTGCACTCTCTGGACTCACTGCACTGCATCCCCAGTGGTGCCAGTGCACTCTCTGGACTCACTGCAGGCCATCCCCAGTGGTGCCAGTGCACTGTCTGGACTCACTGCAGTGCATCCCCAGTGATGCCAGTGCACTCTCTGGACTCACTGTACTGCACCCCCAGTGGTGCCAGTGCACTCACTGGACTGACTGCACTGCATCCCCAGTGGTGCCAGTGCACTCTCTGGACTCACTGCACTGCATCCCCACTGGTGCCAGTGTACTCTCTGGACTCACTGCACTGCATCCCCAGTGGTGCCAGTGCACTCACTGGACTCACTGGACACATCCCCAGTGGTGCCAGTGCACTCTCTGGACTCACTAAACTGCATCACCAGTGGTGCCACTGAACTCTCTGGACTCACTGCACTGCTTCCCCAGTGGTGCCAGTGCACTCACTGGACTCACTGCAGTGCATCCCCACTGGTGCCAGTGCACTCTCTGGGCTCACTGCAGTGCATCCCCAGTGGTGCCAGTGCACTCTCTGGACTCACTGCACTGCATCCCCAGTGGTGCCAGTGCGCTCTCTGGAGTCACAGCACTGCATCCCCAGTGGTGCCAGTGCAATCTCTGGACTCACTGCACTGCATCCCCAGTGGTGCCAGTGCACTCTCTGGACTCACTGCACTGCATCCCCGGTGGTGCCAGTGCAGTCTCTGGAGTAACTGCACTGCATCCCCACTGGTGCCAAAGCACTCTCTGGACTCCCAGCACCGCATCCCCAGTGGTGCCAGTGCACTCTCTGGACTCACTGCACTGCATGCCCAGTGGTGCCAGTGCACTCTCTGGACTCACTGTACTGCATCCCCAGTGGTGCCAGTGCACTCTCTGGACTCACTGCACTGCATCCCCAGTGGTGCCAGTGCACTCTCTGGACTCACTGCACTGCATCCCTAGTGGTGCCACTGCACTCTCTGGACTCACTGCACTGCTTCCCCAGTGGTGCCAGTGCACTCTCTGGACTCACTGCATTGCATCCCCAGTGGTGCCAGTGCACTCTCTGGACTCACTGCAGTGCATCCCCACTGGTGCCAGTGCACTCTCTGGACTCACTGCACTGCATCCCCAGTGGTGCCAGTGCACTCTCTGGACTCACTGCAGTGCATCCCCACTGGTGCCAGTGCACTCTCTGGGCTCACTGCAGTGCATCCCCAGTGGTGCCAGTGCACTCTCTGGACTCACTGCACTGCATCCCCAGTGGTGCCAGTGCGCTCTCTGGAGTCACAGCACTGCATCCCCAGTGGTGCCAGTGCAATCTCTGGACTCACTGCACTGCATCCCCACTGGTGCCAAAGCACTCTCTGGACTCCCAGCACCGCATCCCCAGTGGTGCCAGTGCACTCTCTGGACTCACTGCACTGCATGCCCAGTGGTGCCAGTGCACTCTCTGGACTCACTGTACTGCATACCCACTGGTGCCAGTGCACTCTGTGGACTCACTGTACTGCATCCCCAGTGGTGACAGTGCACTCTCTGGACTCACTGCAGTGCATCCCCAGTGGTGCCAGTGCACTCTCTGGACTCACTGCAGTGCATCCCCAGTGGTGCCAGTGCACTCTCTGGACTCACTGCACTGAAGCCCCAGTGGTGCCAGTGCACTCTCTGGACTCACTGCAGTGCATCCCAAGTGGTGCCAGTGCACTCTCTGGACTCACTGCACTGCATCCCCAGTGGTGCCAGTGCACTCTCTGGACTCACTGCAGGCCATCCCCAGTGGTGCCAGTGCACTGTCTGGACTCACTGCAGTGCATCCCCAGTGATGCCAGTGCACTCTCTGGACTCACTGTACTGCACCCCCAGTGGTGCCAGTGCACTCACTGGACTGACTGCACTGCATCCCCAGTGGTGCCAGTGCACTCTCTGGACTCACTGCACTGCATCCCCACTGGTGCCAGTGTACTCTCTGGACTCACTGCACTGCATCCCCAGTGGTGCCAGTGCACTCACTGGACTCACTGGACACATCCCCAGTGGTGCCAGTGCACTCTCTGGACTCACTAAACTGCATCACCAGTGGTGCCACTGAACTCTCTGGACTCACTGCACTGCTTCCCCAGTGGTGCCAGTGCACTCTCTGGACTCACTGTACTGCATAACCACTGGTGCCAGTGCACTCTGTGGACTCACTGTACTGCATCCCCAGTGGTGACAGTGCACTCTCTGGACTCACTGCAGTGCATCCCCAGTGGTGCCAGTGCACTCTCTGGACTCACTGCAGTGCATCCCCAGTGGTGCCAGTGCACTCTCTGGACTCACTGCACTGAAGCCCCAGTGGTGCCAGTGCACTCTCTGGACTCACTGCAGTGCATCCCAAGTGGTGCCAGTGCACTCTCTGGACTCACTGCACTGCATCCCCAGTGGTGCCAGTGCACTCTCTGGACTCACTGCAGGCCATCCCCAGTGGTGCCAGTGCACTGTCTGGACTCACTGCAGTGCATCCCCAGTGATGCCAGTGCACTCTCTGGACTCACTGTACTGCACCCCCAGTGGTGCCAGTGCACTCACTGGACTGACTGCACTGCATCCCCAGTGGTGCCAGTGCACTCTCTGGACTCACTGCACTGCATCCCCACTGGTGCCATTGTACTCTCTGGACTCACTGCACTGCATCCCCAGTGGTGCCAGTGCACTCACTGGACTCACTGGACACATCCCCAGTGGTGCCAGTGCACTCTCTGGACTCACTAAACTGCATCACCAGTGGTGCCACTGAACTCTCTGGACTCACTGCACTGCTTCCCCAGTGGTGCCAGTGCACTCACTGGACTCACTGCAGTGCATCCCCACTGGTGCCAGTGCACTCTCTGGGCTCACTGCAGTGCATCCCCAGTGGTGCCAGTGCACTCTCTGGACTCACTGCACTGCATCCCCAGTGGTGCCAGTGCGCTCTCTGGAGTCACAGCACTGCATCCCCAGTGGTGCCAGTGCAATCTCTGGACTCACTGCACTGCATCCCCAGTGGTGCCAGTGCACTCTCTGGACTCACTGCACTGCATCCCCGGTGGTGCCAGTGCAGTCTCTGGAGTAACTGCACTGCATCCCCACTGGTGCCAAAGCACTCTCTGGACTCCCAGCACCGCATCCCCAGTGGTGCCAGTGCACTCTCTGGACTCACTGCACTGCATGCCCAGTGGTGCCAGTGCACTCTGTGGACTCACTGTACTGCATCCCCAGTGGTGACAGTGCACTCTCTGGACTCACTGCACTGCATCCCCAGTGGTGCCAGTGCACTCTCTGGACTCACTGCAGTGCATCCCCAGTGGTGCCAGTGCACTCTCTGGACTCACTGCACTGCATCCCCTGTGGTGCCAGTGCACTCTCTGGACTCACTGCACTGCATCCCCAGTGGTGCCAGTGCACTCTCTGGACTCACTGCAGGGCATCCCCAGTGGTGCCAGTGCACTGTCTGGACTCACTGCAGTGCATCCCCAGTGGTGCCAGTGCACTCTCTGGACTCACTGTACTGCACCCCCAGTGGTGCCAGTGCACTCACTGGACTGACTGCACTGCATCCCCAGTGGTGCCAGTGCACTCTCTGGACTCACTGCACTGCATCCCCACTGGTGCCAGTGTACTCTCTGGACTCACTGCACTGCATCCCCAGTGGTGCCAGTGCACTCACTGGACTCACTGGACACATCCCCAGTGGTGCCAGTGCACTCTCTGGACTCACTGCAGTGCATCCCCAGTGGTGCCAGTGCACTCTCTGGACTCACTGCACTGCATCCCCACTGGTGCCAGTGTACTCTCTGGACTCACTGCAGTGCATCCCCAGTGGTGCCAGTGCACTCTCTGGACTCACTGCACTGCATCCCCAGTGGTGCCAGTGCACTCTCTGGACTCACTGCACTGCATCCCCAGTGGTGCCAGTGCAATCTCTGGACTCACTGTAGTGCATCCCCAGTGGTGCCAGTGCACTCTCTGGACTCACTGCAGTGCATCCCCAGTGGTGCCAGTGCACTCTCTGGACTCACTGTACTGCATCCCCAGTGGTGCCAGTGCACTCTCTGGACTCACTGCAGTGCATTCCCAGTGGTGCCAGTGCACTCTTTGGACTCACTGCACTGCAGCCCCATTGGTGCCAGTGCACTCTCTGGACTCACTGCACTGCATCACAGGTGGTGCCAGTGCACTCTCTGGACTCACTGCACTGCATCCCCAGTGGTGCCAGTGCACTCTCTGCACTCACTTCTCTGCATTCCCAGTGGTGCCAGTGAAGTCTCTGGACTCACTGCACTGCATCCCCAGTGGTGCCAGTGCAATCTCTGGACTCACTGCAGTGCATCACCAGTGGTGCCAGTGCACTCTCTGGACTCACTGCACTGCATCCCCAGTGGTGCCAGTGCACTCTCTGGACTCACTGCAGTGCATCCCCAGTGGTGCCAGTGCACTCTCTGGACTCACTGCACTGCATCCCCAGTGGTGCAAGTGCACTCTCTCGAGTCACTGCACTACATCCCCAGTGGTGCCAGTGCACTCACTGGACTCACTGTACTGCATCATCTGTGGTGCCAGTGCACTCTCTGGATTCACTGCAATGCATCCCCAGTGGTGCCAGTGCACTCTCTGGACTCACTGCAGTGCATCCCCCGTGGTGCCAGTGCACTCTCTGGACTCACTGCACTGTATCCCCAGTGGTGCCAGTGCACTCACTGGATTCACTGCAGTGCATCCCCAGTGGTGCCAGTGCACTCACTGGACACACTGCAGTGCATCCCCAGTGGTGCCAGTGCACTCTCTGGACTCACTGTACTGCAGCCCCAGTGGTGCCAGTGCACTCTCTGGACTCACTGCAGTGCATTCCCAGTGGTGCCAGTGCACTCTTTGGACTCACTGCACTGCAGCCCCATTGGTGCCAGTGCACTCTCTGGACTCACTACACTGCATCACAGGTGGTGCCAGTGCACTCTCTGGACTCACTGCACTGCATCCCCAGTGGTGCCAGTGCACTCTCTGCACTCACTTCTCTGCATTCCCAGTGGTGCCAGTGAAGTCTCTGGACTCACTGCACTGCATCCCCAGTGGTGCCAGTGCAATCTCTGGACTCACTGCAGTGCATCCCCAGTGGTGCCAGTGCACTCTCTGGACTCACTGCACTGCATCCCCAGTGGTGCAAGTGCACTCACTGGACTCACTGTACTGCATCACCAGTGGTGCCAGTGCACTCTCTGGACTCACTGCACTGCATCCCCAGTGGTGCCAGTGCACTCTCTGGACTCACTGCAATGCATCCCCAGTGGTGCCAGTGCACTCTCTGGACTCACTGCACTGTATCCCCAGTGGTGCCAGTGCACTCACTGGATTCACTGCAGTGCATCCCCAGTGGTGCCAGTGCACTCACTGGACACACTGCACTGCATCCCCAGTGGTGCCAGTGCACTCTGTGGACTCACTGCACTGCATCCCCAGTGGTGACAGTGCACTCTCTGGACTCACTGCAGTGCATCCCCAGTGGTGACAGTGCACTCTCTGGACTCAATGCAGTGCATCCCCAGTGGTGCCAGTGCACTCTCTGGACTCACTGCACTGCATCCCCAGTGGTGCCAGTGCACTCTCTGGACTCACTGCAGTGCATCCCCACTGGTGCCAAAGCACTCTCTGGACTCCCGGCACCGCATCCCCAGTGGTGCCAGTGCACTCTCTGGACTCACTGCACTGCATCCCCAGTGGTGCCAGTGCACTCTCTGGAGTCACAGCACTGCATCCCCAGTGGTGCCAGTGCACTCTCTGGACTCACTGCAGTGCATCCCCAGTGGTGCCAGTGCACTCTCTGGACTCACTGAAGTGCATTCTCAGTGGTGCCAGTGCACTCTCTGGACTCACTGCACTGCATCCCCAGTGGTGCCAGTACACTCACTGGACTCACTGCACTGCATCCCCAGTGGACCCAGTGCACTCTCTGGACTCACTAAACTGCATCACCAGTGGTGCCTCTGCACTCTCTGGACTCACTGCACTGCATCCCCAGTGGTGCCAGTGCACTCACTGGTCTCACTGCAGTGCATCCCCAGTGGTGCCAGTGCACTCTCTGGGCTCACTGCAGTGCATCCCCAGTGGTGCCAGTGCACTCTCTGGACTCACTGCACTGCATCCCCAGTGGTGCCTGTGCGCTTTCTGGAGTCACAGCACTGCAACCCCAGTGGTGCCAGTGCAATCTCTGGACTCACTGCACTGCATCCCCAGTGGTGCCAGTGCACTCTCTGGACTCACTGAAGTACATTCTCAGTGGTGCCAGTGCACTCTCTGGACTCACTGCACTGCATCCCCAGTGGTGCCAGTGCACTCTCTGGACTCACTGAACTGCATCCCCAGTTGTGCCAGTGCACTCTCTGGACTCACTGCACTGCATCCCCAGTGCTGCCAGTGCACTCTCTGGACTCACTGCAGTGCATCCCCAGTGGTGCCAGTGCACTCTCTGGACTCACTGCACTGCATCCCCAGTGGAGCCAGTGCACTCTCTGGACTCACTGCAGTGCATCCGCAGTGGTGCCATTGCACTCTCTGGACTCACTGCACTGCATCCCCAGTGCTGCCAGTGCACTCTCTTGAGTCGCTGCACCGCATCCCCTGTGGTGCAAGAGCACTCTCTGGACTCACAGCAGTGCATCCCCAGTGGTGCCAGTGCACTCTCTGGACTCACTGCACTGCATCCCCAGTGGTGCCAGTGCGCTCTCTGGAGTCACAGCACTGCATCCCCAGTGGTGCCAGTGCAATCTCTGGACTCACTGCAGTGCATCCCCAGTGGTGCCAGTGCACTCTCTGGACTCACTGAAGTGCATTCTCAGTGGTGCCAGTGCACTCTCTGGACTCACTGCACTGCATCCCCAGTAGTGGCAGTGCACTCTCTGGACTCACTGCAGTGCATCCCCAGTGGTGCCAGTGCACTCTCTGGACTCACTGCACTGCTTCCCCAGTGGTGCCAGTGCACTCTTTCGAGTCACTGCAGTGCATCCCCAGTGGAGCCAGTGCACTCTCTGGACTCACTGCAGTGCATCCCCAGTGGTGGCAGTGCACTCTCTGGACTCACTGCACTGCATCCCCAGTGGTGCCAGTGCACTCTCTGGACTCACTGAACTGCATCCCCAGTGGTGCCAGTGCAATCTCTGGACTCACTGAAGTGCATCCCCAGTGGTGCCAGTGCACTCTCTGGACTCACTGAAGTGCATTATCAGTGGTGCCAGTGCACTCTCTGGACTCACTGCACTGCATCCCCAGTAGTGACAGTGCACTCTCTGGACTCACTGCAGTGCATCCCCAGTGGGGCTAGTGCACTCTCTGGACTCACTGCGCTGCATCCCTAGTGGTGCCAGTGCACTCTCTGGACTCACGGCACTGCATCGCCAGTGCACTCTCTGGCGTCACTGCACTGCATCCCCCGTGGTGCAAGTGCACTCTCTGGACTCACTGGAGTGCATCACCTGTGGTGCCAGTGCACTCTCTGGACTCACTGCACTGCATCCCCATTGCTGCCAGTGCACTCTCTGGACTCACTGCACTGCATCACCTGTGGTGCCAGTGCAGTCTCTAGAGTCACTGCGCTGCATCCCCAGTTGTGCCAGTGCACTCTCTGGACTCACTGCAGCGCATCCCCAGTGGTGCCAGTGCACTCTCTGGAGTGACTGCAGTGCATCCCCAGTGGTGCCAGTGCACTCTCTGGACTCGCGTCACTGCATCCCCAGTGGTGCCAGTGCACTCTCTGGACTCACTGAAGTGCATCCCCAGTGGTGCCAGTGCACTCTCTGGACTCACTGCAGTGCATTCCCGGTGGTGCCAGTGCAATCTCTGGACTCACTGCAGTGCATCCCCAGTGGTGCTAGTGCACTCTGGACTCACCGCACTGCACCCTGAGTGGTGCCAGTGCACTCTCTGGACTCACTGCACTGCATCCCCAGTGGTGCCAGTGCACTCTCTGGACTCACTGCACTGCATCCCCAGTGGTGCCAGTGCGCTCTCTGGAGTCACAGCACTGCATCCCCAGTGGTGCCAGTGCAATCTCTGGACTCACTGCACTGCATCCCCACTGGTGCCAAAGCACTCTCTGGACTCCCAGCACCGCATCCCCAGTGGTGCCAGTGCACTCTCTGGACTCACTGCACTGCATGCCCAGTGGTGCCAGTGCACTCTCTGGACTCACTGTACTGCATACCCACTGGTGCCAGTGCACTCTGTGGACTCACTGTACTGCATCCCCAGTGGTGACAGTGCACTCTCTGGACTCACTGCAGTGCATCCCCAGTGGTGCCAGTGCACTCTCTGGACTCACTGCAGTGCATCCCCAGTGGTGCCAGTGCACTCTCTGGACTCACTGCACTGAAGCCCCAGTGGTGCCAGTGCACTCTCTGGACTCACTGCAGTGCATCCCAAGTGGTGCCAGTGCACTCTCTGGACTCACTGCACTGCATCCCCAGTGGTGCCAGTGCACTCTCTGGACTCACTGCAGGCCATCCCCAGTGGTGCCAGTGCACTGTCTGGACTCACTGCAGTGCATCCCCAGTGATGCCAGTGCACTCTCTGGACTCACTGTACTGCACCCCCAGTGGTGCCAGTGCACTCACTGGACTGACTGCACTGCATCCCCAGTGGTGCCAGTGCACTCTCTGGACTCACTGCACTGCATCCCCACTGGTGCCAGTGTACTCTCTGGACTCACTGCACTGCATCCCCAGTGGTGCCAGTGCACTCACTGGACTCACTGGACACATCCCCAGTGGTGCCAGTGCACTCTCTGGACTCACTAAACTGCATCACCAGTGGTGCCACTGAACTCTCTGGACTCACTGCACTGCTTCCCCAGTGGTGCCAGTGCACTCTCTGGACTCACTGTACTGCATAACCACTGGTGCCAGTGCACTCTGTGGACTCACTGTACTGCATCCCCAGTGGTGACAGTTCACTCTCTGGACTCACTGCAGTGCATCCCCAGTGGTGCCAGTGCACTCTCTGGACTCACTGCAGTGCATCCCCAGTGGTGCCAGTGCACTCTCTGGACTCACTGCACTGAAGCCCCAGTGGTGCCAGTGCACTCTCTGGACTCACTGCAGTGCATCCCAAGTGGTGCCAGTGCACTCTCTGGACTCACTGAAGTGCATTCTCAGTGGTGCCAGTGCACTCTCTGGACTCACTGCACTGCATCCCCAGTAGTGGCAGTGCACTCTCTGGACTCACTGCAGTGCATCCCCAGTGGTGCCAGTGCACTCTCTGGACTCACTGCACTGCTTCCCCAGTGGTGCCAGTGCACTCTTTCGAGTCACTGCAGTGCATCCCCAGTGGAGCCAGTGCACTCTCTGGACTCACTGCAGTGCATCCCCAGTGGTGGCAGTGCACTCTCTGGACTCACTGCACTGCATCCCCAGTGGTGCCAGTGCACTCTCTGGACTCACTGAACTGCATCCCCAGTGGTGCCAGTGCAATCTCTGGACTCACTGAAGTGCATCCCCAGTGGTGCCAGTGCACTCTCTGGACTCACTGAAGTGCATTATCAGTGGTGCCAGTGCACTCTCTGGACTCACTGCACTGCATCCCCAGTAGTGACAGTGCACTCTCTGGACTCACTGCAGTGCATCCCCAGTGGGGCTAGTGCACTCTCTGGACTCACTGCGCTGCATCCCTAGTGGTGCCAGTGCACTCTCTGGACTCACGGCACTGCATCGCCAGTGCACTCTCTGGCGTCACTGCACTGCATCCCCCGTGGTGCAAGTGCACTCTCTGGACTCACTGGAGTGCATCACCTGTGGTGCCAGTGCACTCTCTGGACTCACTGCACTGCATCCCCATTGCTGCCAGTGCACTCTCTGGACTCACTGCACTGCATCACCTGTGGTGCCAGTGCAGTCTCTAGAGTCACTGCGCTGCATCCCCAGTTGTGCCAGTGCACTCTCTGGACTCACTGCAGCGCATCCCCAGTGGTGCCAGTGCACTCTCTGGAGTGACTGCAGTGCATCCCCAGTGGTGCCAGTGCACTCTCTGGACTCGCGTCACTGCATCCCCAGTGGTGCCAGTGCACTCTCTGGACTCACTGAAGTGCATCCCCAGTGGTGCCAGTGCACTCTCTGGACTCACTGCAGTGCATTCCCGGTGGTGCCAGTGCAATCTCTGGACTCACTAAACTGCATCACCAGTGGTGCTAGTGCACTCTGGACTCACCGCACTGCACCCTGAGTGGTGCCAGTGCACTCTCTGGACTCACTGCACTGCATCCCCAGTGGTGCCAGTGCACTCTCTGGACTCACTGCACTGCATCCCCAGTGGTGCCAGTGCGCTCTCTGGAGTCACAGCACTGCATCCCCAGTGGTGCCAGTGCAATCTCTGGACTCACTGCACTGCATCCCCACTGGTGCCAAAGCACTCTCTGGACTCCCAGCACCGCATCCCCAGTGGTGCCAGTGCACTCTCTGGACTCACTGCACTGCATGCCCAGTGGTGCCAGTGCACTCTCTGGACTCACTGTACTGCATACCCACTGGTGCCAGTGCACTCTGTGGACTCACTGTACTGCATCCCCAGTGGTGACAGTGCACTCTCTGGACTCACTGCAGTGCATCCCCAGTGGTGCCAGTGCACTCTCTGGACTCACTGCAGTGCATCCCCAGTGGTGCCAGTGCACTCTCTGGACTCACTGCACTGAAGCCCCAGTGGTGCCAGTGCACTCTCTGGACTCACTGCAGTGCATCCCAAGTGGTGCCAGTGCACTCTCTGGACTCACTGCACTGCATCCCCAGTGGTGCCAGTGCACTCTCTGGACTCACTGCAGGCCATCCCCAGTGGTGCCAGTGCACTGTCTGGACTCACTGCAGTGCATCCCCAGTGATGCCAGTGCACTCTCTGGACTCACTGTACTGCACCCCCAGTGGTGCCAGTGCACTCACTGGACTGACTGCACTGCATCCCCAGTGGTGCCAGTGCACTCTCTGGACTCACTGCACTGCATCCCCACTGGTGCCAGTGTACTCTCTGGACTCACTGCACTGCATCCCCAGTGGTGCCAGTGCACTCACTGGACTCACTGGACACATCCCCAGTGGTGCCAGTGCACTCTCTGGACTCACTAAACTGCATCACCAGTGGTGCCACTGAACTCTCTGGACTCACTGCACTGCTTCCCCAGTGGTGCCAGTGCACTCTCTGGACTCACTGTACTGCATAACCACTGGTGCCAGTGCACTCTGTGGACTCACTGTACTGCATCCCCAGTGGTGACAGTTCACTCTCTGGACTCACTGCAGTGCATCCCCAGTGGTGCCAGTGCACTCTCTGGACTCACTGCAGTGCATCCCCAGTGGTGCCAGTGCACTCTCTGGACTCACTGCACTGAAGCCCCAGTGGTGCCAGTGCACTCTCTGGACTCACTGCAGTGCATCCCAAGTGGTGCCAGTGCACTCTCTGGACTCACTGCACTGCATCCCCAGTGGTGCCAGTGCACTCTCTGGACTCACTGCAGGCCATCCCCAGTGGTGCCAGTGCACTGTCTGGACTCACTGCAGTGCATCCCCAGTGATGCCAGTGCACTCTCTGGACTCACTGTACTGCACCCCCAGTGGTGCCAGTGCACTCACTGGACTGACTGCACTGCATCCCCAGTGGTGCCAGTGCACTCTCTGGACTCACTGCACTGCATCCCCACTGGTGCCATTGTACTCTCTGGACTCACTGCACTGCATCCCCAGTGGTGCCAGTGCACTCACTGGACTCACTGGACACATCCCCAGTGGTGCCAGTGCACTCTCTGGACTCACTAAACTGCATCACCAGTGGTGCCACTGAACTCTCTGGACTCACTGCACTGCTTCCCCAGTGGTGCCAGTGCACTCACTGGACTCACTGCAGTGCATCCCCACTGGTGCCAGTGCACTCTCTGGGCTCACTGCAGTGCATCCCCAGTGGTGCCAGTGCACTCTCTGGACTCACTGCACTGCATCCCCAGTGGTGCCAGTGCGCTCTCTGGAGTCACAGCACTGCATCCCCAGTGGTGCCAGTGCAATCTCTGGACTCACTGCACTGCATCCCCAGTGGTGCCAGTGCACTCTCTGGACTCACTGCACTGCATCCCCGGTGGTGCCAGTGCAGTCTCTGGAGTAACTGCACTGCATCCCCACTGGTGCCAAAGCACTCTCTGGACTCCCAGCACCGCATCCCCAGTGGTGCCAGTGCACTCTCTGGACTCACTGCACTGCATGCCCAGTGGTGCCAGTGCACTCTCTGGACTCACTGCAGTGCATCCCCAGTGGTGCCAGTGCACTCTCTGGACTCACTGCACTGCATCCCCTGTGGTGCCAGTGCACTCTCTGGACTCACTGCACTGCATCCCCAGTGGTGCCAGTGCACTCTCTGGACTCACTGCAGGGCATCCCCAGTGGTGCCAGTGCACTGTCTGGACTCACTGCAGTGCATCCCCAGTGGTGCCAGTGCACTCTCTGGACTCACTGTACTGCACCCCCAGTGGTGCCAGTGCACTCACTGGACTGACTGCACTGCATCCCCAGTGGTGCCAGTGCACTCTCTGGACTCACTGCACTGCATCCCCACTGGTGCCAGTGTACTCTCTGGACTCACTGCACTGCATCCCCAGTGGTGCCAGTGCACTCACTGGACTCACTGGACACATCCCCAGTGGTGCCAGTGCACTCTCTGGACTCACTGCAGTGCATCCCCAGTGGTGCCAGTGCACTCTCTGGACTCACTGCACTGCATCCCCACTGGTGCCAGTGTACTCTCTGGACTCACTGCAGTGCATCCCCAGTGGTGCCAGTGCACTCTCTGGACTCACTGCACTGCATCCCCAGTGGTGCCAGTGCACTCTCTGGACTCACTGCACTGCATCCCCAGTGGTGCCAGTGCAATCTCTGGACTCACTGTAGTGCATCCCCAGTGGTGCCAGTGCACTCTCTGGACTCACTGCAGTGCATCCCCAGTGGTGCCAGTGCACTCTCTGGACTCACTGTACTGCATCCCCAGTGGTGCCAGTGCACTCTCTGGACTCACTGCAGTGCATTCCCAGTGGTGCCAGTGCACTCTTTGGACTCACTGCACTGCAGCCCCATTGGTGCCAGTGCACTCTCTGGACTCACTGCACTGCATCACAGGTGGTGCCAGTGCACTCTCTGGACTCACTGCACTGCATCCCCAGTGGTGCCAGTGCACTCTCTGCACTCACTTCTCTGCATTCCCAGTGGTGCCAGTGAAGTCTCTGGACTCACTGCACTGCATCCCCAGTGGTGCCAGTGCACTCTCTGGACTCACTGCAGTGCATCACCAGTGGTGCCAGTGCACTCTCTGGACTCACTGCACTGCATCCCCAGTGGTGCCAGTGCACTCTCTGGACTCACTGCAGTGCATCCCCAGTGGTGCCAGTGCACTCTCTGGACTCACTGCACTGCATCCCCAGTGGTGCAAGTGCACTCTCTCGAGTCACTGCACTACATCCCCAGTGGTGCCAGTGCACTCACTGGACTCACTGTACTGCATCATCTGTGGTGCCAGTGCACTCTCTGGATTCACTGCAATGCATCCCCAGTGGTGCCAGTGCACTCTCTGGACTCACTGCAGTGCATCCCCCGTGGTGCCAGTGCACTCTCTGGACTCACTGCACTGTATCCCCAGTGGTGCCAGTGCACTCACTGGATTCACTGCAGTGCATCCCCAGTGGTGCCAGTGCACTCACTGGACACACTGCAGTGCATCCCCAGTGGTGCCAGTGCACTCTCTGGACTCACTGTACTGCAGCCCCAGTGGTGCCAGTGCACTCTCTGGACTCACTGCAGTGCATTCCCAGTGGTGCCAGTGCACTCTTTGGACTCACTGCACTGCAGCCCCATTGGTGCCAGTGCACTCTCTGGACTCACTACACTGCATCACAGGTGGTGCCAGTGCACTCTCTGGACTCACTGCACTGCATCCCCAGTGGTGCCAGTGCACTCTCTGCACTCACTTCTCTGCATTCCCAGTGGTGCCAGTGAAGTCTCTGGACTCACTGCACTGCATCCCCAGTGGTGCCAGTGCACTCTCTGGACTCACTGCACTGCATCCCCAGTGGTGCAAGTGCACTCACTGGACTCACTGTACTGCATCACCAGTGGTGCCAGTGCACTCTCTGGACTCACTGCACTGCATCCCCAGTGGTGCCAGTGCACTCTCTGGACTCACTGCAATGCATCCCCAGTGGTGCCAGTGCACTCTCTGGACGCACTGCACTGTATCCCCAGTGGTGCCAGTGCACTCACTGGATTCACTGCAGTGCATCCCCAGTGGTGCCAGTGCACTCACTGGACACACTGCACTGCATCCCCAGTGGTGCCAGTGCACTCTGTGGACTCACTGCACTGCATCCCCAGTGGTGACAGTGCACTCTCTGGACTCACTGCAGTGCATCCCCAGTGGTGACAGTGCACTCTCTGGACTCAATGCAGTGCATCCCCAGTGGTGCCAGTGCACTCTCTGGACTCACTGCACTGCATCCCCAGTGGTGCCAGTGCACTCTCTGGACTCACTGCAGTGCATCCCCACTGGTGCCAAAGCACTCTCTGGACTCCCGGCACCGCATCCCCAGTGGTGCCAGTGCACTCTCTGGACTCACTGCACTGCATCCCCAGTGGTGCCAGTGCACTCTCTGGAGTCACAGCACTGCATCCCCAGTGGTGCCAGTGCACTCTCTGGACTCACTGCAGTGCATCCCCAGTGCTGCCAGTGCACTCTCTGGACTCACTGAAGTGCATTCTCAGTGGTGCCAGTGCACTCTCTGGACTCACTGCACTGCATCCCCAGTGGTGCCAGTACACTCACTGGACTCACTGCACTGCATCCCCAGTGGACCCAGTGCACTCTCTGGACTCACTAAACTGCATCACCAGTGGTGCCTCTGCACTCTCTGGACTCACTGCACTGCATCCCCAGTGGTGCCAGTGCACTCACTGGTCTCACTGCAGTGCATCCCCAGTGGTGCCAGTGCACTCTCTGGGCTCACTGCAGTGCATCCCCAGTGGTGCCAGTGCACTCTCTGGACTCACTGCACTGCATCCCCAGTGGTGCCTGTGCGCTTTCTGGAGTCACAGCACTGCAACCCCAGTGGTGCCAGTGCAATCTCTGGACTCACTGCACTGCATCCCCAGTGGTGCCAGTGCACTCTCTGGACTCACTGAAGTACATTCTCAGTGGTGCCAGTGCACTCTCTGGACTCACTGCACTGCATCCCCAGTGGTGCCAGTGCACTCTCTGGACTCACTGAACTGCATCCCCAGTTGTGCCAGTGCACTCTCTGGACTCACTGCACTGCATCCCCAGTGCTGCCAGTGCACTCTCTGGACTCACTGCAGTGCATCCCCAGTGGTGCCAGTGCACTCTCTGGACTCACTGCACTGCATCCCCAGTGGAGCCAGTGCACTCTCTGGACTCACTGCAGTGCATCCGCAGTGGTGCCATTGCACTCTCTGGACTCACTGCACTGCATCCCCAGTGCTGCCAGTGCACTCTCTTGAGTCGCTGCACCGCATCCCCTGTGGTGCAAGAGCACTCTCTGGACTCACAGCAGTGCATCCCCATTGGTGCCAGTGCACTCTCTGGACTCACTGCACTGCATCCCCAGTGGTGCCAGTGCACTCTCTGGACTCACTGCACTGCATCCCCGGTGGTGCCAGTGCAGTCTCTGGAGTAACTGCACTGCATCCCCACTGGTGCCAAAGCACTCTCTGGACTCCCAGCACCGCATCCCCAGTGGTGCCAGTGCACTCTCTGGACTCACTGCACTGCATCCCCAGTAGTGGCAGTGCACTCTCTGGACTCACTGCAGTGCATCCCCAGTGGTGCCAGTGCACTCTCTGGACTCACTGCACTGCTTCCCCAGTGGTGCCAGTGCACTCTTTCGAGTCACTGCAGTGCATCCCCAGTGGAGCCAGTGCACTCTCTGGACTCACTGCAGTGCATCCCCAGTGGTGGCAGTGCACTCTCTGGACTCACTGCACTGCATCCCCAGTGGTGCCAGTGCACTCTCTGGACTCACTGAACTGCATCCCCAGTGGTGCCAGTGCACTCTCTGGACTCACTGAAGTGCATTATCAGTGGTGCCAGTGCACTCTCTGGACTCACTGCACTGCATCCCCAGTAGTGACAGTGCACTCTCTGGACTCACTGCAGTGCATCCCCAGTGGGGCTAGTGCACTCTCTGGACTCACTGCGCTGCATCCCTAGTGGTGCCAGTGCACTCTCTGGACTCACGGCACTGCATCGCCAGTGCACTCTCTGGCGTCACTGCACTGCATCCCCCGTGGTGCAAGTGCACTCTCTGGACTCACTGGAGTGCATCACCTGTGGTGCCAGTGCACTCTCTGGACTCACTGCACTGCATCCCCATTGCTGCCAGTGCACTCTCTGGACTCACTGCACTGCATCACCTGTGGTGCCAGTGCAGTCTCTAGAGTCACTGCGCTGCATCCCCAGTTGTGCCAGTGCACTCTCTGGACTCACTGCAGCGCATCCCCAGTGGTGCCAGTGCACTCTCTGGAGTGACTGCAGTGCATCCCCAGTGGTGCCAGTGCACTCTCTGGACTCGCGTCACTGCATCCCCAGTGGTGCCAGTGCACTCTCTGGACTCACTGAAGTGCATCCCCAGTGGTGCCAGTGCACTCTCTGGACTCACTGCAGTGCATTCCCGGTGGTGCCAGTGCAATCTCTGGACTCACTGCAGTGCATCCCCAGTGGTGCTAGTGCACTCTGGACTCACCGCACTGCACCCTGAGTGGTGCCAGTGCACTCTCTGGACTCACTGCACTGCATCCCCAGTGGTGCCAGTGCACTCTCTGGACTCACTGTACTGCATCCCCAGTGGTGTCAGTGCACTCTCTGTACTCACCGCACTGCACCCTGAGTGGTGCCAGTGCACTCTCTGGACTCACTGCACCGCATCACCAGTGGTGCCAGTGCACTCTCTAGAGTCACTGCGCTGCATCCCCAGTGGTGCCAGGGCACTCTCTGGACTCACTGTACTGCATCCCCAGTGGTGCCAAAGCACTCTCCGGACTCCCGCCACCGCATCCCCAGTGGTTCCAGTGCACTCTCTGGACTCACTGCACTGCATCCCCAGTGGTGCCAGTGCACTCTCTGGAGTGACTGCAGTGCATCCCCAGTGGTGCCAGTGCACTCTCTGGACTCGCGTCAATGCATCCCCAGTGGTGCTAATGCACTCTGGACTCACTGCACTGCAACCCCTCTGCTGCCAGTGCTCTCTCTGGACTCACTGCACTGCAACCACAGTGGTGCCAGTGCACTCTCTGGACTCACTGCAGTGCATCACCAGTGGTCCCAGTACACTCTCTGGACACACTGAAGTGCATTCTCAGTGGTGCCAGTGCACTCTCTGGACTCACTGCGCTGCATCCCCAGTGGTGCCAGGACACTCACTGGACTCACTGCACTGCATCCCTCGTGGTGCCAGGGCACTCTCTGCAGACACTGCAGTGCATCCCCACTGGTGACAGTGCACTCTCTGGACTCACTGCACTGCATCCCCAGTGGTGCCAGTGCACTCTCTGGACTCACTGCACTGCATCCCCAGTGGTGCCAGTGCACTCTCTGGACTCACTGCAGGGCATCCCCAGTGGTGCCAGTGCGCTCTCTGGACTCACTGCAGGGCATCCCCAGTGGTGCCAGTGCACTCTCTAGACTCACTGCACTGCATCCCCAGTCCTGCCAGTGCACTCTCTTGACTCACTGCACTGCATCCCCAGTGGTGTCAGTGCACTCTCTGGAGTCACTGCGCTGCATCCCCACTGGTGCCAATGCACTCCCTGGACTCACTGCACTGCTACAGCCGCGGCAGCCGCTCCAGCCGCGGTAGCCCTCCAGCCGTGGCAGCCGCTCCACTCGGTAGCGGCTGGAGCGGCTGCCGCCGCTGGAGCGGCTAGAGCGTCTGCCGCGGCTGGAGCGGCTGCCGCGGATGTAGAGGCTGGCGCGGCTGGAGGGGCTGGAGCGGCTGCCGCGGCTGGAGCGGCTGGAGCGGCTGCCGCGGCTGGAGCGTCTGCCGCGGCTGGAGGGGCTACCGCGGGGTTGACTCGGCTGGAGCGGATGCCGAGGCTGGAGCGCCACTCTCTGGACTCACGGAAATGCATTCTCAGTGGTGCCAGTGCACTCTCTGGACTCACTGCTCTGCATCCCCAGTGGTGCTAGTGCACTCTGTGGACTCACTGCAGTGCATCCCCAGTGGTGCCATTGCACTCTCTGGACTCACTGCACCGCATTCCCACTGGTGTCAGTGCAGTCTGTGGACTCACTGCACTGCATCCACAGTGGTGCCAAAGCACTCTCTGGACTCCCGGCACCGTATCCCCAGTGGTGCCAGTGCATTCTCTGGACTCACGGCACTGCATCCCCATTGGTGCCAGTGCACTCTCTGGACTCACTGCACTGCATCCCCAGTGGTGCCAGTGCACTCTCTGGACTCACTGCACTACATCCCCAATGGTGCCAGTGCACTCTCTTTACTCACTGCACTGCATCCCCAAGGTGCCAGTGCACTCTCTGGACTCACTGCACTGCTCCAGCCGCGGCATCCTCTCCAGCCGCACCAGCCGCGGCATCCGCTCCAGCCTCGGCATCCGCTCCAGCCGCGTTAACCGCTCCAGCCGCGGTAGCTCCTGCAGCCGCGCCAGCCGCTCCAGCCGCGGCAGCCGCTCCAGCCGCTCCAGCCGCGGCATCCGCTCCAGCCGCGGCAGCCGCTCCAACCGCGGCAGCCGCTCCAGCCGCGGCAGCCGCTCCAGCCGCTACCGAGTGGAGCGGCTGCCACGGCTGGAGGACTACCGCGGCTGGAGCGGCTGCCGCGGCTGGAGCAGTGCAGTGAGTCCAGGGAGTGCAAAGGCACCAGTGGGGATGGAGTGCAGTGAGTCCAAAGACTTCACTGTCACCACTGGGAATGCAGTGCAGTGAGTCCAGAGAGTGCACTGGCACCACTGGCGATGCAGTGAAGTGAGTGCAGAGAGTGCAATGGCACTACTGGGGATGCACTGCAGTGAGTCCAGAGAGTGCACTGGCACCACTGGGGATGCAGTGCACTGAGTCCAGAGAGTGCACTGGCACCACTGGGGATGCCCTGCAGTGAGTCCAGAGAGTGCACTGGCACCACTGGGGATGCAGTGCAGTGAGTCCAGGGATAGCACTGGCACCACTGGGGATGCAGTGCAGTGAGTCCAGAGAGTGCACTGGCACCACTGGGGATGCCCTGCAGTGAGCCCAGAGAGTGCACTGGCACCACTGGGGATGCAGTGCATTGAGTCCAGTGAGTGCACTGGCACCACTGGGGATGCACTGCAGTGAGTCCAGAGAGTGCACTGGCACCACTGAGAATGCACTTCAGTGAGTCCAGAGAGTGCACTGGCACCACTGGGGATGCACTGCAGTGAGTCCAGAGAGTGCACTGGCACCACTGGGGATGCACTACAGTGAGTCCAGGGATAGCACTGGCACCACTGGGGATGCAGTGCAGTGAGTCCAGAGAGTGCACTGGCACCACTGGGGATGCAGTGCAGTGAGTCAAGAGAGTGCACTGGCAGGACTGGGGATGCAGTGCAGTGAGTCCAGAGAGTGCACTGGCACCACTGGGGATGCAGTGCAGTGAGTCAAGAGAGTGCACTGGCAGGACTGGGGATGCAGTGCAGTGAGTCCAGAGAGTGCACTGGCACCACTGGGGATGCCCTGCAGTGAGTCCACAGAGTGCACTGGCACCACTGGGGATGCAGTGCAGTGAGTCCAGAGAGTGCACTGGCACCACTGGGGATGGACTGCAGTGAGTCCAGAGAGTGCACCTGCACCACTGGGGCTTCAATGCAGTGAGTCCAGAGAGTGCACTGGCACCACTGGGGATGCAGTGCAGTGAGTCCAGAGAGTGCACTGGCACCACTGAAAATGCACTTCAGTGTGTCCAGAGAGTGCACTGGCACCACTGGGGATGCACTGCAGTGAGTCCAGAGAGTGCACTAGCGCCACTGGGGATGCAGTGCAGTGAGTCCAGAGAGTGCACTGGCACCACTGGGGATGCACTGCAGTGAGTCCAGTGAGTGCACTGGCACCACTGGTGATGCAGTGCAGTGAGTCCAGAGAGTGGACTGGCACCACTGGTGATGCTGTGCAGTGAGTCCAGAGAGTGGCGCTCCAGCCTCGGTTTCCGCTCCAGCCGCGTCAACCGCTCCAGCCGCGGTAGCCCCTCCAGCCGCGGCAGACGCTCTAGACGCTCCAACCGCGTCAGCCTCTCCAGCCGCGTTAGCCCCTCCAGCCGCGGCAGCCGCTCCAGCCGCGGCAGCCGCTCCAGCCGCTCCAGCCGCGGTAACCGCTCCAAACGCGGCAGGAGCTCCAGCCGCGGCAGCCGCTCCAGCCGCTCTAGCCGCGGCAGCCGCTCCAGCCGCTACCGAGTGGAGCGGCTGCCACGGCTGGAGCGGTTGCCGCGGTTGGAGCGCCTGCCGCGTTTGGAGCGGCTGCCGCGGCTTCCGCGGCTGGAGCGGCTGCCGCGGTTGGAGAGTCTGCCGCGTATGCCGCGGACGGAGCGGCTGCCGCGGCTGGAGCGGCTGCCGCGGTTGCCGCGGCTGCCGAGGCTGGAGGGCTACCGCGGCTGGAGCGACTGCCGCGGCTGGAGTAGTGCAGTGAGTCCAGAGAGTGCACTGGCACCACTGGGGATGCAGTGCAGTGAGTCCAGAGAGTGCACTGTCACCTTTGGGGATGCACTGCAGTGTCTGCAGAGAGTGCCCTGGCACCACTAGGGATGCAGTGCAGTGAGTCCAGAGAGTGCACTGGCACCACTGGGGATGCAGTGCAGTGAGTCCAGAGAGTTCACTGGCGCCACTGGAGATGCACTTCAGTGAGTGTAGAGACTGCACTGGCACCACTGGGGATGCAGTGCAGTGAGTCCAGAGAGAGCACTGGCAGCACTGGGGATGCAGTGCAGTGAGTCCAGAGAGTGCACTGGCACCACTAGGGATGCACTGCAGTGAGTCCAGAGAGTGCACTGGCACCACTGGGGATGCACTGCAGTGAGTCCAGAGAGTGCACTGGCACCACTCGGGATGCAGTGCAGTGAGTCCAGAGAGTGCATTAGCACAACTGGCGATGCATTGACGCGAGTCCAGAGAGTGCACTGGCACCACTGGGGATGCACTGCAGTCACTCCAGAGAGTGCACTGGCACCACTGGGGATGCGGTGCAGTGAGACCAGAGAGTGCACTGGTACCACTGGGGATGCAGTGCAGTGAGTCCAGTGAGTGCACTGGAACCACTGGGGATGCGGTGGCGGGAGTCCAGAGAGTGCTTTGGCACCACTGGGGATGCAGTACAGTGAGTCAAGAGAGTGCACTGGCACCAATCGGGATGCAGCGCAGTGACTCTAGAGAGTGCACTGGCACCACTGGGGATGCAGTACAGTGAGTCCAGAGAGTACACTGGCACCACTGGGGATTCAGTGCAGTGAGTCTAGAGAGTGCACTGGCACCACTGGGGATGCACTGCAGTGAGTCCAGAGTGCACTAGCACCACTGGGGATGCACTGCAGTGAGTCCAGAGAGTGCACTGGCACCACCGGGAATGCACTGCAGTGAGTCCAGAGAGTGCACTGGCACCACTCAGGGTGCAGTGCGGTGAGTCCAGAGAGTGCACTGGCACCACTGGGGATGCAGTACAGTGAGTCCAGAGGGTGCACTGGCACCACTGGGGATGCACTGCAGTGAGTCCAGAGTGCACTAGCACCACTGGGGATGCACTGCAGTGAGTCCAGAGAGTGCACTGGCACCACTGGGGATGCACTGCAGTGAGTCCAGAGAGTGCACTGGCACCACCGGGAATGCACTGCAGTGAGTCCAGAGAGTGCACTGGCACCACTCAGGGTGCAGTGCGGTGAGTCCAGAGAGTGCACTGGCACCACTGGGGATGCAGTACAGTGAGTCCAGAGGGTGCACTGGCACCACTGGGGATGCACTGCAGTGAGTCCAGAGTGCACTAGCACCACTGGGGATGCACTGCAGTGAGTCCAGAGAGTGCACTGGCACCACCGGGAATGCACTGCAGTGAGTCCAGAGAGTGCACTGTCACCACTGGGGATGCACTTCAGTGAGTCCAGAGAGTGCACTGGCACCACTGGGGATGCAGTGACGCGAGTCCAGAGAGTGCACTGGCAGCACTGGGGATGCAGTGCAGTGAGTCCAGAGAGTGCACTGGCACCACTGGGGATGCACTGCAGTGAGTCCTGAGAGTACACTGGCTCCACCGGGGATGCCCTGCAGTGAGTCCAGAGAATGCACAGGCAGCACTGGGGATGCAGTGCAGTGAGTCCAGAGAGTGCACTGGCTCCACTGGGGATGCACTGCAGTCACTCCAGAGAGTGCACTGGCACCACTGGCGATGCGGTGCAGTGAGTCCAGAGAGTGCACTGGAACCACTGGGGATGCGGTGGCGGGAGTCCAGAGAGTGCTTTGGCACCACTGGGGATGCAGCGCAGTGACTCCAGAGAGTGCACTGGCACCAGTGGGGATGCGGTGCAGTGAGTCCAGAGAGTGCACTGGCACCACTCAGGGTGCAGTGCGGTGAGTCCAGAGAGTGCACTGGCACCACTGGGGATGCAGTACAGTGAGTCCAGAGAGTGCACTGGCACCACTGGGGATGCACTGCAGTGAGTCCAGAGTGCACTAGCACCACTGGGGATGCACTGCAGTGAGTCCAGAGAGTGCACTGGCAGCAATGGGGAATGCAGTGCAGTGAGTCCAGAGAGTGCACTGGCACCACTGGGGATGCAGTGCAGTGAGTCCAGAGAGTGCACTGTCACCACTGGGGATGCACTGCAGTGAGTCCAGAGTGCACTAGCACCACTGGGGATGCACTGCAGTGAGTCCAGAGAGTGCACTGGCACCACCGGGAATGCACTGCAGTGAGTCCAGAGAGTGCACTGGAACCACTGGGGATGCCCTGCAGTGACTCCAGAGAGTGCACCTGCACCACTGGGGATGCACTACAGTGAGTCCAGGGATAGCACTGGCACCACTGGGGATGCAGTGCAGTGAGTCCAGAGAGTGCTCTGGCACCACCGGGGATGCCCTGCAGTGAGCCCAGAGAGTGCACTGGCACAACTTGGGATGCAGCGCAGTGAGTCCAGTGAGTGCACTGGCACCACTGGGGATGCAGTGCAGTGAGTCCAGAGAGTGCACTGGCACCATTGGGACGCACTGCAGTGAGTCCAGAGAGTGCACTGGCACCACTGGGGATGCACTACAGTGAGTCCAGGGATAGCACTGGCACCACTGGGGATGCAGTGCAGTGAGTCCACAGAGTGCACTGGCACCACTGGGGATGCAGTGCAGTGAGTCCAGAGAGTGCACTGGCACCACTGATGATGCAGTACAGTGAGTCCAGTGAGTGCACTGGCACAACTGGGGATGTAGTGCAGTGACTCGAGAGAGTGCACTGGAACCACTGGGGATGCAGTGCCGCGAGTCCAGAGAGTGCACTGGCTCCACTGGGGATGCGGTGCCGGAGGTCCAGAGAGTGCATTGGCACCACTGGGGATGCAGTGCACTGACTCCAGAGAGTGCACTGGCACCACTGGGGATGCAGTGCAGTGAGCCCAGAGAGTGCACTGGCACCACTGGGGATGCGGTGCCGGGAGTCCAGAGAGTGCTTTGGCACCGCTGGGGATGGCCTGCAGTTACTCCAGAGAGTGCACAGGCACCAAGGGGGATGCACATCAGTGAGTCCAGAGAGTGCACTGGCACCACTGGGGATGCACTTCAGTGAGTCCAGAGAGCGCACTGACACCACTGGGGATGCAGTGCAGTGAGTCCAGAGAGTGCACTTGCACCACTGAGAATGCACTTCAGTGAGTCCAGAGAGTGCACTGGCACCACTGGGGATGCACAGCAGTGAGTCCAGAGAGTGCATTGGCACCACTGGGGATGCAGTGCAGTGAGTCCAGAGAGTGCACTGGCACCACTGGGGATGCAGTACAGTGAGTCCAGAGAGTGCACTGGCACCACTGGGGATGCAGTGCAGTGAGTCCAGAGAGTGCACTGGCACCACTGGGGATGCAGTGCAGTGAGTCCAGAGAGTGCACTGGCACCACTGGGGATGCACTGCAGTGAGTCCAGAGAGTTCACTGGCACCACTGGAGATGCACTTCAGTGAGTGCAGAGACTGCACTGGCACCACTGGGGATGCAGTGCAGTGAGTCCAGTGAGTGTACAGGCACCACTGGGGATGCAGCGCAGTGAGTCCAGAGAGTGCACTGGCACCACTGAGAATGCACTTCAGTGTGTCCAGAGAGTGTACTGGCACCACTGGTGATGCACTGCAGTGAGTCCAGAGAGTGCACTGGCACCACTGTGGATGCAGTGCAGTGAGTCCAGAGAGTGCACTGGCACAACTGGGGATGCAGTGCAGTGAGTCCAGAGAGTGCACTGGCACCAGTGGGGATGCAGTGCAGTGAGTCCAGAGTGTGCACTGGCACCACTGGGAATGCAGTGCAGTGAGTCCAGAGATCGCACTGGCACCACGGGGGATGCAGTGCAGTGAGTCCAGAGAGTGCACTGGCACCACTGGGGATGCAGTGCAGTGAGTCCAGAGAGTGCACTGTCACCACTGGGGATGCACTGCAGTGAGTCCAGAGTGCACTAGCACCACTGGGGATGCACTGCAGTGAGTCCAGAGAGTGCACTGGCACCACCGGGAATGCACTGCAGTGAGTCCAGAGAGTGCACTGGGGATGCACTTCAGTGAGTCCAGAGAGTGCACTGGAACCACTGGGGATGCAGTGCAGTGAGTCCAGAGAGTGCACCTGCACCACTGGGGATGCACTACAGTGAGTCCAGGGATAGCACTGGCACCACTGGGGATGCAGTGCAGTGAGTCCAGAGAGTGCTCTGGCACCACTGGGGATGCCCTGCAGTGACCCCAGAGAGTGCACTGGCACCACTTGGGATGCAGCGCAGTGAGTCCAGTGAGTGCACTGGCACCACTGGGGATGCAGTGCAGTGAGTCCAGAGAGTGCACTGGCACCATTGGGACGCACTGCAGTGAGTCCAGAGAGTGCACTGGCACCACTGGGGATGCACTACAGTGAGTCCAGGGATAGCACTGGCACCACTGGGGATGCAGTGCAGTGAGTCCACAGAGTGCACTGGCACCACTGGGGATGCAGTGCAGTGAGTCCAGAGAGTGCACTGGCACCACTGGGGATGCAGTGCAGTGAGTCCAGAGAGCGCACTGGCACCACTGATGATGCAGTACAGTGAGTCCAGTGAGTGCACTGGCACAACTGGGGATGTAGTGCAGTGACTCGAGAGAGTGCACTGGAACCACTGGGGATGCAGTGCCGCGAGTCCAGAGAGTGCACTGGCTCCAATGGGGATGCGGTGCCGGAGGTCCAGAGAGTGCATTGGCACCACTGGGGATGCAGTGCAGTGACTCCAGAGAGTGCACTGGCACCACTGGGGATGCAGTGCAGTGAGCCCAGAGTGCACTGGCACCACTGGGGATGCGGTGCCGGGAGTCCAGAGAGTGCTTTGGCACCGCTGGGGATGCCCTGCAGTTACTCCAGAGAGTGCACAGGCACCAAGGGGGATGCACATCAGTGAGTCCAGAGAGCGCACTGGCACCACTGGGGATGCAGTGCAGTGAGTCCAGAGAGTGCACTTGCACCACTGAGAATGGACTTCAGTGAGTCCAGAGAGTGCACTGGCACCACTGGGGATGCACAGCAGTGAGTCCAGAGAGTGCATTGGCACCACCTGGGATGCAGTGCAGTGAGTCCAGAGAGTGCACTGGCACCACTGGGGATGCAGAGCAGTGAGTCCAGAGAGTGCACTGGCACTACTGGGGATGCAGTGCAGTGAGTCCAGAGAGTGCACTGGCACCACTGGGGATGCAGTGCAGTGAGTCCAGAGAGTGCACTGGCACCACTGGGGATGCACTGCAGTGAGTCCAGAGAGTTCACTGGCACCACTGGAGATGCACTTCAGTGAGTGCAGAGACTGCACTGGCACCACTGGGGATGCAGTGCAGTGAGTCCAGTGAGTGTACAGGCACCACTGGGGATGCAGCGCAGTGAGTCCAGAGAGTGCACTGGCACCACTGAGAATGCACTTCAGTGTGTCCAGAGAGTGTACTGGCACCACTGGTGATGCACTGCAGTGAGTCCAGAGAGTGCACTGGCACCACTGTAGATGCAGTGCAGTGAGTCCAGAGAGTGCACTGGCAACACTGGGGATGCAGTGCAGTGAGTCCAGAGAGTGCACTGGCACCAGTGGGGATGCAGTGCAGTGAGTCCAGAGTGTGCACTGGCACCACTGGGAATGCAGTGAAGTGAGTCCAGAGATCGCACTGGCACCACGGGGGATGCACTGCAGTGAGTCCAGAGAGTGCACTGGCAGCACTGGGGATGCAGTGCAGTGAGTCCAGAGAGTGCTCTGGCACCACTGGTGATGCAGTGCCGTGAGTCCAGAGAGTGCACTGGCACCACTGGGGATGCAGTGCAGTGAGTCCAGAGAGTGCACTGGCACCACTGGTGATGCACTGCAGTTACTCCAGAGAGTGCACGGGCACCACTGGTGATGCGGTGCGGAGAGTCCAGAGAGTGCACTGGCACCACTGGTGATGCACTGCAGTGAGTCCAGAGAGTGCACTGGCACCACTGAGAATGCCCTTCAGTGAGTCCAGAGAGTGCACTGGCACCACTGGGGATGCACTGCAGTGAGTCCACAGAGTGCACTAGCACCACTGGGGATGCAGTGCAGTGAGTGCAGAGAGTGTACTGGCAGCACTGGGGATGCACTGCAGTGAGTCCAGAGAGTGCACTGTCACCACTGGGGATGCAGTACAGTGAGACCAGAGAGCGCACTGGCACCACTGGGGATGCAGTGCAGTGAGTCCAGAGAGTGCACTGGCACCACTGGGGATGCACTTCAGTGAGTCCAGAGAGCGCACTGGCACCACTGGGGATGCACTGCAGTGAGTCCAGAGAGTGCACTGGCACCACTGAGAATGCACTTCAGTGAGTCCAGAGAGTGCACTGGCACCACTGGGGATGCACTGCAGTGAGTCCAGAGAGTGCACTAGCACCACTGGGAATGTAGTGCAGTGAATCCAGTGAGTGCACTGGCACCAGTGGAGATGCACTGCAGTGAGTCCAGAGAGTGCACTGGCACCACTGGGGATGCACTGCAGTGAGCCCAGAGAGTGCACTGGCACCACTGGAGATGCAGTACAGTGAGTCCAGTGAATGCACTGGCAACACTGGGGATGCAGTGCAGTGAGTCCAGAGAGTGCACTGGCACCACTGGTGATGCAGTATAGTGAGTCCAGTGAGTGCACTGGCACCACTGGGGATTCAGTGCAGTGAGTCCAGAGAGTGCACTGGCACCACTGGGGATGCACTGCAGTGAGTCCAGAGAGTGCACTGGCACCACTGATGATGCAGTACAGTGAGTCCAGTGAGTGCACTGGCACCACTGGGGATGTAGTGCAGTGACTCGAGAGAGTGCACTGCCACCACTGGGGATGCAGTGCAGTGACTCCAGAGAGTGCACTGGCACCACTTGGGATGCAGTGCAGTGAGTCCAGAGAGTGCACTGGCACCAGTGGGTATGCACTGCAGTGAGTCCAGAGAGTGCATTGGCACCACTGGGGATGCAGTGCAGTGAGTCCAGAGAGTGCACTGGCACCACTGGGGATGCACTGCAGTGAGTCCACAGAGTGCACTGGTACCACTGGGGATGCAGTGCAGTGAGTCCAGAGAGTGCACTGGCACCAGTGGGGATGCACTGCAGTGAGTCCAGAGAGTGCACTGGCACCACTGGGGATGCACTGCAGTGAGTCCAGAGAGTGCAGTGGCACCACTGGGGATGCAGTGCAGTGAGTCCAGAGAGCGCACTGGCACCACTGGGGTTGCACTGCAGTGAGTCCAGAGAGTGCACTGGTACCACTGGGGATGCACTGCAGTGAGTCCAGAGAGTGCACTAGCACCACTGGGGATGCAGTGCAGTGAATCCAGTGAGTACACTGGCACCACTGGGGATGCAGTGCAGTGAGTCAAGAGAGTGCACTGGCACCACTGGGGATGCACTGCAGTGAGCCCAGAGAGTGCACTGGCACCACTGGGGATGCGGTGCCGGGAGTCCAGAGAGTGCACTGGCACCACTGGGGATGCAGTGCAGTGAGTCCAGAGAGTGCACTGGCACCACTGGGGATGCAGTGCAGTGAGTCCAGAGAGTGCACTGGCACCACTGGTGATGCACTGCAGTGAGTCCAGAGAGTGCTCTGGCACCACTGGGGATGCAGTGCAGTGAGTCCAGACAGTGCACTGGCACCACTGGGAATGCAGTGCAGTGAGTCCAGAGAGTGCACTGGCACCACTGGTGATGCACTGCAGTTACTCCAGAGAGTGCACTGGCACCACTGGGGATGCGGTGAGGTGAGTCCAGAGAGTGCACTGGCACCACTGGGAATGCAGTGCAGTCAGTCCAGTGAGTGTACTGGCACCACTGGGGATGCACTGCAGTGAGTCCAGAGAGTGCACTGGCACCACTGAGAATGCCCTTCAGTGAGTCCAGAGAGTGCACTGGCACCACTGGGGATGCACTGCAGTGAGTCCACAGAGTGCACTAGCACCACTGGGGATGCAGTGCTGTGACTCCAGAGAGTGCACTGGCACCACTGGGGATGCACTTCAGTGAGTCCAGAGAGTGCCCTGGCACCACTGGGGATGCAGTGCAGTGAGTCCAGAGAGTGCATTGGCACCACTGGGGATGCAGTGCAGTGAGTCCAGAGAGTGCACTGGCACCACTGGGTCTGCAGTGCAGTGAGTCCAGAGAGTGCACTGGCACCACTGGGGATGCAGTGCAGTGAGTCCAGAGAGTGCACTGGCAGCACAGAGGATGCAGTGCAGTGAGTCCAGAGAGTGCTCTGGCACCACTGGTGATGCAGTGCAGTGAGTCCAGAGAGTGCACTGGCACCACTGGGGATGCAGTGCAGTGAGTCCAGAGAGTGCAATGGCACCACTGGGGATGCACTGCAGTGAGTCCACAGAGTGCACTGGCACCAGAGGGAATGCACTGCAGTGAGTCCAGTGAGTGCACTGGCACCACTGGGGATGCAGTGCAGTGAGTGCAGAGAGTGCACTGGCACCACTGGACATGCAGTGCAGTGAGTCCAGAGAGTGCACTGGCACCACTGGGGATGGGTTTCAAGCCAACTGCATTAACCGCTCATGCTTCTTTCTTATGAGACGTTAGTAAACCAATTACATAGCCTTGTCAAGACTAAATCACAGGTAAAAATCCTGTACATCTCATGTGGCCAACCACTCCCAACTAGGATTCCAAGAACCAGGAGGTTCGGTGAAAATAGGGCTAGTGCTATTAGAGGGGTGATTATTAGGGTAAGCCCTAAGCTGTCTTTAATGGAGAAGTACGGGTGGAATGGGATTTTGTCGCAGTCTGATACGATTCCTAGTGGGTTATTTGAGCCTGATTCGTGTAGGAAGGTTAGGTGGACTAGGGTGATTCCTGCAATTAGGAAGGGCAGTAGGAAGTGGATGGCGAAGAATCGGGTTAAGGTTGGATTGTCTACTGAGAATCCTCCTCAGGCTCATTCTACTAGAGTTTGCCCAATGTACGGGATGGCTGAGAATAGGTTGGTGATTACGGTGGCCCCTCAGAATGACATTTGTCCTCATGGTAGGACATACCCTACGAAGGCAGTTGCTATTAGGGTGAGTAGGAGGATTACTCCTGTGTTTCAGGTTTCTTTGTATAGGTAGGAGCCGTAGTAGAGGCCTCGTCCGATGTGTAAGTAGATGCAGATAAAGAAGAGCGAAGCACCGTTGGCGTGGAGGTTGCGGATGAGCCATCCGTACTGGACGTCTCGGCATGTGTGAGCTACTGAGGAGAAGGCGAGTGAAGTGTCTGCGGTGTAGTGTATGGCTAGTAGCAGGCCTGTTAGGATTTGTGTGGCTAAGCAGATGGCTAGAAGGGAGCCGAAGTTTCATCAGGCAGAGATGTTGGAGGGGGCGGGTAGGTCGATTAGGGAGTTGTTGATTATTTTTAGTAGGGGATGGGATTTGCGGATGTTAGGGGCCATTAGTGAGTCTGTGTGTTATTAGGATTATTACCAGGATGGAGAGGGCGAAGGATCCTAGGTAGGCCTTAATTAGCCCTGTGTGTATTGAGGTTGCGGCTTTGCTTGCGGCTACTTGTAGTTCAGCAAGGCCCTCTGGCCCTATTTTTTTGAGTCAGGAGAGGTCGATCAAGTGTAGGGCAATGTTTTGTCCCTTTTCTAGTAGGTTTTTGGAGAAGAATCGGTGTACTAGGGGGTTGAAGTACCCTAATGCAGAGGAGAAGTTTATGAGGGGGTTTGGTTTGGGGTGAGTGAGGGTGTGTGTTATGTTCGATAGTTCTAGGGCTAGGATGATTCCTAGGATTGTTATGAGGATGGCAGCGGTTTTGGTGATAAGGGGTATGGTTATTGGGGGGGTTTTGGTTGGTGTGATGAAAGAGGTAATGATTATTCCTGCTGTAATGCTGCCTAGGGCGAGTCGGGTTAGGGGGGCGGTGATTAGTGGGTTGTTTTCGTTTATTGATACTATTGGGGGGATTCGGGTTTGTCCAGCTTGGACTAGGATGGTTATGCGGATGCTGTAGGTTGCGGTGAATGCTGTGGCTATAAGGGTTAGGAGTAGGGCTCAAGTATTTAGGTATGATGTGTTTAAGCTTTCGATGATGAGGTCTTTTGAGTAGAATCCGGCTAGGAATGGGGTTCCTATCAGCGCCAGGTTTCCGATGGTTAGGCAGGAAGTAGTGACTGGGAGTATTTTCTGTAGGCCTCCTATCTTTCGGATATCTTGTTCTCCGTTTAGGTTGTGGATGATAGACCCTGAGCATAGGAATAGTATGGCTTTAAAGAAGGCATGGGTTGAGATGTGTAGGAAGGCTAGTTGTGGGAGGTTTAGTCCGATAGTGACTATTATTAGTCCTAGTTGGCTGGATGTTGAGAAAGCAATGATTTTTTTGATGTCATTTTGGGTTAGGGCGCATGTGGCAGCGAATAGGGTTGATAGAGCACCTAGGCATAGGCAGGCAGTTAGGGCTGTCTGGTTGGTGGCTAGCAGGGGGTGCATGCGGATGAGCAGGAAGATTCCGGCTACTACTATGGTACTGGAGTGCAGTAGGGCTGATACTGGGGTGGGGCCTTCTATTGCTGCGGGCAGTCATGGGTGGAGTCCAAATTGGGCGGATTTTCCTGCGGCTGCGAGGATTAATCCTATGAGGGGGAGGATTGGGGTTTGGTGGGGGTGTACGGCTTGTTGGATCTCTCAGGTGTTGAATGTTGAAGCTAGTCATGCTATGCTCAGGATCAGTCCGACGTCTCCGATTCGGTTGTAGATTACGGCTTGTAGGGCGGCGGTGTTGGCATCTGCTCGGCCTTGTCATCAGCCGATGAGAAGGAAGGACATGATTCGTACTCCTTCCCAGCCTACGAATAGGAGGAATATGTTGTTTGCGGTTGTTAGGAGGAGTATGGCGACTAGGAATGTCAGTAGGTAGGTGAAAAATTTTGTTACGTATGGCTCTGAGGCCATGTATCATATGGCGAATTGTAGGATTGATCATGTTACAAATAGGGCGATTGGAAGAAATGTTATTGAGTATTGGTCTATTTTTAGGCTCAGGGGGATTTTAAAGTTTATAATGAATTTTCACTCCCAGTGGCAGGTGACAGATTCTATTCCCGAGTAGATGAATGCAGTTGTAGGGGCTAGGCTAATTAGGAATGCGGTTTTAACAGCGCGGGTGGTGGCTTGTGGGGTGTTTTTAAAGTTTTTAAATAGAAATGGCAGGATGATTGGGGTTAGGAGGATTGTCAGCGTGAGTAGTGTGAGGGAGTTGATTAGTAGTGTGGGGTTCACTACTTTTACTTGGATTTGCACCAAGATGGGTGGTTCCTAAGACCAGTGGATTGCTGTTATCCTTTAAAAGTAAGGGGGCTGAGGTTTTAGGCTCAGATGTAAGAGTTAGCAGCTCTTGTTGGTTAAACCCTCCCCTCGGCAGGTAAGAAGGTTTGAACTTCTATTCTTAGAATCACAGTCTAATGTTTGGTTTAAACTATACTTGCATGAGGGGATTCCGGAGATCAGTTCGGGTTTGAGGATTAGGAGGAATATTGGGATAATGTGGAGTGTTATGAGCAGGTGTTCTCGCGTGGTTGAGTTTTGCATAGATGTGATGTGGGAGGGGATTGAGCCTCGTTGGGTCATTAGTAGTATGAATAAGGTGTAGGAGGCGGTTAGTAGGGTTGCGATTCCTGTTAGGATGATCGTGAAGGCAGATCAGTTGAATAAGGTGATTATAATGGTTAGCTCTGCTATGAGGTTTGTTGTTGGGGGTAAGGCTATGTTTGTTAGATTGGCCAGCAATCATCAGGTAGCTATGAGTGGTAGGAGAGGTTGTAGGCCTCGTGTGAGTAGTAGAATTCGGCTGTGCGTACGTTCATAGTTTGTGTTGGCTAGGCAGAATAGTATGGAGGAAGTCAGTCCATGGGAAATTATTAGGATCATTGCCCCTGAGAATGATCAGTGGGTTTGGATTATTCCTGCGGCGATAACTAGGCTTATGTGGCTAACGGATGAATAAGCGATTAGTGATTTTAGGTCTGTCTGTCGTAGGCAGATTGAGCTAGTCATTAGGGCGCCTCATAGGGCCAGGGTTAGGAAGGGGTAGTGCAGGAGGTTGGACAGTGGGCCCATAAATAGAGTGACTCGTATAATTCCGTATCCTCCTAGCTTTAGTAGTAGGGCGGCGAGGAGTATTGAGCCTGCGATGGGTGCTTCTACGTGGGCTTTTGGCAGTCAGAGGTGTAGGCCGTATAGTGGGGCTTTTACTATGAATGCTATGAGCAGTGCTAGACCTGATAGTATTCCTGTCCATGAGGTGGATAGGGTTGGGTGGGTTAGTTGTAGGGTTGGCAGGTGCAGGGTGCCAATTTTCACGTATAGGTGTATGATTGTGATTAGCAGGGGTAGAGAGCTTACTGGCGTGTAGAATAGCAGGTAGATGCCAGCGCTTAGGCGTTCTGGTTGGTTCCCCCATCGGGTGATTAAGATTAGGGTGGGAATGAGGGTTGCTTCAAATGAGATGTAAAATAGTGCTAGTTCTGTGGTGGAAAAGGCTAGTAGGATGAATGGCTGGACTGCGACTAAGGTTGAGATAAAGATTCGTTTGCGTTGTAGGGGTTCTTGTTGCAGGTGGTTTTGGCTTGCTATGATTATGAGTGGGAGTAGTCAGCAGGATAGTACTAGGAGGGGGGATGAGATTTGGTCAATTCCTGTTCAGTTGGATAAAAATTTGTAGGGGTAGTAGGTTGGGATTAATCACTGTAGGCTTAGGGCAGCGATTAGGAGGCTGTATAAGGTGGTGTTAGTCCATAGAAATTTTGGTGGAGACAGCAGGGCTGTTGGAAGAAGTATGATTGTGGGTAGGATGATTTTTAGCATTGCAGGAGGTTTAGGTTGTGTAGATGGTCGGAGCCATGTGTGCGGGTGGAGGCTACTAGGATGGCCAGGCCTGTGCCCGCCTCACACGCTGAGAAGGTTAGCATGAGAATTGGTACCATGGTGAATGAGGAGACTTGGTTTTCGATGGATCATATTGATAGGCCTACGAATATCGATAATATTATGCTTTCAAGGCATAGTAGGGCGGATACTAGGTGGGTTCGGTGGAAGGCTAGTCCTAGTCCGCTGAAAATGAAGGCTGAGTAGAAGCTTAAATGTAGGGGCGACATAAGAAAGTTACAGGGTTGGCTGTAATCTGCTGGGTCGAAACCAGCTATCTTTTTGGTTAGACTAACTTTCTGTTATTCTGCTCATTCTAGGCCCCCTTGAATTCACTCGTAGGCCAGTCCGAGTGTTAGGAGAAGGAGGATCACTACAGTTCAGGTGAGGGTCATTAGGGGGGATTGGAGTTGGACGGCTCATGGCAGGGGGAGTAGGAGGGCGATTTCTAGGTCGAATAGGACGAACAGGATGGCTACTGAGGAAGAATCGGACTGAGAATGGTAATCGAGCAGATCCAAGTGGGTCGAATCCACATTCGTACGGTGAGAGTTTCTCTGAGTCGGGGTTTATTTGGGCGAGTCAGAAGTTTAATGCGGTTAGGGCGGCGCTTAGGATTGATGATAGGGCGAATATGAACATGAGTGCGTTCATTGCTCTCCTCTGGGTTTATACCAGATTCTAGAGATTGGAAGTCAATTGTAATTAATATACTAGAAGAGCAAGATCCTCATCAGTAGATGGTTATGTAGAGGAATAGTCAGATGACGTCTACGAAGTGTCAGTATCAGGCTGCTGCCTCGAATCCGAAGTGGTGGTCTGATGTAAAGTGGAACTTGATCAGTCGGAAGAGGCAGACGGTCAGGAAGGAGGATCCGATGATTACGTGGAGTCCGTGGAATCCAGTGGCAACGAAGAAGGTAGATCCGTAGACGCTATCAGCGATTGAGAATGGGGCTTCGTGGTATTCTATTGCTTGTAGGGCTGTGAAGTAGAATCCCAAGAGGATCGTTAGGGTTAGGGCGTGGATGGCATGTTTTCGGTTTCCTTCTGTGATGCTGTGATGGGCTCACGTTACGGTAACGCCTGAGGCTAGTAGGATGGCTGTGTTTAGTAGGGGGACTTCTATCGGGTTGAGTGGTTTAATTCCTGTTGGGGGTCATTGGCCTCCTAGTTCTGGGGTTGGGGCCAGGCTCGAGTGGAAGAACGCTCAGAAGAAGCCTAAGAAGAAGAATGCTTCGGATGTGATGAAAAGGATTATGCCGTATCGTAGGCCTTTTTGGACTGTGGGAGTGTGATGGCCTTGGAAGGTGCTTTCTCGTACAATGTCTCGTCATCATTGGAGTATTACTAGGAGTATTGAGATGAGGCCTAGGGTTAGTAGTATGGATGAGTTGTAGTGGAATCACATGATTAATCCTGAGGTTGTGAGTAGGGCGGCGGCTGCCCCGAAGATTGGTCAAGGGCTTGGGTCAACTATGTGGTATGAGTGTGCTTGGTGTGCCATTAGATGTTTTCTTGTAAGTATAGGCTTAGAAGGAGCACGAAGACGTAGGCCTGGATTATGGCTACTGCTACTTCTAGGATGGTTAGGAGTAGTAGGATGATTATTGTTAGGATGGATACTGCAGGAAGGGTGGGTATTAATGCAATGGAGGCTGTAGAGATGAGTTGGATGAGTAAGTGTCCTGCTGTAAGGTTGGCTGTAAGGCGGACTCCGAGGGCTAGGGGGCGGATTAGTAGGCTGGTTGTTTCGATCAGGATTAGTGCGGGGATTAGGGGTGTAGGGGTACCTTCGGGTAATAGGTGGGCTAAAGAGGCTGATGGTTGGTTTCGTAGGCCTGTTAGTAGTGTGGCGAGCCATAGTGGGAAGGCTAGGGCTATGTTCATAGATAGTTGGGTGGTTGGGGTGAATGTATATGGAAGGAGGCCTAGAAGGTTGATTGTAAGAAGTATGATTATTAGGGATGTAAATATTATGGCTCATTTGTGGCCATTTTTGTTGAGTGGGACTATTAGTTGTTTTGTGATTAGGTGAAGGAGTCATGTTTGGATAGTAGAAAGGCGGTTGTTGATTCATCGGTTGTTTGGGGACGGGAATAGTAGGGCTGGGAAGAGTAGGGATAGTAGGATTAAGGGGATGCCAAATAGATTGGGGCTGGAAAATTGGTCAAAGAAGCTTAGGTTCATGGTCAGGATCATGGTGTGGGTTTGGTAGTGAGGGAGGTCTTATTTGATGGGGGGTTGGTTGTGGTGAAGGCTAGTAGTTTTGGTTGGATGAGGAGTGCTAGGGTTAATCAGGTTATAATTATGATTGAAAATCATGGTGCGGGGTTAAGCTGTGGCATATCATTAAGGAGGGGGAAGTCCCTCTTTGGCTAGCTTAAAAGGCTAGTGCTGTTGCATAGCTTCTTAATGATTAGGATGATGATAGAAGGGACGATCAGGCCTCGAAATGTGGGAGTGGGGTTGATTCTACTACAATGGGTATGTAGCTGTGATTAGCCCCGCAAATTTCTGAGCATTGTCCGTAAAAAATCCCAGGCCGGGTGGTAATGAATGAAGTTTGGTTTAGTCGGCCTGGGATTGCGTCTGTTTTAACTCCGAGCGTTGGGACTGCTCAGGAGTGGAGTACGTCTCCTGCAGTAATGATCACGCGGATGGGGGATTCTATTGGGATAACTACGCGGTGGTCAACTTCTAGCAGTCGGAAGTGGCCGTTGGGTAAGTCTGGGGTGGGCACTATGTAGGAGTCGAATGATAGGTCTTTGAAGTCTGTGTATTCGTAGCTTCAGTATCATTGGTGGCCGATGGCTTTTAGGGTGAGGTCTGGTTCGTCGATTTCGTCCATTATGTAGAGGATTTGTAGGGATGGGAGGGCGAGGAGTACCAGGACGATAGCAGGTAGGATTGTCCAGATCAGCTCTACTTCTTGGGCGTCTACAGCATTGGACGAGAGTTTTTCTGTTAGTATGTGGGCTAAAAGGTAGAGAACTAGGCTGCAGATAGCTAGGGCAACGATTAGGGCGTGGTCGTGGAATTCAACGAGTTCTTCTATGATGGGTGATGAGGCGTCTTGGAATCCTAGTTGGGAGTGGTTGGCCACATGAGATGTACAGGATTTTTACCTGTGATTTAGTCTTGACAAGGCTATGTAATTGGTTTACTAACGTCTCATAAGAAAGAAGCATGAGCGGTTAACCTCCTGGGAGACCCAGAAAACTTCACCCCAGCAAACCCGCTAGTAACCCCACCACACATCAAGCCAGAATGATACTTCCTATTCGCCTACGCCATCCTACGTTCAATCCCAAATAAACTAGGAGGCGTATTAGCACTGGCCGCCTCCGTACTGATCCTATTCCTAATCCCATTCCTGCACAAATCAAAACAACGAGCAATAACATTCCGACCACTCTCCCAGCTCCTATTCTGAGTACTAGTCGCCGACCTCCTCGTCCTAACATGAGTAGGAAGCCAACCCGTCGAACACCCATTCATCATCATCGGCCAACTCGCTTCAATCGCCTACTTCACTATCCTCCTATTTCTCCTCCCCGCCGCAAGCGCCCTAGAAAACAAAATACTCAACTGCTAAATACTCTAATAGTTTATAAAAACATTGGTCTTGTAAACCAAAGATTGAAGACTTACCACTTCTTAGAGTACCCCAAACTCAGAAAAAAAGGACTCAAACCTTTATCTCCAGCTCCCAAAGCTGGCATTTTCAATAAACTATTCTCTGACCCTAACCCCTAAACCGCCCGAATAGCACCCCGCGACAACCCCCGCACAAGCTCCAATACAACAAACAAAGTCAACAACAGCCCCCAACCCGCCACTAAAAACATCCCTGCCCCATGTGAATAAAACATGGAAACTCCACTAAAATCCGACCGAACAACAAACACCCCAACATTATTCACAGTAGAAACCCCGAACTTCCAAGCCCCCATAAACCCCCCAAACACCAACCCCCCAAAAACAATTGCCACAAACGCTACTGCACATCCAATCACCCGTCAATCCCCCCAAGCCCCAGGGAAAGGCTCCGCTGCTAAAGCTACTGAATAAACAAACACCACCAGCATACCCCCCAAATACACCATAAACAGCACTAAAGCCACGAACGAAACCCCAAGGCCCAGCAACCACCCGCACCCCGCCACAGACGCTAACACCAAACCAACAACCCCATAATACGGCGAAGGATTCGACGCCACACCCAAAACACCCACCGCAAAGCAAATCCCTAAAAAAAACATAAAATAAGTCATTATTCCTGCCCGGACACTACCCGAGGCCTGCGGCTCGAAAAGCCGCCATTGTTCTCAACTACAGGAACTAACCGCAAGCCCCCAATAATTCTACCCCATCTATGCCATTATGCTTAACCCCCCCCCCCTCCCCCCCCGAGGCGGGGGTATTTGGTTATGCATATTCGTGCATAAATTTATATACCCCATATACATACATACTATAGTACCAGTAATATACATTATATACGGACTATCTTATAAGCAGGTGCTAAACCCATACATGTACACGGCCATTAAACCCTTAAACACACTCCTACCAAACCACCCGGCATGAATGTTCTAGGACCATACCCCACAACACCCAATACAACTCCACTCAAGCGCATAACAAGACCCCATTTTAATGAATGCTCACAGGACATGCTCCAACAACAACTCTCCACCACATATCTCATGCAGTTCGTATCAGACGGATTTATTAATCGTACTCCTCACGTGAAATCAGCAACCCGTTGCACATAATGTCCGGTATGACTAGCTTCAGGCCCATACGTTCCCCCTAAACCCCTCGCCCTCCTCACATTTTTGCGCCTCTGGTTCCTCGGTCAGGGCCATCCATTGGGTTCACTCACCCCTCCTTGCCCTTCAAAGTGGCATCTGTGAGTACTTTCACCTTCTCAATGCGTAATCGCGGCATGTTCCAGCTTTTTGGCGCCTCTGGTTCCTCTTATTTTTTCCGGGGTTACCTCACAGGTGGCTATTCCCAGTGATCTCGGGGGTCCCACAATCTAAGCCTGGACACACCTGCCTCACGGCCTATCCTATATTTCAAGGGTCCCTCGATGAGACGGTTGGCGTATATGGGGAATCATCCTGACACTGATGCACTTTGACCACATTCAGTTAATGTTACCTCCACCCTCCGGGTTAAATGGGGCTATTGGATGAATGCTCGTTGGACATAGCACAAAACAACAAATCATTAAGCGCAACCCCTGCGCTTCACAAACTAAACCAGTAAACTTTCGCTAACCACCATGTAGCATAAACCTTCATCGCCCAATCCCAGCAAACTACCTCTAAAACTCCATTAATCATCCCTTCCATGACATCATCGGAACGATGTATATATACACACAAACACATACAAAATAACTTAAACTTATTAGAGAAACTCCAGTACTAAAAATAGTAAACACAAGCAATAATTTCATATACTTCACTCTCACTCACCACTCAACTATCAGCTAACCACACCCCCGTCCACATAGCTTAACACAAAGCATGGCACTGAAGTTGCCAAGATGGCATAAAACATGCCTGCGGACAAAAGACTTAGTCCTAACCTTACGGTTGGTTTTTGCTAAATATATACATGCAAGTATCCGCGCCCCAGTGTAAACGCCCTCGACCACCTACCCCCATACAGGCCTTGAGGAGCGGGTATCAGGCACACCCAAGTAGTAGCCCAAGACGCCTCGCTAAGCCACGCCCCCACGGGTATTCAGCAGTAATTAACATTAAGCAATGAGTGCAAACTTGACTTAGTTATAGCAACAGCCTAACTTCAAGGGTTGGTAAATCTTGTGCCAGCCACCGCGGTCATACAAGAAACCCAAATCAACCGTCCTATTGACACGGCGTAAAGAGTGGTAAAATGCCTATCCTAGCTAACTAAGATCAAAATGCAACTGAGCTGTCATAAGCCCAAGATGCACCTAAACACACCATTAAGATGATCTTAGGAACTAACGACTGATTTAAACCCACGAAAGCCAGGGCCCAAACTGGGATTAGATACCCCACTATGCCTGGCCCTAAATCTTGATACTTACTTTACCGAAGTATCCGCCAGAGAACTACGAGCACAAACGCTTAAAACTCTAAGGACTTGGCGGTGCCCCAAACCCACCTAGAGGAGCCTGTTCTACAATCGATAATCCCCGATTAACCCAACCACCCCTTGCCAACACAGCCTACATACCGCCGTCGCCAGCCCACCTCGAATGAGAGCACAACAGTGGACACAATAGCACCCCGCTAATAAGACAGGTCAAGGTATAGCCTATGGAGTGGAAGAAATGGGCTACATTCCCTATTCATAGGGCACACGGAAAGAAGCGTGAAACCACTTCTGGAAGGCGGATTTAGCAGTAAAGTGGGACAATAGAGCCTACTTTAAGCCGGCCCTGGGGCACGTACATACCGCCCGTCACCCTCCTCAAAAGCCACATCCCACATAACTAATACCATAAATACGCTGAAGATGAGGTAAGTCGTAACAAGGTAAGTGTACCGGAAGGTGTACTTGGAATATCAAGACGTAGCTATAACACCAAAGCACTCAGCTTACACCTGAAAGATATCTACTAGACCGGATCGTCTTGAAGCCCCCCCTCTAGCTCAACCACACAAAGAGTACACCAAAACTAAAGAATTTACTAAACTAATTAAAGTAAAGCATTTTACAGTCTTAGTATAGGCGATAGAAAAGACACTTAGACGCGATAGAGACCCCAGTACCGTAAGGGAAAGATGAAATAGCAGTGAAACAATCAAAGCGACAGACAGCAAAGATCAACCCTTGTACCTTTTGCATCATGGTTTAGCGAGAACAACCAAGCAAAGTGAACTAAAGTTTGCCCCCCCGAAACCCAAGCGAGCTACTTTCAAGCAGTTAAAGAGAGCGAACCCGTCTCTGTTGCAAAAGAGTGGGATGACTTGTCAGTAGAGGTGAAAAGCCAACCGAGCTGGGTGATAGCTGGTTACCTGTGAAACGAATCTAAGTTCCCCCTTAATCCTCCCTACCGGACATCCTGAACCCTAATGAGATGATTAAGAGCTATTTAATGGAGGGACAGCTCCATTAAAAAAGGACACAACCTCGACTAGCGGATAATTCTTACTACTGATCCTACCGTGGGCCCTAAAGCAGCCATCAAAAAAGAGTGCGTCAAAGCTCCACCACCTAAAAATACCAAAATAAGATGATTCCCTTATCACAAACAGGTCAACCTATGAATATAGGAGAATTAATGCTAAAATAAGTAACTCAGGGCCACACCCCTCTAACGGCGCAAGCTTACATAGAAACATTATTAACAGACCTAGACAGATACAAAAACCCCTACAAGACCACGTATTAACTAACCCTGTTAACCCGACTCAGGAGCGCCTATAAGAGCGATTAAAATCTGTGAAAGGAACTCGGCAAATTAATAAGGCCCGACTGTTTACCAAAAACATAGCCTTCAGCAAATTAAACAAGTATTGAAGGTGATGCCTGCCCGGTGACTTAGGTTTAACGGCCGCGGTATCCTAACCGTGCAAAGGTAGCGCAATCAATTGTCCCATAAATCGAGACTTGTATGAATGGCTAAACGAGGTCTTAACTGTCTCTCACAGATAATCAGTGAAATTGATCTCCCCGTGCAAAAGCGGGGATGTGAACATAAGACGAGAAGACCCTGTGGAACTTAAAAATCAACGACCACCGCGAATCCTCAATCAACCCCACTGGGGCCACTACCATCGCAGAGCCTGGTCGATATTTTTCGGTTGGGGCGACCTTGGAGGAGAACAAATCCTCCAAAAACAAGACCATACCTCTTTACCTAGAGCTACCCCTCAAAGTGCTAACAGTGACCAGACCCAATATAATTGATTAATGGACCAAGCTACCCCAGGGATAACAGCGCAATCCCCCTCAAGAGCCCATATCGACAGGGGGGTTTACGACCTCGATGTTGGATCAGGACATCCTAATGGTGCAGCCGCTATTAAGGGTTCGTTTGTTCAACGATTAACAGTCCTACGTGATCTGAGTTCAGACCGGAGCAATCCAGGTCGGTTTCTATCTATGACACACTCTCCCCAGTACGAAAGGACCGGGAAAGTGGGGCCAATACCACAAGCACGCCCCCCCCCTCTAAGCAGTGAAACCAACTAAACCGTGAAGAGGGCCTTCCCCCACCACTTTCAATCCTAGAAAAGGACCAGCTAGAGTGGCAGAGCCCGGCAAGTGCAGAAGGCTTAAGCCCTTTCCCCAGAGGTTCAAATCCTCTCCCTAGCTTCACCCATGATTCAAATAACAACACTAAGCTGCCTCGTTATATCCCTCCTATACATCATCCCAATCCTGATTGCCGTAGCCTTCCTAACCCTAGTAGAACGGAAAATCCTAAGCTACATACAATCCCGCAAAGGCCCTAACGTTGTCGGGCCTTTTGGCCTACTTCAACCATTTGCGGACGGACTGAAACTATTTACCAAAGAGCCCATCCGACCCTCTACCTCTTCCCCACTTCTATTCATTCTGATACCAATACTAGCCCTTGTCCTAGCCCTCACCACTTGAGCACCACTACCACTCCCATTTCCCCTAGCAGATCTAAACCTCGGAGTTCTCTTCCTAATAGCCATGTCAAGCCTAGCCGTCTACTCAGTCCTATGATCAGGCTGAGCCTCGAACTCAAAATACGCACTAATCGGAGCCCTACGGGCAGTAGCACAGACCATTTCATACGAAGTGACACTGGCCATAATCCTGCTATCAATAATCATACTAAGCGGAAGCTACACACTCAGCTCCTTTGCCGTCGCACAGGAGCCTCTATACTTCATTTTCTCCTCATGACCCCTAGCAATAATATGATACGTATCCACCCTAGCAGAGACAAACCGAGCTCCTTTTGACCTCACAGAGGGTGAATCTGAGCTAGTCTCAGGGTTTAACGTTGAATACGCCGCAGGACCCTTCGCCTTATTCTTCCTAGCTGAATATGCGAACATTATGCTAATAAATACACTTACAGCCATCATATTCCTAAACCCAAGCGCCCTAGGGCCACCCACAGAACTATTCCCCGTCATCCTAGCCACAAAAGTCCTCCTACTATCTTCTGGTTTCTTATGGGTCCGAGCTTCATACCCACGATTCCGATATGACCAACTAATGCACCTACTATGAAAAAACTTCCTACCCCTCACACTAGCTCTGTGCCTCTGACACATCAGCATACCTATCTGCTATGCAGGCCTACCTCCTTACATAAGGAAATGTGCCTGAACTACAAAGGGTCACTATGATAAAGTGAACATAGAGGTATAACAGCCCTCTCATTTCCTGTTGACCTTAGAAAAGTAGGAATTGAACCCACACAAGAGAAATCAAAATTCTCCATACTTCCCTTATATTATTTTCTAGTAGAGTCAGCTAATCAAGCTATCGGGCCCATACCCCGAAAATGATGGTTTAACCCCCTCCTCTACTAATGAACCCTTACGCGACCCCAATCATAACCTTCAGCCTCATCTTGGGCACCACAATCACAATTTCCAGCAACCACTGAGTTCTGGCCTGGACAGGACTGGAGATCAACACACTAGCCATCATTCCCCTAATTGCCAAATCCCACCACCCACGAGCAGTAGAAGCCGCAACGAAATACTTCCTAACCCAAGCAGCTGCTTCCGCCCTGGTCCTATTCTCTAGCATAACCAATGCCTGAGTCACTGGCCAATGAGACATCACACAAATAAACCACCCAACCTCCTGTCTACTACTGACAGCAGCAATCGCTATTAAACTGGGCCTAGTGCCATTTCACTTCTGATTCCCAGAAGTACTACAAGGATCGCCACTAATAACAGCCCTGCTACTCTCGACCCTCATAAAATTCCCCCCACTAACCCTGCTCCTACTAACATCCAAATCCCTCGACCCAGCTCTACTCACCGCCATGGCCCTAGCCTCAACAGCACTAGGAGGCTGAATAGGACTGAACCAAACACAAACACGCAAAATCCTAGCCTTCTCGTCCATCTCCCACTTAGGCTGAATCGCCATCATCCTAGTTTACAGCCCCAAATTGGCCTTACTTACCTTCTACCTATACACAATCATAACATCAGCCGTATTCCTAGCCCTTAACAAAATCAAAGCCCTTAACCTATCCATGATCACAACCTCATGAACAAAAACCCCAGTGCTAAACGCCACCCTAATACTAGTACTTTTATCCCTAGCAGGCCTCCCCCCATTAACAGGCTTTATACCAAAGTGACTTATCATCCAAGAACTAACTAAACAGGAAATAACACCAGCAGCCATGGCAATTGCCATGCTATCACTGCTCAGCCTCTTCTTCTACCTACGCCTCGCATACCACTCAACAATTACCCTTCCCCCCAACTCCTCTAACCACATAAAACAATGATACACTAGCAAAGCCCCAAGCACACCTACTGCGGTCCTTGCCTCACTATCAATCCTCTTACTTCCCCTGTCCCCAATAATACATGCCATTGTCTAGAAACTTAGGATAACACCCCAAACCGAAGGCCTTCAAAGCCTTAAATAAGAGTTAAACCCTCTTAGTTTCTGCACATTAAGACTTACAGAATATTAACCTGTATCTTCTGAATGCAAGTCAGACGCTTTAATTAAGCTAAAGCCTCCCTAGACAGATGGGCTTCGATCCCACAAAACTCTAGTTAACAGCTAAATGCCTAAACCAATTGGCTTCTGCCTACAAAGACCCTGACGCACCCTAGTGCGCATCGATGAGCTTGCAACTCAACATGAATTTCACTACAGAGCCGATAAGAAGAGGAATTAAACCTCTGTAAAAAGGACTACAGCCTAACGCTTCAACACTCAGCCATCTTACCCGTCACCTTCATCAACCGATGACTATTTTCCACTAACCATAAGGATATTGGCACCCTGTACCTCATCTTCGGGGCATGAGCAGGAATAGTCGGCACCGCACTCAGCCTATTAATCCGCGCAGAACTAGGACAACCAGGAACTCTCCTAGGCGACGACCAAATTTACAATGTAATCGTTACCGCTCACGCCTTTGTAATAAGCTTCTTTATAGTCATACCCATCATGATCGGAGGATTCGGCAACTGATTAGTCCCCCTCATAATCGGTGCCCCCGACATAGCATTCCCGCGAATAAACAACATAAGCTTTTGACTCCTCCCCCCATCATTCCTCCTCCTACTAGCCTCATCCACTGTAGAAGCTGGCGCCGGCACAGGCTGAACTGTCTACCCTCCCCTAGCAGGTGACCTTGCCCATGCCGGAGCTTCAGTAGACCTGGCTATCTTCTCACTCCACTTAGCCGGTATCTCCTCCATCCTTGGGGCCATCAACTTTATCACCACAGCCATCAACATAAAACCCCCCGCACTCTCACAATACCAAACCCCACTATTTGTCTGATCCGTACTAATTACCGCCATCCTACTCCTTCTATCACTCCCCGTACTCGCCGCCGGTATTACAATATTACTAACTGATCGAAACCTAAACACCACATTCTTCGACCCCGCTGGAGGAGGAGACCCAATCCTGTACCAACACCTATTCTGATTCTTCGGACACCCAGAAGTCTATATTCTGATCCTACCGGGGTTCGGAATCATCTCACACGTAGTCACGTACTACTCAGGCAAAAAGGAGCCCTTCGGCTACATGGGAATAGTCTGAGCCATACTATCCATCGGCTTCCTAGGATTCATCGTCTGAGCTCACCACATGTTTACAGTAGGAATAGACGTTGATACCCGAGCCTACTTTACATCAGCCACTATAATCATTGCCATCCCTACCGGAATCAAAGTATTTAGCTGACTAGCCACCCTGCACGGAGGAACAATCAAATGAGACCCCCCCAATACTATGAGCTCTAGGATTTATCTTCCTATTTACCATCGGAGGATTAACAGGAATCGTTCTTGCAAACTCTTCCCTAGACATCGCCCTGCACGACACGTACTACGTAGTTGCCCACTTCCACTACGTCCTATCCATAGGCGCCGTCTTTGCCATTCTAGCAGGATTTACTCACTGATTCCCACTACTCACTGGGTTTACCCTACACCAAACATGAGCAAAAGCCCACTTCGGGGTAATATTTACAGGAGTAAACCTAACGTTCTTCCCCCAGCACTTCCTAGGCCTAGCAGGAATACCCCGACGATACTCGGACTATCCCGACGCCTACACACTATGAAACACCATTTCCTCCTAGTCCTAGGACTTAGAGAAACTCCAGTACTAAAAATAGTAAACACAAGCAATAATTTCATATACTTCACTCTCACTCACCACTCAACTATCAGCTAACCACACCCCCGTCCACATAGCTTAACACAAAGCATGGCACTGAAGTTGCCAAGATGGCATAAAACATGCCTGCGGACAAAAGACTTAGTCCTAACCTTACGGTTGGTTTTTGCTAAATATATACATGCAAGTATCCGCGCCCCAGTGTAAACGCCCTCGACCACCTACCCCCATACAGGCCTTGAGGAGCGGGTATCAGGCACACCCAAGTAGTAGCCCAAGACGCCTCGCTAAGCCACGCCCCCACGGGTATTCAGCAGTAATTAACATTAAGCAATGAGTGCAAACTTGACTTAGTTATAGCAACAGCCTAACTTCAAGGGTTGGTAAATCTTGTGCCAGCCACCGCGGTCATACAAGAAACCCAAATCAACCGTCCTATTGACACGGCGTAAAGAGTGGTAAAATGCCTATCCTAGCTAACTAAGATCAAAATGCAACTGAGCTGTCATAAGCCCAAGATGCACCTAAACACACCATTAAGATGATCTTAGGAACTAACGACTGATTTAAACCCACGAAAGCCAGGGCCCAAACTGGGATTAGATACCCCACTATGCCTGGCCCTAAATCTTGATACTTACTTTACCGAAGTATCCGCCAGAGAACTACGAGCACAAACGCTTAAAACTCTAAGGACTTGGCGGTGCCCCAAACCCACCTAGAGGAGCCTGTTCTACAATCGATAATCCCCGATTAACCCAACCACCCCTTGCCAACACAGCCTACATACCGCCGTCGCCAGCCCACCTCGAATGAGAGCACAACAGTGGACACAATAGCACCCCGCTAATAAGACAGGTCAAGGTATAGCCTATGGAGTGGAAGAAATGGGCTACATTCCCTATTCATAGGGCACACGGAAAGAAGCGTGAAACCACTTCTGGAAGGCGGATTTAGCAGTAAAGTGGGACAATAGAGCCTACTTTAAGCCGGCCCTGGGGCACGTACATGGTTAAACATGACTGTTAGTAGTGTGGCGAGCCATAGTGGGAAGGCTAGGGCTATGTTCATAGATAGTTGGGTGGTTGGGGTGAATGTATATGGAAGGAGGCCTAGAAGGTTGATTGTAAGAAGTATGATTATTAGGGATGTAAATATTATGGCTCATTTGTGGCCATTTTTGTTGAGTGGGACTATTAGTTGTTTTGTGATTAGGTGAAGGAGTCATGTTTGGATAGTAGAAAGGCGGTTGTTGATTCATCGGTTGTTTGGGGACGGGAATAGTAGGGCTGGGAAGAGTAGGGATAGTAGGATTAAGGGGATGCCAAATAGATTGGGGCTGGAAAATTGGTCAAAGAAGCTTAGGTTCATGGTCAGGATCATGGTGTGGGTTTGGTAGTGAGGGAGGTCTTATTTGATGGGGGGTTGGTTGTGGTGAAGGCTAGTAGTTTTGGTTGGATGAGGAGTGCTAGGGTTAATCAGGTTATAATTATGATTGAAAATCATGGTGCGGGGTTAAGCTGTGGCATATCATTAAGGAGGGGGAAGTCCCTCTTTGGCTAGCTTAAAAGGCTAGTGCTGTTGCATAGCTTCTTAATGATTAGGATGATGATAGAAGGGACGATCAGGCCTCGAAATGTGGGAGTGGGGTTGATTCTACTACAATGGGTATGTAGCTGTGATTAGCCCCGCAAATTTCTGAGCATTGTCCGTAAAAAATCCCAGGCCGGGTGGTAATGAATGAAGTTTGGTTTAGTCGGCCTGGGATTGCGTCTGTTTTAACTCCGAGCGTTGGGACTGCTCAGGAGTGGAGTACGTCTCCTGCAGTAATGATCACGCGGATGGGGGATTCTATTGGGATAACTACGCGGTGGTCAACTTCTAGCAGTCGGAAGTGGCCGTTGGGTAAGTCTGGGGTGGGCACTATGTAGGAGTCGAATGATAGGTCTTTGAAGTCTGTGTATTCGTAGCTTCAGTATCATTGGTGGCCGATGGCTTTTAGGGTGAGGTCTGGTTCGTCGATTTCGTCCATTATGTAGAGGATTTGTAGGGATGGGAGGGCGAGGAGTACCAGGACGATAGCAGGTAGGATTGTCCAGATCAGCTCTACTTCTTGGGCGTCTACAGCATTGGACGAGAGTTTTTCTGTTAGTATGTGGGCTAAAAGGTAGAGAACTAGGCTGCAGATAGCTAGGGCAACGATTAGGGCGTGGTCGTGGAATTCAACGAGTTCTTCTATGATGGGTGATGAGGCGTCTTGGAATCCTAGTTGGGAGTGGTTGGCCACATGAGATGTACAGGATTTTTACCTGTGATTTAGTCTTGACAAGGCTATGTAATTGGTTTACTAACGTCTCATAAGAAAGAAGCATGAGCGGTTAACCTCCTGGGAGACCCAGAAAACTTCACCCCAGCAAACCCGCTAGTAACCCCACCACACATCAAGCCAGAATGATACTTCCTATTCGCCTACGCCATCCTACGTTCAATCCCAAATAAACTAGGAGGCGTATTAGCACTGGCCGCCTCCGTACTGATCCTATTCCTAATCCCATTCCTGCACAAATCAAAACAACGAGCAATAACATTCCGACCACTCTCCCAGCTCCTATTCTGAGTACTAGTCGCCGACCTCCTCGTCCTAACATGAGTAGGAAGCCAACCCGTCGAACACCCATTCATCATCATCGGCCAACTCGCTTCAATCGCCTACTTCACTATCCTCCTATTTCTCCTCCCCGCCGCAAGCGCCCTAGAAAACAAAATACTCAACTGCTAAATACTCTAATAGTTTATAAAAACATTGGTCTTGTAAACCAAAGATTGAAGACTTACCACTTCTTAGAGTACCCCAAACTCAGAAAAAAAGGACTCAAACCTTTATCTCCAGCTCCCAAAGCTGGCATTTTCAATAAACTATTCTCTGACCCTAACCCCTAAACCGCCCGAATAGCACCCCGCGACAACCCCCGCACAAGCTCCAATACAACAAACAAAGTCAACAACAGCCCCCAACCCGCCACTAAAAACATCCCTGCCCCATGTGAATAAAACATGGAAACTCCACTAAAATCCGACCGAACAACAAACACCCCAACATTATTCACAGTAGAAACCCCGAACTTCCAAGCCCCCATAAACCCCCCAAACACCAACCCCCCAAAAACAATTGCCACAAACGCTACTGCACATCCAATCACCCGTCAATCCCCCCAAGCCCCAGGGAAAGGCTCCGCTGCTAAAGCTACTGAATAAACAAACACCACCAGCATACCCCCCAAATACACCATAAACAGCACTAAAGCCACGAACGAAACCCCAAGGCCCAGCAACCACCCGCACCCCGCCACAGACGCTAACACCAAACCAACAACCCCATAATACGGCGAAGGATTCGACGCCACACCCAAAACACCCACCGCAAAGCAAATCCCTAAAAAAAACATAAAATAAGTCATTATTCCTGCCCGGACACTACCCGAGGCCTGCGGCTCGAAAAGCCGCCATTGTTCTCAACTACAGGAACTAACCGCAAGCCCCCAATAATTCTACCCCATCTATGCCATTATGCTTAACCCCCCCCCCCTCCCCCCCCGAGGCGGGGGTATTTGGTTATGCATATTCGTGCATAAATTTATATACCCCATATACATACATACTATAGTACCAGTAATATACATTATATACGGACTATCTTATAAGCAGGTGCTAAACCCATACATGTACACGGCCATTAAACCCTTAAACACACTCCTACCAAACCACCCGGCATGAATGTTCTAGGACCATACCCCACAACACCCAATACAACTCCACTCAAGCGCATAACAAGACCCCATTTTAATGAATGCTCACAGGACATGCTCCAACAACAACTCTCCACCACATATCTCATGCAGTTCGTATCAGACGGATTTATTAATCGTACTCCTCACGTGAAATCAGCAACCCGTTGCACATAATGTCCGGTATGACTAGCTTCAGGCCCATACGTTCCCCCTAAACCCCTCGCCCTCCTCACATTTTTGCGCCTCTGGTTCCTCGGTCAGGGCCATCCATTGGGTTCACTCACCCCTCCTTGCCCTTCAAAGTGGCATCTGTGAGTACTTTCACCTTCTCAATGCGTAATCGCGGCATGTTCCAGCTTTTTGGCGCCTCTGGTTCCTCTTATTTTTTCCGGGGTTACCTCACAGGTGGCTATTCCCAGTGATCTCGGGGGTCCCACAATCTAAGCCTGGACACACCTGCCTCACGGCCTATCCTATATTTCAAGGGTCCCTCGATGAGACGGTTGGCGTATATGGGGAATCATCCTGACACTGATGCACTTTGACCACATTCAGTTAATGTTACCTCCACCCTCCGGGTTAAATGGGGCTATTGGATGAATGCTCGTTGGACATAGCACAAAACAACAAATCATTAAGCGCAACCCCTGCGCTTCACAAACTAAACCAGTAAACTTTCGCTAACCACCATGTAGCATAAACCTTCATCGCCCAATCCCAGCAAACTACCTCTAAAACTCCATTAATCATCCCTTCCATGACATCATCGGAACGATGTATATATACACACAAACACATACAAAATAACTTAAACTTATTAGAGAAACTCCAGTACTAAAAATAGTAAACACAAGCAATAATTTCATATACTTCACTCTCACTCACCACTCAACTATCAGCTAACCACACCCCCGTCCACATAGCTTAACACAAAGCATGGCACTGAAGTTGCCAAGATGGCATAAAACATGCCTGCGGACAAAAGACTTAGTCCTAACCTTACGGTTGGTTTTTGCTAAATATATACATGCAAGTATCCGCGCCCCAGTGTAAACGCCCTCGACCACCTACCCCCATACAGGCCTTGAGGAGCGGGTATCAGGCACACCCAAGTAGTAGCCCAAGACGCCTCGCTAAGCCACGCCCCCACGGGTATTCAGCAGTAATTAACATTAAGCAATGAGTGCAAACTTGACTTAGTTATAGCAACAGCCTAACTTCAAGGGTTGGTAAATCTTGTGCCAGCCACCGCGGTCATACAAGAAACCCAAATCAACCGTCCTATTGACACGGCGTAAAGAGTGGTAAAATGCCTATCCTAGCTAACTAAGATCAAAATGCAACTGAGCTGTCATAAGCCCAAGATGCACCTAAACACACCATTAAGATGATCTTAGGAACTAACGACTGATTTAAACCCACGAAAGCCAGGGCCCAAACTGGGATTAGATACCCCACTATGCCTGGCCCTAAATCTTGATACTTACTTTACCGAAGTATCCGCCAGAGAACTACGAGCACAAACGCTTAAAACTCTAAGGACTTGGCGGTGCCCCAAACCCACCTAGAGGAGCCTGTTCTACAATCGATAATCCCCGATTAACCCAACCACCCCTTGCCAACACAGCCTACATACCGCCGTCGCCAGCCCACCTCGAATGAGAGCACAACAGTGGACACAATAGCACCCCGCTAATAAGACAGGTCAAGGTATAGCCTATGGAGTGGAAGAAATGGGCTACATTCCCTATTCATAGGGCACACGGAAAGAAGCGTGAAACCACTTCTGGAAGGCGGATTTAGCAGTAAAGTGGGACAATAGAGCCTACTTTAAGCCGGCCCTGGGGCACGTACATGGTTAAACATGACTGTTAGTAGTGTGGCGAGCCATAGTGGGAAGGCTAGGGCTATGTTCATAGATAGTTGGGTGGTTGGGGTGAATGTATATGGAAGGAGGCCTAGAAGGTTGATTGTAAGAAGTATGATTATTAGGGATGTAAATATTATGGCTCATTTGTGGCCATTTTTGTTGAGTGGGACTATTAGTTGTTTTGTGATTAGGTGAAGGAGTCATGTTTGGATAGTAGAAAGGCGGTTGTTGATTCATCGGTTGTTTGGGGACGGGAATAGTAGGGCTGGGAAGAGTAGGGATAGTAGGATTAAGGGGATGCCAAATAGATTGGGGCTGGAAAATTGGTCAAAGAAGCTTAGGTTCATGGTCAGGATCATGGTGTGGGTTTGGTAGTGAGGGAGGTCTTATTTGATGGGGGGTTGGTTGTGGTGAAGGCTAGTAGTTTTGGTTGGATGAGGAGTGCTAGGGTTAATCAGGTTATAATTATGATTGAAAATCATGGTGCGGGGTTAAGCTGTGGCATATCATTAAGGAGGGGGAAGTCCCTCTTTGGCTAGCTTAAAAGGCTAGTGCTGTTGCATAGCTTCTTAATGATTAGGATGATGATAGAAGGGACGATCAGGCCTCGAAATGTGGGAGTGGGGTTGATTCTACTACAATGGGTATGTAGCTGTGATTAGCCCCGCAAATTTCTGAGCATTGTCCGTAAAAAATCCCAGGCCGGGTGGTAATGAATGAAGTTTGGTTTAGTCGGCCTGGGATTGCGTCTGTTTTAACTCCGAGCGTTGGGACTGCTCAGGAGTGGAGTACGTCTCCTGCAGTAATGATCACGCGGATGGGGGATTCTATTGGGATAACTACGCGGTGGTCAACTTCTAGCAGTCGGAAGTGGCCGTTGGGTAAGTCTGGGGTGGGCACTATGTAGGAGTCGAATGATAGGTCTTTGAAGTCTGTGTATTCGTAGCTTCAGTATCATTGGTGGCCGATGGCTTTTAGGGTGAGGTCTGGTTCGTCGATTTCGTCCATTATGTAGAGGATTTGTAGGGATGGGAGGGCGAGGAGTACCAGGACGATAGCAGGTAGGATTGTCCAGATCAGCTCTACTTCTTGGGCGTCTACAGCATTGGACGAGAGTTTTTCTGTTAGTATGTGGGCTAAAAGGTAGAGAACTAGGCTGCAGATAGCTAGGGCAACGATTAGGGCGTGGTCGTGGAATTCAACGAGTTCTTCTATGATGGGTGATGAGGCGTCTTGGAATCCTAGTTGGGAGTGGTTGGCCACATGAGATGTACAGGATTTTTACCTGTGATTTAGTCTTGACAAGGCTATGTAATTGGTTTACTAACGTCTCATAAGAAAGAAGCATGAGCGGTTAACCTCCTGGGAGACCCAGAAAACTTCACCCCAGCAAACCCGCTAGTAACCCCACCACACATCAAGCCAGAATGATACTTCCTATTCGCCTACGCCATCCTACGTTCAATCCCAAATAAACTAGGAGGCGTATTAGCACTGGCCGCCTCCGTACTGATCCTATTCCTAATCCCATTCCTGCACAAATCAAAACAACGAGCAATAACATTCCGACCACTCTCCCAGCTCCTATTCTGAGTACTAGTCGCCGACCTCCTCGTCCTAACATGAGTAGGAAGCCAACCCGTCGAACACCCATTCATCATCATCGGCCAACTCGCTTCAATCGCCTACTTCACTATCCTCCTATTTCTCCTCCCCGCCGCAAGCGCCCTAGAAAACAAAATACTCAACTGCTAAATACTCTAATAGTTTATAAAAACATTGGTCTTGTAAACCAAAGATTGAAGTCCAGAGAGTGCACTGGCACCACTGGGGATGCAGTGCATTGAGTCCAGAGAGTGCACTGGCACAACTGGGGATGCGCTTCAGTGAGTCCAGAGAGTGCACTGACACCACTGGGGATGCAGTGCAGTGAGACCAGAGAGTGCACTGGCACCACTGGGGAGGCACTGCAGTGAGTCCAGAGAGTGCACTGGCACCACTGGGGATGCACTGCAGTGAGTCCAGAGAGTGCACTGGCACCACTGGGGATGCACTTCAGTGACTCCAGAGAGTGCACTGGCACCAGTGGGGATGCAGTACAGTGAGTCCAGAGAGTGCACTGGCACCACTGGACATGCAGTGCAGTGAGTCCAGAGAGTGCACTGGCACCACTGGGGATGCACTTCAGTGACTCCACAGAGTGCACTGGCTCCACTGGGGATGCAGTGCAGTGAGTCCAAAGACTTCACTGGCACCACTGGGGATGCAGTGCAGTGAGTCCAGAGAGTGCACTGGCACCACTGGGGATGCAGTTAAGTGAGTGCAGAGAGTGCACTGGCACCACTGGGGATGCACTGCAGTGAGTCCAGAGAGTGCACTGGCACCACTGGGGATGCACTACAGTGAGTCCAGAGAGTGCACTGGCACCACTGGGGATGCAGTGCAGTGAGTCCAGAGAGTGCACTGGCACCACTGGGGATGCAGTGCAGTGAGTCCAGAGAGTGTACTGGCACCACTGGGGATGCACTTCAGTGAGCCCAGAGAGTGCACTGGCACCACTGAGAATGCACTTCAGTGAGTCCAGAGAGTGCACTGGCACCACTGGGGATGCACTGCAGTGAGTCCAGAGACTGCACTAGCACCACTGGGGATGCAGTGCAGTGAATCCTGTGAGTACACTGGCACCACTGGGGATGCAGTGCAGTGAGTCCAGAGAGCTCACTGGCACCACTGGGGATGCAGTGCAGTGAGTCCAGAGAGTGCACTGGCACCACTGGAGATGCAGTACAGTGAGTCCAGTGAATGCACTGGAACCACTGGGGATGCAGTGCAGTGAGTCCAGAGAGTGCACTGGCACCACTGGTGATGCAGTAAAGTGAGTCCAGTGAGTGCACTGGTACCACTGGGCCTGCAGTGCAGTGAGTCCAGAGAGTGCACTGGCACCACTGGGGATGCAGTGCAGTGAGTCCAGAGAGTGCACTGGCACCACCGATGATGCAGTACAGTGAGTCCAGTGAGTGCACTGGCACTACTGGGGATGTAGTGCAGTGACTCGAGAGAGTGCACTGGCACCACTGGGGATGCACTGCAGTGAGTCCAGAGAGTGCACTGGCACCACTGGGGATGCAGTGCAGTGAGTCCAGAGAGTGCACTGGCACCACTGGGGATGCACTGCAGTGAGTCCAGAGAGCGCACTGGCTCCACTGGGGATGCAGTGCAGTCAGTCCAGTGAGTGCACTGGCACCACTGGGGATGCAGTGCAGTGAGTCCAGAGAGTGCACTGGCACCACTGAGAATGCACTTCAGTGAGTGCAGAGAGTGCACTGGCACCACTGGGGATGCACTGCAGTGAGTCCAGAGAGTGCACTGGCACCACTGGGGATGCAGTGCAGTGAGTCCAGTGAATGCACTGGCACCACTGGGGATGCAGTGCACTGAGTCCAGAGAGTGCACTGACACCACTGGGGATGCAGTGCAGTGAGTCCACAGAGTGCACTGGCACCACTGGGGATGCAGTGCAGTGAGTCCAGAGAGTGCACTGGAACCTCTGGGGATGCAGTGCAGTGAGTGCAGAGAGTGCACTGTCACCACTGGGGATGCAGTGTAGTGAGTCCAGAGAGTGCACTGGCACCACTGGGGATGCAGTGCAGTGAGTCCAGAGTGTGCACTGGCACCACTGGTGATGCAGTGCAGTGAGTCCAGAGATTGCACTGGCACCACTGGGGATGCACCTCAGTGAGTCCAGAGAGTGCACTGGCACCACTGGTGATGCACTGCAGTGAGTCCAGAGAATGCACTGGCACCACTGGGGATGCAGTGCAGTGAGTCCAGAGAGTGCACTGGCACCACTGGGCATGCAGTGCAGTGAGTCCAGAGAGTGCACTGGCACCAGAGGGAATGCACTGCAGTGAGTCCAGTGAGTGCACTGGCACCACTGTGGATTCACTGCAGTGAGTCCAGAGAGTGCACTGGCACCACTGGGGATGCAGTGCAGTGAGTCCAGATAGTGCACTGGCACCACTGGGGATGCAGTGCAGTGAGTCCAGAGAGTGCACTGGCACCACTGGGGATGCAGTGCAGTGAATGCAGAGAGTGCACTGTCACAACAGGGGATGCAGTACAGTGAGTCCACAGAGTGCACTGGCACCACTGGGGATGCAGTGCAGTGAGTCCAGAGAGTGCACTGGCACCACTGGGGATGCACTTCAGTGACTCCAGAGAGTGCACTGGCACCACTGGGGATGCAGTGCAGTGAGTCCAGAGAGTGCACTGGCACCACTGGGGATGCAGTGCAGTGAGTCCAGAGAGTGCACTGGCACCACTGGGGATGCACTGCAGTGAGTCCAGAGAGTGCACTGGCACCACTGGGGATGCACTACAGTGAGTCCAGAGATTGCACTGGCACCACTGGGGATGCAGTGCACTGAGTCCAGAGAGTGCACTGGCACCACTGGGGATGCAGTGCATTGAGTCCAGAGAGTGCACTGGCACAACTGGGTATGCACTTCAGTGAGTCCAGAGAGTGCACTGACACCACTGGGGATGCAGTGCAGTGAGTCCAGAGAGTGCACTGGCACCACTGGGGATGCAGTGCAGTGAGTCCAGAGAGTGCTCTGGCACCACTGGGGATGCAGTCCAGTTAGTCCAGTGAGTGCACTGGCACCACTGGGGATGCAGTGCAGTGACTGCAGAGAGTACACTGGCACCACCGGGGATTCACTACAGTGAGTCCAGAGAGTGCACTGGCACCACCTGTGATGCAGTGCAGTGAGTCCAGTGAGTGCACTGGCACCACTGGGGATGCAGTGCTGTGACTCCAGAGAGCGCACTGGCACCACTGGGGATGCAGTGCAGTCAGTCCAGTGAGTGCACTAGCACCACTGGGGGTGCAGTACAGTGAGTCCAGAGAGTGCACTGACACCACTGGGGATGCACTGCAGTGAGTCCAGACAGTGCACTGGCACCACTGGGGATGCAGTGCAGTGAGTCCAGAGACTGCAATGGCACCACTGGGGATGCACTGCAGTGAGACCAGAGAGTGCACTGGCACCACTGGGGATGCACTGCAGTGAGTCCAGAGAGTGCACTGGCACCACTGGGGATGCACTGCAGTGAGACCAGAGAGTGCACTGGCACCACTGGGGATGCACTGCAGTGAGTCCAGAGAGTGCACTGGCACCACTGGGGATGCAGTGCAGTGAGTCCAGAGAGTGCACTGGCACCACTGAGAATGCACTTCAGTGAGTCCAGAGAGTGCACTGGCACCACTGGGGATGCACTGCAGTGAGTCCAGAGAGTGCACGGGCTCCACTGGGGATGCAGTGCAGTGAGTCCAGTGAATGCACTGGCACCACTGGGGATGCAGTGCGCTGAGTCCAGAGAGTGCACTGACACCACTGGGGATGCAGTGCAGTGAGTCCACAGAGTGCACTGGCACCACTGGGGATGCAGTGCAGTGAGTCCAGAGAGTGCACTGGAACCTCTGGGGATGCAGTGCAGTGAGTGCAGAGAGTGCACTGGCACCAGTGGGGATGCACCCCGGTGAGCCCAGAGATTGCACTGGCACCACTGGGGATGCAGTGCAGTGAGTCCAGAGTGTGCACTGGCACCACTGGTGATGCAGTGCAGTGAGTCCAGAGATTGCACTGGCACCACTGGGGATGCACCTCAGTGAGTCCAGAGAGTGCACTGGCACCACTGGTGATGCACTGCAGAGAGTCCAGAGAATGCACTGGCACCACTGGGGATGCAGTGCAGTGAGTCCAGAGAGTGCACTGGCACCACTGGGGATGCACTTCAGTGACTCCAGAGAGTGCACTGGCACCACTGGGGATGCAGTGCAGTGAGTCCAGAGAGTGCACTGGCACCACTGGGGATGCAGTGCAGTGAGTCCAGAGAGTGCACTGGCACCACTGGGGATGCACTGCAGTGAGTCCAGAGAGTGCACTGGCACCACTGGGGATGCACTACAGTGAGTCCAGAGATTGCACTGGCACCACTGGGGATGCAGTGCACTGAGTCCAGAGAGTGCACTGGCACCACTGGGGATGCAGTGCATTGAGTCCAGAGAGTGCACTGGCACAACTGGGTATGCACTTCAGTGAGTCCAGAGAGTGCACTGACACCACTGGGGATGCAGTGCAGTGAGTCCAGAGAGTGCACTGGCACCACTGGGGATGCAGTGCAGTGAGTCCAGAGAGTGCTCTGGCACCACTGGGGATGCAGTCCAGTTAGTCCAGTGAGTGCACTGGCACCACTGGGGATGCAGTGCAGTGACTGCAGAGAGTACACTGGCACCACCGGGGATTCACTACAGTGAGTCCAGAGAGTGCACTGGCACCACCTGTGATGCAGTGCAGTGAGTCCAGTGAGTGCACTGGCACCACTGGGGATGCAGTGCTGTGACTCCAGAGAGCGCACTGGCACCACTGGGGATGCAGTGCAGTCAGTCCAGTGAGTGCACTAGCACCACTGGGGGTGCAGTACAGTGAGTCCAGAGAGTGCACTGACACCACTGGGGATGCACTGCAGTGAGTCCAGACAGTGCACTGGCACCACTGGGGATGCAGTGCAGTGAGTCCAGAGACTGCAATGGCACCACTGGGGATGCACTGCAGTGAGACCAGAGAGTGCACTGGCACCACTGGGGATGCACTGCAGTGAGTCCAGAGAGTGCACTGGCACCACTGGGGATGCACTGCAGTGAGACCAGAGAGTGCACTGGCACCACTGGGGATGCACTGCAGTGAGTCCAGAGAGTGCACTGGCACCACTGGGGATGCAGTGCAGTGAGTCCAGAGAGTGCACTGGCACCACTGAGAATGCACTTCAGTGAGTCCAGAGAGTGCACTGGCACCACTGGGGATGCACTGCAGAGAGTCCAGAGAGTGCACGGGCTCCACTGGGGATGCAGTGCAGTGAGTCCAGTGAATGCACTGGCACCACTGGGGATGCAGTGCGCTGAGTCCAGAGAGTGCACTGACACCACTGGGGATGCAGTGCAGTGAGTCCACAGAGTGCACTGGCACCACTGGGGATGCAGTGCAGTGAGTCCAGAGAGTGCACTGGAACCTCTGGGGATGCAGTGCAGTGAGTGCAGAGAGTGCACTGGCACCAGTGGGGATGCACCCCGGTGAGCCCAGAGATTGCACTGGCACCACTGGGGATGCAGTGCAGTGAGTCCAGAGTGTGCACTGGCACCACTGGTGATGCAGTGCAGTGAGTCCAGAGATTGCACTGGCACCACTGGGGATGCACCTCAGTGAGTCCAGAGAGTGCACTGGCACCACTGGTGATGCACTGCAGTGAGTCCAGAGAATGCACTGGCACCACTGGGGATGCAGTGCAGTGAGTCCAGAGAGTGCACTGGCACCACTGGGGATGCAGTGCAGTGAGTCCAGAGAGTGCACTGGCACCAGAGGGAATGCACTGCAGTGAGTCCAGTGAGTGCACTGGCACCACTGTGGATGCACTGCAGTGAGTCCAGAGAGTGCACTGGCACCACTGGGGATGCAGTGCAGTGAGTCCAGAGAGTGCACTGGCACCACTGGGGATGCAGTGCAGTGAGTCCAGAGAGTGCACTGGCACCACTGGGGATGCACTGCAGTGAGTCCAGAGAGTGCACTGTCACCACAGGGGATGCAGTACAGTGAGTCCAGAGAGTGCACTGGCACCACTGGGGATGCAGTGCAGTGAGTCCAGAGCGTGCACTGGCACCACTGGGGATGCACTGCAGTGAGTCCAGAGAGTGCACTGGCACCACTGGGGATGCACTACAGTGAGTCCAGAGATTGCACTGGCACCACTGGGGATGCAGTGCACTGAGTCCAGAGAGTGCACTGACACCACTGGGGATGCAGTGCAGTGAGTCCAGAGAGTGCACTGACACCACTGGGGATGCAGTGCAGTGAGTCCAGAGAGTGCACTGGCACCACTGGGGATGCAGTGCAGTGAGTCCAGAGAGTGCTCTGGCACCACTGGGGATGCAGTCCAGTTAGTCCAGTGAGTGCACTGGCACCACTGGGGATGCAGTGCAGTGACTGCAGAGAGTACACTGGCACCACCGGGGATTCACTGCAGTGAGTCCAGAGAGTGCACTGGCACCACTGGGGATGCAGTGCTGTGACTCCAGAGAGCGCACTGGCACCACTGGGGATGCAGTGCAGTCAGTCCAGTGAGTGCACTAGCACCACTGGGGGTGCAGTACAGTGAGTCCAGAGAGTGCACTGGCACCACTGGACATGCAGTGCAGTGAGTCCAGAGAGTGCACTGGCACCACTGGGGATGCACTTCAGTGACTCCACAGAGTGCACTGGCACCACTGGGGATGCAGTGCAGTGAGTCCAAAGACTTCACTGGCACCACTGGGGATGCAGTGCAGTGAGTCCAGAGAGTGCACTGGCACCACTGGGGATGCACTGCAGTGAGTCCAGAGAGTGCACTGGCACCACTGGGGATGCACTACAGTGAGTCCAGAGAGTGCACTGGCACCACTGGGGATGCAGTGCAGTGAGTCCAGTGAGTGTACTGGCACCACTGGGGATGCACTTCAGTGAGCCCAGAGAGTGCACTGGCACCACTGAGAATGCACTTCAGTGAGTCCAGAGAGTGCACTGGCACCACTGGGGATGCACTGCAGTGAGTCCAGAGACTGCACTAGCACCACTGGGGATGCAGCGCAGTGAATCCTGTGAGTACACTGGCACCACTGGGGATGCAGTGCAGTGAGTCCAGAGAGCTCACTGACACCACTGGGGATGCAGTGCAGTGAGTCCAGAGAGTGCACTGGCACCACTGGAGATGCAGTACAGTGAGTCCAGTGAATGCACTGGAACCACTGGGGATGCAGTGCAGTGAGTCCAGAGAGTGCACTGGCACCACTGGTGATGCAGTACAGTGAGTCCAGTGAGTGCACTGGTACCACTGGGCCTGCAGTGCAGTGAGTCCAGAGAGTACACTGGCACCACTGGGGATGCAGTGCAGTGAGTCCAGAGAGTGCACTGGCACCACCGATGATGCAGTACAGTGAGTCCAGTGAAGTGCACTGGCACTACTGGGGATGTAGTGCAGTGATTCGAGAGAGTGCACTGGCACCACTGGGGATGCAGTGCAGTGAGTCCAGAGAGTGCACTGGCACCACTGGGGATGCAGTGCAGTGAGTCCAGAGAGTGCACTGGCAGCACTGGGGATGCAGTGCAGTGAGTCCAGAGAGTGCACTGGCACCACTGGGGATGCAGTGCAGTGAGTCCAGAGACTTCACTGGCACCACTGGGAATGCAGTGCAGTGAGTGCAGAGAGTGCACTGGCACCACTGGGGATGCAGTGCAGTGAGTCCAGAGAGTGCACTGGCGCCACTGGGGATGCACTGCAGTGAGTCCAGAGAGTGCACTGGCACCACTGGTGATGCAGTACAGTGAGTCCAGAGAGTGCACTGGCACCACTGGGGATGCACTGCAGTGAGTCCAGAGAGTGCACTGGCACCACTGGGGGTGCAGTGCAGTGAGTGCAGAGAGTGCACTGGCAGCAGTGGGGATGCAGTGCAGTGAGTCCAGAGAGTGCACTGGCACCACTGGGGATGCACTGCAGTGAGTCCAGAGAGTGCACTGGCACCACTGGGGATGCACTTCAGTGAGTCCAGAGAGTGCACTGACACCACTGGGGATGCACTGCAGTGAGTCCAGAGAGTGCACTGGCACCACTGGGGATGCAGTGCAGTGAGTCCAGAGAGTGCTCTGGCACCACTGGGGATGCAGTGCAGTGAGTCCAGAGACTGCACTGGCACCACTGGGGATGCAGTGCAGTGAGTCCAGAGAGTGCACTGTCACCACTGGGGATGCACTGCAGTGAGTCCAGAGAGTGCACTGGCACCACTGGTGATGCAGTCCAGTGAGTCCAGTGAATGCACTGGCACCACTGGGGATGCACTGCAGTGAGTGCAGAGAGTGCACTGGCACCACCTGTGATGCAGTACAGTGTGTCCAGTGAGTGCACTGGCACCACTGGGGATGCAGTGCTGTGACTCCGGAGAGCGCACTGGCACCACTGGGGATGCAGTGTAGTCAGTCCAGTGAGTGCACTGGCACCACTGGGGATGCAGTGCAGTGAGTGCAGAGAGTGCAATGGCACCAATGGGGATGCACTTCAGTGAGTCCAGAGAGTGCACTGGCACCACTGGGGATGCAGTGCAGTGAGTCCAGAGATTGCACTGGCACCACTGGGGATGCAGTGCTGTGACTCCAGAGAGCGCACTGGCACCACTGGACATGCAGTGCAGTGAGTGCAGAGAGTGCACTGGCACCACTGGTGATGCACTTCAGCTTGTCCAGAGAGTGCACTGGCACCACTGGGGATGCAGTGCAGTGAGTCCAGAGAGTGCACTGGCACCACTGGGGATGCACTGCAGTGAGTCCAGAGAGTGCACTGGCACCACTGGGGATGCACTGCAGTGAGTCCAGAGAGTGCACTGGCACCACTGGGGCTGCAGTGCAGTGAGTCCAGAGAGTGCACTGGCACCACTGGGGTGCACTGCAGTGAGTCCAGAGATTGCACTGACACCACTGGGGATGCAGTGCAGTGAGTCCAGAGAGTGCACTGGCACCACTGGGGATGCACTACAGTGAGTCCACAGAGTGCACTGGCACCACTGGGGATGCTCTGCAGTGAGTCCAGAGATTGCACTGGCACCACTGGGGATGCAGTGCAGTGAGTGCGGAGAGTGCACTGGCACCACTGGGAATGCACTTCAATGAGTTCAGAGAGTGCACTTGCACCACTGGGGATGGGTTTCAAGCCAACTGCATTAACCGCTCATGCTTCTTTCTTATGAGACGTTAGTAAACCAATTACATAGCCTTGTCAAGACTAAATCACAGGTAAAAATCCTGTACATCTCATGTGGCCAACCACTCCCAACTAGGATTCTAAGAACCAGGAGGTTCGGTGAAAATAGGGCTAGTGCTATTAGAGGGGTGATTATTAGGGTAAGCCCTAAGCTGTCTTTAATGGAGAAGTACGGGTGGAATGGGATTTTGTCGCAGTCTGATACGATTCCTAGTGGGTTATTTGAGCCTGATTCGTGTAGGAAGGTTAGGTGGACTAGGGTGATTCCTGCAATTAGGAAGGGCAGTAGGAAGTGGATGGCGAAGAATCGGGTTAAGGTTGGATTGTCTACTGAGAATCCTCCTCAGGCTCATTCTACTAGAGTTTGCCCAATGTACGGGATGGCTGAGAATAGGTTGGTGATTACGGTGGCCCCTCAGAATGACATTTGTCCTCATGGTAGGACATACCCTACGAAGGCAGTTGCTATTAGGGTGAGTAGGAGGATTACTCCTGTGTTTCAGGTTTCTTTGTATAGGTAGGAGCCGTAGTAGAGGCCTCGTCCGATGTGTAAGTAGATGCAGATAAAGAAGAGCGAAGCACCGTTGGCGTGGAGGTTGCGGATGAGCCATCCGTACTGGACGTCTCGGCATGTGTGAGCTACTGAGGAGAAGGCGAGTGAAGTGTCTGCGGTGTAGTGTATGGCTAGTAGCAGGCCTGTTAGGATTTGTGTGGCTAAGCAGATGGCTAGAAGGGAGCCGAAGTTTCATCAGGCAGAGATGTTGGAGGGGGCGGGTAGGTCGATTAGGGAGTTGTTGATTATTTTTAGTAGGGGATGGGATTTGCGGATGTTAGGGGCCATTAGTGAGTCTGTGTGTTATTAGGATTATTACCAGGATGGAGAGGGCGAAGGATCCTAGGTAGGCCTTAATTAGCCCTGTGTGTATTGAGGTTGCGGCTTTGCTTGCGGCTACTTGTAGTTCAGCAAGGCCCTCTGGCCCTATTTTTTTGAGTCAGGAGAGGTCGATCAAGTGTAGGGCAATGTTTTGTCCCTTTTCTAGTAGGTTTTTGGAGAAGAATCGGTGTACTAGGGGGTTGAAGTACCCTAATGCAGAGGAGAAGTTTATGAGGGGGTTTGGTTTGGGGTGAGTGAGGGTGTGTGTTATGTTCGATAGTTCTAGGGCTAGGATGATTCCTAGGATTGTTATGAGGATGGCAGCGGTTTTGGTGATAAGGGGTATGGTTATTGGGGGGGTTTTGGTTGGTGTGATGAAAGAGGTAATGATTATTCCTGCTGTAATGCTGCCTAGGGCGAGTCGGGTTAGGGGGGCGGTGATTAGTGGGTTGTTTTCGTTTATTGATACTATTGGGGGGATTCGGGTTTGTCCAGCTTGGACTAGGATGGTTATGCGGATGCTGTAGGTTGCGGTGAATGCTGTGGCTATAAGGGTTAGGAGTAGGGCTCAAGTATTTAGGTATGATGTGTTTAAGCTTTCGATGATGAGGTCTTTTGAGTAGAATCCGGCTAGGAATGGGGTTCCTATCAGCGCCAGGTTTCCGATGGTTAGGCAGGAAGTAGTGACTGGGAGTATTTTCTGTAGGCCTCCTATCTTTCGGATATCTTGTTCTCCGTTTAGGTTGTGGATGATAGACCCTGAGCATAGGAATAGTATGGCTTTAAAGAAGGCATGGGTTGAGATGTGTAGGAAGGCTAGTTGTGGGAGGTTTAGTCCGATAGTGACTATTATTAGTCCTAGTTGGCTGGATGTTGAGAAAGCAATGATTTTTTTGATGTCATTTTGGGTTAGGGCGCATGTGGCAGCAAATAGGGTTGATAGAGCACCTAGGCATAGGCAGGCAGTTAGGGCTGTCTGGTTGGTGGCTAGCAGGGGGTGCATGCGGATGAGCAGGAAGATTCCGGCTACTACTATGGTACTGGAGTGCAGTAGGGCTGATACTGGGGTGGGGCCTTCTATTGCTGCGGGCAGTCATGGGTGGAGTCCAAATTGGGCGGATTTTCCTGCGGCTGCGAGGATTAATCCTATGAGGGGGAGGATTGGGGTTTGGTGGGGGTGTACGGCTTGTTGGATCTCTCAGGTGTTGAATGTTGAAGCTAGTCATGCTATGCTCAGGATCAGTCCGATGTCTCCGATTCGGTTGTAGATTACGGCTCGTAGGGCGGCGGTGTTGGCATCTGCTCGGCCTTGTCATCAGCCGATGAGAAGGAAGGACATGATTCGTACTCCTTCCCAGCCTACGAATAGGAGGAATATGTTGTTTGCGGTTGTTAGGAGGAGTATGGCGACTAGGAATGTCAGTAGGTAGGTGAAAAATTTTGTTACGTATGGCTCTGAGGCCATGTATCATATGGCGAATTGTAGGATTGATCATGTTACAAATAGGGCGATTGGAAGAAATGTTATTGAGTATTGGTCTATTTTTAGGCTCAGGGGGATTTTAAAGTTTATAATGAATTTTCACTCCCAGTGGCAGGTGACAGATTCTACTCCCGAGTAGATGAATGCGGTTGTAGGGGCTAGGCTAATTAGGAATGCGGTTTTAACAGCGCGGGTGGTGGCTTGTGGGGTGTTTTTAAAGTTTTTAAATAGAAATGGCAGGATGATTGGGGTTAGGAGGATTGTCAGCGTGAGTAGTGTGAGGGAGTTGATTAGTAGTGTGGGGTTCACTACTTTTACTTGGATTTGCACCAAGATGGGTGGTTCCTAAGACCAGTGGATTGCTGTTATCCTTTAAAAGTAAGGGGGCTGAGGTTTTAGGCTCAGATGTAAGAGTTAGCAGCTCTTGTTGGTTAAACCCTCCCCTCGGCAGGTAAGAAGGTTTGAACTTCTATTCTTAGAATCACAGTCTAATGTTTGGTTTAAACTATACTTGCATGAGGGGATTCCGGAGATCAGTTCGGGTTTGAGGATTAGGAGGAATATTGGGATAATGTGGAGTGTTATGAGCAGGTGTTCTCGCGTGGTTGAGTTTTGCATAGATGTGATGTGGGAGGGGATTGAGCCTCGTTGGGTCATTAGTAGTATGAATAAGGTGTAGGAGGCGGTTAGTAGGGTTGCGATTCCTGTTAGGATGATCGTGAAGGCAGATCAGTTGAATAAGGTGATTATAATGGTTAGCTCTGCTATGAGGTTTGTTGTTGGGGGTAAGGCTATGTTTGTTAGATTGGCCAGCAATCATCAGGTAGCTATGAGTGGTAGGAGAGGTTGTAGGCCTCGTGTGAGTAGTAGAATTCGGCTGTGCGTACGTTCATAGTTTGTGTTGGCTAGGCAGAATAGTATGGAGGAAGTTAGTCCATGGGAAATTATTAGGATCATTGCCCCTGAGAATGATCAGTGGGTTTGGATTATTCCTGCGGCGATAACTAGGCCTATGTGGCTAACGGATGAATAAGCGATTAGTGATTTTAGGTCTGTCTGTCGTAGGCAGATTGAGCTAGTCATTAGGGCGCCTCATAGGGCCAGGGTTAGGAAGGGGTAGTGCAGGAGGTTGGACAGTGGGCCCATAAATAGAGTGACTCGTATAATTCCGTATCCTCCTAGCTTTAGTAGTAGGGCGGCGAGGAGTATTGAGCCTGCGATGGGTGCTTCTACGTGGGCTTTTGGCAGTCAGAGGTGTAGGCCGTATAGTGGGGCTTTTACTATGAATGCTATGAGCAGTGCTAGACCTGATAGTATTCCTGTCCATGAGGTGGATAGGGTTGGGTGGGTTAGTTGTAGGGTTGGCAGGTGCAGGGTGCCAATTTTCACGTATAGGTGTATGATTGTGATTAGCAGGGGTAGAGAGCTTACTGGCGTGTAGAATAGCAGGTAGATGCCAGCGCTTAGGCGTTCTGGTTGGTTCCCCCATCGGGTGATTAAGATTAGGGTGGGAATGAGGGTTGCTTCAAATGAGATGTAAAATAGTGCTAGTTCTGTGGTGGAAAAGGCTAGTAGGATGAATGGCTGGACTGCGACTAAGGTTGAGATAAAGATTCGTTTGCGTTGTAGGGGTTCTTGTTGCAGGTGGTTTTGGCTTGCTATGATTATGAGTGGGAGTAGTCAGCAGGATAGTACTAGGAGGGGGGATGAGATTTGGTCAATTCCTGTTCAGTTGGATAAAAATTTGTAGGGGTAGTAGGTTGGGATTAATCACTGTAGGCTTAGGGCAGCGATTAGGAGGCTGTATAAGGTGGTGTTAGTCCATAGAAATTTTGGTGGAGACAGCAGGGCTGTTGGAAGAAGTATGATTGTGGGTAGGATGATTTTTAGCATTGCAGGAGGTTTAGGTTGTGTAGATGGTCGGAGCCATGTGTGCGGGTGGAGGCTACTAGGATGGCCAGGCCTGTGCCCGCCTCACACGCTGAGAAGGTTAGCATGAGAATTGGTACCATGGTGAATGAGGAGACTTGGTTTTCGATGGATCATATTGATAGGCCTACGAATATCGATAATATTATGCTTTCAAGGCATAGTAGGGCGGATACTAGGTGGGTTCGGTGGAAGGCTAGTCCTAGTCCGCTGAAAATGAAGGCTGAGTAGAAGCTTAAATGTAGGGGCGACATAAGAAAGTTACAGGGTTGGCTGTAATCTGCTGGGTCGAAACCAGCTATCTTTTTGGTTAGACTAACTTTCTGTTATTCTGCTCATTCTAGGCCCCCTTGAATTCACTCGTAGGCCAGTCCGAGTGTTAGGAGAAGGAGGATCACTACAGTTCAGGTGAGGGTCATTAGGGGGGATTGGAGTTGGACGGCTCATGGCAGGGGGAGTAGGAGGGCGATTTCTAGGTCGAATAGGACGAACAGGATGGCTACTGAGGAAGAATCGGACTGAGAATGGTAATCGAGCAGATCCAAGTGGGTCGAATCCACATTCGTACGGTGAGAGTTTCTCTGAGTCGGGGTTTATTTGGGCGAGTCAGAAGTTTAATGCGGTTAGGGCGGCGCTTAGGATTGATGATAGGGCGAATATGAACATGAGTGCGTTCATTGCTCTCCTCTGGGTTTATACCAGATTCTAGAGATTGGAAGTCAATTGTAATTAATATACTAGAAGAGCAAGATCCTCATCAGTAGATGGTTATGTAGAGGAATAGTCAGATGACGTCTACGAAGTGTCAGTATCAGGCTGCTGCCTCGAATCCGAAGTGGTGGTCTGATGTAAAGTGGAACTTGATCAGTCGGAAGAGGCAGACGGTCAGGAAGGAGGATCCGATGATTACGTGGAGTCCGTGGAATCCAGTGGCAACGAAGAAGGTAGATCCGTAGACGCTATCGGCGATTGAGAATGGGGCTTCGTGGTATTCTATTGCTTGTAGGGCTGTGAAGTAGAATCCCAGGAGGATCGTTAGGGTTAGGGCGTGGATGGCGTGTTTTCGGTTTCCTTCTGTGATGCTGTGATGGGCTCACGTTACGGTAACGCCTGAGGCTAGTAGGATGGCTGTGTTTAGTAGGGGGACTTCTATCGGGTTGAGTGGTTTAATTCCTGTTGGGGGTCATTGGCCTCCTAGTTCTGGGGTTGGGGCCAGGCTCGAGTGGAAGAACGCTCAGAAGAACCCTAAGAAGAAGAATGCTTCGGATGTGATGAAAAGGATTATGCCGTATCGTAGGCCTTTTTGGACTGCGGGAGTGTGATGGCCTTGGAAGGTGCTTTCTCGTACAATGTCTCGTCATCATTGGAGTATTACTAGGAGTATTGAGATGAGGCCTAGGGTTAGTAGTATGGATGAGTTGTAGTGGAATCACATGATTAATCCTGAGGTTGTGAGTAGGGCGGCGGCTGCCCCGAAGATTGGTCAAGGGCTTGGGTCAACTATGTGGTATGAGTGTGCTTGGTGTGCCATTAGATGTTTTCTTGTAAGTATAGGCTTAGAAGGAGCACGAAGACGTAGGCCTGGATTATGGCTACTGCTACTTCTAGGATGGTTAGGAGTAGTAGGATGATTATTGTTAGGATGGATACTGCAGGAAGGGTGGGTATTAATGCAATGGAGGCTGTAGAGATGAGTTGGATGAGTAAGTGTCCTGCTGTAAGGTTGGCTGTAAGGCGGACTCCGAGGGCTAGGGGGCGGATTAGTAGGCTGGTTGTTTCGATCAGGATTAGTGCGGGGATTAGGGGTGTAGGGGTACCTTCGGGTAATAGGTGGGCTAAAGAGGCTGATGGTTGGTTTCGTAGGCCTGTTAGTAGTGTGGCGAGCCATAGTGGGAAGGCTAGGGCTATGTTCATAGATAGTTGGGTGGTTGGGGTGAATGTATATGGAAGGAGGCCTAGAAGGTTGATTGTAAGAAGTATGATTATTAGGGATGTAAATATTATGGCTCATTTGTGGCCATTTTTGTTGAGTGGGACTATTAGTTGTTTTGTGATTAGGTGAAGGAGTCATGTTTGGATAGTAGAAAGGCGGTTGTTGATTCATCGGTTGTTTGGGGACGGGAATAGTAGGGCTGGGAAGAGTAGGGATAGTAGGATTAAGGGGATGCCAAATAGATTGGGGCTGGAAAATTGGTCAAAGAAGCTTAGGTTCATGGTCAGGATCATGGTGTGGGTTTGGTAGTGAGGGAGGTCTTATTTGATGGGGGGTTGGTTGTGGTGAAGGCTAGTAGTTTTGGTTGGATGAGGAGTGCTAGGGTTAATCAGGTTATAATTATGATTGAAAATCATGGTGCGGGGTTAAGCTGTGGCATATCATTAAGGAGGGGGAAGTCCCTCTTTGGCTAGCTTAAAAGGCTAGTGCTGTTGCATAGCTTCTTAATGATTAGGATGATGATAGAAGGGACGATCAGGCCTCGAAATGTGGGAGTGGGGTTGATTCTACTACAATGGGTATGTAGCTGTGATTAGCCCCGCAAATTTCTGAGCATTGTCCGTAAAAAATCCCAGGCCGGGTGGTAATGAATGAAGTTTGGTTTAGTCGGCCTGGGATTGCGTCTGTTTTAACTCCGAGCGTTGGGACTGCTCAGGAGTGGAGTACGTCTCCTGCAGTAATGATCACGCGGATGGGGGATTCTATTGGGATAACTACGCGGTGGTCAACTTCTAGCAGTCGGAAGTGGCCGTTGGGTAAGTCTGGGGTGGGCACTATGTAGGAGTCGAATGATAGGTCTTTGAAGTCTGTGTATTCGTAGCTTCAGTATCATTGGTGGCCGATGGCTTTTAGGGTGAGGTCTGGTTCATCGATTTTGTCCATTATGTAGAGGATTTGTAGGGATGGGAGGGCGAGGAGTACCAGGACGATAGCAGGTAGGATTGTCCAGATCAGCTCTACTTCTTGGGCGTCTACAGCATTGGACGAGAGTTTTTCTGTTAGTATGTGGGCTAAAAGGTAGAGAACTAGGCTGCAGATAGCTAGGGCAACGATTAGGGCGTGGTCGTGGAATTCAACGAGTTCTTCTATGATGGGTGATGAGGCGTCTTGGAATCCTAGTTGGGAGTGGTTGGCCACATGAGATGTACAGGATTTTTACCTGTGATTTAGTCTTGACAAGGCTATGTAATTGGTTTACTAACGTCTCATAAGAAAGAAGCATGAGCGGTTAATGCAGTTGGCTTGAAACCAGCATGTGAGGGTTCGATTCCTTCCTTTCTTGTACTTGGACGAAGGCCGGTTCCTCGAAAGTATGGTATGGGGGAGGGCAGCCGTGGATTCATTCAACGTTTGTGGTAGTTAGTTCTGGTTGTAGGACTTTTCGTTTGGCCGGAAAGGCTTCTCAGATGATGAATATTAGTATGATTACGGCTACTATTGAGATTAGGGAGCCGATGGAGGAAATGGTGTTTCATAGTGTGTAGGCGTCGGGATAGTCCGAGTATCGTCGGGGTATTCCTGCTAGGCCTAGGAAGTGCTGGGGGAAGAACGTTAGGTTTACTCCTGTAAATATTACCCCGAAGTGGGCTTTTGCTCATGTTTGGTGTAGGGTAAACCCAGTGAGTAGTGGGAATCAGTGAGTAAATCCTGCTAGAGGCCATCCTAGTATAGGTAGAAGGTAAGTAAGGCCAATTTGGGGCTGTAAACTAGGATGATGGCGATTCAGCCTAAGTGGGAGATGGACGAGAAGGCTAGGATTTTGCGTGTTTGTGTTTGGTTCAGTCCTATTCAGCCTCCTAGTGCTGTTGAGGCTAGGGCCATGGCGGTGAGTAGAGCTGGGTCGAGGGATTTGGATGTTAGTAGGAGCAGGGTTAGTGGGGGGAATTTTATGAGGGTCGAGAGTAGCAGGGCTGTTATTAGTGGCGATCCTTGTAGTACTTCTGGGAATCAGAAGTGAAATGGCACTAGGCCCAGTTTAATAGCGATTGCTGCTGTCAGTAGTAGACAGGAGGTTGGGTGGTTTATTTGTGTGATGTCTCATTGGCCGGTGACTCAGGCATTGGTTATGCTAGAGAATAGGACCAGGGCGGAAGCAGCTGCTTGGGTTAGGAAGTATTTCGTTGCGGCTTCTACTGCTCGTGGGTGGTGGGATTTGGCAATTAGGGGAATGATGGCTAGTGCGTTGATCTCCAGTCCTGTCCAGGCCAGAACTCAGTGGTTGCTGGAAATTGTGATTGTGGTGCCCAAGATGAGGCTGAAGGTTATGATTGGGGTCGCGTAAGGGTTCATTAGTAGAGGAGGGGGTTAAACCATCATTTTCGGGGTATGGGCCCGATAGCTTGATTAGCTGACTCTACTAGAAAATAATATAAGGGAAGTATGGAGAATTTTGATTTCTCTTGTGTGGGTTCAATTCCTACTTTTCTAAGGTCAACAGGAAATGAGAGGGCTGTTATACCTCTATGTTCACTTTATCATAGTGACCCTTTGTAGTTCAGGCACATTTCCTTATGTAAGGAGGTAGGCCTGCATAGCAGATAGGTATGCTGATGTGTCAGAGGCACAGAGCTAGTGTGAGGGGTAGGAAGTTTTTTCATAGTAGGTGCATTAGTTGGTCATATCGGAATCGTGGGTATGAAGCTCGGACCCATAAGAAACCAGAAGATAGTAGGAGGACTTTTGTGGCTAGGATGACGGGGAATAGTTCTGTGGGTGGCCCTAGGGCGCTTGGGTTTAGGAATATGATGGCTGTAAGTGTATTTATTAGCATAATGTTCGCATATTCAGCTAGGAAGAATAAGGCGAAGGGTCCTGCGGCGTATTCAACGTTAAACCCTGAGACTAGCTCAGATTCACCCTCTGTGAGGTCAAAAGGAGCTCGGTTTGTCTCTGCTAGGGTGGATACGTATCATATTATTGCTAGGGGTCATGAGGAGAAAATGAAGTATAGAGGCTCCTGTGCGACGGCAAAGGAGCTGAGTGTGTAGCTTCCGCTTAGTATGATTATTGATAGCAGGATTATGGCCAGTGTCACTTCGTATGAAATGGTCTGTGCTACTGCCCGTAGGGCTCCGATTAGTGCGTATTTTGAGTTCGAGGCTCAGCCTGATCATAGGACTGAGTAGACGGCTAGGCTTGACATGGCTATTAGGAAGAGAACTCCGAGGTTTAGATCTGCTAGGGGAAATGGGAGTGGTAGTGGTGCTCAAGTGGTGAGGGCTAGGACAAGGGCTAGTATTGGTATCAGAATGAATAGAAGTGGGGAAGAGGTAGAGGGTCGGATGGGCTCTTTGGTAAATAGTTTCAGTCCGTCCGCAAATGGTTGAAGTAGGCCAAAAGGCCCGACAACGTTAGGGCCTTTGCGGGATTGTATGTAGCTTAGGATTTTCCGTTCTACTAGGGTTAGGAAGGCTACGGCAATCAGGATTGGGATGATGTATAGGAGGGATATAACGAGGCAGCTTAGTGTTGTTATTTGAATCATGGGTGAAGCTAGGGAGAGGATTTGAACCTCTGGGGAAAGGGCTTAAGCCTTCTGCACTTGCCGGGCTCTGCCACTCTAGCTGGTCCTTTTCTAGGATTGAAAGTGGTGGGGGAAGGCCCTCTTCACGGTTTAGTTGGTTTCACTGCTTAGAGGGGGGGGGCGTGCTTGTGGTATTGGCCCCACTTTCCCGGTCCTTTCGTACTGGGGAGAGTGTGTCATAGATAGAAACCGACCTGGATTGCTCCGGTCTGAACTCAGATCACGTAGGACTGTTAATCGTTGAACAAACGAACCCTTAATAGCGGCTGCACCATTAGGATGTCCTGATCCAACATCGAGGTCGTAAACCCCCCTGTCGATATGGGCTCTTGAGGGGGATTGCGCTGTTATCCCTGGGGTAGCTTGGTCCATTAATCAATTATATTGGGTCTGGTCACTGTTAGCACTTTGAGGGGTAGCTCTAGGTAAAGAGGTATGGTCTTGTTTTTGGAGGATTTGTTCTCCTCCAAGGTCGCCCCAACCGAAAAATATCGACCAGGCTCTGCGATGGTAGTGGCCCCAGTGGGGTTGATTGAGGATTCGCGGTGGTCGTTGATTTTTAAGTTCCACAGGGTCTTCTCGTCTTATGTTCACATCCCCGCTTTTGCACGGGGAGATCAATTTCACTGATTATCTGTGAGAGACAGTTAAGACCTCGTTTAGCCATTCATACAAGTCTCGATTTATGGGACAATTGATTGCGCTACCTTTGCACGGTTAGGATACCGCGGCCGTTAAACCTAAGTCACCGGGCAGGCATCACCTTCAATACTTGTTTAATTTGCTGAAGGCTATGTTTTTGGTAAACAGTCGGGCCTTATTAATTTGCCGAGTTCCTTTCACAGATTTTAATCGCTCTTATAGGCGCTCCTGAGTCGGGTTAACAGGGTTAGTTAATACGTGGTCTTGTAGGGGTTTTTGTATCTGTCTAGGTCTGTTAATAATGTTTCTATGTAAGCTTGCGCCGTTAGAGGGGTGTGGCCCTGAGTTACTTATTTTAGCATTAATTCTCCTATATTCATAGGTTGACCTGTTTGTGATAAGGGAATCATCTTATTTTGGTATTTTTAGGTGGTGGAGCTTTGACGCACTCTTTTTTGATGGCTGCTTTAGGGCCCACGGTAGGATCAGTAGTAAGAATTATCCGCTAGTCGAGGTTGTGTCCTTTTTTAATGGAGCTGTCCCTCCATTAAATAGCTCTTAATCATCTCATTAGGGTTCAGGATGTCCGGTAGGGAGGATTAAGGGGGAACTTAGATTCGTTTCACAGGTAACCAGCTATCACCCAGCTCGGTTGGCTTTTCACCTCTACTGACAAGTCATCCCACTCTTTTGCAACAGAGACGGGTTCGCTCTCTTTAACTGCTTGAAAGTAGCTCGCTTGGGTTTCGGGGGGGCAAACTTTAGTTCACTTTGCTTGGTTGTTCTCGCTAAACCATGATGCAAAAGGTACAAGGGTTGATCTTTGCTGTCTGTCGCTTTGATTGTTTCACTGCTATTTCATCTTTCCCTTACGGTACTGGGGTCTCTATCGCGTCTAAGTGTCTTTTCTATCGCCTATACTAAGACTGTAAAATGCTTTACTTTAATTAGTTTAGTAAATTCTTTAGTTTTGGTGTACTCTTTGTGTGGTTGAGCTAGAGGGGGGGCTTCAAGACGATCCGGTCTAGTAGATATCTTTCAGGTGTAAGCTGAGTGCTTTGGTGTTATAGCTACGTCTTGATATTCCAAGTACACCTTCCGGTACACTTACCTTGTTACGACTTACCTCATCTTCAGCGTATTTATGGTATTAGTTATGTGGGATGTGGCTTTTGAGGAGGGTGACGGGCGGTATGTACGTGCCCCAGGGCCGGCTTAAAGTAGGCTCTATTGTCCCACTTTACTGCTAAATCCGCCTTCCAGAAGTGGTTTCACGCTTCTTTCCGTGTGCCCTATGAATAGGGAATGTAGCCCATTTCTTCCACTCCATAGGCTATACCTTGACCTGTCTTATTAGCGGGGTGCTATTGTGTCCACTGTTGTGCTCTCATTCGAGGTGGGCTGGCGACGGCGGTATGTAGGCTGTGTTGGCAAGGGGTGGTTGGGTTAATCGGGGATTATCGATTGTAGAACAGGCTCCTCTAGGTGGGTTTGGGGCACCGCCAAGTCCTTAGAGTTTTAAGCGTTTGTGCTCGTAGTTCTCTGGCGGATACTTCGGTAAAGTAAGTATCAAGATTTAGGGCCAGGCATAGTGGGGTATCTAATCCCAGTTTGGGCCCTGGCTTTCGTGGGTTTAAATCAGTCGTTAGTTCCTAAGATCATCTTAATGGTGTGTTTAGGTGCATCTTGGGCTTATGACAGCTCAGTTGCATTTTGATCTTAGTTAGCTAGGATAGGCATTTTACCACTCTTTACGCCGTGTCAATAGGACGGTTGATTTGGGTTTCTTGTATGACCGCGGTGGCTGGCACAAGATTTACCAACCCTTGAAGTTAGGCTGTTGCTATAACTAAGTCAAGTTTGCACTCATTGCTTAATGTTAATTACTGCTGAATACCCGTGGGGGCGTAGCTTAGCGAGGCGTCTTGGGCTACTACTTGGGTGTGCCTGATACCCGCTCCTCAAGGCCTGTATGGGGGTAGGTGGTCGAGGGCGTTTACACTGGGGCGCGGATACTTGCATGTATATATTTAGCAAAAACCAACCGTAAGGTTAGGACTAAGTCTTTTGTCCGCAGGCATGTTTTATGCCATCTTGGCAACTTCAGTGCCATGCTTTGTGTTAAGCTATGTGGACGGGGGTGTGGTTAGCTGATAGTTGAGTGGTGAGTGAGAGTGAAGTATATGAAATTATTGCTTGTGTTTACTATTTTTAGTACTGGAGTTTCTCTAAGTCCTAGGACTAGGAGGAAATGGTGTTTCATAGTGTGTAGGCGTCGGGATAGTCCGAGTATCGTCGGGGTATTCCTGCTAGGCCTAGGAAGTGCTGGGGGAAGAACGTTAGGTTTACTCCTGTAAATATTACCCCGAAGTGGGCTTTTGCTCATGTTTGGTGTAGGGTAAACCCAGTGAGTAGTGGGAATCAGTGAGTAAATCCTGCTAGAATGGCAAAGACGGCGCCTATGGATAGGACGTAGTGGAAGTGGACACTATTTGTCTGATCCGTACTAATTACCGCCATCCTACTCCTTCTATCACTCCCCGTACTCGCCGCCGGTATTACAATATTACTAACTGATCGAAACCTAAACACCACATTCTTCGACCCCGCTGGAGGAGGAGACCCAATCCTGTACCAACACCTATTCTGATTCTTCGGACACCCAGAAGTCTATATTCTGATCCTACCGGGGTTCGGAATCATCTCACACGTAGTCACGTACTACTCAGGCAAAAAGGAGCCCTTCGGCTACATGGGAATAGTCTGAGCCATACTATCCATCGGCTTCCTAGGATTCATCGTCTGAGCTCACCACATGTTTACAGTAGGAATAGACGTTGATACCCGAGCCTACTTTACATCAGCCACTATAATCATTGCCATCCCTACCGGAATCAAAGTATTTAGCTGACTAGCCACCCTGCACGGAGGAACAATCAAATGAGACCCCCCCCAATACTATGAGCTCTAGGATTTATCTTCCTATTTACCATCGGAGGATTAACAGGAATCGTTCTTGCAAACTCTTCCCTAGACATCGCCCTGCACGACACGTACTACGTAGTTGCCCACTTCCACTACGTCCTATCCATAGGCGCCGTCTTTGCCATTCTAGCAGGATTTACTCACTGATTCCCACTACTCACTGGGTTTACCCTACACCAAACATGAGCAAAAGCCCACTTCGGGGTAATATTTACAGGAGTAAACCTAACGTTCTTCCCCCAGCACTTCCTAGGCCTAGCAGGAATACCCCGACGATACTCGGACTATCCCGACGCCTACACACTATGAAACACCATTTCCTCCTAGTCCTAGGACTTAGAGAAACTCCAGTACTAAAAATAGTAAACACAAGCAATAATTTCATATACTTCACTCTCACTCACCACTCAACTATCAGCTAACCACACCCCCGTCCACATAGCTTAACACAAAGCATGGCACTGAAGTTGCCAAGATGGCATAAAACATGCCTGCGGACAAAAGACTTAGTCCTAACCTTACGGTTGGTTTTTGCTAAATATATACATGCAAGCATCCGCGCCCCAGTGTAAACGCCCTCGACCACCTACCCCCATACAGGCCTTGAGGAGCGGGTATCAGGCACACCCAAGTAGTAGCCCAAGACGCCTCGCTAAGCCACGCCCCCACGGGTATTCAGCAGTAATTAACATTAAGCAATGAGTGCAAACTTGACTTAGTTATAGCAACAGCCTAACTTCAAGGGTTGGTAAATCTTGTGCCAGCCACCGCGGTCATACAAGAAACCCAAATCAACCGTCCTATTGACACGGCGTAAAGAGTGGTAAAATGCCTATCCTAGCTAACTAAGATCAAAATGCAACTGAGCTGTCATAAGCCCAAGATGCACCTAAACACACCATTAAGATGATCTTAGGAACTAACGACTGATTTAAACCCACGAAAGCCAGGGCCCAAACTGGGATTAGATACCCCACTATGCCTGGCCCTAAATCTTGATACTTACTTTACCGAAGTATCCGCCAGAGAACTACGAGCACAAACGCTTAAAACTCTAAGGACTTGGCGGTGCCCCAAACCCACCTAGAGGAGCCTGTTCTACAATCGATAATCCCCGATTAACCCAACCACCCCTTGCCAACACAGCCTACATACCGCCGTCGCCAGCCCACCTCGAATGAGAGCACAACAGTGGACACAATAGCACCCCGCTAATAAGACAGGTCAAGGTATAGCCTATGGAGTGGAAGAAATGGGCTACATTCCCTATTCATAGGGCACACGGAAAGAAGCGTGAAACCACTTCTGGAAGGCGGATTTAGCAGTAAAGTGGGACAATAGAGCCTACTTTAAGCCGGCCCTGGGGCACGTACATGGTTAAACATGACTGTTAGTAGTGTGGCGAGCCATAGTGGGAAGGCTAGGGCTATGTTCATAGATAGTTGGGTGGTTGGGGTGAATGTATATGGAAGGAGGCCTAGAAGGTTGATTGTAAGAAGTATGATTATTAGGGATGTAAATATTATGGCTCATTTGTGGCCATTTTTGTTGAGTGGGACTATTAGTTGTTTTGTGATTAGGTGAAGGAGTCATGTTTGGATAGTAGAGAGGCGGTTGTCGATTCATCGGTTGTTTGGGGACGGGAATAGTAGGGCTGGGAAGAGTAGGGATAGTAGGATTAAGGGGATGCCAAATAGATTGGGGCTGGAAAATTGGTCAAAGAAGCTTAGGTTCATGGTCAGGATCATGGTGTGGGTTTGGTAGTGAGGGAGGTCTTATTTGATGGGGGGTTGGTTGTGGTGAAGGCTAGTAGTTTTGGTTGGATGAGGAGTGCTAGGGTTAATCAGGTTATAATTATGATTGAAAATCATGGTGCGGGGTTAAGCTGTGGCATATCATTAAGGAGGGGGAAGTCCCTCTTTGGCTAGCTTAAAAGGCTAGTGCTGTTGCATAGCTTCTTAATGATTAGGATGATGATAGAAGGGACGATCAGGCCTCGAAATGTGGGAGTGGGGTTGATTCTACTACAATGGGTATGTAGCTGTGATTAGCCCCGCAAATTTCTGAGCATTGTCCGTAAAAAATCCCAGGCCGGGTGGTAATGAATGAAGTTTGGTTTAGTCGGCCTGGGATTGCGTCTGTTTTAACTCCGAGCATTGGGACTGCTCAGGAGTGGAGTACGTCTCCTGCAGTAATGATCACGCGGATGGGGGATTCTATTGGGATAACTACGCGGTGGTCAACTTCTAGCAGTCGGAAGTGGCCGTTGGGTAAGTCTGGGGTGGGCACTATGTAGGAGTCGAATGATAGGTCTTTGAAGTCTGTGTATTCGTAGCTTCAGTATCATTGGTGGCCGATGGCTTTTAGGGTGAGGTCTGGTTCGTCGATTTTGTCCATTATGTAGAGGATTTGTAGGGATGGGAGGGCGAGGAGTACCAGGACGATAGCAGGTAGGATTGTCGAGATCAGCTCTACTTCTTGGGCGTCTACAGCATTGGACGAGAGTTTTTCTGTTAGTATGTGGGCTAAAAGGTAGAGAACTAGGCTGCAGATAGCTAGGGCAACGATTAGGGCGTGGTCGTGGAATTCAACGAGTTCTTCTATGATGGGTGATGAGGCGTCTTGGAATCCTAGTTGGGAGTGGTTGGCCACATGAGATGTACAGGATTTTTACCTGTGATTTAGTCTTGACAAGGCTATGTAATTGGTTTACTAACGTCTCATAAGAAAGAAGCATCCCCAGTGGTGCCAGTGCACTCTCTGGACTCACCGCACTGCAACCTGAGTGGTGCCAGTGCAGTCTCTGGAGTAACTGCACTGCATCCCCAGTGGTGCCAGTGCACTCTCTGGAGTCACAGCACTGCATCCCCAGTGGTGCCAGTGCACTCTCTGGACTCACTGAAGTGCATCCCCAGTGGTGCCAGTGCACTCTCTGGACTCACTGAAGTGCATTCTCAGTGGTGCCAGTGCACTCTCTGGACTCACTGCAGTGCATCCCCAGTGGTGCCAGTACACTCACTGGACTCACTGCACTGCATCCCCAGTGGTGCCAGTGCACTCTCTGGACTCACTAAACTGCATCACCAGTGGTGCCTCTGCACTCTCTGGACTCACTGCACTGCTTCCCCAGTGGTGCCAGTGCACTCACTGGACTCACTGCAGTGCATCCCCAGTGGTGCCAGTGCACTCTCTGGACTCACTGCACTGCATCCCCAGTGGTGCCTGTGCGCTCTCTGGAGTCACAGCACTGCATCCCCAGTGGTGCCAGTGCAATCTCTGGACTCACTGCACTGCATCCCCAGTGGTGCCAGTGCACTCTCTGGACTCACTGAAGTGCATTCTCATTGGTGCCAGTGCACTCTCTGGACTCACTGCACTGCATCCCCAGTGGTGCCAGTGCACTCTCTGGACTCACTGAACTGCATCCCCAGTGGTGCCAGTGCACTCTCTGGACTCACTGCACTGCATCCCAAGTGCTGCCAGTGCACTCTCTGGACTCACTGCACTGCATCCCCAGTGGTGCCAGTGCACTCTCTGGACTCACTGCACTGCTTCCCCAGTGGTGCCAGTGCACTCTCTGGACTCACTGCACTGCATCCCCAGTGGTGCCAGTGCACTCACTGGACTCACTGCAGTGCATCCCCACTGGTGCCAGTGCACTCTCTGGACTCACTGCACTGCATCCCCAGTGGTGCCAGTGCACTCTCTGGACTCACTGCACTGCATCCCCAGTGGTTCCAGCGCACTCTCTGGACTCACTGCACTGCATCGCCAGTGGTGCTAGTGCACTCTGTGGACTCACTGCAGTGCATCCCCAGTGGTGCCAGAGCACTCTCTGGACTCACTGAAGTGCATTCTCAGTGGTGCCAGTGCACTCTCTGGACTCACTTCAGTGCATCCCCAGTGGTGCCAGTACACTCTCTGGACTCACTGCAGTGCATCCCCAGTGGTGCCAGTGCACTCTCTGGACTCACTGCACTGCATCCCCAGTGGAGCCAGTGCACTCTCTGGACTCACTGCAGTGCATCCGCAGTGGTGCCATTGCACTCTGTGGACTCACTGCACTGCATCCCCAGTGGTGCCAGTGCACTCTCTGGACTCACTGCACTGCATCCCCAGTGCTGCCAGTGCACTCTCTTGAGTCACTGCACTGCATCCCCTGTGGTGCAAGAGCACTCTCTGGACTCACAGCAGTGCATCACCAGTGGTGCCAGTGCACTCTCTGGACTCACTGCACTGCATCCCCAGTGGTGCCAGTGCACTCTCTGGACTCACTGCACTGCATCCCCAGTGGTGCTAGTGCACTGTGTGGACTCACTGTACTGCAATCCCAGTGGTGCCAGTGCAATCTCTGGACTCACTGCAGTGCATCCCCAGTGGTGCCAGTGCACTCTCAGGACTCACTGCACTGCATCCCCAGTGGTGCAAGTGCACTCTCTGGACTCACTGCACTGCATCCCCAGTAGTGACAGTGCACTCTCTGGACTCACTGCAGTGCATCCCCAGTGGTGCCAGTGCACTCTCTGGACTCACTGCACTGCATCCCCAGTGGTGCCAGTGCACTCTCTGCACTCACTTCTCTGCATTCCCAGTGGTGCCAGTGAAGTCTCTGGACTCACTGCACTGCATCCCCAGTGGTGCCAGTGCAATCTCTGGACTCACTGCAGTGCATCACCAGTGGTGCCAGTCCAGTCTCTGGACTCACTGCACTGCATCCCCAGTGGTGCCAGTGCACTCTCTGGACTCACTGCAATGCATCCCCAGTGGTGCCAGTGCACTCTCTGGACTCACTGCACTGCATCCCCAGTGGTGCCAGTGCACTCTCTGGACTCACTGCACTGTATCCCCTGTGGTGCCAGTGCACTCACTGGATTCACTGCAGTGCATCCCCAGTGGTGCCAGTGCACTCTCTGGACTCACTGCACTGCATCCCCAGTGGTGCCAGTGCACTCTGTGGACTCACTGCACTGCATCCCCAGTGGTGACAGTGCACTCTCTGGACTCACTGCAGTGCATCCCCAGTGGTGCTAGTGCACTCTGTGGACTCACTGCAGTGCATCCCCAGTGGTGCCAGTGCACTCTCTGGACTCACTGCACTGCATCCCCAGTGGTGCCAGTGCAGTCTCTGGAGTAACTGCAGTGCATCCCCACTGGTGCCAAAGCACTCTCTGGAGACACAGCACTGCATCCCCAGTGGTGCCAGTGCACTCTCTGGACTCACTGCACTGCATCCCCAGTGGTGCTAGTGCACTGTGTGGACTCACTGTACTGCTTTCCCGGTGGTGCCAGTGCAATCTCTGGACTCACTGCACTGCATCCCCAGTGGTGCCAGTGCACTCTCTGGACTCACTAAACTGCATCACCAGTGGTGCCTCTGCACTCTCTGGACTCACTGCACTGCTTCCCCAGTGGTGCCAGTGCACTCACTGGACTCACTGCACTGCATCCCCAGTGGTGCCTGTGCGCTCTCTGGAGTCACAGCACTGCATCCCCAGGGGTGCCAGTGCAATCTCTGGACTCACTGCACTGCATCCCCAGTGGTGCCAGTGCACTCTCTGGACTCACTGAAGTGCAACCCCAGTTGTGCCAGTGCACTCTCTGGACTCACTGCACTGCATCCCCAGTGGTGCCAGTGCACTCTCTGGACTCACGGAACTGCATCCCCAGTGGTGCCAGTGCACTCTCTGGACTCACTACACTGCATCCCAAGTGCTGCCAGTGCACTCTCTGGACTCACTGCACTGCATCCCCAGTGGTGTCAGTGCACTCTCTGGACTCACTGCACTGCATCCCCAGTGGTGCCAGTGCACTCTCTGGACTCACTGCAGTGCATCCCCAGTGGTGCCAGTGCACTCTCTGGACTCACTGCACTGCATCCCTAGTGGTGCCAGTTCACTCTCTGGACTCACTGCACTGCATCCCCAGTGCTGCCAGTGCACTCTCTGGACTCACTGCACTGCATCCCCAGTGGTTCCAGCGCACTCTCTGGACTCACTGCACTGCATCGCCAGTGGTGCTAGTGCACTCTGTGGACTCACTGCAGTGCATCCCCAGTGGTGCCAGTGCACTCTCTGGACTCACTGAAGTGCATTCTCAGTGGTGCCAGTGCACTCTCTGGACTCACTTCAGTGCATCCCCAGTGGTGCCAGTACACTCTCTGGACTCACTGCAGTGCATCCCCAGTGGTGCCAGTGCACTCTCTGGACTCACTGCACTGCATCCCCAGTGGAGCCAGTGCACTCTCTGGACTCACTGCAGTGCATCCGCAGTGGTGCCATTGCACTCTCTGGACTCACTGCACTGCATCTCCAGTTGTGCCAGTGCACTCTCTGGTCTCACTGCACTGCATCCCCAGTGGTGCCAGTGCACTCTCTTGAGTCACTGCACTGCATCCCCTGTGGTGCAAGAGCACTCTCTGGACTCACAGCAGTGCATCACCAGTGGTGCCAGTGCACTCTCTGGACTCACTGCACTGCATCCCCAGTGGTGCCAGTGCACTCTCTGGACTCACTGCACTGCATCCCCAGTGGTGCTAGTGCACTGTGTGGACTCACTGTACTGCATTCCCGGTGGTGCCAGTGCAATCTCTGGACTCACTGCAGTGCATCCCCAGTGGTGCCACTGCACTCTCAGGACTCACTGCACTGCATCCCCAGTGGTGCCAGTGCACTCTCTGGACTCACTGCACTGCATCCCCAGTAGTGACAGTGCACTCTCTGGACTCACTGCAGTGCATCCCCAGTGGTGCCAGTGCACTCTCTGGACTCACTGCACTGCATCCCCAGTGGTGCCAGTGCACTCTCTGGACTCACTGCACTGCATCCCCAGTGGTGTCAGTGCACTCACTGGATTCACTGCACTGCATCCCCAGTGGTGCCAGTGCACTCACTGGACTCACTGCACTGCATCCCCAGTGGTGCCAGTGCACTCTCTGGACTCGCTGCAGTGCATCCCCAGTGGTGCCAGTGCACTCTCTGGACTCACTGCAGTGCATCCCCAGTGGTGCCAGTGCACTCTCTGGACTCACTGCAGTGCATCCCCACTGGTGCCAGTGCACTCTCTGGACTCACTGCAGTGCATCCCCAGTGGTGCCAGTGCACTCTCTGGACTCACTGAACTGCATTCTCAGTGGTGCCAGTGCACTCTCTGGACTCACTGCACTGCATCCCTAGTGGTGCCAGTACACTCACTGGACTCACTAAACTGCATCACCAGTGGTGCCACTGCACTCTCTGGACTCACTGCACTGCTTCCCCAGTGGTGCCAGTGCACTCACTGGACTGACTGCAGTGCATCCCCTCTGGTGCCAGTGCACTCTCTGGGCTCACTGCAGTGCATCCCCAGTGGTGCCAGTGCACTCTCTGGACTCACTGCACTGCATCCCCAGTGGTGCCTGTGCGCTCTCTGGAGTCACAGCACTGCATTCTCAGTGCTGCCAGTGCACTCTCTGGACTCACTGCACTGCATCCCCAGTGGTGCCAGTGCACTCTCTGGACTCACTGTACTGCATCCCCAGTGCTGCCAGTGCACTCTCTGGACTCACTGCACTGCAACCCCAGTGGTGCCACTGCACTCTCTGGACTCACTGCACTGCTTCCACAGTGGTGCCAGTGCACTCTCTGGACTCACTGCACTGCATCCACAGTGGTGCCAGTGCACTCACTGGACTCACTGCAGTGCATCCCCAGTGGTGCCAGTGCACTCTCTGGAGTCACTGCACTGCATCCCCAGTGGTGCCAGTGCACTCACTGGACTCACTGCAGTGCATCCCCAGTGGTGCCAGTGCACTCTCTGGACTCACTGCACTGCATCCCCAGTGGTGCCAGTGCACTCTCTGCACTCACTTCTCTGCATTCCCAGTGGTGCCAGTGAAGTCTCTGGACTCACTGCACTGCATCCCCAGTGGTGCCAGTGCAATCTCTGGACTCACTGCAGTGCATCACCAGTGGTGCCAGTCCAGTCTCTGGACTCACTGCACTGCATCCCCAGTGGTGCCAGTGCACTCTCTGGACTCACTGCAATGCATCCCCAGTGGTGCCAGTGCACTCTCTGGACTCACTGCACTGCAACCCCAGTGGTGCCAGTGCACTCTCTGGACTCACTGCACTGTATCCCCTGTGGTGCCAGTGCACTCACTGGATTCACTGCAGTGCATCCCCAGTGGTGCCAGTGCACTCTCTGGACTCACTGCACTGCATCCCCAGTGGTGCCAGTGCACTCTGTGGACTCACTGCACTGCATCCCCAGTGGTGACAGTGCACTCTCTGGACTCACTGCAGTGCATCCCCAGTGGTGCTAGTGCACTCTGTGGACTCACTGCAGTGCATCCCCAGTGGTGCCAGTGCACTCTCTGGACTCACTGCACTGCATCCCCAGTGGTGCCAGTGCAGTCTCTGGAGTAACTGCAGTGCATCCCCACTGGTGCCAAAGCACTCTCTGGACTACCAGCACCGCATCCCCAGTGGTGCCAGTGCACTCTCTGGACTCACTGCACTGCATCCCCAGTGGTGCCAGTGCACTCTCTGGAGACACAGCACTGCATCCCCAGTGGTGCCAGTGCACTCTCTGGACTCACTGCACTGCATCCCCAGTGGTGCTAGTGCACTGTGTGGACTCACTGTACTGCATTCCCGGTGGTGCCAGTGCAATCTCTGGACTCACTGCACTGCATCCCCAGTGGTGCCAGTGCACTCTCTGGACTCACTAAACTGCATCACCAGTGGTGCCTCTGCACTCTCTGGACTCACTGCACTGCTTCCCCAGTGGTGCCAGTGCACTCACTGGACTCACTGCACTGCATCCCCAGTGGTGCCTGTGCGCTCTCTGGAGTCACAGCACTGCATCCCCAGGGGTGCCAGTGCAATCTCTGGACTCACTGCACTGCATCCCCAGTGGTGCCAGTGCACTCTCTGGACTCACTGAAGTGCAACCCCAGTTGTGCCAGTGCACTCTCTGGACTCACTGCACTGCATCCCCAGTGGTGCCAGTGCACTCTCTGGACTCACGGAACTGCATCCCCAGTGGTGCCAGTGCACTCTCTGGACTCACTACACTGCATCCCAAGTGCTGCCAGTGCACTCTCTGGACTCACTGCACTGCATCCCCAGTGGTGTCAGTGCACTCTCTGGACTCACTGCACTGCATCCCCAGTGGTGCCAGTGCACTCTCTGGACTCACTGCAGTGCATCCCCAGTGGTGCCAGTGCACTCTCTGGACTCACTGCACTGCATCCCCAGTGGTGCCAGTGCACTCTCTGGACTCACTGCACTGCATCCCCAGTGCTGCCAGTGCACTCTCTGGACTCACTGCACTGCATCCCCAGTGGTTCCAGCGCACTCTCTGGACTCACTGCACTGCATCGCCAGTGGTGCTAGTGCACTCTGTGGACTCACTGCAGTGCATCCCCAGTGGTGCCAGTGCACTCTCTGGACTCACTGAAGTGCATTCTCAGTGGTGCCAGTGCACTCTCTGGACTCACTTCAGTGCATCCCCAGTGGTGCCAGTACACTCTCTGGACTCACTGCAGTGCATCCCCAGTGGTGCCAGTGCACTCTCTGGACTCACTGCACTGCATCCCCAGTGGAGCCAGTGCACTCTCTGGACTCACTGCAGTGCATCCGCAGTGGTGCCATTGCACTCTCTGGACTCACTGCACTGCATCTCCAGTTGTGCCAGTGCACTCTCTGGTCTCACTGCACTGCATCCCCAGTGGTGCCAGTGCACTCTCTTGAGTCACTGCACTGCATCCCCTGTGGTGCAAGAGCACTCTCTGGACTCACAGCAGTGCATCACCAGTGGTGCCAGTGCACTCTCTGGACTCACTGCACTGCATCCCCAGTGGTGCCAGTGCACTCTCTGGACTCACTGCACTGCATCCCCAGTGGTGCTAGTGCACTGTGTGGACTCACTGTACTGCATTCCCGGTGGTGCCAGTGCAATCTCTGGACTCACTGCAGTGCATCCCCAGTGGTGCCAGTGCACTCTCAGGACTCACTGCACTGCATCCCCAGTGGTGCCAGTGCACTCTCTGGACTCACTGCACTGCATCCCCAGTAGTGACAGTGCACTCTCTGGACTCACTGCAGTGCATCCCCAGTGGTGCCAGTGCACTCTCTGGACTCACTGCACTGCATCCCCAGTGGTGCCAGTGCACTCTCTGGACTCACTGCACTGCATCCCCAGTGGTGCCAGTGCACTCACTGGATTCACTGCACTGCATCCCCAGTGGTGCCAGTGCACTCACTGGACTCACTGCACTGCATCCCCAGTGGTGCCAGTGCACTCTCTGGACTCGCTGCAGTGCATCCCCAGTGGTGCCAGTGCACTCTCTGGACTCACTGCAGTGCATCCCCAGTGGTGCCAGTGCACTCTCTGGACTCACTGCAGTGCATCCCCACTGGTGCCAGTGCACTCTCTGGACTCACTGCAGTGCATCCCCAGTGGTGCCAGTGCACTCTCTGGACTCACTGAACTGCATTCTCAGTGGTGCCAGTGCACTCTCTGGACTCACTGCAGTGCATCCCCAGTGGTGCCAGTACACTCACTGGACTCACTAAACTGCATCACCAGTGGTGCCACTGCACTCTCTGGACTCACTGCACTGCTTCCCCAGTGGTGCCAGTGCACTCACTGGACTGACTGCAGTGCATCCCCTCTGGTGCCAGTGCACTCTCTGGGCTCACTGCAGTGCATCCCCAGTGGTGCCAGTGCACTCTCTGGACTCACTGCACTGCATCCCCAGTGGTGCCTGTGCGCTCTCTGGAGTCACAGCACTGCATTCTCAGTGCTGCCAGTGCACTCTCTGGACTCACTGCACTGCATCCCCAGTGGTGCCAGTGCACTCTCTGGACTCACTGTACTGCATCCCCAGTGCTGCCAGTGCACTCTCTGGACTCACTGCACTGCAACCCCAGTGGTGCCACTGCACTCTCTGGACTCACTGCACTGCTTCCACAGTGGTGCCAGTGCACTCTCTGGACTCACTGCACTGCATCCACAGTGGTGCCAGTGCACTCACTGGACTCACTGCAGTGCATCCCCAGTGGTGCCAGTGCACTCTCTGGAGTCACTGCACTGCATCCCCAGTGGTGCCAGTGCACTCACTGGACTCACTGCAGTGCATCCCCAGTGGTGCCAGTGCACTCTCTGGAGTCACTGCACTGCATCCCCAGTGGTGCCAGTGCACTCTCTGGACTCACTGCACTGCATCCCCAGTGGTTCCAGCGCACTCTCTGGACTCACTGCACTGCATCCCCTGTAGTGCTAGTGCACTCTGTGGACTCACTGCAGTGCATCCCCAGTGGTGCCAGTGCACTCTCTGGACTCACTGAAGTGCATTCTCAGTGGTGCCAGTGCACTCTCTGGACTCACTGCAGTGCATCCCCACTGGTGCCAGTACACTCTCTGGACTCACTGCAGTGCATCCCCAGTGGAGCCAGGGCACTCTCTGGACTCACTGCAGTGCATCCCCAGTGGAGCCAGTGCACTCTCTGGACTCACTGCAGTGCATCCGCAGTGGTGCCATTGCACTCTCTGGACTCACTGCACTGCATCCCCAGTGGTGCCAGTGCACTCTCTGGACTCACTGCAGTGCATCCCCAGTGGTGCCAGTGCACTCTCTTGAGTCACTGCACTGCATCCCCTGTGGTGCAAGAGCACTCTCTGGACTCACAGCAGTGCATCACCATTGGTGCCAGTGCACTCTCTGGACTCACTGCACTGCATCCCCAGTGGTGCCAGTGCACTCTCTGGACTCACTGCACTGCATCCCCAGTGGTGCTAGTGCACTGTGTGGACTCACTGTACTGCATCCCCAGTGGTGCCAGTGCAATCTCTGGACTCACTGCACTGCATCCCCAGTGGTGCCAGTGCACTCTCTGGACTCACTGCACTGCATCCCCAGTAGTGACAGTGCTCTCTCTGGACTCACTGCAGTGCATCCCCAGTGGTGCCAGTGCACTCTCTGGACTCACTGCACTGCTTCCCCAGTGGTGCCAGTGCACTCTTTCGAGTCACTGCAGTGCATCCCCAGTGGTGCCAGTGCACTCTCAGGACTCACTGCACTGCATCCCCAGTGGTGCCAGTGCACTCTCTGGACTCACTGCACTGCATCCCCAGTAGTGACAGTGCACTCTCTGGACTCACTGCAGTGCATCCCCAGTGGTGCCAGTGCACTCTCTGGACTCACTGCACTGCATCCCCAGTGGTGCCAGTGCACTCTCTGGACTCACTGCACTGCATCCCCAGTGGTGCCAGTGCACTCACTGGATTCACTGCACTGCATCCCCAGTGGTGCCAGTGCACTCACTGGACTCACTGCACTGCATCCCCAGTGGTGCCAGTGCACTCTCTGGACTCGCTGCAGTGCATCCCCAGTGGTGCCAGTGCACTCTCTGGACTCACTGCAGTGCATCCCCAGTGGTGCCAGTGCACTCTCTGGACTCACTGCAGTGCATCCCCACTGGTGCCAGTGCACTCTCTGGACTCACTGCAGTGCATCCCCAGTGGTGCCAGTGCACTCTCTGGACTCACTGAACTGCATTCTCAGTGGTGCCAGTGCACTCTCTGGACTCACTGCAGTGCATCCCCAGTGGTGCCAGTACACTCACTGGACTCACTAAACTGCATCACCAGTGGTGCCACTGCACTCTCTGGACTCACTGCACTGCTTCCCCAGTGGTGCCAGTGCACTCACTGGACTGACTGCAGTGCATCCCCTCTGGTGCCAGTGCACTCTCTGGGCTCACTGCAGTGCATCCCCAGTGGTGCCAGTGCACTCTCTGGACTCACTGCACTGCATCCCCAGTGGTGCCTGTGCGCTCTCTGGAGTCACAGCACTGCATTCTCAGTGCTGCCAGTGCACTCTCTGGACTCACTGCACTGCATCCCCAGTGGTGCCAGTGCACTCTCTGGACTCACTGTACTGCATCCCCAGTGCTGCCAGTGCACTCTCTGGACTCACTGCACTGCAACCCCAGTGGTGCCACTGCACTCTCTGGACTCACTGCACTGCTTCCACAGTGGTGCCAGTGCACTCTCTGGACTCACTGCACTGCATCCACAGTGGTGCCAGTGCACTCACTGGACTCACTGCAGTGCATCCCCAGTGGTGCCAGTGCACTCTCTGGAGTCACTGCACTGCATCCCCAGTGGTGCCAGTGCACTCACTGGACTCACTGCAGTGCATCCCCAGTGGTGCCAGTGCACTCTCTGGACTCACTGCACTGCATCCCCAGTGGTGCCAGTGCACTCTCTGCACTCACTTCTCTGCATTCCCAGTGGTGCCAGTGAAGTCTCTGGACTCACTGCACTGCATCCCCAGTGGTGCCAGTGCAATCTCTGGACTCACTGCAGTGCATCACCAGTGGTGCCAGTCCAGTCTCTGGACTCACTGCACTGCATCCCCAGTGGTGCCAGTGCACTCTCTGGACTCACTGCAATGCATCCCCAGTGGTGCCAGTGCACTCTCTGGACTCACTGCACTGCATCCCCAGTGGTGCCAGTGCACTCTCTGGACTCACTGCACTGTATCCCCTGTGGTGCCAGTGCACTCACTGGATTCACTGCAGTGCATCCCCAGTGGTGCCAGTGCACTCTCTGGACTCACTGCACTGCATCCCCAGTGGTGCCAGTGCACTCTGTGGACTCACTGCACTGCATCCCCAGTGGTGACAGTGCACTCTCTGGACTCACTGCAGTGCATCCCCAGTGGTGCTAGTGCACTCTGTGGACTCACTGCAGTGCATCCCCAGTGGTGCCAGTGCACTCTCTGGACTCACTGCACTGCATCCCCAGTGGTGCCAGTGCAGTCTCTGGAGTAACTGCAGTGCATCCCCACTGGTGCCAAAGCACTCTCTGGACTACCAGCACCGCATCCCCAGTGGTGCCAGTGCACTCTCTGGACTCACTGCACTGCATCCCCAGTGGTGCCAGTGCACTCTCTGGAGACACAGCACTGCATCCCCAGTGGTGCCAGTGCACTCTCTGGACTCACTGCACTGCATCCCCAGTGGTGCTAGTGCACTGTGTGGACTCACTGTACTGCATTCCCGGTGGTGCCAGTGCAATCTCTGGACTCACTGCACTGCATCCCCAGTGGTGCCAGTGCACTCTCTGGACTCACTAAACTGCATCACCAGTGGTGCCTCTGCACTCTCTGGACTCACTGCACTGCTTCCCCAGTGGTGCCAGTGCACTCACTGGACTCACTGCACTGCATCCCCAGTGGTGCCTGTGCGCTCTCTGGAGTCACAGCACTGCATCCCCAGGGGTGCCAGTGCAATCTCTGGACTCACTGCACTGCATCCCCAGTGGTGCCAGTGCACTCTCTGGACTCACTGAAGTGCAACCCCAGTTGTGCCAGTGCACTCTCTGGACTCACTGCACTGCATCCCCAGTGGTGCCAGTGCACTCTCTGGACTCACGGAACTGCATCCCCAGTGGTGCCAGTGCACTCTCTGGACTCACTACACTGCATCCCAAGTGCTGCCAGTGCACTCTCTGGACTCACTGCACTGCATCCCCAGTGGTGTCAGTGTACTCTCTGGACTCACTGCACTGCATCCCCAGTGGTGCCAGTGCACTCTCTGGACTCACTGCAGTGCATCCCCAGTGGTGCCAGTGCACTCTCTGGACTCACTGCACTGCATCCCCAGTGGTGCCAGTGCACTCTCTGGACTCACTGCACTGCATCCCCAGTGCTGCCAGTGCACTCTCTGGACTCACTGCACTGCATCCCCAGTGGTTCCAGCGCACTCTCTGGACTCACTGCACTGCATCGCCAGTGGTGCTAGTGCACTCTGTGGACTCACTGCAGTGCATCCCCAGTGGTGCCAGTGCACTCTCTGGACTCACTGAAGTGCATTCTCAGTGGTGCCAGTGCACTCTCTGGACTCACTTCAGTGCATCCCCAGTGGTGCCAGTACACTCTCTGGACTCACTGCAGTGCATCCCCAGTGGTGCCAGTGCACTCTCTGGACTCACTGCACTGCATCCCCAGTGGAGCCAGTGCACTCTCTGGACTCACTGCAGTGCATCCGCAGTGGTGCCATTGCACTCTCTGGACTCACTGCACTGCATCTCCAGTTGTGCCAGTGCACTCTCTGGTCTCACTGCACTGCATCCCCAGTGGTGCCAGTGCACTCTCTTGAGTCACTGCACTGCATCCCCTGTGGTGCAAGAGCACTCTCTGGACTCACAGCAGTGCATCACCAGTGGTGCCAGTGCACTCTCTGGACTCACTGCACTGCATCCCCAGTGGTGCCAGTGCACTCTCTGGACTCACTGCACTGCATCCCCAGTGGTGCTAGTGCACTGTGTGGACTCACTGTACTGCATTCCCGGTGGTGCCAGTGCAATCTCTGGACTCACTGCAGTGCATCCCCAGTGGTGCCAGTGCACTCTCAGGACTCACTGCACTGCATCCCCAGTGGTGCCAGTGCACTCTCTGGACTCACTGCACTGCATCCCCAGTAGTGACAGTGCACTCTCTGGACTCACTGCAGTGCATCCCCAGTGGTGCCAGTGCACTCTCTGGACTCACTGCACTGCATCCCCAGTGGTGCCAGTGCACTCTCTGGACTCACTGCACTGCATCCCCAGTGGTGCCAGTGCACTCACTGGATTCACTGCACTGCATCCCCAGTGGTGCCAGTGCACTCACTGGACTCACTGCACTGCATCCCCAGTGGTGCCAGTGCACTCTCTGGACTCGCTGCAGTGCATCCCCAGTGGTGCCAGTGCACTCTCTGGACTCACTGCAGTGCATCCCCAGTGGTGCCAGTGCACTCTCTGGACTCACTGCAGTGCATCCCCACTGGTGCCAGTGCACTCTCTGGACTCACTGCAGTGCATCCCCAGTGGTGCCAGTGCACTCTCTGGACTCACTGAACTGCATTCTCAGTGGTGCCAGTGCACTCTCTGGACTCACTGCAGTGCATCCCCAGTGGTGCCAGTACACTCACTGGACTCACTAAACTGCATCACCAGTGGTGCCACTGCACTCTCTGGACTCACTGCACTGCTTCCCCAGTGGTGCCAGTGCACTCACTGGACTGACTGCAGTGCATCCCCTCTGGTGCCAGTGCACTCTCTGGGCTCACTGCAGTGCATCCCCAGTGGTGCCAGTGCACTCTCTGGACTCACTGCACTGCATCCCCAGTGGTGCCTGTGCGCTCTCTGGAGTCACAGCACTGCATTCTCAGTGCTGCCAGTGCACTCTCTGGACTCACTGCACTGCATCCCCAGTGGTGCCAGTGCACTCTCTGGACTCACTGTACTGCATCCCCAGTGCTGCCAGTGCACTCTCTGGACTCACTGCACTGCAACCCCAGTGGTGCCACTGCACTCTCTGGACTCACTGCACTGCTTCCACAGTGGTGCCAGTGCACTCTCTGGACTCACTGCACTGCATCCACAGTGGTGCCAGTGCACTCACTGGACTCACTGCAGTGCATCCCCAGTGGTGCCAGTGCACTCTCTGGAGTCACTGCACTGCATCCCCAGTGGTGCCAGTGCACTCACTGGACTCACTGCAGTGCATCCCCAGTGGTGCCAGTGCACTCTCTGGAGTCACTGCACTGCATCCCCAGTGGTGCCAGTGCACTCTCTGGACTCACTGCACTGCATCCCCAGTGGTTCCAGCGCACTCTCTGGACTCACTGCACTGCATCCCCTGTAGTGCTAGTGCACTCTGTGGACTCACTGCAGTGCATCCCCAGTGGTGCCAGTGCACTCTCTGGACTCACTGAAGTGCATTCTCAGTGGTGCCAGTGCACTCTCTGGACTCACTGCAGTGCATCCCCACTGGTGCCAGTACACTCTCTGGACTCACTGCAGTGCATCCCCAGTGGTGCCAGGGCACTCTCTGGACTCACTGCAGTGCATCCCCAGTGGAGCCAGTGCACTCTCTGGACTCACTGCAGTGCATCCGCAGTGGTGCCATTGCACTCTCTGGACTCACTGCACTGCATCCCCAGTGGTGCCAGTGCACTCTCTGGACTCACTGCAGTGCATCCCCAGTGGTGCCAGTGCACTCTCTTGAGTCACTGCACTGCATCCCCTGTGGTGCAAGAGCACTCTCTGGACTCACAGCAGTGCATCACCATTGGTGCCAGTGCACTCTCTGGACTCACTGCACTGCATCCCCAGTGGTGCCAGTGCACTCTCAGGACTCACTGCACTGCATCCCCAGTGGTGCTAGTGCACTGTGTGGACTCACTGTACTGCATCCCCAGTGGTGCCAGTGCAATCTCTGGACTCACTGCAGTGCATCCCCAGTGGTGCCAGTGCACTCTCTGGACTCACTGCACTGCATCCCCAGTAGTGACAGTGCTCTCTCTGGACTCACTGCAGTGCATCCCCAGTGGTGCCAGTGCACTCTCTGGACTCACTGCACTGCTTCCCCAGTGGTGCCAGTGCACTCTTTCGAGTCACTGCAGTGCATCCCCAGTGGTGCCAGTGCACTCTCTGGACTCACTGCAGTGCATCCCCAGTGGTGCCAGTGCACTCTCTGGACTCACTGCAGTGCATCCCCAGTGGTGCCAGTGCACTCTCTGGAGTCACAGCACTGCATCCCCAGTGGTGCCAGTGCAATCTCTGGACTCACTGCACTGCATCCCCAGTGGTGCCAGTGCACTCTCTGGACTCACTGAAGTGCATTCTCAGTGGTGCCAGTGCACTCTCTGGACTCACTGCACTGCATCCCCAGTGGTGCCAGTGCACTCTCTGGACTCACTGAACTGCATCCCCAGTGGTGCCAGTGCAATCTCTGGACTCACTGCAGAGCATCCCCAGTGGTGCCAGTGCACTCTCTGGACTCACTGAAGTGCATTATCAGTGGCGCCAGTGCACTCTCTGGACTCACTGCACTGCATCCCCAGTAGTGCCAGTGCACTCTCTGGACTCACTGCAGTGCATCCCCAGTGGTGCCAGTGCACTCTCTGGACTCACTGCACTGCTTCCCCAGTGGTGCCAGTGCACTCTTTCGAGTCACTGCAGTGCATCCCCAGTGGTGCCAGTGCACTCTCTGGACTCACTGCAGTGCATCCCCAGTGGTGCCAGTGCACTCTCTGGACTCACTGCAGTGCATCCCCAGTGGTGCCAGTGCACTCTCTGGAGTCACAGCACTGCATCCCCAGTGGTGCCAGTGCAATCTCTGGACTCACTGCACTGCATCCCCAGTGGTGCCAGTGCACTCTCTGGACTCACTGAAGTGCATTCTCAGTGGTGCCAGTGCACTCTCTGGACTCACTGCACTGCATCCCCAGTGGTGCCAGTGCACTCTCTGGACTCACTGAACTGCATCCCCAGTGGTGCCAGTGCAATCTCTGGACTCACTGCAGAGCATCCCCAGTGGTGCCAGTGCACTCTCTGGACTCACTGAAGTGCATTATCAGTGGCGCCAGTGCACTCTCTGGACTCACTGCACTGCATCCCCAGTAGTGCCAGTGCACTCTCTGGACTCACTGCAGTGCATCCCCAGTGGTGCCAGTGCACTCTCTGGACTCACTGCAGTGCATCCCCAGTGGTGCCAGTGCACTCTCTGGACTCACTGCACTGCATCGCCAGTGCACTCTATGGACTCACTGCAGGGCATCCCCGGTGGAGCCAGTGTACTCTCAGGACTCACTGCAGTGCATCCCCAGTGGTGCCAGTGCACTCTCTGGACTCACTGCACTGCATCCCCAGTGGTGCCAGTGCACTCTCTGGACTCACTGCACTGCATCCCCCGGGGTGCAAGTGCACTCTCTGGACTCACTGGAGTGCATCACCTGTGGTGCCAGTGCACTCTCTGGACTCACTGCACTGCATCCCCAGTGCTGCCAGTGCACTCTCTGGACTCACTGCACTGCATCACATGTGGTGCCAGTGCACTCTCTGGACTCACTGCACCGCATCCGCAGTGGTGCCAGTGCCCTCTCTAGAGTCACTGCGCTGCATCCCCAGTTGTGCCAGTGCACTCTCTGGACTCACTGCAGCGCATCCCCAGTGGTGCCAGTGCACTCTCTGGACTCACTGCACTGCTTCCCCAGTGGTGCCAGTGCACTCTTTCGAGTCACTGCAGTGCATCCCCAGTGGTGCCAGTGCACTCTCTGGACTCACTGCAGTGCATCCCCAGTGGTGCCAGTGCACTCTCTAGAGTCACTGCGCTGCATCCCCAGTTGTGCCAGTGCACTCTCTGGACTCACTGCAGCGCATCCCCAGTGCTGCCAGTGCACTCTCTGGACTCACTGCACTGCTTCCCCAGTGGTGCCAGAGCACTCTTTCGAGTCACTGCAGTGCATCCCCAGTGGTGCCAGTGCACTCTCTGGACTCACTGCAGTGCATCCCCAGTGGTGCCAGTGCACTCTCTGGACTCACTGAAGTGCATCCCCAGTGGTGCCAGTGCACTCTCTGGACTCACTGCAGTGCATTCCCGGTGGTGCCAATGCACTCTCTGGACTCACTGCAGTGCATCCCCAGTGGTGCTAGTGCACTCTGGACTCACTGCAGTGCATCCCCAGTGGTGACAGTGCACTCTCTGGACTCACTGCACTGCATACCCAGTGGTGCCAGTGCACTCTCTGGACTCACTGTACTGCATCCCCAGTGGTGCCAGTGCACTCTCTGGACTCACCGCACTGCAACCTGAGTGGTGCCAGTGCACTCTCTGGACTCACTGCACCGCATCCCCAGTGGTGCCAGTGCACTCTCTAGAGTCACTGCGCTGCATCCCCAGTGGTGCCAGTGCACTCTCTGGACTCACTGTACTGCATCCCCAGTGGTGCCAAAGCACTCTCTGGACTCCCGCCACCGCATCCCCAGTGGTTCCAGTGCACTCTCTGGACTCACTGCACTGCATCCCCAGTGGTGCCAGTGCACTCTCTGGACTCACTGCACCGCATCCCCATTGGTGCCAGTGCACTCTCTGGAGTGACTGCAGTGCATCCCCAGTGGTGCCAGTGCACTCTCTGGACTCGCGTCAATGCATCCCCAGTGGTGCTAATGCACTCTGGACTCACTGCACTGCATTCCCTGTGCTGCCAGTGCTCTCTCTGGACTCACTGCACTGCATCCACCGTGGTGCCAGTGCACTCTCTGGACTCACTGCAGTGCATCACCAGTGGTGCCAGTACACTCTCTGGACACACTGAAGTGCATTCTCAGTGGTGCCAGTGAACGCTCTGGACTCACTGCGCTGCATCCCCAGTGGTGCCAGTACACTCACTGGACTCACTGCACTGCATCCCTCGTGGTGCCAGGGCACTCTCTGCAGACACTGCAGTGCATCCCCAAAGGTGACAGTGCACTCTCTGGACTCACTGCAGTGCATCCCCAGTGGTGCCAGTGCACTCTCTGGACTCGCGTCACTGCATCCCCAGTGGTGCCAGTGCACTCTCTGCACTCACTGAAGTGCATCCCCAGTGGTGCCAGTGCACTCTCTGGACTCACTGCAGTGCATTCCCGGTGGTGCCAGTGCACTCTCTGGACTCACTGCAGTGCATCCCCGGTGGTGCTAGTGCACTCTGGACTCACTGCAGTGCATCCCCAGTGGTGACAGTGCACTCTCTGGACTCACTGCACTGCATCCCCAGTGGTGCCAGTGCACTCTCTGGACTCACTGTACTGCATCCCCAGTGGTGCCAGTGCACTCTCTGGACTCACCGCACTGCAACCTGAGTGGTGCCAGTGCACTCTCTGGACTCACTGCACCGCATCCCCAGTGTTGCCAGTGCACTCTCTAGATTCACTGCGCTGCATCCCCAGTGGTGCCAGTGCACTCTCTGGACTCACTGTACTGCATTCCCAGTGGTGCCAAAGCACTCTCTGGAGTCCCGCCACCGCATCCCCAGTGGTTCCAGTGCACTCTCTGGACTCACTGCACTGCATCCCCAGTGGTGCCAGTGCACTCTCTGGACTCACTGCACCGCATCCCCATTGGTGCCAGTGCACTCTCTGGAGTGACTGCAGTGCATCCCCAGTGGTGCCAGTGCACTCTCTGGACTCGCGTCAATGCATCCCCAGTGGTGCTAATGCACTCTGGACTCACTGCACTGCATCCCCAGTGGTTCCAGCGCACTCTCTGGACTCACTGCACTGCATCCCCTGTAGTGCTAGTGCACTCTGTGGACTACTGCAGTGCATCCCCAGTGGTGCCAGTGCACTCTCTGGACTCACTGAAGTGCATTCTCAGTGGTGCCAGTGCACTCTCTCGACTCACTTCAGTGCATCCCCACTGGTGCCAGTACACTCTCTGGACTCACTGCAGTGCATCCCCAGTGGTGGCAGTGCACTCTCTGGACTCACTGCAGTGCATCCCCAGTGGAGCCAGTGCACTCTCTGGACTCACTGCAGTGCATCCGCAGTGGTGCCATTGCACTCTCTGGACTCACTGCACTGCTTCCCCAGTGGTGCCAGTGCACTCTTTCGAGTCACTGCAGTGCATCCCCAGTGGTGCCAGTGCACTCTCTGGACTCACTGCAGTGCATCCCCAGTGGTGCCAGTGCACTCTCTGGACTCACTGCAGTGCATCACCATTGGTGCCAGTGCACTCTCTGGACTCACTGCACTGCATCCCCAGTGGTGCCAGTGACCTCTCTGGACTCACTGCACTGCATCCCCAGTGGTGCTAGTGCACTGTGTGGACTCACTGTACTGCATCCCCTGTGGTGCCAGTGCAATCTCTGGACTCACTGCAGTGCATCCCCAGTGGTGCCAGTGCACTCTCTGGACTCACTGAAGTGCATTCTCAGTTGTGCCAGTGCACTCTCTGGACTCACTGCACTGCATACCCAGTAGTGACAGTGCTCTCTCTGGACTCACTGCAGTGCATCCCCAGTGGTGCCAGTGCACTCTCTGGACTCACTGCACTGCTTCCCCAGTGGTGCCAGTGCACTCTTTCGAGTCACTGCAGTGCATCCCCAGTGGTGCCAGTGCACTCTCTGGACTCACTGCAGTGCATCCCCAGTGGTGCCAGTGCACTCTCTGGACTCACTGCAGTGCATCCCCAGTGGTGCCAGTGCACTCTCTAGAGTCACTGCACTGCTTCCCCAGTGCTGCCAGAGCACTCTTTCGAGTCACTGCAGTGCATCCCCAGTGGTGCTAGTGCACTCTGGACTCACTGCAGTGCATCCCCAGTGGTGACAGTGCACTCTCTGGACTCACTGCACTGCATACCCAGTGGTGCCAGTGCACTCTCTGGACTCACTGTACTGCATCCCCTGTATTGCTAGTGCACTCTGTGGACTCACTGCAGTGCATCCCCAGTGGTGCCAGTGCACTCTCTGGACTCACTGAAGTGCATTCTCAGTGGTGCCAGTGCACTCTCTGGACTCACTTCAGTGCATCCCCACTGGTGCCAGTACACTCTCTGGACTCACTGCAGTGCATCCCCAGTGGTGCCAGTGCACTCTCTGGATTCACTGCAGTGCATCCCCAGTGGAGCCAGTGCACTCTCTGGACTCACTGCAGTGCATCCCCAGTGGTGCCATTGCACTCTCTGGACTCACTGTACTGCATCCCCAGTGGTGCCAGTGCACTCTCTGGACTCACTGCACTGCATCCCCAGTGGTGCCAGTGCACTCTCTTGAGTCACTGCACTGCATCCCCTGTGGTGCAAGAGCACTCTCTGGACTCACAGCAGTGCATCACCATTGGTGCCAGTGCACTCACTGGACTCACTGCACTGCATCCCCAGTGGTGCCAGTGCACTCTCTGGACTCACTGCACTGCATCCCCAGTGGTGCTAGTGCACTGTGTGGACTCACTGTACTGCATCCCCAGTGGTGCCAGTGCACTCTCTGGACTCACTGCACTGCATCCCCAGTGGTGCCAGTGCACTCTCTGGACTCACTGAAGTGCATTCTCAGTGGTGCCAGTGCACTCTCTGGACTCACTGCACTGCATCCCCAGTAGTGACAGTGCTCTCTCTGGACTCACTGCAGTGCATCCCCAGTGGTGCCAGTGCACTCTCTGGACTCACTGCACTGCTTCCCCAGTGGTGCCAGTGCACTCTTTCGAGTCACTGCAGTGCATCCCCAGTGGTGCCAGTGCACTCTCTGGACTCACTGCAGTGCATCCCCAGTGGTGCCAGTGCACTCTCTGGACTCACTGCAGTGCATCCCCAGTGGTGCCAGTGCACTCTCTGGAGTCACTGCACTGCATCCCCAGTGGTGCCAGTGCAATCTCTGGACTCACTGCACTGCATCCCCAGTGGTGCCAGTGCACTCTCTGGACTCACTGAAGTGCATTCTCAGTGGTGCCAGTGCACTCTCTGGACTCACTGCACTGCATCCCCAGTGGTGCCAGTGCACTCTCTGGACTCACTGAACTGCATCCCCAGTGGTGCCAGTGCAATCTCTGGACTCACTGCAGAGCATCCCCAGTGGTGCCAGTGCACTCTCTGGACTCACTGAAGTGCATTATCAGTGGTGCCAGTGCACTCTCTGGACTCACTGCACTGCATCCCCAGTAGTGACAGTGCACTCTCTGGATTCAATGCAGTGCATCCCCAGTGGGGCCAGTGCACTCTCTGGACTCACTGCGCTGCATCCCCAGTGGTGCCAGTGCACTCTCTGGACTCACTGCACTGCATCGCCAGTGCACTCTATGGACTCACTGCAGGGCATCCCCGGTGGAGCCAGTGTACTCTCAGGACTCACTGCAGTGCATCCCCAGTGGTGCCAGTGCACTCTCTGGACTCACTGCACTGCATCCCCAGTGGTGCCAGTGCACTCTCTGGACTCACTGCACTGCACCCCAATGCTACCAGTGCACTCTCTGGCGTCACTGCACTGCATCCCCCGGGGTGCAAGTGCACTCTCTGGACTCACTGGAGTGCATCACCTGTGGTGCCAGTGCACTCTCTGGACTCACTGCACTGCATCCCCAGTGCTGCCAGTGCACTCTCTGGACTCACTGCACTGCATCACCTGTGGTGCCAGTGCACTCTCTGGACTCACTGCACCGCATCAGCAGTGGTGCCAGTGCCCTCTCTAGAGTCACTGCGCTGCATCCCCAGTTGCGCCAGTGCACTCTCTGGACTCACTGCAGCGCATCCCCAGTGGTGCCAGTGCACTCTCTGGACTCACTGCACTGCTTCCCCAGTGGTGCCAGTGCACTCTTTCGAGTCACTGCAGTGCATCCCCAGGGGGGCCAGTGCACTCTCTGGACTCACTGCAGTGCATCCCCAGTGGTGCCAGTGCACTCTCTAGAGTCACTGCGCTGCATCCCCATTTGTGCCAGTGCACTCTCTGGACTCACTGCAGCGCATCCCCAGTGGTGCCAGTGCACTCTCTGGACTCACTGCACTGCATCCCCAGTGGTGCCAGTGCACTCTCTGGACTCACTGCACTGCACCCCAATGCTACCAGTGCACTCTCTGGCGTCACTGCACTGCATCCCCCGGGGTGCAAGTGCACTCTCTGGACTCACTGGAGTGCATCACCTGTGGTGCCAGTGCACTCTCTGGACTCACTGCACTGCATCCCCAGTGCTGCCAGTGCACTCTCTGGACTCACTGAACTGCATCCCCAGTGGTGCCAGTGCACTCTCTGGACTCACTGCAGAGCATCCCCAGTGGTGCCAGTGCACTCTCTGGACTCACTGAAGTGCATTATCAGTGGTGCCAATGCACTCTCTGGACTCACTGCACTGCATCCCCAGTAGTGACAGTGCACTCTCTGGATTCAATGCAGTGCATCCCCAGTGGGGCCAGTGCACTCTCTGGACTCACTGCGCTGCATCCCCAGTGGTGCCAGTGCACTCTCTGGACTCACTGCACTGCATCGCCAGTGCACTCTATGGACTCACTGCAGGGCATCCCCGGTGGAGCCAGTGTACTCTCAGGACTCACTGCAGTGCATCCCCAGTGGTGCCAGTGCACTCTCTGGACTCACTGCACTGCATCCCCAGTGGTGCCATTGCACTCTCTGGACTCACTGCACTGCACCCCAATGCTACCAGTGCACTCTCTGGCGTCACTGCACTGCATCCCCCGGGGTGCAAGTGCACTCTCTGGACTCACTGGAGTGCATCACCTGTGGTGCCAGTGCACTCTCTGGACTCACTGCACTGCATCCCCAGTGCTGCCAGTGCACTCTCTGGACTCACTGCACTGCATCACCTGTGGTGCCAGTGCACTCTCTGGACTCACTGCACCGCATCAGCAGTGGTGCCAGTGCCCTCTCTAGAGTCACTGCGCTGCATCCCCAGTTGCGCCAGTGCACTCTCTGGACTCACTGCAGCGCATCCCCAGTGGTGCCAGTGCACTCTCTGGACTCACTGCACTGCTTCCCAAGTGGTGCCAGTGCACTCTTTCGAGTCACTGAAGTGCATCCCCAGGGGGGCCAGTGCACTCTCTGGACTCACTGCAGTGCATCCCCAGTGGTGCCAGTGCACTCTCTAGAGTCACTGCGCTGCATCCCCATTTGTGCCAGTGCACTCTCTGGACTCACTGCAGCGCATCCCCAGTGGTGCCAGTGCACTCTCTGGACTCACTGCACTGCTTCCCCAGTGGTGCCAGAGCACTCTTTCGAGTCACTGCAGTGCATCCCCAGTGGTGCCAGTGCACTCTCTGGACTCACTGCACTGCATGTCCAGTGGTGCCAGTGCACTCTCTGGACTCACAGCAGTGCATCCCCAGTGGTGCCAGTGCACTCTCTGGACTCGCATCACTGCATCCCCAGTGGTGCCAGTGCACTCTCTGGACTCACTGAAGTGCATCCCCAGTGGTACCAGTGCACTCTCTGGACTCACTGCAGTGCATTCCCGTTGGTGCCAGTGCACTCTCTGGACTCACTGCAGTGCATCCCCAGTGGTGCTAGTGCACTCTGGACTCACTGTACTGCATCCCCAGTGGTGCCAGTGCACTCTCTGGACTCACCGCACTGCAACCTGAGTGGTGCCAGTGCACTCTCTGGACTCACTGCACCGCATCCCCAGTGGTGCCAGTGCACTCTATAGAGTCACTGCGCTGCATCCCCAGTGGTGCCAGTGCACTCTATGGACTCACTGTACTGCATCCCCAGTGGTGCCAAAGCACTCTCTGGACTCCCGCCACCGCATCCCCAGTGGTTCCAGTGCACTCTCTGGACTCACTGCAGCGCATTTCCTGTGGTGCCAGTGCACTCTCTGGACTCACTGCACCGCATCCCCATTGGTGCCAGTGCACTCTCTGGAGTGACTGCAGTGCATCCCCAGTGGTGCCAGTGCACTCTCTGGACTCGCGTCAATGCATCCCCAGTGGTGCTATTGAACTCTGGACTCACTGCACTGCATTCCCTGTGCTGCCAGTGCTCTCTCTGGACTCACTGCACTGCATCCACAGTGGTGCCAGTGCACTCTCTGGACTCACTGCAGTTGATCACCAGTGGTGCCAGTACACTCTCTGGACACACTGAAGTGCATTCTCAGTGGTGCCAGTGAACTCTCTGGACTCACTGCGCTGCATCCCCAGTGGTGCCAGTACACTCACTGGACTCACTGCACTGCATCCCTCGTGGTGCCAGGGCACTCTCTGCAGACACTGCAGTGCATCCCCAAAGGTGACAGTGCACTCTCTGGACTCACTGCAGTGCATCCCCAGTGGTGCCAGTGCACTCTCTGGACTCGCGTCACTGCATCCCCAGTGGTGCCAGTGCACTCTCTGGACTCACTGAAGTGCATTCTCAGTGGAGCCACTGCACTCTCTGGACTCACTGCACCGCATTCCCCCTGGTGTCAGTGCACTCACTGGACTGACTGAAGTGCATTTTCAGTGGTGCCAGTGCACTCTCTGGACTCACTGCAGTGCATCCCCAGTGGTGCCAGTGCACTCACTGGACTCACTGCAGTGCATTTTCAGTGGTGCCAGTGCACTCTCTGGACTCACTGCAGTGCATCCACAGTGGTGCCAGTGCACTCTCTGGACTCACTGCACTGCATCCCAAGTGCTGCCAGTGCACTCTCTGGACTCACTGCACTGCATCCCCACTGTTGCCAGTGCACTCTCTGGACTCACTGCAGTGCATCCCCAGTGGTGCCAGTGCACTCTCTGGACTCACTGCACCGCATCAGCAGTGTTGCCAGTGCCCTCTCTAGAGTCACTGCGCTGCATCCCCAGTTGCGCCAGTGCACTCTCTGGACTCACTGCAGCGCATCCCCAGTGGTGCCAGTGCACTCTCTGGACTCACTGCACTGCTTCCCCAGTGGTGCCAGTGCACTCTTTCGAGTCACTGCAGTGCATCCCCAGGGGGGCCAGTGCACTCTCTGGACTCACTGCAGTGCATCCCCAGTGGTGCCAGTGCACTCTCTAGAGTCACTGCGCTGCATCCCCATTTGTGCCAGTGCACTCTCTGGACTCACTGCAGCGCATCCCCAGTGGTGCCAGTGCACTCTCTGGACTCACTGCACTGCATCCCCAGTGGTGCCAGTGCACTCTCTGGACTCACTGCACTGCACCCCAATGCTACCAGTGCACTCTCTGGCGTCACTGCACTGCATCCCCCGGGGTGCAAGTGCACTCTCTGGACTCACTGGAGTGCATCACCTGTGGTGCCAGTGCACTCTCTGGACTCACTGCACTGCATCCCCAGTGCTGCCAGTGCACTCTCTGGACTCACTGAACTGCATCCCCAGTGGTGCCAGTGCACTCTCTGGACTCACTGCAGAGCATCCCCAGTGGTGCCAGTGCACTCTCTGGACTCACTGAAGTGCATTATCAGTGGTGCCAATGCACTCTCTGGACTCACTGCACTGCATCCCCAGTAGTGACAGTGCACTCTCTGGATTCAATGCAGTGCATCCCCAGTGGGGCCAGTGCACTCTCTGGACTCACTGCGCTGCATCCCCAGTGGTGCCAGTGCACTCTCTGGACTCACTGCACTGCATCGCCAGTGCACTCTATGGACTCACTGCAGGGCATCCCCGGTGGAGCCAGTGTACTCTCAGGACTCACTGCAGTGCATCCCCAGTGGTGCCAGTGCACTCTCTGGACTCACTGCACTGCATCCCCAGTGGTGCCATTGCACTCTCTGGACTCACTGCACTGCACCCCAGTGCTACCAGTGCACTCTCTGGCGTCACTGCACTGCATCCCCCGGGGTGCAAGTGCACTCTCTGGACTCACTGCACTGCATCACCTGTGGTGCCAGTGCACTCTCTGGACTCACTGCACCGCATCAGCAGTGGTGCCAGTGCCCTCTCTAGAGTCACTGCGCTGCATCCCCAGTTGCGCCAGTGCACTCTCTGGACTCACTGCAGCGCATCCCCAGTGGTGCCAGTGCACTCTCTGGACTCACTGCACTGCTTCCCAAGTGGTGCCAGTGCACTCTTTCGAGTCACTGCAGTGCATCCCCAGGGGGGCCAGTGCACTCTCTGGACTCACTGCAGTGCATCCCCAGTGGTGCCAGTGCACTCTCTAGAGTCACTGCGCTGCATCCCCATTTGTGCCAGTGCACTCTCTGGACTCACTGCAGCGCATCCCCAGTGGTGCCAGTGCACTCTCTGGACTCACTGCACTGCTTCCCCAGTGGTGCCAGAGCACTCTTTCGAGTCACTGCAGTGCATCCCCAGTGGTGCCAGTGCACTCTCTGGACTCACTGCACTGCATGTCCAGTGGTGCCAGTGCACTCTCTGGACTCACAGCAGTGCATCCCCAGTGGTGCCAGTGCACTCTCTGGACTCGCATCACTGCATCCCCAGTGGTGCCAGTGCACTCTCTGGACTCACTGAAGTGCATCCCCAGTGGTACCAGTGCACTCTCTGGACTCACTGCAGTGCATTCCCGGTGGTGCCAGTGCACTCTCTGGACTCACTGCAGTGCATCCCCAGTGGTGCTAGTGCACTCTGGACTCACTGTACTGCATCCCCAGTGGTGCCAGTGCACTCTCTGGACTCACCGCACTGCAACCTGAGTGGTGCCAGTGCACTCTCTGGACTCACTGCACCGCATCCCCAGTGGTGCCAGTGCACTCTATAGAGTCACTGCGCTGCATCCCCAGTGGTGCCAGTGCACTCTATGGACTCACTGTACTGCATCCCCAGTGGTGCCAAAGCACTCTCTGGACTCCCGCAACCGCATCCCCAGTGGTTCCAGTGCACTCTCTGGACTCAGTGCAGCGCATTTCCTGTGGTGCCAGTGCACTCTCTGGACTCACTGCACCCCATCCCCATTGGTGCCAGTGCACTCTCTGGAGTGACTGCAGTGCATCCCCAGTGGTGCCAGTGCACTCTCTGGACTCGCGTCAATGCATCCCCAGTGGTGCTATTGAACTCTGGACTCACTGCACTGCATTCCCTGTGCTGCCAGTGCTCTCTCTGGACTCACTGCACTGCATCCACAGTGGTGCCAGTGCACTCTCTGGACTCACTGCAGTTGATCACCAGTGGTGCCAGTACACTCTCTGGACACACTGAAGTGCATTCTCAGTGGTGCCAGTGAACTCTCTGGACTCACTGCGCTGCATCCCCAGTGGTGCCAGTACACTCACTGGACTCACTGCACTGCATCCCTCGTGGTGCCAGGGCACTCTCTGCAGACACTGCAGTGCATCCCCAAATGTGACAGTGCACTCTCTGGACTCACTGCAGTGCATCCCCAGTGGTGCCAGTGCACTCTCTGGACTCGCGTCACTGCATCCCCAGTGGTGCCAGTGCACTCTCTGGACTCACTGAAGTGCATTCTCAGTGGAGCCACTGCACTCTCTGGACTCACTGCACCGCATTCCCCCTGGTGTCAGTGCACTCACTGGACTGACTGAAGTGCATTTTCAGTGGTGCCAGTGCACTCTCTGGACTCACTGCACCGCATTCCCCCTGGTGTCAGTGCACTCACTGGACTGACTGAAGTGCATTTTCAGTGGTGCCAGTGCACTCTCTGGACTCACTGCAGTGCATCCCCAGTGGTGCCAGTGCACTCACTGGACTCACTGCAGTGCATTTTCAGTGGTGCCAGTGCACTCTCTGGACTCACTGCAGTGCATCCACAGTGGTGCCAGTGCACTCTCTGGACTCACTGCACTGCATCCCAAGTGCTGCCAGTGCACTCTCTGGACTCACTGCACTGCATCCCCACTGTTGCCAGTGCACTCTCTGGACTCACTGCAGTGCATCCCCAGTGGTGCCAGTGCACTCACTGGACTCACTGCAGTGCATTTTCAGTGGTGCCAGTGCACTCTCTGGACTCACTGCAGTGCATCCCCAGTGGTGCCAGTGCACTCACTGGACTCACTGCAGTGCATTTTCAGTGGTGCCAGTGCACTCTCTGGACTCACTGCAGTGCATCCACAGTGGTGCCAGTGCACTCTCTGGACTCACTGCACTGCATCCCCAGTGGTGCTAGTGCACTCTGTGGACTCACTGCAGTGCATCCCCAGTGGTGCCAGTGCGCTCTCTGGACTCACTGCACTGCATCCCCAGTGGTGCCAGTGCACTCTCTGGACTCACTGCACTGCATCCCCAGTGGTGCCAGTGCGCTCTCTGGACTCACTGCACTGCATCCCCAGTGGTGCCAGTGCACTCTCTGGACTCACTGCAGGGCATCCCCAGTGGTGCCAGTGCGCTCTCTGGACTCACTGCAGGGCATCCCCAGTGGTGCCAGTGCACTCTCTGGACTCACTGCACTGCTTCCCCAGTCCTGCCAGTGCACTCTCTTGACTCACTGCACTGCATCCCCAGTGGTGCCAGTGCACTCTCTGGACTCACTGAAGTGCATTCTCAGTGGAGCCACTGCACTCTCCGGACTCACTGCAGTGCATCCCCAGTGGTGCCAGTACACTCACTGGACTGACTGAAGTGCATCCCCAGTGGTGTCAGTGCACTCTCTGGAGTCACTGCGCTGCATCCCCAGTGGTGCCAGTGCACTCCCTGGACTCACTGCACTGCTACAGCCGCGGCAGCCGCTCCAGCCGCGGTAGCCCTCCAGCCGTGGCAGCCGCTCCACTCGGTAGCGGCTGGAGCGGCTGCCGCGGCTGGAGCGGCTGGAGATGCTGCTGCGGCTGGAGCGGCTGCCCCGGATGGAGAGGCTGGCGCGGCTGGAGGGGCTGGAGCGGCTTCCGCGGCTGGAGCGGCTGGAGCGGCTGCCGCGGCTGGAACGTCTGCCGCGGCTGGAGGGGCTACCGCGGGGTAGACTCGGCTGGAGCGGATGCCGAGGCTGGAGCGGCACTCTCTGGACTCACTGAAATGCATTCTCAGTGGTGCCAGTGCACTCTCTGGACTCACTGCTCTGCATCCCCAGTGGTGCTAGTGCACTCTGGACTCACTGCAGTGCATCCCCAGTGGTGCCATTGCACTCTCTGGACTCACTGCACCGCATTCCCACTGGTGTCAGTGCAGTCTGTGGACTCACTGCACTGCATCCCCAGTGGTGCCAAAGCACTCTCTGGACTCACTGCACCGCATCCCCAGTGGTTTCAGTGCACTCTCTGGACTCCCGGCACCGTATCCCCAGTGGTGCCAGTGCATTCTCTGGACTCACGGCACTGCATCCCCAGTGGTGCCAGTGCACTCTCTGGACTAACTGCAGTGCATTCCCAGTGTTGCCAGTGCAATCTCTGGACTCACTGCACTGCTCCAGCCGCGGCAGCCGCTCCAGCCGCTCCAGCCGCGGCATCCGCTCCAGCCGCTCCAGCCGCGGCAGCCGCTCCAACCGCGGCAGCCGCTCCAGCCGCGGCAGCCGCTCCAGCCGCTCCAGCCGCGGCAGGCGCTCCAGCCGCTACCGAGTGGAGCGGCTGCCACGGCTGGAGGGCTACCGCGGCTGGAGCGGCTGCCGCGGCTGGAGCAGTGCAGTGAGTCCAGGGAGTGCAAAGGCACCACTGGCGATGCAGTGAAGTGAGTGCAGAGAGTGCAATGGCACTACTGGGGATGCAGTACAGTGAGTCCAGAGAGTGCACTGGCACCACTGGGGATGCAGTGCAGTGAGTCCAGAGAGTGCACTGGCACCACTGGGGATGCACTGCAGTGAGTCCAGAGAGTGCACTGGCACCACTGGGGATGCACTACAGTGTGTCCAGGGATAGCACTGGCAGGACTGGGGATGCAGTGCAGTGAGTCCAGAGAGTGCACTGGCAACACTGGGGATGCACTGCAGTGAGTCCAGAGAGTGCACTGGCACCACTGAGAATGCACTTCAGTGAGTCCAGAGAGTGCACTGGCACCACTGAGAATGCACTACAGTGAGTCCAGAGAGTGCACTGGCACCACTGGGGATGCACTGCAGTGAGTCCAGAGAGTGCACTGGCACCACTGGGGATGCACTACAGTGAGTCCAGGGATAGCACTGGCACCACTGGGGATGCAGTGCAGTGAGTCCAGAGAGTGCACTGGCACCACTGGGGATGCAGTGCAGTGAGTCAAGAGAGTGCACTGGCAGGACTGGGGATGCAGTGCAGTGAGTCCAGAGAGTGCACTGGCACCAGTGGGGATGCAGTGCAGTGAGTCAAGAGAGTGCACTGGCAGGACTGGGGATGCAGTGCAGTGAGTCCAGAGAGCGCACTGGCACCACTGGGGATGCCCTGCAGTGAGTCCAGAGAGTGCACTGGTCCCACTGGGGATGCAGTGCAGTGAGTCCAGAGAGTGCACTGGCAGCACTGGGGATGCAGTACAGTGAGTCCAGAGAGTGCACTGTCACCACAGGTGATGCACTCCAGTGAGTCCAGAGAGTGCACTTGCACCACGGGGGATGCACTGCAGTGAGTCCAGAGAGCGCACTGGCACCACTGGGGATGTACTGCAGTGAGTCCACAGAGTGCACTGGCACCACTGGGGATGCAGTGCAGTGAGTCCAGAGAGTGCACTGGCACCACTGGGGATGCACTGCAGTGAGTCCAGAGAGTGCACTGGCACCACTGAGAATACACTTCAGTGAGTCCAGAGAGTGCACTGGCACCACTGGGGATGCACTGCAGTGAGTCCAGAGAGTGCACTGGCACCACTGGGGATGCACTACAGTGAGTCCAGGGATAGCACTTGCACCACTGGGGATGCAGTGCAGTGAGTCCAGAGAGTGCACTGGCTCCACTGAGAATGCACTTCAGTGAGTCCAGAGAGTGCACTGGCACCACTGGGGATGCATTGCAGTGAGTCAAGAGAGTGCACTGGCAGGACTGGGGATGCAGTGCAGTGAGTCCAGAGAGTGCACTGGCACCACTGGGGATGCAGTGCAGTTAGACAAGAGAGAGCACTGGCAGGACTGGGGATGCAGTGCAGTGAGTCCAGAGAGTGCACTGGCACCACTGGGGATGCAGTGCAGTTAGACAAGAGAGAGCACTGGCAGGACTGGGGATGCAGTGCAGTGAGTCCAGAGAGTGCACTGGCACCACTGGGGATGCACTGCAGTGAGTCCAGAGAGCGCACTGGCACCACTGGGGATGCCCTGCAGTGAGTCCAGAGAGTGCACTGGCACCACTGGGGATGCAGTGCAGTGAGTCCAGAGAGTGCACTGGCAGCACTGGGGATGCAGTACAGTGAGTCCAGAGAGTGCACTGTCACCACTGGGGATGCACTCCAGTGAGTCCAGAGAGTGCACTTGCACCACGGGGGATGCACTGCAGTGAGTCCAGAGAGTGCACTGGCACCACTGGGGATGCACTGCAGTGAGTCCAGAGAGTGCACTAGCTCCACTGGGGATGCAGTGCAGTGAGTCCACAGAGTGCACTGGCACCACTGGGGATGCAGTGCAGTGAGTCCAGAGAGTGCACTGGCACCACTTGTGATGCAGTGCAGTGAGTCCAGAGAGTGGCGCTCCAGCCTCGGTTTCCGCTCCAGCCGCGTCAACCGCTCCAGCCGCGGTAGCCCCTCCAGCCGCGGCAGACGCTCTAGACGCTCCAACCGCGTCAGCCTCTCCAGACGCGTTAGCCCCTCCAGCCGCGGCAGCCGCTCCAGCCGCGGCAGCCGATCCAGCCGCTCCAGCCGCGGTAACCGCTCCAAGCGCGGCAGGAGCTCCAGCCGCGGCAGCCGCACCAGCCGCTCTAGCCGCGGTAGCCGCTCCAGCCGCTACCGAGTGGAGCGGCTGCCACGGCTGGAGCGGTTGCCGCGGTTGGAGCGCCAGCCGCGTTTGCAGCGGCTGCCGCGGCTTCCGCGGCTGGAGCGGCTGCCGCGGTTGGAGAGTCTGCCGCGTATGCCGCGGACGGAGCGGCTGCCGCGCCTGGAGCGGCTGCCGCGGCTGGAGTAGTGCAGTGAGTCCAGAGAGTGCACTGGCACCACTGGGCATGCAGTGCAGTGAGTCCAGAGAGTGCACTGTCACCTTTGGGGATGCAGTGCAGTGTCTGCAGAGAGTGCCCTGGCACCAAATAGGGATGCAGGGCAGTGAGTCCAGAGAGTGTACTGGCACCACTGGGGATGCACTGCAGTGAGTCCAGAGTGCACTAGCACCCCTGGGGATGCACTGCAGTGAGTCCAGAGAGTGCACTGGCACCAACGGTAATGCACTGCAGTGAGTCCAGAGAGTGCACTGGCACCACTGGGGATGCACTTCAGTGAGTCCAGAGAGTGCACTGGCACCACTGGGGATGCAGTGACGCGAGTCCAGAGAGTGCACTGGCACCACTGGGGATGCAGTGACGCGAGTCCAGAGAGTGCACTGGCACCACTGGGGATGCACTGCAGTGAGTCCAGAGAGTGCACTGGCACAACTGGGGATGCAGCGCAGTGACTCTAGAGAGTGCACTGGCACCACTGCGGATGCGGTGCAGTGAGTCCAGAGAGTGCACTGGCACCACAGGTGATGCAGTGCAGTGAGTCCAGAGAGTGCACTGGCAGCACTGGGGATGCAGTGCAGTGAGTTCAGAGAGTGCACTGGCACCACAGGTGATGCACTCCAGTGAGTCCAGAGAGTGCACTTGCACCACGGGTGATGCAGTGCAGTGACGCCAGAGAGTGCACTGGCAGCATTGGGGTGCAGTGCAGTGAGTCCAGAGAGTGCACTGGCACCACTGGGGATGCACTGCAATGAGTCCTGAGAGTACACTGGCACCACTGGGGATGCAGTGCAGTGAGTCCAGAGAGTGCAGTGACACCACTGGGGATGCAGTGCAGTGAGTCCAGAGAGTGCACAGGCAGCACTGGGGATGCAGTGCAGTGAGTCCAGAGAGTGCACTGGCACCACTGGGGATGCAGTGCAGTGAGTCCAGAGAGTGCACTGGCACCACTGGGGATGCAGTGCAGTGAGTCCAGTGAGTGTACTGGCACCACTGGGGATGCACTGCAGTGAGTCCAGAGAGTGCACTGGCACCACTGAGAATGCACTTCAGTGAGTCCAGAGAGTGCACTGGCACCACTGGGGATGCAGTGCAGTGAGTCCAGAGAGTGCACTGGCACCACTGGAGATGCACTTCAGTGACTCCAAAGAGTGCACTGGCACCACTGGGGATGCACTGCAGTGAGTCCAGAGAGTGAACTAGCACCACTGGGAATGCAGTACAGTGAGTCCAGTGAGTGCACTGGCACCACTGAGGATGTAGTGCAGTGACTCGAGAGAGTGCACTGGCACCACAGGGGATGCAGTGCAGTGAGTCCAGAGAGTGCACTGGTACAACTTGGGATGCAGTGCAGTGAGTCCAGTGAGTGCACTGGCACCACTGGGGATGCAGTGCAGTGAGTCCAGAGAGTGCATTGGCACCACTGGGGATGCAGTGCAGTGAGTCCAGAGAGTGCACTGGCACCACTGGGGATGCACTGCAGTCACTCCAGAGAGTGAACTGGCACCATTGATGATGCAGTACAGTGAGTCCAGTGAGCGCACTGGCACCACTGGGGATGCAGTGCAGTGACTCGAGAGAGTGCACTGGCACCACTGGGGATGCAGTGCAGTGAGTCCAGAGAGTGCAATGGCACCACTGGGGATGCAGTGCAGTGAGTCCAGAGAGTGCACTGGCACCACTGGGGATGCAGTGCAGTGAGTCCAGAGAGTGCACTGGCACCACTGGGGATGCACTGCTGTGAGTCCAGAGAGTGCACTGGCAGCAGTGGGGATGCAGTGCAGTGAGTCCAGAGAGTGCACTGGCACCACTGGGGATGCACTGCAGTGAGTCCAGAGAGTGCAGTGGCACCACTGGGGATGCAGTGCAGTGAGTCCAGAGAGTGCACTGGCACCACTGGGGATGCACTGCAGTGAGTCCAGTGAGTGCACTGGCACCACTGGGGATGCAGTGCAGTGAGTCCAGAGAGTGCACTGGCACCACTGGGGATGCAGTGCAGTGAGTCCAGAGATTGCACTGGCACCACTGGGGATGCACTGCAGTGAGTCCAGAGAGCGCACTGGCACCACTGGGGATGCACTGCAGTGAGTCCACAGAGTGCACTGGAACCACTGAGAATGCACTTCAGTGAGTCCAGAGAGTGCACTGGCACCACTGGGGATGCACTGCAGTGAGTCCAGAGAGTGCACTAGCACCACTGGGGAATGCAGTGCAGTGAGTCCAGTGAGTGCACTGGCACCACTGGGGATGCAGTGCAGTGAGTCAAGAGAGTGCACTGGCACCACTGGGGATGCACTGCAGTGAGCCCAGAGAGTGCACTGGCACCACTGGGGATGCGGTGCCGGGAGTCCAGAGAGTGCTTTGGCACCCCTGGGGATCCACTGCAGTTACTCCAGAGAGTGCACTGGCAACACTGGGGATGCAGTACAGTGAGTCCAGAGAGTGCACTGGCACCACTGGGGATGCACTGCAGTGAGTCCAGAGAGTGCACTTGCACCACTCAGGGTGCAGTGCGGTGAGTCCAGAGAATGCACTGGCACCAATGGGGATGCAGTGCAGTGAGTCCAGAGAGCGCACTGGCTCCACTGGGGATGCAGTGCAGTCAGTCCTGTGAGTGTACTGGCACCACTGGGGATGCAGTGCAGTGAGTCCAGAGAGTGCACTGGCACCACTGAGAATGCACTGCAGTGAGTCCAGAGAGTGCACTGGCACCAACGGGGATGCACTGCAGTGAGTCCAGAGAGTGCACTGGCACCACTGGGGATGCACTTCAGTGAGTCCAGAGAGTGCACGGGCTCCACTGGGGATGCAGTGCAGTGAGTCCAGAGAGTGCACTGGCACCACTGGGGATGCAGTGCAGTGAGTCCATAGAGTGCACTGACACCACTGGGGATGCAGTGCAGTGAGTCCACAGAGTGCACTGGCACCACTGGGGATGCAGTGCAGTGAGTCCAGAGAGTGCACTGGCACCACTGGGGATGCAGTGTAGTGAGTGCAGAGAGTGCACTGTGAACACTGGGGATGCAGTGCAGTGAGTCCAGAGAGTGCACTGGCACCACTGGGGATGCAGTGCAGTGAGTCCAGAGTGTTCACTGGCACCACTGGGGATGCACTGCGGTGAGTCCAGAGATTGCACTGGCACCACTGGGGATGCACCTCAGTGAGTCCAGAGAGTGCACTGGCACCACTGGTGATGCACTGCAGTGAGTCCAGAGAATGCACTGGCACCACTGGGGATGCAGTGCAGTGAGTCCAGAGAGTGCACTGGCACCACTGGGGATGCACTGCAGTGAGTCCAGAGAGTACACTGGCACCAGAGGGAATGCACTGCAGTGAGTCCAGTGAGTGCACTGGCACCACTGGGGATGCACTGCAGTGAGTCCAGAGAGTGCACTGGCACCACTGGGGATGCAGTGCACTGAGTCCAGAGAGTGCACTGGCACCACTGGGGATGCACTGCAGTGAGTCCAGAGAGTGCACTGGCACCACTGGGGATGCACTGCAGTGAGTCCAGAGAGTGCACTGTCACCACTGGGGATGCAGTACAGTGAGTCCACAGAGTGCACTGGTACCAGTGGGGATGCAGTACAGTGAGTCCAGAGAGTGCAGTGGCACCACTGGGCATGCAGTGCAGTGAGTCCAGAGAGTGCACTGGCACCACTGGGGATGCACTTCAGTGACTCCAGAGAGTGCACTGGCACCACAGGGGATGCAGTGCAGTGAGTCCAAAGACTTCACTGGCAAAACTGGATATGCAGTGCCGGGAGTCCAGAGAGTGCACTGGCACCACTGGGGATGCAGTGCAGTGAGTCCAGAGATTGCACTGGCACCAACGGGGCTGCAGTGCAGTGAGTCCAGAGAGTACACTGGCACCACTGGGGATGCACTGCAGTGAGTCCAGAGAGTGCACTGGCACCACTGGTGATGCAGTACAGTGAGTCCAGAGAGTGCACTGGCACCACTGGGGATGCAGTGCATTGAGTCCAGAGAGTGCACTGGCACAACTGGGGACGCACTTCAGTGAGTCCAGAGAGTGCACTGACACCACTGGGGATGCAGTGCAGTGAGTCCAGAGAGTGCACTGGCACCACTGGGGATGCAGTGCATTGAGTCCAGAGAGTGCAATGGCACAACTGGGGATGCACTTAAGTGAGTCCAGAGAGTGCACTGACACCACTGGGGATGCAGTGCAGTGAGTCCAGAGAGTGCTCTGGCACCACTGGGGATGCAGTGCAGTGAGTCCAGAGAGTGCTCTGGCACCACTGGGGATGCACTGCAGTGAGTCCAGAGAGTACACTGGCACCACTGGGGATGCAGTGCAGTGAGTCCAGAGAGTTCACTGGCACCACTGGGGATGCAGTCCAGTGAGTCCAGTGAGTGCACTGGCACCACTGGGGATGCAGTGCAGTGACTGCAGAGAGTACACTGGCACCACCGGGGATTCACTGCAGTGAGTCCAGAGAGTGCACTGGCACCACCTGTGATGCAGTGCAGTGAGTCCAGTGAGTGCACTGGCACCACTGGGGATGCAGTGCTGTGACTCCAGAGAGCGCACTGGCACCACTGGGGATGCAGTGCAGTCAGTCCAGTGAGTGCACTGGCACCACTGGGGGTGCAGTACAGTGAGTCCAGAGAGTGCACTGACACCACTGGGGATGCACTGCAGTGAGTCCAGACAGTGCACTGGCACCACTGGGGATGCAGTGCAGTGAGTCCAGAGACTGCACTGGCACCACTGGGGATGCAGTGCAGTGAGTCCAGAGAGTGCACTGGCACCACTGGGGATGCACTGCAGTGAGTCCAGAGAGTGCACTGGCAGCACTGGGGATGCAGTACAGTGAGTCCAGAGAGTGCACTGGCACCACTGGACATGCAGTGCAGTGAGTCCAGAGAGTGCACTGGCACCACTGGACATGCAGTGCAGTGAGTCCAGAGAGTGCCCTGGCAGCACTGGGGATGCACTTGAGTGACTCCACAGAGAGCACTGGCAACCCTGGGGATGCAGTGCAGTGAGTCCAAAGACTTCACTGGCACCACTGGGGATGCAGTGCAGTGAGTCCAGAGAGTGCACTGGCACCACTGGGGATGCAGTGCAGTGAGTCCAGTGAGTGTACTGGCACCACTGGGGATGCACTTCAGTGAGCCCAGAGAGTGCACTGGCACCACTGAGAATGCACTTCAGTGAGTCCAGAGAGTGCACTGGCACCACTGGGGATGCACTGCAGTGAGTCCAGAGAGTGCACTAGCACCACTGGGGATGCAGTGCAGTGAATCCTGTGAGTACACTGGCACCACTGGGGATGCAGAGCAGTGAGTCCAGAGAGTGCACTGGCACCACTGGGTATGCAGTGCAGTGAGTCCAGAGAGTGCACTGTCACTACTGGGGATGCACTGCAGTGAGTCCAGAGTGCACTAGCACCACTGGGGATGCACTGCAGTGAGTCCAGAGAGTGCACTGGCACCACCGGGAATGCACTGCAGTGAGTCCAGAGAGTGCACTGGCACCACTGGGGATGCACTTCAGTGAGTCCAGAGAGTGCACTGGCACCACTGAGAATGCACTTCAGTGAGTCCAGAGAGTGCACTGGCGCCACTGGGGATGCACTGCAGTGAGTCCAGAGAGTGCACTGGCACCACTGGGGATGCACTGCAGTGAGTCCAGAGAGTGCACTGGCACCACTGGGGATGCACTTCAGTGAGTCCAGAGAGTGCACTGGCACCACTGAGAATGCACTTCAGTGAGTCCAGAGAGTGCACTGGCACAACTGGGGATGCACTTCAGTGAGTCCAGAGAGTGCACTGACACCACTGGGGATGCAGTGCATTGAGTCCAGAGAGTGCAATGGCACAACTGGGGATGCACTTAAGTGAGTCCAGAGAGTGCACTGACACCACTGGGGATGCAGTGCAGTGAGTCCAGAGAGTGCTCTGGCACCACTGGGGATGCAGTGCAGTGAGTCCAGAGAGTGCTCTGGCACCACTGGGGATGCACTGCAGTGAGTCCAGAGAGTACACTGGCACCACTGGGGATGCAGTGCAGTGAGTCCAGAGAGTTCACTGGCACCACTGGGGATGCAGTCCAGTGAGTCCAGTGAGTGCACTGGCACCACTGGGGATGCAGTGCAGTGACTGCAGAGAGTACACTGGCACCACCGGGGATTCACTGCAGTGAGTCCAGAGAGTGCACTGGCACCACCTGTGATGCAGTGCAGTGAGTCCAGTGAGTGCACTGGCACCACTGGGGATGCAGTGCTGTGACTCCAGAGAGCGCACTGGCACCACTGGGGATGCAGTGCAGTCAGTCCAGTGAGTGCACTGGCACCACTGGGGGTGCAGTACAGTGAGTCCAGAGAGTGCACTGACACCACTGGGGATGCACTGCAGTGAGTCCAGACAGTGCACTGGCACCACTGGGGATGCAGTGCAGTGAGTCCAGAGACTGCACTGGCACCACTGGGGATGCAGTGCAGTGAGTCCAGAGAGTGCACTGGCACCACTGGGGATGCACTGCAGTGAGTCCAGAGAGTGCACTGGCACCACTGGGGATGCACTGCAGTTAGTCCAGAGAGTGCACTGTCACCACTGGGGATGCAGTACAGTGAGTCCAGAGAGTGCACTGGCACCACTGGACATGCAGTGCAGTGAGTCCAGAGAGTGCACTGGCACCACTGGACATGCAGTGCAGTGAGTCCAGAGAGTGCCCTGGCAGCAATGGGGATGCACTTGAGTGACTCCACAGAGTGCACTGGCAACACTGGGGATGCAGTGCAGTGAGTCCAAAGACTTCACTGGCACCACTGGGGATGCACTTAAGTGAGTCCAGAGAGTGCTCTGGCACCACTGGGGATGCAGGGCAGTGAGTCCAGAGAGTGCTCTGGCACCACTGGGGATGCACTGCAGTGAGTCCAGAGAGTACACTGGCACCACTGGGGATGCAGTGCAGTGAGTCCAGAGAGTTCACTGGCACCACTGGGGATGCAGTCCAGTGAGTCCAGTGAGTGCACTGGCACCACTGGGGATGCAGTGCAGTGACTGCAGAGAGTACACTGGCACCACCGGGGATTCACTGCAGTGAGTCCAGAGAGTGCAGTGGCACCACCTGTGATGCAGTGCAGTGAGTCCAGTGAGTGCACTGGCACCACTGGGGATGCAGTGCTGTGACTCCAGAGAGCGCACTGGCACCACTGGGGATGCAGTGCAGTCAGTCCAGAGAGTGCACTGGCACCACTGGGGGTGCAGTACAGTGAGTCCAGAGAGTGCACTGACACCACTGGGGATGCACTGCAGTCACTCCAGAGAGTGCACTGGCACCACTGGGGATGCAGTGCAGTGAGTCCAGAGACTGCACTGGCACCACTGGGGATGCAGTGCAGTGAGTCCAGAGAGTGCACTGGCACAACTGGGGATGCACTGCAGTGAGTCCAGAGAGTGCACTGGCACCACTGGGGATGCACTGCAGTTAGTCCAGAGAGTGCACTGTCACCACTGGGGATGCAGTACAATGAGTCCAGAGAGTGCACTGGCACCACTGGACATGCAGTGCAGTGAGTCCAGAGAGTGCACTGGCACCACTGGACATGCAGTGCAGTGAGTCCAGAGAGTGCCCTGGCAGCACTGGGGATGCACTTGAGTGACTCCACAGAGTGCACTGGCAACACTGGGGATGCAGTGCAGTGAGTCCAAAGACTTCACTGGCACCACTGGGGATGCAGTGCAGTGAGTCCAGAGAGTGCACTGGCACCACTGGGGATGCAGTGCAGTGAGTCCAGTGAGTGTACTGGCACCACTGGGGATGCACTTCAGTGAGCCCAGAGAGTGCACTGGCACCACTGAGAATGCACTTCAGTGAGTCCAGAGAGTGCACTGGCACCACTGGGGATGCACTGCAGTGAGTCCAGAGAGTGCACTAGCACCACTGGGGATGCAGTGCAGTGAATCCTGTGAGTACACTGGCACCACTGGGGATGCAGAGCAGTGAGTCCAGAGAGTGCACTGGCACCACTGGGGATGCAGTGCAGTGAGTCCAGAGAGTGCACTGTCACTACTGGGGATGCACTGCAGTGAGTCCAGAGTGCACTAGCACCACTGGGGATGCACTGCAGTGAGTCCAGAGAGTGCACTGGCACCACCGGGAATGCACTGCAGTGAGTCCAGAGAGTGCACTGGCACCACTGGGGATGCACTTCAGTGAGTCCAGAGAGTGCACTGGCACCACTGAGAATGCACTTCAGTGAGTCCAGAGAGTGCACTGGCACCACTGGGGATGCACTGCAGTGAGTCCAGAGAGTGCACTGGCACCACTGGGGATGCACTGCAGTGAGTCCAGAGAGTGCACTGGCACCACTGGGGATGCACTGCAGTGACTCGAAAGAGTGCTCTGGCACCACTGGGGAAGCAGTGCAGTGAGTCCAGAGAGTGCACTGGCACCACTGGGGATGCGCTGCAGTGAGTCCAGAGAGTGCACTGGCACAACTGGGGATGCAGCGCAGTGACTCTAGAGAGTGCACTGGCACCACTGGGGATGCACTGCAGTGAGTCCAGAGAGTGCACTGGCACCACTGGGGATGCACTGCAGTGACTCGAAAGAGTGCACTGGCACCACTGGGGAAGCAGTGCAGTGAGTCCAGAGAGTGCACTGGCACCACTGGGGATGCGCTGCAGTGAGTCCAGAGAGTGCACTGGCACCACTGGGGATGCAGCGCAGTGACTCTAGAGAGGGCACTGGCACCACTGCGGATGCGGTGCAGTGAGTCCAGAGAGTGCACTGGCACCACAGGTGATGCAGTGCAGTGAGTCCAGAGAGTGCACTGGCAGCACTGGGGATACAGTGCAGTGAGTCCAGAGAGTGCACTGGCACCACAGGTGATGCACTCCAGTGAGTCCAGAGAGTGCACTTGCACCCCGGGGGATGCACTTCAGTGACGCCAGAGAGTGCACTGGCAGCATTGGGGTGCAGTGCAGTGAGTCCAGAGAGTGCACTGGCACCACTGGGGATGCAGTGCAGTGAGTCCAGAGAGTGCACTGGCACCACTGGGGATGCACTGCAGTGAGTCCTGAGAGTACACTGGCTCCACCGGGGATGCCCTGCAGTGTGTCCATAGAGTGCACTGGCGATGCAGTGCAGTGAGTCCAGAGAGTGCACTGGCACCACTGGGGATGCAGCGCAGTGAGTCCAGAGAGTGCACTGGCCCCACTGGGTATGCACTGCAGTGAATCCAGTGAGTGCACTGTCACTACTGGGGATGCAGTGCAGTGAGTCCAGAGAGTGCACTGGCACCACTGATAATGCACTTCAGTGAGTCCAGAGAGTGCACTGGCACCACTGGGGATGCTCTGCAGTGAGTCCAGAGATTGCACTGGCACCACTGGGGATGCAGTTCAGTGAGTCCAGAGAGTGCACTGGCACCACTGGGGATGCAGTGCAGTGAGTCCAGAGAGTGCACTGGCACCACTGAGAATGCACTTCAGTGAGTCCAGAGAGTGCACTGGCACCACTGGGGATGCAGTGCAGTGAGTCCAGAGATTGCACTGGCACCACTGGGGATGCAGTGCTGTGACTCCAGAGAGTGCAACGGCACCACTGGGGATGCACTGCAGTGAGTCCAGAGAGTGCACTAGCACCACTGGGGATGCACTGCAGTGAGTCCAGAGAGTGCACTGGCACCACTGGGGATGCACTGCAGTGACTCGAAAGAGTGCACTGGCACCACTGGGGAAGCAGTGCAGTGAGTCCAGAGAGTGCACTGGCACCACTGGGGATGCACTGCAGTGAGTCCAGAGAGAGCACTGTCACTACTGGGGATGCAGTGCAGTGAGTCCAGAGAGTGTACTGGCACCACTGAGAATGCACTTCAGTGAGTCCAGAGAGTGCACTGGCACCACTGGGGATGCAGTGCAGTGAGTCCAGAGATTGCACTGGCACCACTGGGGATGCAGTACAGTGAGTCCACACAGTGCACTAGCACCACTGGGGATGCAGTGCAGTGAGTCCAGAGAGTGCACTGGCACCACTGGGGATGCAGTGCAGTGAGTCCAGAGAGTGCACTGGCACCAATGGTGATGCACTGCTGTGAGTCCAGAGAGTGCTCTTGCACCACAGGGGATGCAGTGCAGTGACTCAAGAGAGTGCACTGGCACCACGGGGGATGCACTGCAGTGAGTCCAGAGAGTGCACTGGCACCACTGGAGATGCAGTGCATTGAGTCCAGAGAGTGCAATGGCACCACTGCGGATGCACTGCAGTGAGTCCAGAGAGTGCACTGGCTCCACTGGGGATGCACTGCAGTGAGTCCAGAGAGTGCACTGGCACCACTGGGGATGCAGTGCAGTGAGTGCAGAGAGTGCACTGGCACAACTGGGGATGCAGTGCAGTGAGTCCAGAGAGTGCAGTGACACCACTGGGGATGCAGTGCAGTGAGTCCAGAGAGTGCACAGGCAGCACTGGGGATGCAGTGCAGTGAGTCCAGAGAGTGCACTGGCACCACTGGAGATGCAGTGCAGTGAGTCCAGAGAGTGCACTGGCACCACTGGGGATGCCCTGCAGTGAGTCCAGAGAGCGCACTGGCACCACTGGGGATGCACTGCAGTGAGTCCAGAGAGTGCACTGGCACCACTGAGAATGCACTTCAGTGAGTCCAGAGAGTGCACTGGCACCACTGGGGATGCAGTGCAGTGAGTCCAGAGAGTGCACTGGCACCACTGGAGATGCACTTCAGTGACTCCAAAGAGTGCACTGGCACCACTGGGGATGCACTGCAGTGAGTCCAGAGAGTGAACTAGCACCACTGGGAATGCAGTACAGTGAGTCCAGTGAGTGCACTGGCACCACTGAGGATGTAGTGCAGTGACTCGAGAGAGTGCACTGGCACCACTGGGGATGCAGTGCAGTGAGTCCAGAGAGTGCACTGGTACCACTTGGGATGCAGTGCAGTGAGTCCAGTGAGTGCACTGGCACCACTGGGAATGCAGTGCAGTGAGTCCAGAGAGTGCATTGGCACCACTGGGGATGCAGTGCAGTGAGTCCAGAGAGTGCACTGGCACCACTGGGGATGCACTGCAGTCACTCCAGAGAGTGCACTGGCACCATTGATGATGCAGTACAGTGAGTCCAGTGAGCGCACTGGCACCACTGGGGATGCAGTGCAGTGACTCGAGAGAGTGCACTGGCACCACTGGGGATGCAGTGCAGTGAGTCCAGAGAGTGCACTGTCACCACTGGGGATGCACTGCAGTCACTCCAGAGAGTGCACTGGCACCATTGATGATGCAGTACAGTGACTGCAGAGAGTGCACTGGCACCAGAGGGAATGCACTGCAGTGAGTCCAGTGAGTGCACTGGCACCACTGGGGATGCAGTGCAGTGAGTGCAGAGAGTGCACTGGCACAACTGGGTATGCAGTGCAGTGAGTCCAGAGAGTGCAGTGACACCACTGGGGATGCAGTGCAGTGAGTCCAGAGAGTGCACAGGCAGCACTGGGGATGCAGTGCAGTGAGTCCAGAGAGTGCACTGGCACCACTGGGGATGCAGTGCAGTGAGTCCAGAGAGTGCACTGGCACCACTGGGGATGCAGTGCAGTGAGTCCAGTGAGTGTACTGGCACCACTGGGGATGCACTGCAGTGAGTCCAGAGAGTGCACTGGCACCACTGAGAATGCACTTCAGTGAGTCCAGAGAGTGCACTGGCACCACTGGGGATGCAGTGCAGTGAGTCCAGAGAGTGCACTGGCACCACTGGAGATGCACTTCAGTGACTCCAAAGAGTGCACTGGCACCACTGGGGATGCACTGCAGTGAGTCCAGAGAGTGAACTAGCACCACTGGGAATGCAGTACAGTGAGTCCAGTGAGTGCACTGGCACCACTGAGGATGTAGTGCAGTGACTCGAGAGAGTGCACTGGCACCACTAGGGATGCAGTGCAGTGAGTCCAGAGAGTGCACTGGTACCACTTGGGATGCAGTGCAGTGAGTCCAGTGAGTGCACTGGCACCACTGGGAATGCAGTGCAGTGAGTCCAGAGAGTGCATTGGCACCACTGGGGATGCAGTGCAGTGAGTCCAGAGAGTGCACTGGCACCACTGGGGATGCACTGCAGTCACTCCAGAGAGTGCACTGGCACCATTGATGATGCAGTACAGTGAGTCCAGTGAGCGCACTGGCACCACTGGGGATGCAGTGCAGTGACTCGAGAGAGTGCACTGGCACCACTGGGGATGCAGTGCAGTGAGTCCAGAGAGTGCACTGGCACCACTGGGGATGCAGTGCAGTGACTCGAGAGAGTGCACTGGCACCACTGGGGATGCAGTGCAGTGAGTCCAGAGAGTGCACTGGCACCACTGGGGATGCACTGCTGTGAGTCCAGAGAGTGCACTGGCAGCAGTGGGGATGCACTGCAGTGAGTCCAGAGAGTGCACTGGCACCACTGGGGATGCACTGCAGTTAGTCCAGAGAGTGCACTGTCACCACTGGGGATGCAGTACAATGAGTCCAGAGAGTGCACTGGCACCACTGGACATGCAGTGCAGTGAGTCCAGAGAGTGCAGTGGCACCACTGGACATGCAGTGCAGTGAGTCCAGAGAGTGCACTGGCAGCACTGGGGATGCAGTGCAGTGAGTCCAGAGATTGCACTGGCACCACTGGGGATGCACTGCAGTGAGTCCAGAGAGCGCACTGGCACCACTGGGGATGCACTGCAGTGAGTCCACAGAGTGCACTGGAACCACTGAGAATGCACTTCAGTGAGTCCAGAGAGTGCACTGGCACCACTGGGGATGCACTGCAGTGAGTCCAGAGAGTGCACTAGCACCACTGGGGAATGCAGTGCAGTGAGTCCAGTGAGTGCACTGGCACCACTGGGGATGTAGTGCAGTGAGTCAAGAGAGTGCACTGGCACCACTGGGGATGCACTGCAGTGAGCCCAGAGAGTGCACTGGCACCACTGGGGATGCGGTGCCGGGAGTCCAGAGAGTGCTTTGGCACCACTGGGGATCCACTGCAGTTACTCCAGAGAGTGCACTGGCACCACTGGGGATGCAGTACAGTGAGTCCAGAGAGTGCACTGGCACCACTGGGGATGCACTGCAGTGAGTCCAGAGAGTGCACTGGCACCACTCAGGGTGCAGTGCGGTGAGTCCAGAGAATGCACTGGCACCAATGGGGATGCAGTGCAGTGAGTCCAGAGAGCGCACTGGCTCCACTGGGGATGCAGTGCAGTCAGTCCTGTGAGTGTACTGGCACCACTGGGGATGCAGTGCAGTGAGTCCAGAGAGTGCACTGGCACCACTGAGAATGCACTTCAGTGAGTCCAGAGAGTGCACTGGCACCAACGGGGATGCAGTGCAGTGAGTCCAGAGAGTGCACTGGCACCACTGGGGATGCACTTCAGTGAGTCCAGAGAGTGCACGGGCTCCACTGGGGATGCACTGCAGTGAGTCCAGAGATTGCACTGGCACCACTGGGGATGCACCTCAGTGAGTCCAGAGAATGCACTGGCACCACTGGGGATGCAGTGCAGTGAGTCCAGAGAGTGCACTGGCACCACTGGGGATGCACTGCAGTGAGTCCAGAGAGTGCACTGGCAGCACTGGGGATGCACTGCAGTGAGTCCAGAGAGTGCACTGGCACCACTGTGGATGCACTGCAGTGAGTCCAGAGAGTGCACTGGCACCACTGGGGATGCAGTGCAGTGAGTCCAGAGAGTGCACTGGCACCACTGGGGATGCAGTGCAGTGAGTCCAGAGAGTGCACTGGAACCACTAGGGATGCACTGCAGTGAGTCCAGAGAGTGCACTGTCACCACTGGGGATGCAGTACAGTGAGTCCACAGAGTGCACTGGTACCAGTGGGGATGCAGTACAGTGAGTCCAGAGAGTGCAGTGGCACCACTGGGCATGCAGTGCAGTGAGTCCAGAGAGTGCACTGGCACCACTGGGGATGCACTTCAGTGACTCCAGAGAGTGCACTGGCACCACTGGGGATGCAGTGCAGTGAGTCCAAAGACTTCACCGGCAAAACTGGAGATGCAGTGCAGTGAGTCCAGAGAGTGCACTGGCACCACTGGGGATGCAGTGCAGTGAGTCCAGAGATTGCACTGGCACCAACGGGGCTGCAGTGCAGTGAGTCCAGAGAGTGCACTGGCACCAACGGGGCTGCAGTGCAGTGAGTCCAGAGAGTGCACTGGCACCACTGGGGATGCACTGCAGTGAGTCCAGAGAGTGCACTGGCACCACTGGGGATGCACTGCAGTGACTCGAAAGAGTGCTCTGGCACCACTGGGGAAGCAGTGCAGTGAGTCCAGAGAGTGCACTGGCACCACTGGGGATGCGCTGCAGTGAGTCCAGAGAGTGCACTGGCACAACTGGGGATGCAGCGCAGTGACTCTAGAGAGTGCACTGGCACCACTGGGGATGCACTGCAGTGAGTCCAGAGAGTGCACTGGCACCACTGGGGATGCACTGCAGTGACTCGAAAGAGTGCACTGGCACCACTGGGGAAGCAGTGCAGTGAGTCCAGAGAGTGCACTGGCACCACTGGGGATGCGCTGCAGTGAGTCCAGAGAGTGCACTGGCACCACTGGGGATGCAGCGCAGTGACTCTAGAGAGGGCACTGGCACCACTGCGGATGCGGTGCAGTGAGTCCAGAGAGTGCACTGGCACCACAGGTGATGCAGTGCAGTGAGTCCAGAGAGTGCACTGGCAGCACTGGGGATACAGTGCAGTGAGTCCAGAGAGTGCACTGGCACCACAGGTGATGCACTCCAGTGAGTCCAGAGAGTGCACTTGCACCCCGGGGGATGCACTTCAGTGACGCCAGAGAGTGCACTGGCAGCATTGGGGTGCAGTGCAGTGAGTCCAGAGAGTGCACTGGCACCACTGGGGATGCAGTGCAGTGAGTCCAGAGAGTGCACTGGCACCACTGGGGATGCACTGCAGTGAGTCCTGAGAGTACACTGGCTCCACCGGGGATGCCCTGCAGTGTGTCCATAGAGTGCACTGGCGATGCAGTGCAGTGAGTCCAGAGAGTGCACTGGCACCACTGGGGATGCAGCGCAGTGAGTCCAGAGAGTGCACTGGCCCCACTGGGTATGCACTGCAGTGAATCCAGTGAGTGCACTGTCACTACTGGGGATGCAGTGCAGTGAGTCCAGAGAGTGCACTGGCACCACTGATAATGCACTTCAGTGAGTCCAGAGAGTGCACTGGCACCACTGGGGATGCTCTGCAGTGAGTCCAGAGATTGCACTGGCACCACTGGGGATGCAGTTCAGTGAGTCCAGAGAGTGCACTGGCACCACTGGGGATGCAGTGCAGTGAGTCCAGAGAGTGCACTGGCACCACTGAGAATGCACTTCAGTGAGTCCAGAGAGTGCACTGGCACCACTGGGGATGCAGTGCAGTGAGTCCAGAGATTGCACTGGCACCACTGGGGATGCAGTGCTGTGACTCCAGAGAGTGCAACGGCACCACTGGGGATGCACTGCAGTGAGTCCAGAGAGTGCACTGGCACCACTGGGGATGCACTGCAGTGAGTCCAGAGAGTGCACTGGCACCACTGGGGATGCACTGCAGTGACTCGAAAGAGTGCAGTGGCACCACTGGGGAAGCAGTGCAGTGAGTCCAGAGAGTGCACTGGCACCACTGGGGATGCACTGCAGTGAGTCCAGAGAGAGCACTGTCACTACTGGGGATGCAGTGCAGTGAGTCCAGAGAGTGTACTGGCACCACTGAGAATGCACTTCAGTGAGTCCAGAGAGTGCACTGGCACCACTGGGGATGCAGTGCAGTGAGTCCAGAGATTGCACTGGCACCACTGGGGATGCAGTACAGTGAGTCCACACAGTGCACTAGCACCACTGGGGATGCAGTGCAGTGAGTCCAGAGAGTGCACTGGCACCACTGGGGATGCAGTGCAGTGAGTCCAGAGCGTGCACTGGCACCAATGGTGATGCACTGCTGTGAGTCCAGAGAGTGCTCTTGCACCACAGGGGATGCAGTGCAGTGACTCAAGAGAGTGCACTGGCACCACGGGGGATGCACTGCAGTGAGTCCAGAGAGTGCACTGGCACCACTGGAGATGCAGTGCAGTGAGTCCAGAGAGTGCAATGGCACCACTGCGGATGCACTGCAGTGAGTCCAGAGAGTGCACTGGCTCCACTGGGGATGCACTGCAGTGAGTCCAGAGAGTGCACTGGCACCACTGGGGATGCAGTGCAGTGAGTGCAGAGAGTGCACTGGCACAACTGGGGATGCAGTGCAGTGAGTCCAGAGAGTGCAGTGACACCACTGGGGATGCAGTGCAGTGAGTCCAGAGAGTGCACAGGCAGCACTGGGGATGCAGTGCAGTGAGTCCAGAGAGTGCACTGGCACCACTGGAGATGCAGTGCAGTGAGTCCAGAGAGTGCACTGGCACCACTGGGGATGCCCTGCAGTGAGTCCAGAGAGCGCACTGGCACCACTGGGGATGCACTGCAGTGAGTCCAGAGAGTGCACTGGCACCACTGAGAATGCACTTCAGTGAGTCCAGAGAGTGCACTGGCACCACTGGGGATGCAGTGCAGTGAGTCCAGAGAGTGCACTGGCACCACTGGAGATGCACTTCAGTGACTCCAAAGAGTGCACTGGCACCACTGGGGATGCACTGCAGTGAGTCCAGAGAGTGAACTAGCACCACTGGGAATGCAGTACAGTGAGTCCAGTGAGTGCACTGGCACCACTGAGGATGTAGTGCAGTGACTCGAGAGAGTGCACTGGCACCACTGGGGATGCAGTGCAGTGAGTCCAGAGAGTGCACTGGTACCACTTGGGATGCAGTGCAGTGAGTCCAGTGAGTGCACTGGCACCACTGGGAATGCAGTGCAGTGAGTCCAGAGAGTGCATTGGCACCACTGGGGATGCAGTGCAGTGAGTCCAGAGAGTGCACTGGCACCACTGGGGATGCACTGCAGTCACTCCAGAGAGTGCACTGGCACCATTGATGATGCAGTACAGTGAGTCCAGTGAGCGCACTGGCACCACTGGGGATGCAGTGCAGTGACTCGAGAGAGTGCACTGGCACCACTGGGGATGCAGTGCAGTGAGTCCAGAGAGTGCACTGGCACCACTGGGGATGCACTGCAGTCACTCCAGAGAGTGCACTGGCACCATTGATGATGCAGTACAGTGACTGCAGAGAGTGCACTGGCACCAGAGGGAATGCACTGCAGTGAGTCCAGTGAGTGCACTGGCACCACTGGGGATGCAGTGCAGTGAGTGCAGAGAGTGCACTGGCACAACTGGGGATGCAGTGCAGTGAGTCCAGAGAGTGCAGTGACACCACTGGGGATGCAGTGCAGTGAGTCCAGAGAGTGCACAGGCAGCACTGGGGATGCAGTGCAGTGAGTCCAGAGAGTGCACTGGCACCACTGGGGATGCAGTGCAGTGAGTCCAGAGAGTGCACTGGCACCACTGGGGATGCAGTGCAGTGAGTCCAGTGAGTGTACTGGCACCACTGGGGATGCACTGCAGTGAGTCCAGAGAGTGCACTGGCACCACTGAGAATGCACTTCAGTGAGTCCAGAGAGTGCACTGGCACCACTGGGGATGCAGTGCAGTGAGTCCAGAGAGTGCACTGGCACCACTGGAGATGCACTTCAGTGACTCCAAAGAGTGCACTGGCACCACTGGGGATGCACTGCAGTGAGTCCAGAGAGTGAACTAGCACCACTGGGAATGCAGTACAGTGAGTCCAGTGAGTGCACTGGCACCACTGAGGATGTAGTGCAGTGACTCGAGAGAGTGCACTGGCACCACTAGGGATGCAGTGCAGTGAGTCCAGAGAGTGCACTGGTACCACTTGGGATGCAGTGCAGTGAGTCCAGTGAGTGCACTGGCACCACTGGGAATGCAGTGCAGTGAGTCCAGAGAGTGCATTGGCACCACTGGGGATGCAGTGCAGTGAGTCCAGAGAGTGCACTGGCACCACTGGGGATGCACTGCAGTCACTCCAGAGAGTGCACTGGCACCATTGATGATGCAGTACAGTGAGTCCAGTGAGCGCACTGGCACCACTGGGGATGCAGTGCAGTGACTCGAGAGAGTGCACTGGCACCACTGGGGATGCAGTGCAGTGAGTCCAGAGAGTGCACTGGCACCACTGGGGATGCAGTGCAGTGACTCGAGAGAGTGCACTGGCACCACTGGGGATGCAGTGCAGTGAGTCCAGAGAGTGCACTGGCACCACTGGGGATGCACTGCTGTGAGTCCAGAGAGTGCACTGGCAGCAGTGGGGATGCACTGCAGTGAGTCCAGAGAGTGCACTGGCACCACTGGGGATGCACTGCAGTTAGTCCAGAGAGTGCACTGTCACCACTGGGGATGCAGTACAATGAGTCCAGAGAGTGCACTGGCACCACTGGACATGCAGTGCAGTGAGTCCAGAGAGTGCAGTGGCACCACTGGACATGCAGTGCAGTGAGTCCAGAGAGTGCACTGGCAGCACTGGGGATGCAGTGCAGTGAGTCCAGAGATTGCACTGGCACCACTGGGGATGCACTGCAGTGAGTCCAGAGAGCGCACTGGCACCACTGGGGATGCACTGCAGTGAGTCCACAGAGTGCACTGGAACCACTGAGAATGCACTTCAGTGAGTCCAGAGAGTGCACTGGCACCACTGGGGATGCACTGCAGTGAGTCCAGAGAGTGCACTAGCACCACTGGGGAATGCAGTGCAGTGAGTCCAGTGAGTGCACTGGCACCACTGGGGATGTAGTGCAGTGAGTCAAGAGAGTGCACTGGCACCACTGGGGATGCACTGCAGTGAGCCCAGAGAGTGCACTGGCACCACTGGGGATGCGGTGCCGGGAGTCCAGAGAGTGCTTTGGCACCACTGGGGATCCACTGCAGTTACTCCAGAGAGTGCACTGGCAACACTGGGGATGCAGTACAGTGAGTCCAGAGAGTGCACTGGCACCACTGGGGATGCACTGCAGTGAGTCCAGAGAGTGCACTGGCACCACTCAGGGTGCAGTGCGGTGAGTCCAGAGAATGCACTGGCACCAATGGGGATGCAGTGCAGTGAGTCCAGAGAGCGCACTGGCTCCACTGGGGATGCAGTGCAGTCAGTCCTGTGAGTGTACTGGCACCACTGGGGATGCAGTGCAGTGAGTCCAGAGAGTGCACTGGCACCACTGAGAATGCACTTCAGTGAGTCCAGAGAGTGCACTGGCACCAACGGGGATGCAGTGCAGTGAGTCCAGAGAGTGCACTGGCACCACTGGGGATGCACTTCAGTGAGTCCAGAGAGTGCACGGGCTCCACTGGGGATGCACTGCAGTGAGTCCAGAGATTGCACTGGCACCACTGGGGATGCACCTCAGTGAGTCCAGAGAATGCACTGGCACCACTGGGGATGCAGTGCAGTGAGTCCAGAGAGTGCACTGGCACCACTGGGGATGCACTGCAGTGAGTCCAGAGAGTGCACTGGCAGCACTGGGGATGCACTGCAGTGAGTCCAGTGAGTGCACTGGCACCACTGTGGATGCACTGCAGTGAGTCCAGAGAGTGCACTGGCACCACTGGGGATGCAGTGCAGTGAGTCCAGAGAGTGCACTGGCACCACTGGGGATGCAGTGCAGTGAGTCCAGAGAGTGCACTGGAACCACTAGGGATGCACTGCAGTGAGTCCAGAGAGTGCACTGTCACCACTGGGGATGCAGTACAGTGAGTCCACAGAGTGCACTGGTACCAGTGGGGATGCAGTACAGTGAGTCCAGAGAGTGCAGTGGCACCACTGGGCATGCAGTGCAGTGAGTCCAGAGAGTGCACTGGCACCACTGGGGATGCACTTCAGTGACTCCAGAGAGTGCACTGGCACCACTGGGGATGCAGTGCAGTGAGTCCAAAGACTTCACTGGCAAAACTGGAGATGCAGTGCAGTGAGTCCAGAGAGTGCACTGGCACCACTGGGGATGCAGTGCAGTGAGTCCAGAGATTGCACTGGCACCAACGGGGCTGCAGTGCAGTGAGTCCAGAGAGTGCACTGGCACCAACGGGGCTGCAGTGCAGTGAGTCCAGAGAGTGCACTGGCACCACTGGGGATGCACTGCAGTGAGTCCAGAGAGTGCACTGGCACCACTGGGGATGCACTGCAGTGACTCGAAAGAGTGCTCTGGCACCACTGGGGAAGCAGTGCAGTGAGTCCAGAGAGTGCACTGGCACCACTGGGGATGCGCTGCAGTGAGTCCAGAGAGTGCACTGGCACAACTGGGGATGCAGCGCAGTGACTCTAGAGAGTGCACTGGCACCACTGGGGATGCACTGCAGTGAGTCCAGAGAGTGCACTGGCACCACTGGGGATGCACTGCAGTGACTCGAAAGAGTGCACTGGCACCACTGGGGAAGCAGTGCAGTGAGTCCAGAGAGTGCACTGGCACCACTGGGGATGCGCTGCAGTGAGTCCAGAGAGTGCACTGGCACCACTGGGGATGCAGCGCAGTGACTCTAGAGAGGGCACTGGCACCACTGCGGATGCGGTGCAGTGAGTCCAGAGAGTGCACTGGCACCACAGGTGATGCAGTGCAGTGAGTCCAGAGAGTGCACTGGCAGCACTGGGGATACAGTGCAGTGAGTCCAGAGAGTGCACTGGCACCACAGGTGATGCACTCCAGTGAGTCCAGAGAGTGCACTTGCACCCCGGGGGATGCACTTCAGTGACGCCAGAGAGTGCACTGGCAGCATTGGGGTGCAGTGCAGTGAGTCCAGAGAGTGCACTGGCACCACTGGGGATGCAGTGCAGTGAGTCCAGAGAGTGCACTGGCACCACTGGGGATGCACTGCAGTGAGTCCTGAGAGTACACTGGCTCCACCGGGGATGCCCTGCAGTGAGTCCATAGAGTGCACTGGCGATGCAGTGCAGTGAGTCCAGAGAGTGCACTGGCACCACTGGGGATGCAGCGCAGTGAGTCCAGAGAGTGCACTGGCCCCACTGGGTATGCACTGCAGTGAATCCAGTGAGTGCACTGTCACTACTGGGGATGCAGTGCAGTGAGTCCAGAGAGTGCACTGGCACCACTGATAATGCACTTCAGTGAGTCCAGAGAGTGCACTGGCACCACTGGGGATGCTCTGCAGTGAGTCCAGAGATTGCACTGGCACCACTGGGGATGCAGTTCAGTGAGTCCAGAGAGTGCACTGGCACCACTGGGGATGCAGTGCAGTGAGTCCAGAGAGTGCACTGGCACCACTGAGAATGCACTTCAGTGAGTCCAGAGAGTGCACTGGCACCACTGGGGATGCAGTGCAGTGAGTCCAGAGATTGCACTGGCACCACTGGGGATGCAGTGCTGTGACTCCAGAGAGTGCAACGGCACCACTGGGGATGCACTGCAGTGAGTCCAGAGAGTGCACTGGCACCACTGGGGATGCACTGCAGTGAGTCCAGAGAGTGCACTGGCACCACTGGGGATGCACTGCAGTGACTCGAAAGAGTGCACTGGCACCACTGGGGAAGCAGTGCAGTGAGTCCAGAGAGTGCACTGGCACCACTGGGGATGCACTGCAGTGAGTCCAGAGAGAGCACTGTCACTACTGGGGATGCAGTGCAGTGAGTCCAGAGAGTGTACTGGCACCACTGAGAATGCACTTCAGTGAGTCCAGAGAGTGCACTGGCACCACTGGGGATGCAGTGCAGTGAGTCCAGAGATTGCACTGGCACCACTGGGGATGCAGTACAGTGAGTCCACACAGTGCACTAGCACCACTGGGGATGCAGTGCAGTGAGTCCAGAGAGTGCACTGGCACCACTGGGGATGCAGTGCAGTGAGTCCAGAGAGTGCACTGGCACCAATGGTGATGCACTGCTGTGAGTCCAGAGAGTGCTCTTGCACCACAGGGGATGCAGTGCAGTGACTCAAGAGAGTGCACTGGCACCACGGGGGATGCACTGCAGTGAGTCCAGAGAGTGCACTGGCACCACTGGAGATGCAGTGCAGTGAGTCCAGAGAGTGCAATGGCACCACTGCGGATGCACTGCAGTGAGTCCAGAGAGTGCACTGGCTCCACTGGGGATGCACTGCAGTGAGTCCAGAGAGTGCACTGGCACCACTGGGGATGCAGTGCAGTGAGTGCAGAGAGTGCACTGGCACAACTGGGGATGCAGTGCAGTGAGTCCAGAGAGTGCAGTGACACCACTGGGGATGCAGTGCAGTGAGTCCAGAGAGTGCACAGGCAGCACTGGGGATGCAGTGCAGTGAGTCCAGAGAGTGCACTGGCACCACTGGAGATGCAGTGCAGTGAGTCCAGAGAGTGCACTGGCACCACTGGGGATGCAGTGCAGTGAGTCCAGTGAGTGTACTGGCACCACTGGGGATGCACTGCAGTGAGTCCAGAGAGTGCACTGGCACCACTGAGAATGCACTTCAGTGAGTCCAGAGAGTGCACTGGCACCACTGGGGATGCAGTGCAGTGAGTCCAGAGAGTGCACTGGCACCACTGGAGATGCACTTCAGTGACTCCAAAGAGTGCACTGGCACCACTGGGGATGCACTGCAGTGAGTCCAGAGAGTGAACTAGCACCACTGGGAATGCAGTACAGTGAGTCCAGTGAGTGCACTGGCACCACTGAGGATGTAGTGCAGTGACTCGAGAGAGTGCACTGGCACCACTGGGGATGCAGTGCAGTGAGTCCAGAGAGTGCACTGGTACCACTTGGGATGCAGTGCAGTGAGTCCAGAGAGTGCACTGGCACCACTGGGAATGCAGAGCAGTGAGTCCAGAGAGTGCATTGGCACCACTGGGGATGCAGTGCAGTGAGTCCAGAGAGTGCACTGGCACCACTGGGGATGCACTGCAGTCACTCCAGAGAGTGCACTTGCACCATTGATGATGCAGTACAGTGAGTCCAGTGAGCGCACTGGCACCACTGGGGATGCAGTGCAGTGACTCGAGAGAGTGCACTGGCACCACTGGGGATGCAGTGCAGTGAGTCCAGAGAGTGCACTGGCACCACTGGGGATGCACTGCAGTCACTCCAGAGAGTGCACTGGCACCATTGATGATGCAGTACAGTGACTGCAGAGAGTGCACTGGCACCAGAGGGAATGCACTGCAGTGAGTCCAGTGAGTGCACTGGCACCACTGGGGATGCAGTGCAGTGAGTGCAGAGAGTGCACTGGCACAACTGGGGATGCAGTGCAGTGAGTCCAGAGAGTGCAGTGACACCACTGGGGATGCAGTGCAGTGAGTCCAGAGAGTGCACAGGCAGCACTGGGGATGCAGTGCAGTGAGTCCAGAGAGTGCACTGGCACCACTGGGGATGCAGTGCAGTGAGTCCAGAGAGTGCACTGGCACCACTGGGGATGCAGTGCAGTGAGTCCAGTGAGTGTACTGGCACCACTGGGGATGCACTGCAGTGAGTCCAGAGAGTGCACTGGCACCACTGAGAATGCACTTCAGTGAGTCCAGAGAGTGCACTGGCACCACTGGGGATGCAGTGCAGTGAGTCCAGAGAGTGCACTGGCACCACTGGAGATGCACTTCAGTGACTCCAAAGAGTGCACTGGCACCACTGGGGATGCACTGCAGTGAGTCCAGAGAGTGAACTAGCACCACTGGGAATGCAGTACAGTGAGTCCAGTGAGTGCACTGGCACCACTGAGGATGTAGTGCAGTGACTCGAGAGAGTGCACTGGCACCACTAGGGATGCAGTGCAGTGAGTCCAGAGAGTGCACTGGTACCACTTGGGATGCAGTGCAGTGAGTCCAGTGAGTGCACTGGCACCACTGGGAATGCAGTGCAGTGAGTCCAGAGAGTGCATTGGCACCACTGGGGATGCAGTGCAGTGAGTCCAGAGAGTGCACTGGCACCACTGGGGATGCACTGCAGTCACTCCAGAGAGTGCACTGGCACCATTGATGATGCAGTACAGTGAGTCCAGTGAGCGCACTGGCACCACTGGGGATGCAGTGCAGTGACTCGAGAGAGTGCACTGGCACCACTGGGGATGCAGTGCAGTGAGTCCAGAGAGTGCACTGGCACCACTGGGGATGCAGTGCAGTGACTCGAGAGAGTGCACTGGCACCACTGGGGATGCAGTGCAGTGAGTCCAGAGAGTGCACTGGCACCACTGGGGATGCACTGCTGTGAGTCCAGAGAGTGCACTGGCAGCAGTGGGGATGCACTGCAGTGAGTCCAGAGAGTGCACTGGCACCACTGGGGATGCACTGCAGTTAGTCCAGAGAGTGCACTGTCACCACTGGGGATGCAGTACAATGAGTCCAGAGAGTGCACTGGCACCACTGGACATGCAGTGCAGTGAGTCCAGAGAGTGCAGTGGCACCACTGGACATGCAGTGCAGTGAGTCCAGAGAGTGCACTGGCAGCACTGGGGATGCAGTGCAGTGAGTCCAGAGATTGCACTGGCACCACTGGGGATGCACTGCAGTGAGTCCAGAGAGCGCACTGGCACCACTGGGGATGCACTGCAGTGAGTCCACAGAGTGCACTGGAACCACTGAGAATGCACTTCAGTGAGTCCAGAGAGTGCACTGGCACCACTGGGGATGCACTGCAGTGAGTCCAGAGAGTGCACTAGCACCACTGGGGAATGCAGTGCAGTGAGTCCAGTGAGTGCACTGGCACCACTGGGGATGTAGTGCAGTGAGTCAAGAGAGTGCACTGGCACCACTGGGGATGCACTGCAGTGAGCCCAGAGAGTGCACTGGCACCACTGGGGATGCGGTGCCGGGAGTCCAGAGAGTGCTTTGGCACCACTGGGGATCCACTGCAGTTACTCCAGAGAGTGCACTGGCAACACTGGGGATGCAGTACAGTGAGTCCAGAGAGTGCACTGGCACCACTGGGGATGCACTGCAGTGAGTCCAGAGAGTGCACTGGCACCACTCAGGGTGCAGTGCGGTGAGTCCAGAGAATGCACTGGCACCAATGGGGATGCAGTGCAGTGAGTCCAGAGAGCGCACTGGCTCCACTGGGGATGCAGTGCAGTCAGTCCTGTGAGTGTACTGGCACCACTGGGGATGCAGTGCAGTGAGTCCAGAGAGTGCACTGGCACCACTGAGAATGCACTTCAGTGAGTCCAGAGAGTGCACTGGCACCAACGGGGATGCAGTGCAGTGAGTCCAGAGAGTGCACTGGCACCACTGGGGATGCACTTCAGTGAGTCCAGAGAGTGCACGGGCTCCACTGGGGATGCACTGCAGTGAGTCCAGAGATTGCACTGGCACCACTGGGGATGCACCTCAGTGAGTCCAGAGAATGCACTGGCACCACTGGGGATGCAGTGCAGTGAGTCCAGAGAGTGCACTGGCACCACTGGGGATGCACTGCAGTGAGTCCAGAGAGTGCACTGGCAGCACTGGGGATGCACTGCAGTGAGTCCAGTGAGTGCACTGGCACCACTGTGGATGCACTGCAGTGAGTCCAGAGAGTGCACTGGCACCACTGGGGATGCAGTGCAGTGAGTCCAGAGAGTGCACTGGCACCACTGGGGATGCAGTGCAGTGAGTCCAGAGAGTGCACTGGAACCACTAGGGATGCACTGCAGTGAGTCCAGAGAGTGCACTGTCACCACTGGGGATGCAGTACAGTGAGTCCACAGAGTGCACTGGTACCAGTGGGGATGCAGTACAGTGAGTCCAGAGAGTGCAGTGGCACCACTGGGCATGCAGTGCAGTGAGTCCAGAGAGTGCACTGGCACCACTGGGGATGCACTTCAGTGACTCCAGAGAGTGCACTGGCACCACTGGGGATGCAGTGCAGTGAGTCCAGAGATTGCACTGGCACCAACGGGGCTGCAGTGCAGTGAGTCCAGAGAGTGCACTGGCACCAACGGGGCTGCAGTGCAGTGAGTCCAGAGAGTGCACTGGCACCACTGGTGATGCAGTACAGTGAGTCCAGAGAGTACACTGGCACCACTGGGGATGCAGTGCATTGAGTCCAGAGAGTGCACTGGCACAACTGGGGATGCACTTCAGTGAGTCCAGAGAGTGCACTGACACCACTGGGGATGCAGTGCAGTGAGTCCAGAGAGTGCACTGGCACCACTGGGGATGCAGTGCAGTGAGTCCAGAGAGTGCAGTGGCACAACTGGGGATGCACTTCAGTGAGTCCAGAGAGTGCACTGACACCACTGGGGATGCAGTGCAGTGAGTCCAGAGAGTGCACTGGCACCACTGGGGATGCAGTGCAGTGAGTCCAGAGAGTGCTCTGGCACCACGGGGATGCACTGCAGTGAGTCCAGAGAGTACACTGGCACCACTGGGGATGCAGTGCAGTGAGTCCAGAGAGTTCACTGGCACCACTGGGGATGCAGTCCAGTGAGTCCAGTGAGTGCACTGGCACCACTGGGGATGCAGTGCAGTGACTGCAGAGAGTACACTGGCACCACCGGGGATTCACTGCAGTGAGTCCAGAGAGTGCACTGGCACCACCTGTGATGCAGTGCAGTGAGTCCAGTGAGTGCACTGGCACCACTGGGGATGCAGTGCTGTGACTCCAGAGAGCGCACTGGCACCACTGGGGATGCAGTGCAGTCAGTCCAGTGAGTGCACTGGCACCACTGGGGGTGCAGTACAGTGAGTCCAGAGAGTGCACTGACACCACTGGGGATGCACTGCAGTGACTCCAGACAGTGCACTGGCACCACTGGGGATGCAGTGCAGTGAGTCCAGAGACTGCACTGGCACCACTGGGGATGCAGTGCAGTGAGTCCAGAGAGTGCACTGGCACCACTGGGGATGCACTGCAGTGAGTCCAGAGAGTGCACTGGCACCACTGGGGATGCACTGCAGTTAGTCCAGAGAGTGCACTGTCACCACTGGGGATGCAGTACAGTGAGTCCAGAGAGTGCACCTGCACCACTGGACATGCAGTGCAGTGAGTCCAGAGAGTGCACTGGCACCACTGGGGATGCACTGCAGTGAGTCCAGAGAGTGCACTAGCACCACTGGGGATGCACTTGAGTGACTCCACAGAGTGCACTGGCAACACTGGGGATGCAGTGCAGTGAGTCCAAAGACTTCACTGGCACCACTGGGGATGCAGTGCAGTGAGTCCAGAGAGTGCACTGGCACCACTGGGGATGCAGTGCAGTGAGTCCAGTGAGTGTACTGGCACCACTGGGGATGCACTTCAGTGAGCCCAGAGAGTGCACTGGCACCACTGAGAATGCACTTCAGTGAGTCCAGAGAGTGCACTGACACCACTGGGGATGCACTGCAGTGAGTCCAGAGAGTGCACTAGCACCACTGGGGATGCAGTGCAGTGAATCCTGTGAGTACACTGGCACCACTGGGATTGCAGAGCAGTGAGTCCAGAGAGCTCACTGGCACCACTGGGGATGCAGTGCAGTGAGTCCAGAGAGTGCACTGGCACCACTGGAGATGCAGTACAGTGAGTCCAGTGAATGCACTGGAACCACTGGGGATGCAGTGCAGTGAGTCCAGAGAGTGCACTGGCACCACTGGTGATGCAGTACAGTGAGTCCAGTGAGTGCACTGGTACCACTGGGCCTGCAGTGAAGTGAGTCCAGAGAGTGCACTGGCACCACTGGGGATGCAGTGAAGTGAGTCCAGAGAGTGCACTGGCACCACCGATGATGCAGTACAGTGAGTCCAGTGAGTGCACTGGCTCCACTCGGGATGCACTGCAGTGACTCGAGAGAGTGCACTGGCACCACTGGGGATGCAATGCAGTGAGTCCAGAGAGTGCACTGGCACCACTGAGGATGCAGTGCAGTGAGTCCAGAGAGTGCACTGGCACCACTGGGGATGCAGTGCAGTGAGTCCAGAGACTTCACTGGCACCACTGAGAATGCAGTGCAGTGAGTGCAGAGAGTGCACTGGCACCACTGGGGAAGCAGTGCAGTGAGTCCAGAGAGTGCACTGGCACCACTGGGGATGCACTGCAGTGAGTCCACAGAGTGCACTGGAACCACTGAGAATGCACTTCAGTGAGTCCAGAGAGTGCACTGGCACCACTGGGGATGCACTGCAGTGAGTCCAGAGAGTGCACTAGCACCACTGGGGAATGCAGTGCAGTGAGTCCAGTGAGTGCACTGGCACCACTGGGGATGTAGTGCAGTGAGTCAAGAGAGTGCACTGGCACCACTGGGGATGCACTGCAGTGAGCCCAGAGAGTGCAGTGACACCACTGGGGATGCAGTGCAGTGAGTCCAGAGAGTGCACAGGCAGCACTGGGGATGCAGTGCAGTGAGTCCAGAGAGTGCACTGGCACCACTGGGGATGCAGTGCAGTGAGTCCAGAGAGTGCACTGGCACCACTGGGGATGCAGTGCAGTGAGTCCAGTGAGTGTACTGGCACCACTGGGGATGCACTGCAGTGAGTCCAGAGAGTGCACTGGCACCACTGAGAATGCACTTCAGTGAGTCCAGAGAGTGCACTGGCACCACTGGGGATGCAGTGCAGTGAGTCCAGAGAGTGCACTGGCACCACTGGAGATGCACTTCAGTGACTCCAAAGAGTGCACTGGCACCACTGGGGATGCACTGCAGTGAGTCCAGAGAGTGAACTAGCACCACTGGGAATGCAGTACAGTGAGTCCAGTGAGTGCACTGGCACCACTGAGGATGTAGTGCAGTGACTCGAGAGAGTGCACTGGCACCACTAGGGATGCAGTGCAGTGAGTCCAGAGAGTGCACTGGTACCACTTGGGATGCAGTGCAGTGAGTCCAGTGAGTGCACTGGCACCACTGGGAATGCAGTGCAGTGAGTCCAGAGAGTGCATTGGCACCACTGGGGATGCAGTGCAGTGAGTCCAGAGAGTGCACTGGCACCACTGGGGATGCACTGCAGTCACTCCAGAGAGTGCACTGGCACCATTGATGATGCAGTACAGTGAGTCCAGTGAGCGCACTGGCACCACTGGGGATGCAGTGCAGTGACTCGAGAGAGTGCACTGGCACCACTGGGGATGCAGTGCAGTGAGTCCAGAGAGTGCACTGGCACCACTGGGGATGCAGTGCAGTGACTCGAGAGAGTGCACTGGCACCACTGGGGATGCAGTGCAGTGAGTCCAGAGAGTGCACTGGCACCACTGGGGATGCACTGCTGTGAGTCCAGAGAGTGCACTGGCAGCAGTGGGGATGCACTGCAGTGAGTCCAGAGAGTGCACTGGCACCACTGGGGATGCACTGCAGTTAGTCCAGAGAGTGCACTGTCACCACTGGGGATGCAGTACAATGAGTCCAGAGAGTGCACTGGCACCACTGGACATGCAGTGCAGTGAGTCCAGAGAGTGCAGTGGCACCACTGGACATGCAGTGCAGTGAGTCCAGAGAGTGCACTGGCAGCACTGGGGATGCAGTGCAGTGAGTCCAGAGATTGCACTGGCACCACTGGGGATGCACTGCAGTGAGTCCAGAGAGCGCACTGGCACCACTGGGGATGCACTGCAGTGAGTCCACAGAGTGCACTGGAACCACTGAGAATGCACTTCAGTGAGTCCAGAGAGTGCACTGGCACCACTGGGGATGCACTGCAGTGAGTCCAGAGAGTGCACTAGCACCACTGGGGATGCAGTGCAGTGAGTCCAGTGAGTGCACTGGCACCACTGGGGATGTAGTGCAGTGAGTCAAGAGAGTGCACTGGCACCACTGGGGATGCACTGCAGTGAGCCCAGAGAGTGCACTGGCACCACTGGGGATGCGGTGCCGGGAGTCCAGAGAGTGCTTTGGCACCACTGGGGATCCACTGCAGTTACTCCAGAGAGTGCACTGGCAACACTGGGGATGCAGTACAGTGAGTCCAGAGAGTGCACTGGCACCACTGGGGATGCACTGCAGTGAGTCCAGAGAGTGCACTGGCACCACTCAGGGTGCAGTGCGGTGAGTCCAGAGAATGCACTGGCACCAATGGGGATGCAGTGCAGTGAGTCCAGAGAGCGCACTGGCTCCACTGGGGATGCAGTGCAGTCAGTCCTGTGAGTGTACTGGCACCACTGGGGATGCAGTGCAGTGAGTCCAGAGAGTGCACTGGCACCACTGAGAATGCACTTCAGTGAGTCCAGAGAGTGCACTGGCACCAACGGGGATGCAGTGCAGTGAGTCCAGAGAGTGCACTGGCACCACTGGGGATGCACTTCAGTGAGTCCAGAGAGTGCACGGGCTCCACTGGGGATGCACTGCAGTGAGTCCAGAGATTGCACTGGCACCACTGGGGATGCACCTCAGTGAGTCCAGAGAATGCACTGGCACCACTGGGGATGCAGTGCAGTGAGTCCAGAGAGTGCACTGGCACCACTGGGGATGCACTGCAGTGAGTCCAGAGAGTGCACTGGCAGCACTGGGGATGCACTGCAGTGAGTCCAGTGAGTGCACTGGCACCACTGTGGATGCACTGCAGTGAGTCCAGAGAGTGCACTGGCACCACTGGGGATGCAGTGCAGTGAGTCCAGAGAGTGCACTGGCACCACTGGGGATGCAGTGCAGTGAGTCCAGAGAGTGCACTGGAACCACTAGGGATGCACTGCAGTGAGTCCAGAGAGTGCACTGTCACCACTGGGGATGCAGTACAGTGAGTCCACAGAGTGCACTGGTACCAGTGGGGATGCAGTACAGTGAGTCCAGAGAGTGCAGTGGCACCACTGGGCATGCAGTGCAGTGAGTCCAGAGAGTGCACTGGCACCACTGGGGATGCACTTCAGTGACTCCAGAGAGTGCACTGGCACCACTGGGGATGCAGTGCAGTGAGTCCAAAGACTTCACTGGCAAAACTGGAGATGCAGTGCAGTGAGTCCAGAGAGTGCACTGGCACCACTGGGGATGCAGTGCAGTGAGTCCAGAGATTGCACTGGCACCAACGGGGCTGCAGTGCAGTGAGTCCAGAGAGTGCACTGGCACCAACGGGGCTGCAGTGCAGTGAGTCCAGAGAGTGCACTGGCACCACTGGGGATGCACTGCAGTGAGTCCAGAGAGTGCACTGGCACCACTGGGGATGCACTGCAGTGACTCGAAAGAGTGCTCTGGCACCACTGGGGAAGCAGTGCAGTGAGTCCAGAGAGTGCACTGGCACCACTGGGGATGCGCTGCAGTGAGTCCAGAGAGTGCACTGGCACAACTGGGGATGCAGCGCAGTGACTCTAGAGAGTGCACTGGCACCACTGGGGATGCACTGCAGTGAGTCCAGAGAGTGCACTGGCACCACTGGGGATGCACTGCAGTGACTCGAAAGAGTGCACTGGCACCACTGGGGAAGCAGTGCAGTGAGTCCAGAGAGTGCACTGGCACCACTGGGGATGCGCTGCAGTGAGTCCAGAGAGTGCACTGGCACCACTGGGGATGCAGCGCAGTGACTCTAGAGAGGGCACTGGCACCACTGCGGATGCGGTGCAGTGAGTCCAGAGAGTGCACTGGCACCACAGGTGATGCAGTGCAGTGAGTCCAGAGAGTGCACTGGCAGCACTGGGGATACAGTGCAGTGAGTCCAGAGAGTGCACTGGCACCACAGGTGATGCACTCCAGTGAGTCCAGAGAGTGCACTTGCACCCCGGGGGATGCACTTCAGTGACGCCAGAGAGTGCACTGGCAGCATTGGGGTGCAGTGCAGTGAGTCCAGAGAGTGCACTGGCACCACTGGGGATGCAGTGCAGTGAGTCCAGAGAGTGCACTGGCACCACTGGGGATGCACTGCAGTGAGTCCTGAGAGTACACTGGCTCCACCGGGGATGCCCTGCAGTGAGTCCATAGAGTGCACTGGCGATGCAGTGCAGTGAGTCCAGAGAGTGCACTGGCACCACTGGGGATGCAGCGCAGTGAGTCCAGAGAGTGCACTGGCCCCACTGGGTATGCACTGCAGTGAATCCAGTGAGTGCACTGTCACTACTGGGGATGCAGTGCAGTGAGTCCAGAGAGTGCACTGGCACCACTGATAATGCACTTCAGTGAGTCCAGAGAGTGCACTGGCACCACTGGGGATGCTCTGCAGTGAGTCCAGAGATTGCACTGGCACCACTGGGGATGCAGTTCAGTGAGTCCAGAGAGTGCACTGGCACCACTGGGGATGCAGTGCAGTGAGTCCAGAGAGTGCACTGGCACCACTGAGAATGCACTTCAGTGAGTCCAGAGAGTGCACTGGCACCACTGGGGATGCAGTGCAGTGAGTCCAGAGATTGCACTGGCACCACTGGGGATGCAGTGCTGTGACTCCAGAGAGTGCAACGGCACCACTGGGGATGCAGTGCAGTGAGTCCAGAGAGTGCACTGGCACCACTGGGGATGCACTGCAGTGAGTCCAGAGAGTGCACTGGCACCACTGGGGATGCACTGCAGTGACTCGAAAGAGTGCACTGGCACCACTGGGGAAGCAGTGCAGTGAGTCCAGAGAGTGCACTGGCACCACTGGGGATGCACTGCAGTGAGTCCAGAGAGAGCACTGTCACTACTGGGGATGCAGTGCAGTGAGTCCAGAGAGTGTACTGGCACCACTGAGAATGCACTTCAGTGAGTCCAGAGAGTGCACTGGCACCACTGGGGATGCAGTGCAGTGAGTCCAGAGATTGCACTGGCACCACTGGGGATGCAGTACAGTGAGTCCACACAGTGCACTAGCACCACTTGGGATGCAGTGCAGTGAGTCCAGAGAGTGCACTGGCACCACTGGGGATGCAGTGCAGTGAGTCCAGAGAGTGCACTGGCACCAATGGTGATGCACTGCTGTGAGTCCAGAGAGTGCTCTTGCACCACAGGGGATGCAGTGCAGTGACTCAAGAGAGTGCACTGGCACCACGGGGGATGCACTGCAGTGAGTCCAGAGAGTGCACTGGCACCACTGGAGATGCAGTGCTGTGAGTCCAGAGAGTGCAATGGCACCACTGCGGATGCACTGCAGTGAGTCCAGAGAGTCCACTGGCTCCACTGGGGATGCACTGCAGTGAGTCCAGAGAGTGCACTGGCACCACTGGGGATGCGCTGCAGTGAGTGCAGAGAGTGCACTGGCACAACTGGGGATGCAGTGCAGTGAGTCCAGAGAGTGCAGTGACACCACTGGGGATGCAGTGCAGTGAGTCCAGAGAGTGCACAGGCAGCACTGGGGATGCAGTGCAGTGAGTCCAGAGAGTGCACTGGCACCACTGGAGATGCAGTGCAGTGAGTCCAGAGAGTGCACTGGCACCACTGGGGATGCAGTGCAGTGAGTCCAGTGAGTGTACTGGCACCACTGGGGATGCACTGCAGTGAGTCCAGAGAGTGCACTGGCACCACTGAGAATGCACTTCAGTGAGTCCAGAGAGTGCACTGGCACCACTGGGGATGCAGTGCAGTGAGTCCAGAGAGTGCACTGGCACCACTGGAGATGCACTTCAGTGACTCCAAAGAGTGCACTGGCACCACTGGGGATGCACTGCAGTGAGTCCAGAGAGTGAACTAGCACCACTGGGAATGCAGTACAGTGAGTCCAGTGAGTGCACTGGCACCACTGAGGATGTAGTGCAGTGACTCGAGAGAGTGCACTGGCACCACTGGGGATGCAGTGCAGTGAGTCCAGAGAGTGCACTGGTACCACTTGGGATGCAGTGCAGTGAGTCCAGTGAGTGCACTGGCACCACTGGGAATGCAGTGCAGTGAGTCCAGAGAGTGCATTGGCACCACTGGGGATGCAGTGCAGTGAGTCCAGAGAGTGCACTGGCACCACTGGGGATGCACTGCAGTCACTCCAGAGAGTGCACTGGCACCATTGATGATGCAGTACAGTGAGTCCAGTGAGCGCACTGGCACCACTGGGGATGCAGTGCAGTGACTCGAGAGAGTGCACTGGCACCACTGGGGATGCAGTGCAGTGAGTCCAGAGAGTGCACTGGCACCACTGGGGATGCACTGCAGTCACTCCAGAGAGTGCACTGGCACCATTGATGATGCAGTACAGTGACTGCAGAGAGTGCACTGGCACCAGAGGGAATGCACTGCAGTGAGTCCAGTGAGTGCACTGGCACCACTGGGGATGCAGTGCAGTGAGTGCAGAGAGTGCACTGGCACAACTGGGGATGCAGTGCAGTGAGTCCAGAGAGTGCAGTGACACCACTGGGGATGCAGTGCAGTGAGTCCAGAGAGTGCACAGGCAGCACTGGGGATGCAGTGCAGTGAGTCCAGAGAGTGCACTGGCACCACTGGGGATGCAGTGCAGTGAGTCCAGAGAGTGCACTGGCACCACTGGGGATGCAGTGCAGTGAGTCCAGTGAGTGTACTGGCACCACTGGGGATGCACTGCAGTGAGTCCAGAGAGTGCACTGGCACCACTGAGAATGCACTTCAGTGAGTCCAGAGAGTGCACTGGCACCACTGGGGATGCAGTGCAGTGAGTCCAGAGAGTGCACTGGCACCACTGGAGATGCACTTCAGTGACTCCAAAGAGTGCACTGGCACCACTGGGGATGCACTGCAGTGAGTCCAGAGAGTGAACTAGCACCACTGGGAATGCAGTACAGTGAGTCCAGTGAGTGCACTGGCACCACTGAGGATGTAGTGCAGTGACTCGAGAGAGTGCACTGGCACCACTAGGGATGCAGTGCAGTGAGTCCAGAGAGTGCACTGGTACCACTTGGGATGCAGTGCAGTGAGTCCAGTGAGTGCACTGGCACCACTGGGAATGCAGTGCAGTGAGTCCAGAGAGTGCATTGGCACCACTGGGGATGCAGTGCAGTGAGTCCAGAGAGTGCACTGGCACCACTGGGGATGCACTGCAGTCACTCCAGAGAGTGCACTGGCACCATTGATGATGCAGTACAGTGAGTCCAGTGAGCGCACTGGCACCACTGGGGATGCAGTGCAGTGACTCGAGAGAGTGCACTGGCACCACTGGGGATGCAGTGCAGTGAGTCCAGAGAGTGCACTGGCACCACTGGGGATGCAGTGCAGTGACTCGAGAGAGTGCACTGGCACCACTGGGGATGCAGTGCAGTGAGTCCAGAGAGTGCACTGGCACCACTGGGGATGCACTGCTGTGAGTCCAGAGAGTGCACTGGCAGCAGTGGGGATGCACTGCAGTGAGTCCAGAGAGTGCACTGGCACCACTGGGGATGCACTGCAGTTAGTCCAGAGAGTGCACTGTCACCACTGGGGATGCAGTACAATGAGTCCAGAGAGTGCACTGGCACCACTGGACATGCAGTGCAGTGAGTCCAGAGAGTGCAGTGGCACCACTGGACATGCAGTGCAGTGAGTCCAGAGAGTGCACTGGCACCACTGGGGATGCAGTGCAGTGAGTCCAGAGATTGCACTGGCACCACTGGGGATGCACTGCAGTGAGTCCAGAGAGCGCACTGGCACCACTGGGGATGCACTGCAGTGAGTCCACAGAGTGCACTGGAACCACTGAGAATGCACTTCAGTGAGTCCAGAGAGTGCACTGGCACCACTGAGGATGCACTGCAGTGAGTCCAGAGAGTGCACTAGCACCACTGGGGAATGCAGTGCAGTGAGTCCAGTGAGTGCACTGGCACCACTGGGGATGTAGTGCAGTGAGTCAAGAGAGTGCACTGGCACCACTGGGGATGCACTGCAGTGAGCCCAGAGAGTGCACTGGCACCACTGGGGATGCGGTGCCGGGAGTCCAGAGAGTGCTTTGGCACCACTGGGGATCCACTGCAGTTACTCCAGAGAGTGCACTGGCAACACTGGGGATGCAGTACAGTGAGTCCAGAGAGTGCACTGGCACCACTGGGGATGCACTGCAGTGAGTCCAGAGAGTGCACTGGCACCACTCAGGGTGCAGTGCGGTGAGTCCAGAGAATGCACTGGCACCAATGGGGATGCAGTGCAGTGAGTCCAGAGAGCGCACTGGCTCCACTGGGGATGCAGTGCAGTCAGTCCTGTGAGTGTACTGGCACCACTGGGGATGCAGTGCAGTGAGTCCAGAGAGTGCACTGGCACCACTGAGAATGCACTTCAGTGAGTCCAGAGAGTGCACTGGCACCAACGGGGATGCAGTGCAGTGAGTCCAGAGAGTGCACTGGCACCACTGGGGATGCACTTCAGTGAGTCCAGAGAGTGCACGGGCTCCACTGGGGATGCACTGCAGTGAGTCCAGAGATTGCACTGGCACCACTGGGGATGCACCTCAGTGAGTCCAGAGAATGCACTGGCACCACTGGGGATGCAGTGCAGTGAGTCCAGAGAGTGCACTGGCACCACTGGGGATGCACTGCAGTGAGTCCAGAGAGTGCACTGGCAGCACTGGGGATGCACTGCAGTGAGTCCAGTGAGTGCACTGGCACCACTGTGGATGCACTGCAGTGAGTCCAGAGAGTGCACTGGCACCACTGGGGATGCAGTGCAGTGAGTCCAGAGAGTGCACTGGCACCACTGGGGATGCAGTGCAGTGAGTCCAGAGAGTGCACTGGAACCACTAGGGATGCACTGCAGTGAGTCCAGAGAGTGCACTGTCACCACTGGGGATGCAGTACAGTGAGTCCACAGAGTGCACTGGTACCAGTGGGGATGCAGTACAGTGAGTCCAGAGAGTGCAGTGGCACCACTGGGCATGCAGTGCAGTGAGTCCAGAGAGTGCACTGGCACCACTGGGGATGCACTTCAGTGACTCCAGAGAGTGCACTGGCACCACTGGGGATGCAGTGCAGTGAGTCCAAAGACTTCACTGGCAAAACTGGAGATGCAGTGCAGTGAGTCCAGAGAGTGCACTGGCACCACTGGGGATGCAGTGCAGTGAGTCCAGAGATTGCACTGGCACCAACGGGGCTGCAGTGCAGTGAGTCCAGAGAGTGCACTGGCACCAACGGGGCTGCAGTGCAGTGAGTCCAGAGAGTGCACTGGCACCACTGGTGATGCAGTACAGTGAGTCCAGAGAGTACACTGGCACCACTGGGGATGCAGTGCATTGAGTCCAGAGAGTGCACTGGCACAACTGGGGATGCACTTCAGTGAGTCCAGAGAGTGCACTGACACCACTGGGGATGCAGTGCAGTGAGTCCAGAGAGTGCACTGGCACCACTGGGGATGCAGTGCAGTGAGTCCAGAGAGTGCAGTGGCACAACTGGGGATGCACTTCAGTGAGTCCAGAGAGTGCACTGACACCACTGGGGATGCAGTGCAGTGAGTCCAGAGAGTGCACTGGCACCACTGGGGATGCAGTGCAGTGAGTCCAGAGAGTGCTCTGGCACCACGGGGATGCACTGCAGTGAGTCCAGAGAGTACACTGGCACCACTGGGGATGCAGTGCAGTGAGTCCAGAGAGTTCACTGGCACCACTGGGGATGCAGTCCAGTGAGTCCAGTGAGTGCACTGGCACCACTGGGGATGCAGTGCAGTGACTGCAGAGAGTACACTGGCACCACCGGGGATTCACTGCAGTGAGTCCAGAGAGTGCACTGGCACCACCTGTGATGCAGTGCAGTGAGTCCAGTGAGTGCACTGGCACCACTGGGGATGCAGTGCTGTGACTCCAGAGAGCGCACTGGCACCACTGGGGATGCAGTGCAGTCAGTCCAGTGAGTGCACTGGCACCACTGGGGGTGCAGTACAGTGAGTCCAGAGAGTGCACTGACACCACTGGGGATGCACTGCAGTGAGTCCAGACAGTGCACTGGCACCACTGGGGATGCAGTGCAGTGAGTCCAGAGACTGCACTGGCACCACTGGGGATGCAGTGCAGTGAGTCCAGAGAGTGCACTGGCACCACTGGGGATGCACTGCAGTGAGTCCAGAGAGTGCACTGGCACCACTGGGGATGCACTGCAGTTAGTCCAGAGAGTGCACTGTCACCACTGGGGATGCAGTACAGTGAGTCCAGAGAGTGCACTGGCACCACTGGACATGCAGTGCAGTGAGTCCAGAGAGTGCACTGGCACCACTGGGGATGCACTGCAGTGAGTCCAGAGAGTGCACTAGCACCACTGGGGATGCACTTGAGTGACTCCACAGAGTGCACTGGCAACACTGGGGATGCAGTGCAGTGAGTCCAAAGACTTCACTGGCACCACTGGGGATGCAGTGCAGTGAGTCCAGAGAGTGCACTGGCACCACTGGGGATGCAGTGCAGTGAGTCCAGTGAGTGTACTGGCACCACTGGGGATGCACTTCAGTGAGCCCAGAGAGTGCACTGGCACCACTGAGAATGCACTTCAGTGAGTCCAGAGAGTGCACTGACACCACTGGGGATGCACTGCAGTGAGTCCAGAGAGTGCACTAGCACCACTGGGGATGCAGTGCAGTGAATCCTGTGAGTACACTGGCACCACTGGGGATGCAGAGCAGTGAGTCCAGAGAGCTCACTGGCACCACTGGGGATGCAGTGCAGTGAGTCCAGAGAGTGCACTGGCACCACTGGAGATGCAGTACAGTGAGTCCAGTGAATGCACTGGAACCACTGGGGATGCAGTGCAGTGAGTCCAGAGAGTGCACTGGCACCACTGGTGATGCAGTACAGTGAGTCCAGTGAGTGCACTGGTACCACTGGGCCTGCAGTGCAGTGAGTCCAGAGAGTGCACTGGCACCACTGGGGATGCAGTGAAGTGAGTCCAGAGAGTGCACTGGCACCACCGATGATGCAGTACAGTGAGTCCAGTGAGTGCACTGGCTCCACTCGGGATGCACTGCAGTGACTCGAGAGAGTGCACTGGCACCACTGGGGATGCAATGCAGTGAGTCCAGAGAGTGCACTGGCACCACTGAGGATGCAGTGCAGTGAGTCCAGAGAGTGCACTGGCACCACTGGGGATGCAGTGCAGTGAGTCCAGAGACTTCACTGGCACCACTGAGAATGCAGTGCAGTGAGTGCAGAGAGTGCACTGGCACCACTGGGGAAGCAGTGCAGTGAGTCCAGAGAGTGCACTGGCACCACTGGGGATGCACTGCAGTGAGTCCACAGAGTGCACTGGAACCACTGAGAATGCACTTCAGTGAGTCCAGAGAGTGCACTGGCACCACTGGGGATGCACTGCAGTGAGTCCAGAGAGTGCACTAGCACCACTGGGGAATGCAGTGCAGTGAGTCCAGTGAGTGCACTGGCACCACTGGGGATGTAGTGCAGTGAGTCAAGAGAGTGCACTGGCACCACTGGGGATGCACTGCAGTGAGCCCAGAGAGTGCACTGGCACCACTGGGTATGCGGTGCCGGGAGTCCAGAGAGTGCTTTGGCACCACTGGGGATCCACTGCAGTTACTCCAGAGAGTGCACTGGCACCAATGGGGATGCAGTACAGTGAGTCCAGAGAGTGCACTGGCACCACTGGGGATGCACTGCAGTGAGTCCAGAGAGTGCACTGGCACCACTCAGGGTGCAGTGCGGTGAGTCCAGAGAATGCACTGGCACCAATGGGGATGCAGTGCAGTGAGTCCAGAGAGCGCACTGGCTCCACTGGGGATGCAGTGCAGTCAGTCCTGTGAGTGTACGGGCACCACTGGGGATGCAGTGCAGTGAGTCCAGAGAGTGCACTGGCACCACTGAGAATGCACTTCAGTGAGTCCAGAGAGTGCACGGGCTCCACTGGGGATGCACTGCAGTGAGTCCAGAGATTGCACTGGCACCACTGTGGATGCACCTCAGTGAGTCCAGAGAGTGCACTGGCACCACTGGTGATGCACTGCAGTGAGTCCAGAGAATGCACTGGCACCACTGGGGATGCAGTGCAGTGAGTCCAGAGAGTGCACTGGCACCACTGGGGATGCACCTCAGTGAGTCCAGAGAGTGCACTGGCACCAGAGGGAATGCACTGCAGTGAGTCCAGTGAGTGCACTGGCACCACTGTGGATGCACTGCAGTGAGTCCAGAGAGTGCACTGGCACCACTGGGGATGCAGTGCAGTGAGTCCAGAGAGTGCACTGGCACCACTGGGGATGCAGTGCAGTGAGTCCAGAGAGTGCACTGGAACCACTAGGGATGCACTGCAGTGAGTCCAGAGAGTGCACTGTCACCACTGGGGATGCAGTACAGTGAGTCCACAGAGTGCACTGGTACCAGTGGGGATGCAGTACAGTGAGTCCAGAGAGTGCAGTGGCACCACTGGGCATGCAGTGCTGTGAGTCCAGAGAGTGCACTGGCACCACTGGGGATGCACTTCAGTGACTCCAGAGAGTGCACTGGCACCACTGGGGATGCAGTGCAGTGAGTCCAAAGACTTCACTGGCAAAACTGGAGATGCAGTGCAGTGAGTCCAGAGAGTGCACTGGCACCACTGGGGATGCAGTGCAGTGAGTCCAGAGATTGCACTGGCACCAACGGGGCTGCAGTGCAGTGAGTCCAGAGAGTGCACTGGCACCAACGGTGCTGCAGTGCAGTGAGTCCAGAGAGTGCACTGGCACCACTGGTGATGCAGTACAGTGAGTCCAGAGAGTGCACTGGCACCACTGGGGATGCAGTGCATTGAGTCCAGAGAGTGCACTGGCACAACTGGGGATGCACTTCAGTGAGTCCACAGAGTGCACTGACACCACTGGGGATGCAGTGCAGTGAGTCCAGAGAGTGAACTGGCACCACTGGGGATGCAGTGCAGTGAGTCCAGAGAGTGCAGTGGCACAACTGGGGATGCACTTCAGTGAGTCCAGAGAGTGCACTGACACCACTGGGGATGCAGTTCAGTGAGTCCAGAGAGTGCACTGGCACCACTGGGGATGCAGTGCAGTGAGTCCAGAGAGTGCTCTGGCACCACGGGGATGCACTGCAGTGAGTCCAGACAGTACACTTGCACCACTGGGGATGCAGTGCAGTGAGTCCAGAGAGTTCACTGGCACCACTGGGGATGCAGTCCAGTGAGTCCAGTGAGTGCACTGGCACCACTGGGGATGCAGTGCAGTGACTGCAGAGAGTACACTGGCACCACCGGGGATTCACTGCAGTGAGTCCAGAGAGTGCACTGGCACCACCTGTGATGCAGTGCAGTGAGTCCAGTGAGTGCACTGGCACCACTGGGGATGCAGTGCTGTGACTCCAGAGAGCGCACTGGCACCACTGGGGATGCAGTGCAGTCAGTCCAGTGAGTGCACTGGCACCACTGGGGGTGCAGTACAGTGAGTCCAGACAGTGCACTGGCACCACTGGGGATGCAGTGCAGTGAGTCCAGAGACTGCACTGGCACCACTGGGGATGCAGTGCAGTGAGTCCAGAGAGTGCACTGGCACCACTGGGGATGCACTGCAGTTAGTCCAGAGAGTGCACTGTCACCACTGGGGATGCAGTACAGTGAGTCCAGAGAGTGCACTGGCACCACTGGACATGCAGTGCAGTGAGTCCAGAGAGTGCACTGGCACCACTGGACATGCAGTGCAGTGAGTCCAGAGAGTGCACTAGCACCACTGGGGATGCACTTGAGTGACTCCACAGAGTGCACTGGCAACACTGGGGATGCAGTGCAGTGAGTCCAAAGACTTCACTGGCACCACTGGGGATGCAGTGCAGTGAGTCCAGAGAGTGCACTGGCACCACTGGGGATGCAGTGCAGTGAGTCCAGTGAGTGTACTGGCACCACTGGGGATGCACTTCAGTGAGCCCAGAGAGTGCACTGGCACCACTGAGAATGCACTTCAGTGAGTCCAGAGAGTGCACTGGCACCACTGGGGATGCACTGCAGTGAGTCCAGAGAGTGCACTAGCACCACTGGGGATGCAGTGCAGTGAATCCTGTGAGTACACTGGCACCACTGGGGATGCAGAGCAGTGAGTCCAGAGAGCTCACTGGCACCACTGGGAATGCAGTGCAGTGAGTCCAGAGAGTGCACTGGCACCACTGGAGATGCAGTACAGTGAGTCCAGTGAATGCACTGGAACCACTGGGGATGCAGTGCAGTGACTCCAGAGAGTGCACTGGCACCACTGGTGATGCAGTACAGTGAGTCCAGTGAGTGCACTGGTACCACTGGGCCTGCAGTGCAGTGAGTCCAGAGAGTGCACTGGCACCACTGGGGATGCAGTGAAGTGAGTCCAGAGAGTGCACTGGCACCACCGATGATGCAGTACAGTGAGTCCAGTGAGTGCACTGGCTCCACTCGGGATGCACTGCAGTGACTCGAGAGAGTGCACTGGCACCACTGGGGATGCAATGCAGTGAGTCCAGAGAGTGCACTGGCACCACTGAGGATGCAGTGCAGTGAGTCCAGAGAGTGCACTGGCACCACTGGGGATGCAGTGCAGTGAGTCCAGAGACTTCACTGGCACCACTGGTGATGCAGTTTAGTGAGTCCAGAGAGTGCACTG